>NC_135233.1:227081089-227724839 GCF_051348905.1 Ranitomeya variabilis
TGCAGACTTGTGAATCCTCATAGTGAGCACTGTCAAGAATGCAATTTGTATACATGAGGTCACGTGCCATCTAGACATTTGGGGCCTTACACAATGCAAGTGAATTCAGCGAATACGGACATGTCTAGTTGGAATGTGGCTGAATATATGCAAATCACAATGACCGCCTGCTTAGGCGCAGACACCGAAGGATACTCACAGCGCGCAGTGTGCGTTCTGTGAGGATTAACAAGTCTGCAGTCACATAGAGAGACTGCAGAGTTGTATCCCAAAGCCAGACAACTCCTATAGGAATCTGAGCTACTACTAGTTTGTGACTTCATTGAAACAATTCATGTGAATTAAACGTTTGTCGGATTTCTATCTGGCTGACTGGCTGAGTGAATAAAAGGAGCAGCTCCGCCGGATATTCTCACCACTTTATTTTGAGCTCCTGATAATCTGCTTTTCTTTAAATCCTTTCACCTTCTCTACAGCGCTAAGCTCACAGCACTGTTACAGATGTCTGCATCTTGCCAGGCTGCTCGTCATGAAAGTTGAATTGCATTTTATTTCATGGGTGGGACATTCATAGACAAATTTCAACATGCAATGTTCCTAAATACAGGACATGACTGCGGACACCGACATGCAGGAATGCAAAGGGTTGTGGGTTTATTTTGTTTGCAGGGATCCCCAAATTGTGCGTCAAAATATGAATGATGGTGCATTTCTCTGGGTGCATAACTATTGTGATCATGTGCATTTTAGGCTGTGTTTGCACCAATCTCCATTCTATGGACATTCCCTGGATCATTAAGAAAAAAGTAGTTTTCAACATTATTCATATTACAGAAGAAAAACCCTGAGCTGATGGAAGCCTGATGGCTCATTATACGTTAATGAAATATATCAGTCTTCAATGAGATCTGGTTGAAAAAGGATCTGACAGAGCTGTCATTGAATAGACTCCATTATGCTAATGTGAAGGTGACATTGACTTCACCTGACTGTTTCATTAGTATTAGTCCAATTCAAGTCAGTTCAGTTCACAACTGTGAAATCTGAATTTGTGCTGTTCTGGGACATCACAATACTTTTTCTGCGATCTTCAACATATCTGCCAGGTGTGCAGGTATCTTAAAAAGGACAGGTGTGCTCTCCTGTTAGGGCGCAGTCAGACAGCCGCGAGGATCACATTGCAATGCATGGACTGGCTGGTGGCTCTCCTTACTTGAGCATGACAGCTGCATAGAAATATATGCTGTCACATTCAGGCCAGTCCTTGCACTGGGGTGTGATCCATGCACGAGTAATACGGCTATCTGACTGCACCCTAAAGCTACATTCACATGATGATTTTTTTACTCTGAGTATTTTAGAAACTTTGCAAGTAACATAGCTTACTTACTTTACGGCAGAAATGCTGCAGAAAATCTGCAACATCACAATCTCACCAAAAGCTCATCGTTGGAATGTAGCCTTAGATATAGCAAATACATGCATTCCTCCAAAAATAATAGTGCTTAGAAATCCGCGTTGTGCTGTCCCTCCTTTAATTTTTCCTGAAATGTGTGAATAAATCGACCAGACAGGGTTCTAACAAAAAGATAAGGGAAGCACTGCTGTTTCATGGGGGAATAGAAGTATTTTCTAAATTAGGCAAGACAGGAGAGATGGAGGGAGCTTTTTAATGGATTGTTCAGCTTTTTAAAAAAAAAAATATATATATAAATATATATGGTGACAGTTAAGCTTATATATGTGGCAGAATTCAATAATGGAGTAATTGTAATTGCAGAAAGATTAACAGCGAAGAAGAAGCACATTTTATGAGTCCTGGTCAAGGTGGCTTCTAGTCTGGCACAAGAAACGTAGCCATGAAATAGCACATACGAGTAAGAAGAGCGGCACCAAATCGGATTGCCTCTTTCTTCTACCCTGTACGCCTCTGAATCACTCCATGTCTTGCTCTCCGTTGGGGCTCATTTTCTCCTGCACTTAGTTTTTGAGAATTATCACATTCTTTATTGTGGAGCTGACAACGCTGGTGTAGAAAATAATCACTTGACCCTTTCTTCTCTACGAGTCTTATGGTGATATTATTTTTGGAATATTAAGGCTGTAAAAGAGGTCGAGTGCAATTCACATTCCTCGGCTATTTCGTTTTTACTCTTGGATACATTTTTTTTGTGTAGAATTGTAAATTTACAATACTGTTGTCAATCTACCCATACAAAATTATCATTTCTATCTAATTGATCTTGTCTACAAAAAATTAATTCAGGCCACTTTCATACATCCAAGATTAATGGTCCATGTATAGAGCGTGATTGTAAGACCAGCTGTGTATCTCCTGACCTAAACTCAAGAGCTTCATATACAGTATGCATATTATGAAACTGATGCGTTTGGGTCAGGAGACCCACGGCCAGTCTGCAAAGTCCACATCCGTGAAGAATGGACTTGTGAAATCAACCTTAGAGTAAACCGTATTTACACACGTAATACAGTCATGGCTGAATTATTGACACCCCTGAAATTATTCCAGAAAATTAAGTATTTCTCCCAGAAGATTATCGCAATTGCATATGTTGTGTTATACACATGTTTATTTCCTTTGTGTGTATTGGAACAACACAAAACAACAGAGAAAAAAAGGGAAATTGGACATAGTCTCACACAATGTGCATTGCAAAACGTGTAATTGCATTAATCGTTTATATGTATATATATATATATATATATATATATATATATATATATATAGCGCTGGCAAAAATTAAGATACCACCATATCAAAACCCTGTCATGGGCAGCCCAATCTCCAGACCTGAACCTCTGGAATGTAATCAAGAGGATGATGGATAGTCACAAGCCATCAAAAAAAGAAGAACTGCTTACATTTTTGCGCCAAAAGCAGTGTGAAAGACTGGTGGAAAGCATGCCAAGACACATGAAAGCTGTGAATTAAAATCATGGTTATTCCACAAAATATTGATTTCTGACCTCTTCCTGAGTTAAAACATTAGTATTGTTGTTTCTAAATGATTATGAACTTCTTTTCTTTGCATTATTTGTGGTCTGAAAACACTGTTTTGTTTTGTTTTTCATTTTGACCATTTTTCTTTGTCAGAAAAAAATACAAAATGTATTGCTTGGAAATTCAGAGACATGTTGTCAGAAGTTTATAGAATAAAAGAACAATTTACATTTTACTCAAAAATATACCTATAAAGAAAAAAATCAGTCAAGCTGAAAATTTTGCAGTGGTCTCTTAATTTTTGCCAGAGCTGTATATATATATATATATATATATATATATATATATATATATATATATATATACAGTATATGTATATAGACATACAGTTGCACTCAAAGGTTTACATACCTCGGCAGAGTTTTTGCTTTCTTGACTTTTTTTCAGAGAATATGAATTATAACACCAAATTTTTTTTTGAACAAAAGTTCACAAACCCTTATGATTTTGGACTGATAACACGCACAGAAGTTGACACAAATGGATTTGAATAGCTACTAAAGGTAACATCCTCACCTGTGACCAGTTTGCTTGTAATCAGTGTGTGCATAAAAGCTGAGTGAGTTTCTGGGATCCAGACAGACACTTGCATCTTTCATCCAGCCACTGGATTGTGAGTCATGGGGAAAACAAAAAATTGTCAACGGATCTACGGGAAAAGGTAGTTGAACTGTATAAAACAGGAAAGGGATAAAAAAAAAGATATCCAAGGAGTTGATAATGCCAGTCAGCAGTCAACTTTTTGGCCTCAACCATAAACGTTACATTTAGAGAGAGGTCAACAAGACCTATGATGAAAGGAACACCATTCCTACTGTAAAGCACGGAGGTGGATGGCTGATGCTTTGGGGATGTGTGAGCTACAAAGGCACAGGAAACTTCGTCAAAGTTGAAGGAAAGATTAATGCAGCACGTTATCAGCAAATACTGCAAGCAAATTGGCACTCATCAACCCGGAAGCTGCGCAAGGGACGTACTTGAATGTTCCAACATTTCAACGATCCAAAACACAAGGCCAAGTCGACCTGTCATTGGCTACAGCAGAACAAAGTGAAGGTTCTGGAGTGGCCACCTCAGTCTCCTGACCTCAATATCATTGAGCCACTCTGGGGAGATCTCAAGCGCGCAGTTCATGCTAGACAGCCCAGGAATTTACAGGAACTGTAGGCTTTTTTTGCCAAGAAGAGTGGGCAGCTTTACCATCTGAGAAAATAAAGAACTTCATCCACAACTACCACAAAATGCTTCAAGCTGTCATTGATGTTAGAGGGGGCAATACACGGTATTAAGAAATGGGGTATGTGAACTTTTGATCAGGGTCATTTGGATGTTTTGGGTTGTCATTATGATTTAAAAAGAGAAAACACAGTAGTTTGTCAATAAATGGCTTCACCAAACCACTGACCTTGAGTGGAGAAAAAGTTTTGGTGTTATCATTCATATTCTCTGAAAAAAGGCCAAGAAAGCAAAAATTCTGCTGGGGAATGTAAACTTTTGAGCACAACTGTATATAGTAGTCAAAACTTCAAATACAAAGTACTCACTGTAAGCCCCCTCTATTGCAGATTTATTAAACGGTTTTTAAAAAAATAAATGCATTTATCACTTACTCCCCACTGATTTCAAGAACAAAGATCCCAAGTTTCCTGTGTGAATGAAGTGGGGGTGCACATGAATGACCACTAATCTATTTAATTCCATGGGAATTACTTTATAACCCTTGTTCTTAAGATTAGTGGTCGGACCCCCAGAAATCTATCATATCGTTGTAATGTGTATTGTGCACCACTCCTCCTGTCCTGTATATATACACTGCACAAGACCACTCCTCCTGTCCTGTATATATACACTGCACAGTACCACTCCTCCTGTCCTGTATATATACACTGCACAGTACCACTTCTCCTGTCCTGTATATATACACTGCACAGTACCACTCATCCTGTATATATATACACTGCACAGTACCACTCCTCCTGTCCTGTATATATGCACTGCACAGTACCACTTCTCCTGTCCTGTATATATACACTGCACAGTACCACTCATCCTGTATATATACACTGCAAAGTACCACTCCTCCTGTCCTGTATATATACACTGCACAGTACCACTCATCCTGTCCTGTATATATACACTGCACAGTACCACTCCTCCTGTCCTGTATATACACTGCACAGCACCACTCCTTCTGTCCTGAATATAAACACTGTACAGTACCACTCCTCCTGTCCTGTATATATACACTGCACAGTACCACTCATCCTGTATATATACACTGCACAGTACCACTCCTCCTGTCCTTTATATATACACTGCACAGTACCACTTCTCCTGTATATATACACTGCACAGTACCACTCCTCCTGTCCTGTATATATACACTGCACAGTACCACTCATCCTGTATATATACACTGCACAGTACCACTCCTCCTGTCCTGTATATATACACTGCACAGCATCACTGCTCCTGTATATATACACTGCACAGTACCACTTCTCTTGTCCTGTATATATACACTGCACAATACCACTCCTCCTGTCCTGTATATATACACTGCACTGGACCGCTCCTCCTGTATATATACACTGCACAGTACCACTCCTCCTGTCCTTTATATATACACTGCACAGTACCACTTCTCCTGTATATATACACTGCACAGTACCACTCCTCCTGTCCTTTATATATACACTGCACAGTACCACTTCTCCTGTATATATACACTGCACAGTACCACTCCTCCTGTCCTGTATATATACACTGCACAATACCACTCCTCCTGTCCTGTATATATACACTGCACAGTACCACTCATCCTGTATATATACACTGCACAGTACCACTCCTCCTGTCCTTTATATATACACTGCACAGTACCACTTCTCCTGTATATATACACTGCACAGTACCACTCCTCCTGTCCTGTATATATACACTGCACAGTACCACTCATCCTGTATATATACACTGCACAGTACCACTCCTCCTGTCCTGTATATATACACTGCACAGCATCACTGCTCCTGTATATATACACTGCACAGTACCACTTCTCTTGTCCTGTATATATACACTGCACAATACCACTCCTCCTGTCCTGTATATATACACTGCACTGGACCGCTCCTCCTGTCCTATATACAGTATATACACTGTACAGTACCACTCCTCCTGTCCTGTATGTATACACAGCACAGTACCACTTCTCCTGTCCTGTATATGTACACTGCAAAGCACCACTCCTCCTGTCCTGCATATATACACTGCACAGTGCCACTCCTCCTGTCCTGTATATATACACTGCACAACATCACTCCTCCTGCCCTGCATATATACGCTGCACAGTACCACTTCTCCTATCCTGTATATATACACTGCACAGTACTACTTCTACTGTCCTGTCAGGGCCGTATTTGCCACTAGGCACTTGAGGGCACGTGGCTAGGGCAGGACAATGCGGGGGGCGGCACCTGAGCAAGGTTTTTTTTAAAATTTTATTTAAGTCCTGGGTCAACTTCCGACTGACCGCCCCCCAATCCACCCCCCGGCCGCCCGCCCGCCTGCCTCCAACCCACCCTCCTTGAAGACGTCATACTCACCCTGCTCCAGCGATGCCTGGTCTCAGCGTCTACAGCTCGTCCTGAGTGAGCGGCCACGTGGTACCGCTCATTAAGGTCATGAATATGGGCATATTCATGACCTTAATGAGCGGTACCACATGACTGCTCACGCAGGAAGAAGGTGCTGCGCCGGGAGTCGGGACAGAGCTAGAGGGATGTTCGGCGCGGCCGAGCGGTGTGGGAAAGGTGAGTATGAGGGACGGGGGGACAGGGGACGGGGGGATGAAGGAGGACGGTAAGCCGAGCCATGCAAGATGGGAGCAGGAGCGGGAGCGGGGGGTTGAGAGATGAGCCATGCATACAGGGGGGGATATGAGCCATGCATACAGGAGGGGGAATATGAGCCATGCAAATAGGAGGGGGAATATGAGCCATGAATACACGAGGGGGGGGGGATATGAGCCATGCATACAGGAGGGGGGGAATATGAGCCATGCATACAGGAGGGGGGGAATATGAGCCATGCATACAGGTGGGGGGGAATATGAGCCATGCATACAGGAGGGGGGGAATATCAGCCATGCATACAGGAGGGGGGGAATATGAGCCATGCATACAGGAGCGGGGGAATATAAGCCATGCATTCAGGAGGGGGGGAATTTGAGCCATGCATACAGGAGGGGGGGAATATGAGCCATGCATACAGGAGGGGGGAATATGAGCCATGCATACAGGAGGGGGGGAATATGAGCCATGCATACAGGAGGGGGGGAATATGAGCCATGCATACAGGTGGAAAAGAATATGAGCTATGCATACAGGAGGGGAGGAATATGAGCCATGCATACAGGATGGGGGGAGATGAGCCATGCATACAAGATGGGAGGGGGCATTATACAGTATTGAGCATCATGTGGGGTCATTAAACAGTATGGAGCATCATGTGTGGCCATTATACAGTATTGAGCATCATGTGGGGTCATTATACAGTATGGAGCATCATGTGTGGCCATTATACAGTATGGAACATCATGTGTAGCCATTATACAGTATGGCGCATCATGTGTGGCCATTATACAGTATGGAGCATCATGTGTGGCCATTATACAGTATTGAGCATCATGTGGGGTCATTATACAGTATGGAGCATCATGTGTGGCCATTATACAGTATGGAGCATCATGTGTGGCCAATGGCCATTATACAGTATTGAGCATCATGTGTGGCCATTATACAGTATGGAGCATCATGTGTGGCCAATGACCATTATACAGTATTGAGCATCATGTGGGGCCATTATACAGTATGGAGCATCATGTGGGGCCATTATACAGTATGGAGCATCATGTGGGGCCATTATACAGTATGGAGTATCATGTGTGGCCATTATACAGTATTGAGCATCATGTGTGGCCATTATACACTATGGAGCATCATGTGTGTCCATTATACAGTATTGAGCATGTGGGATCATTATACAGTATGGAGAACTGTGTGTGGCCATTATACTGTATGGAACATCATGTGTGGCCAATGACCATTATACAGTATTGAGCATCATGTGGGGCCATTATACAGTATGGAGCATCATGTGGGGCCATTATACAGTATGGAGTATCATGTGTGGCCATTATACAGTATTGAGCATCATGTGTGGCCATTATACACTATGGAGCATCATGTGTGGCCATTATACAGTATTGAGCATCATGTGTGGCCATTATACACTATGGAGCATCATGTGTGTCCATTATACAGTATTGAGCATGTGGGATCATTATACAGTATGGAGAACTGTGTGTGGCCAATATATAGTATGGAGCATCATGTGTGGCCATTATACAGTATGGAGCATCATGTGTGGCCATTATACAGTATTGAGCATCATTTGTGGCCATTATACAGTATGGAGCACTGTGTGGCCATATTTTTTTTTGTTTAAAATTATTGTATTTGAAACAGTGTGATCAGCAGTGCTAAATGGGTGTGGTTGGGATGTGGTTTTTGGTGTGACTAGTTGTGAAATGGGTGTGGTCAGAGGCGTGGCCTAAAATTTGCCGCAGCGCACTACGAGCGCCGCAAACTTTATACCTCTTTCCCTTCTTCAAAAGTTGGGAGGTATGGTACCGCATTTGCCAGATCACGGCAAGTGCCGCAAATCCCATAGGGAATGAATGAGGCCGAACGCAGTGTTGCCGTAAGTGATCCGTTATGCAGCAGATGCAGAAAAACTGCAGGATCTGCTGCAAAAGGCTACTTTCACATCAGCGATTCTTGCCAAAGTCACTGCCGATAGTGTCATACTCACCAAAGGGGGAGGCAGCACTAAAGGTGCCTAGGGCAGCAGAATCTCTAAATACGGCCCTGTGTCCTGTATATATACACTGCACAGTACCACCCCTCCTGTCCTGTATATATACACTGCACAGTACCACCCCTCCTGTCCTGTATATATACACTGCACAGTACCACTCCTCCTGTCCTGTACATATACACTGCACAGTACCACCCCTCCTGTCCTGTATATATACACTGCACAGTACCACCCCTCCTGTCCTGTATATATACACTGAACAGTACCACTCCTCCTGTATATATATACACTGCACAGTATCACTCCTCCTGTCCTGTATATATACACTGCACAGTACCACTCCTGTCCTGTATATATACACTGCATAGTACCACTCCTCCTGTATATATACACTGCACAGTACCACTCCTCCTGTCCTGTATATATACACTGCACTGTACCACTACTGTCCTGTATATATACACTGCACAGTACCACTCCTCCTGTCCTGTATATATACACTGCACAGTACCACTCCTCCTGTATATACAGGTCCTTCTCAAAAAATTAGCATATAGTGTAAAATTTCATTATTTACCATAATGTAATGATTACAATTAAACGTTCATATATTATAGATTAATTATCCACCAACTGAAATTTGTCAGGTCTTTTATTGTTTTAATACTGATGATTTTGGCATACAACTCCTGATAACCCAAAAAACCTGTCTCAATAAATTAGCATATTTCACCCGTCCAATCAAATAAAAGTGTTTTTTAATAACAAACAAAAAAACCATCAAATAATAATGTTCAGTTATGCACTCAATACTTGGTCGGGAATCCTTTGGCAGAAATGACTGCTTCAATGCGGCGTGGCATGGAGGCAATCAGCCTGTGACACTGCTGAGATGTTATGGAGGCCCAGGATGCTTCAGTAGCGGCCTTAAGCTCATCCAGAGTGTTGGGTCTTGCGTCTCTCAACTTTCTCTTCACAATATCCCACAGATTCTCTATGGGGTTCAGGTCAGGAGAGTTGGCAGGCCAATTGAGCACAGTAATACCATGGTCAGTAAACCATTTACCAGTGGTTTTGGCACTGTGAGCAGGTGCCAGGTCGTGCTGAAAAATGAAATCTTCATCTCCATAAAGCATTTCAGCCGATGGAAGCATGAAGTGCTCCAAAATCTCCTGATAGCTAGCTGCATTGACCCTGCCCTTGATGAAACACAGTGGACCAACACCAGCAGCTGACATGGCACCCCACACCATCACTGACTGTGGGTACTTGACACTGGACTTCAGGCATTTTGGCATTTCCTTCTCCCCAGTCTTCCTCCAGACTCTGGCACCTTGATTTCCGAATGACATGCAAAATTTGCTTTCATCAGAAAAAAGTACTTGGGACCACTTAGCAACAGTCCAGTGCTGCTTCTCTGTAGCCCAGGTCAGGCGCTTCTGCCGCTGTTTATGGTTCAAAAGTGTCTTGACCTGGGGAAATGCTGAAATGCTTTATGGAGATGAAGATTTCATTTTTCAGCACGACCTGGCACCTGCTCACAGTGCCAAAACCACTGGTAAATGGTTTACTGACCATGGTATTACTGTGCTCAATTGGCCTGCCAACTCTCCTGACCTGAACCCCATAGAGAATCTGTGGGATATTGTGAAGAGAAAGTTGAGAGACGCAAGACCCAACACTCTGGATGAGCTTAAGGCCGCTATTGAAGCATCCTGGGCCTCCATAACATCTCAGCAGTGTCACAGGCTGATTGCCTCCATGCCACGCCGCATTGAAGCAGTCATTTCTGCCAAAGGATTCCCGACCAAGTATTGAGTGCATAACTGAACATTATTATTTGATGTTTTTTTTGTTTGTTATTAAAAAACACTTTTATTTGATTGGACGGGTGAAATATGCTAATTTATTGAGACAGGTTTTTTGGGTTATCAGGAGTTGTATGCCAAAATCATCAGTATTAAAACAATAAAAGACCTGACAAATTTCAGTTGGTGGATAATGAATCTATAATATATAAAAGTTTAATTGTAATCATTACATTATGGTAAATAATGAAATTTTACACTATATGCTAATTTTTTGAGAAGGACCTGTATATACACTGCACAGTACCACTACTCCTGTCCTCTATATATACACTGCACAGTACCACTCCTGTCCTGTATATATACACTGCACAGTACCACTCCTCCTGTATATATACACTGCACAGTACCACTCCTCCTGTCCTGTATATATACACTGCACTGTACCACTCCTGTCCTGTATATATAAACTGCACAGTACCACTACTGTCCTGTATATATACACTGCACAGTACCACTCCTCCTGTCCTGTATATATACACTGCACAGTACCACTCCTCCTGTCCTGTATATATACACTGCACAGTACCACTTCTCCCGTCCTGTATATATACACTGCACAGTACCACTCCTCCTGTCCTGTATATATACACTGTACAGTACCTCTCCTCCTGTATATATACACTGCATTGTACCACTCCTCCTGTCCTGTATGTATACACTGCACAGTACCACTCCTCCTGTATATATACACTGCACAGTACCACTCCTCCTGTCCTGTATATATACACTGCACTGTACCACTCCTGTCCTGTATATATATACACTGCACTGCACAGTACCACTTCTCCTGTCCTGTATATATACACTGCACTGTACCACTCCTGTCCTGTATATATACACTGTACAGTACCACTCCTCCTGTATATACACACTGCACAGTACCACTCCTCCTGTCATGTATATATACACTGCACAGTACCACTCCTCCTGTCCTGTATATATACACTGCACAGTACCACTTCTGTCCTGTATATATACACTGTACAGTACCACTCCTCCTGTATATATACACTGCACAGTACCACTCCTCCTGTCCTGTATATATACACTGCACAGTACCACTCCTCCTGTCCTGTATATATACACTGCACAGTACCACTCCTCCTGTCCTGTATATATACACTGCACAGTACCACTTCTCCTGTCCTGTATATATACACTGCACAGTACCACTCCTCCTGTCCTGTATATATACACTGCACAGTACCACTCCTCCTGTCCTGTATATATACACTGCACAGTACCACTCCTCCTGTCCTGTATATATACACTGCACAGTACCACTCCTCCTGTCCTGTATATATACACTGCACAGTACCACTCCTCCTGTCCTGTATATATACACTGCACAGTACCACTCCTCCTGTCCTGTATATATACACTGCACAGTACCACTCCTCCTGTCCTGCATATATACACTGCACAGCACCACTCCTCCTGTCCTGTATATATACACTGCACAGTACCACTCCTCCTGTCCTGTATATATACACTGCACAGTACCACTCCTCCTGTATATATACACTGCACAGTACCACTCCTCCTGTCCTGTATATATACTGCACAGTACCACTCCTCCTGTATATATACACTTCACAGTACCACTCCTCCTGTCCTGTATATATACACTGCACAGTACCACTCCTCCTGTATATATACACTGCACAGTACCACTCCTCCTGTCCTGTATATATACTGCACAGTACCACTCCTCCTGTCCTGTATATATACACTGCACAGTACCACTTCTCCTGTCCTGTATATATACACTGCACAGTACCACACCTCCTGTCCTGTATATATACACTGCACAGTACCACTCCTCCTGTCCTGTATATACACTGCACAGTACCACTCCTCCTGTCCTGTATATATACACTGCACAGCACCACTCCTCCTGTCCTGTATATATACACTGCACAGTACCACTCCTGTCCTGTAGGCGACATTGGTCTTTGGGAGGGTTAATATTGGTTTATTATTTTCAGTATTCCTGTGAGAAATTAAAAAAAATATATTGGAAAACCCACTTAAATAGATTATCCTAAGTAATCCCCTGTTCCTGAGAACTTTGCAGTTGCTGGGGTCTGACCGCTGGGACCCCCATGATCCCGAGAATGGACCTGTGGTCGATCATGTGCCCTGTGGTGCCATTCATACCTGGCTCTTCAAATAACGTCTTTAAGAGGAGTGTTGAGGGGCTTGACAAAGTATAGCAAACCCCACTGATCGGGTGTGGGGGGAGTGTTATAGTTTCTGGTGGGGTTTGTGTGGCAGGGCTGCTTTATTTTTAGTCCCAGTCCGGCCCTGATTGGACTGTGCAGATGGTGATAGGGAGAAAAAGCCTGTTACGAATAACAGAGATTTCTTTGGGGACAATTGGAACAATTTTTTCCACCAATACATTAGTAAAATACACCTGTGTGGAATTGGTCAAAGTCCCGAAAAATCAGACACCCATCTGATGGCGGCCACACTCGGAGTGACTAAGCCCAGGTTTACTGAGCCAATGAAAGCCTAAGTGCTTTGCCTTCCTCATTATGTAATTATTTCTCCTGCTGGCTGTAAGTGGATTAAAAGAGCGTGCTATTGTCTCCTCTGAATCCATGTGCTTTGCTTTTATGTATACTGTAGGCCGCAGCATGTGATTTCTTCCAGAATAAATAGGTATTCACCTGCAATCTTTGCTGTGGTGAGAATTACACATTTGGAACGCGGCTTAGCGGAGAGAATGGAGATACTATTGTGCCAAGATGGGAAGTCACAGCTATGGCCTTTTCTTCTCTATTGTGTGATCTCCTGCTTATTAAATTACACGTCAGCTCAGTGTCTTGGGGGCCGATCAGTCAAACTCGTATTCGGCCGTTCCCAGTTGCTCCGATCCCTCAGTGCTTGTGCATCTGTTACATATGGGAAATCGGGTGTAAGTGGCAGATAGACCCCCTTTGGCTTATTTCTCATCTAATGGGTTTCCTCATCTTGTTAAATGGGTAAAATTGTAAAGTATGTGTAAAAACAAAAACGTTTCAATTTACCACTTATTAAAAATCTTTAGAACGGAGACGATGTTTTTATTCTGTAGTTTACGGCTCAATGCGTAGGTCTCCTAAGCAAGGAGCTCAGTGCTTACAAGCTCGTAGCTTTCGAATTTGTAAGCGCTGCTCTGAAGTTTAAGGGTATGTGCACACGCTGCGGGTCCGCAGCAGTTTCCCATGCATTTACAGTATAATGTAAACCTATGGGAAATGAAATCCGCAGTGCACATGCTGCGGAAAAAAACGCTCGGAAACGCAGCGGTTTACATTCCGCAGCATGTCAATTCTTTGTGCGGATTCCGCTGCGGGTTTACACCTGCTCCAATAGAAAACTGCAGGTGTAAACCCACAGCAGAATCCGCAATAGAAACCGCGATAAATCCGCAGGAAAAACCGCAGCGGTTTTGCCCTGCGGGTTTATCAAAATCCGCTGCGGGAAATTCCGCAATGGAATCCGCAGCGTGGGCACATGGCCTAATTCAGTTCCCCCGAGCTCATCTGATGCTGTAGAGACATCGGAGAATGCACAGTTCGGGCCAACCATGAAGCCGATCAGAACTGTCAATCTTCCGGAGTGCAATGCGGAAAGACGGGAGGCATGGGAGCAATATGCCCTTGATGAAAGAATTGCGATAAAACCCATGAAGCTGATTAACCGACCCTTATCCTCCCTGACATCGGCCGTCGGGAGAGAGCCAGGACTCCATGCACATGATGGTCGTCTAGTCCTGATGAAATGGGTAGGGTCGTCCAAAGTTAAAGATAATCTGTTAAGCTTGAAAAGAAGGATTATAGAGCAGGAAGAGCTGAGCAGAATGATACATATGGATGCATAGGAAAATATTTGTTGAAACCAATATTTTATTCATTGATGTCTCTTCTCACTTTATGCTAAGGAGTCCAGTGGGCGGTCCTAATCAGTGATTGACAGCTTTCTTGTGTAGGTGCAGATACAGAAATAACTGTCAATCAGTGATTAGAACTGCCCACTGGACTCCTAGGCATAAAGTGAGAAGTATGGCAATGGATATAATACAAGTTAGGCCGGGGTCACACTTGCGAGATCAATGTGAGAAACTTGCGCGAGTCTCTTGCATGAATACCCGACACTCGGTAGCGGAGCGTGTGGCTGCATAGAAATACATGCAGCTGCACACTCCAGTCCCGAGTGCCGGCGGCAGTGCCGGGTATTGTTGCAAGTTTCTCGCATTGAACTCGCAAGTGTGACCCCGGCCTAATGCAAAAAAATTCCCCATAAACCTATATATCACTTAATAAACCTGTATATCATTCTATATATAACACAGATACAAGTCCACTCGTATGTCCATCATAGGCATAAGGGTATGTGTCCACATTCAGGAAACGCTGCGTTTTTGACGCAGCGCTGAGCCGCAGCGTCAAAAACGCAGCGTCCAGATGTTACAGCATAGTGGAGGGGATTTAATGAAATCCCGTCTCCACTGTGCATTAAAAAACGCATGCGTTTTTCCCGCAAAAACGCACATGCGGTGCGTTTTTTCAGAACGCAGCATGTTGCTACAATGAGCAAAACACGCAGGCACACCGCAGGTGACCTGCCAGTGACCTCAGGTGCATTTTTGGTCAGGATTTTACCTGCATAAAATCCTGACCAAAGCCTGAAGCAAGCCTGAACGTGGACACATACCCTAAGGGTAAGTCTCCACGTTCAGGATTGCATCAGGATTTGGTCAGGATTTTCCATCAGTTTTCGTAAGCCAAAACCAGGAGTGGGTGATAAATGCAGAAGTGGAGCATAAGTTTCTATTATACTTTTCCTCTGATTGTTCCACTCCTGGTTTTGGCTTACAAATACTGATGGAAAATCCTGACCAAATCCTGATGCAATCCTGAACGTGGAGACTTACCCTTACCCTTACTGTGTCAGAACCACTGGTCCAGTCTGAATCTAGAAGGAAGTGAGGAACTCGGACAGTTTGTGACACACAGGCCAAAATATTTGGAAATTTCATTGCATCTTCCACAGAATATAATGTTAGGGCATAAGGATAACGTAGAGAATGTCTCCTGCCGAAGCCTCTCTTACTAGTCCTGAGAAGGAAACTGCCTATATACATAGTCAACCCCTCATCTCAATGTCCAGCTTTAAAGGGAACCTGTAACATTATTTACCTGCAGATATGGGGTTACTCTGATGGTAAATAACTTTACAGTGCTGCCTGACTGCTGTACTGAAAGAGCAGCTACAGGGCAAAACTGAACTCATTTCTGCCCTTGAGCCACAGTCATTGAGTCATGGGCACTTTGATTGACAGCTCGCTCTGCACAGATGTGCTGCAAATCAGGCTTAAAGAGGCAGCAGCTACTGCCATCTCAGATAGATAGATAGATAGATAGATAGATAGATAGATAGATAGATAGATAGATAGATAGATAGATAGATAATAGATATGGAATAGATAGATAGATAGATAGATAGATAGATAGATAGATAGATAGATAGATAGATAGATAGATAATAGATATGGAATAGATAGATAGATAGATAGATAGATAGATAGATAGATAGATAGATAGATAGATAGATAGATAGATAATAGATATGGAATAGATAGATAGATAGATAGATAGATAGATAGATAGATAGATAGATAGATAGATAGATAATAGATATGGAATATATAGATAGATAGATAGATAGATAGATAGATAGATAGATAATAGATATGGAATAGATAGATAGAGATAGATAGATAATAGATATGGAATAGATAGATAGATAGATAGATAGATAGATAGATAGATAGATAATAGATATGGAATATATAGATAGATAGATAGATAGATAGATAGATAGATAGATAGATAATAGATATGGAATAGATAGATAGATAGATAGATAGATATGATATAGATAGATAGAGATAGATATGGAATAGATAGATAGATAGATAGATAGATAGATAGATAGATAGATAGATAGATAGAGCTATAAAATTACACCGTGTAAGGGCTGTCCCACACGTCCAGATAATTCCGGTACCGGAATAAATCGGTACCGGAGTTATCCGTGTCCGTGTGCCTGGGAACTCACGTAGGCCATACGTGCGGCACACGTGTGCCGCCCGTATGGCGAGTGGGTACCACACGGAGCGTGTGGTACCCACGCGTCTGGTACCCTGCATCGCGGATTCATATGTTCCCTGCAGCAGCGTTTGCTGCAGAGAAAATATGAAGAATAGTGTTTAAAATAAAGATCTATGTGTCCGCCGCCCCCCCACCCCCTGTGCGCCCCCCTGCTGTTCAGAAAATACTTACCCGCCTCCCTCGCTGCTTCCTGGTCTGGCCGCGGCTTCTAGTGTATGCAGTCACATGGGGCCGATCATTTACAGTCATGAATATGTGGCTCCACCTCCCATAGGGGCGGAGCTGACTATTCATGATTGTAAATGATCGGCCCCACGTGACCGCATACAGTGGAAGCCGCGGGGCAGAGAGGAAGGAGTGACAGCCAACGTGGGAGCGGGTGAGTATTTTCAGAACAGCGGGGGGGCGCACAGGGGGTGGGGGGGCGCACAGGGGGTGGGGGGGCGGCGGACACATAGATCTTTATTTCAAACACTATTATTCATATTTTCTCTGCAGCAAACGCTGCTGCAGGGAACATATGAATCGCGGCTACAGCACCATGTGGGGGGGACAGCGCTTACTGTAGCGCTGTCTCCTGCACGCACACGGACCCCAGACGGAGAACGTCCGTGTGAGGTCCGTGTTTTACACGGACCCATTGACTCTATTGGGTCCGTGTAATACGTGCGCTCCCACGAACACTGACATGTCTCCGTGTTTGGGCTGTCCCACGCGTCCAGATAATTCCGGTACCGGAATAAATCGGTACCGGAGTTATCCGTGTCCGTGTGCCTGGGAACTCACGTAGGCCATACGTGCGGCACACGTGTGCCACCCGTATGGCGAGTGGGTACCTGTTGTGAATTTGGATTCTGGGCTCC
This sequence comes from Ranitomeya variabilis, assembly GCF_051348905.1. Lineage (NCBI taxonomy): Eukaryota > Metazoa > Chordata > Amphibia > Anura > Dendrobatidae > Ranitomeya > Ranitomeya variabilis. Next base: position 227,098,890 of record NC_135233.1, read on the forward strand.
CCCGGTGGCCGCTTGTGGAATTGGACTTGTCATCCTCTTTCCTGTTTCACCTGGTTCCATCAGTAGTGGGTGTCGCTATTTAAGCTCATTTCTCTGGTGGTTTCTTGCCGGTCAACAATGTTATCTGATGCCTCTCAGTGCTTGTTCCTGCTTCTAGACAACTTCTAGATAAGTTGGACTTTTGTCCATGTTTTGTTTTGCCTATTTGTTCCAGTTCACAGCTGAAGTTTTGTTACTGTGTCTGGAAAGCTCTCGTTGATCAGGGATTGCTACTCTGGCGTTATGAGTTAATGCCAGAGTTTAAGGTGATCTCTGGATGGTGTTTTGTTAGTGTTTTTCTGCTGACCATGAAAGTATACTATCTGTCTTCTGCTATCTAGGAAGCGGACCTCAAATTTGCTAAGACTATTTTCCTGCTGCGTTTGTTGTTTCATCTGAACTCACCGTCATTATATGTGGGGGCTACTGTCTTCTTTGGAATATTTCTCTAGAGGTGAGCCAGGTCTTATATTTCCCTCTGCTAGCTATTTAGGTCTTAGGCCAGAGCTGGGCATCTAGCTATAAATAGGAAATGCTACCTGGCTATTTCTAGTTGCGCGGCAGGCTTAGTTCATGGTCAGTATAGTTCCATCTTCCGAGAGCTTGTCCCTCTATAGGCTTGCTATGATCTCTGCCTGCAGAGATCATGACAGTTTGACCGGCCCATAAAGTGTTAAAGACCCAGGTTGAGAAAGGAGAGTTATAAGAAGTCTGCTGGAATTTTTTTTTTTTTTCCTCCAGTCTGCCTTGCTGCAGTCTTTTTTCTCTCTCTCCTCCTAATCTCTGTATGCTCTGTGTGCACCTGACAATAATGGATCTCCAGAGTGTAACTGCGGGTTTGAATAATCTCATCACGAAAGTACAAAATTTACAAGATTTTGTGGTACATGCTCCGGTATCTGAGCCGAGAATTCCTTTGCCGGAGTTCTTCACAGGGAATAGAGCTAGCTTCCAGAATTTCCGAAATAATTGTAAGCTTTATTTGTCCCTGAAGTCTCGTTCAGCTGGAGACCCTGCTCAGCAGGTTAGGATTGTGATTTCCTTGCTCAGGGGTGACCCTCAAGATTGGGCCTTCTCATTGCCAGCAGGGGATCCTGCGTTACGCGATGTGGATGCGTTTTTTCTGGCCTTGGGCTTGCTTTATGAGGAACCTCATTTGGAACTTCAGGCAGAAAAAACTTTGATGGCACTATCTCAGGGGCAAGACGAAGCTGAAGTTTTCTGCCAAAAATTCCGTAAATGGTCTGTGCTTACTCAGTGGAATGAGTGCGCCTTGGCGGCAACTTTCAGAGAAGGTCTCTCTGATGCCGTTAAGGATGTTATGGTGGGGTTCCCTTTGCCTGCAGGTCTGAATGAGTCCATGACAATGGCTATTCAGATTGATAGGCGTCTGCGGGAGCGCAAACCGGTGCACCATCTGGCGGTGTCTATGGAAAAGACGCCAGAAAGTATGCAGTGTGATAGAATTCTGTCCAGGAGCGAGCGACAGAATTTTAGACGGAAGAATGGATTGTGTTTCTATTGTGGGGATTCTACTCATGTTATATCAGCATGCTCTAGGCGTACAAAGAAGCTTGATAAGTCTGTTTCCATTGGCACCATTCAGTCTAAGTTTATTTTGTCTGTAACCCTGATTTGTTCTTTGTCATCCATTGCCACGGACGCCTATGTTGACTCTGGCGCCGCTCTGAGTCTTATGGATTGGTCCTTTGCCAATCGTTGTGGTTTTGATTTAGAGCCTTTGGAGACTCTTATTCCTCTGAAGGGGATTGACTCCACCCCATTGGCTAATAATAAACCACAATACTGGACACAAGTAACCATGCGTATCGATCCGGATCACCAGGAGATTATTCGTTTCCTGGTGCTGTATAATTTACATGACGATTTGGTACTGGGATTGCCATGGTTGCAGTCTCACAACCCAGTCTTGGACTGGAGAGCAATGTCTGTGTTGAGCTGGGGATGTAAGGGTATTCATGGGGACGTACCTTTGGTTTCTATTTCGTCGTCCATTCCCTCTGAAGTCCCTGAGTTCCTCTCTGATTATCAAGACGTCTTTGACGAACCCAAGCTTGGGTCGTTACCTCCGCACCGTGAGTGCGATTGTGCCATAGATTTGATACCGGGTTGTAAATATCCAAAGGGGCGTTTGTTTAATTTGTCTGTGCCGGAACATGCTGCTATGCGGGAATATATTAAGGAGTCTTTGGAAAAGGGACATATTCGTCCATCTTCTTCTCCCTTGGGAGCTGGGTTTTTCTTTGTCTCAAAAAAAGACGGCTCTTTGAGACCATGTATTGATTATCGGCTTCTGAATAAGATCACTGTTAAGTATCAATACCCATTGCCATTGCTTACTGATTTGTTTGCTCGTATAGAGGGTGCTAAGTGGTTCTCTAAAATTGATCTTCGTGGGGCGTATAATTTGGTGCGGATCAGGCAGGGGGATGAGTGGAAGACCGCATTTAATACGTCCGAGGGCCACTTTGAGTATTTGGTCATGCCTTTTGGTCTTTCTAATGCCCCTTCAGTTTTCCAGTCTTTTATGCATGATATTTTCCGCGATTTTCTGGATAAATTTATGATAATATATCTGGATGATATTCTGATTTTTTCTGATGACTGGGACTCTCATGTCCAGCAGGTCAGGAGAGTTTTTCAGGTTCTGCGGTCTAATTCTTTATGTGTGAAGGGGTCTAAGTGCGTTTTTGGGGTCCAGAAAATTTCCTTTTTGGGGTATATTTTTTCTCCCTCTTCCATTGAGATGGATCCCGTCAAGGTGCAGGCTATTTGTGACTGGACTCAGCCCTCCTCTCTTAAGGGTCTTCAGAGATTTTTGGGCTTTGCCAACTTTTACCGCCGATTTATTGCTGGTTTTTCGGATGTCGTTAAACCACTGACTGATTTGACCAGACAAGGCGCTGATGTTGCTAATTGGTCCCCTCATGCTGTAGAGGCCTTTCAGGAGCTTAAGCGCCGTTTTGCCTCTGCCCCTGTGTTGCGTCAGCCTGATGTGAATCTGCCTTTTCAGGTTGAGGTTGACGCTTCGGAGATCGGAGCTGGGGCAGTGTTGTCGCAGAAAGGTTCCGACTGCTCCGTCATTAGGCCTTGTGCCTTCTTTTCTCGCAAATTTTCGCCCGCAGAGCGGAATTATGATGTTGGGAATCGGGAGCTTTTGGCCATGAAGTGGGCTTTTGAGGAGTGGCGCCATTGGCTCGAGGGGGCTAGGCATCAGGTGGTGGTATTGACTGACCACAAAAATTTGATTTATCTTGAGACTGCCAGACGCCTGAATCCTAGACAGGCGCGCTGGTCTTTATTTTTTTCTCGCTTTAATTTTGTGGTGTCATACCTACCGGGTTCTAAGAATGTTAAGGCAGATGCCCTTTCTAGGAGTTTTGACCCGGACTCTCCTGGTAATTCTGAACCCACAGGTATCCTTAGGGAGGGAGTAATTTTGTCGGCCGTTTCTCCTGATCTGCGGCGGTCCTTGCAAGAGTTTCAGGCGGATAGACCGGATCGTTGTCCGCCTGATAGACTGTTTGTTCCGGATGATTGGACCAGCAGAGTCATCTCTGAGGTACATTCTTCTGCATTGGCAGGTCATCCCGGAATTTTTGGTACCAGGGATTTGGTGGCAAGATCCTTCTGGTGGCCTTCCCTGTCACGAGATGTGCGAGTCTTTGTGCAGTCATGTGACGTTTGTGCTCGGGCCAAGTCTTGTAGTTCTCGGGCTAGCGGACTGCTGTTGCCCTTGCCTATTCCTAAGAGGCCTTGGACACACATCTCGATGGATTTTATTTCAGATCTGCCTGTTTCCCAGAAGATGTCTGTCATCTGGGTGGTCTGTGACCGTTTCTCTAAAATGCTCCATTTGGTTCCTCTGCCCAAGTTGCCTTCTTCTTCTGAGTTGGTTCCTCTGTTTTTTCAGAATGTTGTCCGATTGCACGGTATTCCTGAGAATATTGTTTCTGACAGAGGTACCCAATTTGTGTCTAGATTTTGGCGGGCATTCTGTGCTAGGATGGGCATAGATTTGTCTTTTTCATCTGCTTTTCACCCTCAGACTAATGGCCAGACCGAGCGGACTAATCAGACCCTTGAGACATATCTGAGGTGTTTTGTCTCTGCTGACCAGGATGATTGGGTTGCTTTTTTGCCATTGGCAGAGTTCGCCCTCAATAATCGGGCCAGTTCTTCCTCCTTGGTGTCCCCGTTTTTCTGTAATTCGGGGTTTCACCCTCGATTTTCCTCCGGTCAGGTGGAATCCTCGGATTGTCCTGGAGTGGATGCGGTGGTGGAGAGATTGCATCACATCTGGGGGCAGGTTATGGACAATTTGAAGTTGTCCCAGGAGAAGACTCAGCGTTTTGCCAACCGTCATCGTCGTGTTGGTTCTCGGCTTTGTGTTGGAGATTTGGTGTGGTTGTCTTCTCGTTTTGTCCCTATGAGGGTCTCTTCTCCTAAGTTTAAACCTCGGTTCATCGGCCCTTATAGAATATTGGAGATTCTTAATCCTGTTTCTTTCCGTTTGGACCTCCCTGCGTCCTTTTCCATTCATAACGTTTTTCATCGGTCGTTATTGCGCAGGTATGAGGTACCTGTTGTACCTTCAGTTGAGCCTCCTGCTCCGGTGTTGGTTGAGGGTGAGTTGGAGTACGTTGTGGAGAAAATTTTGGACTCTCGTGTTTCCAGACGGAAACTCCAGTATCTGGTCAACTGGAAGGGTTACGGCCAGGAGGATAATTCTTGGGTCAATGCATCTGATGTTCATGCTTCTGATCTTGTTCGTGCCTTCCATAGGGCTCATCCTGGTCGCCCTGGTGGATCTGGTGAGGGTTCGGTGCCCCCTCCTTGAGGGGGGGGTACTGTTGTGAATTTGGATTCTGGGCTCCCCCGGTGGCCGCTTGTGGAATTGGACTTGTCATCCTCTTTCCTGTTTCACCTGGTTCCATCAGTAGTGGGTGTCGCTATTTAAGCTCATTTCTCTGGTGGTTTCTTGCCGGTCAACAATGTTATCTGATGCCTCTCAGTGCTTGTTCCTGCTTCTAGACAACTTCTAGATAAGTTGGACTTTTGTCCATGTTTTGTTTTGCCTATTTGTTCCAGTTCACAGCTGAAGTTTTGTTACTGTGTCTGGAAAGCTCTCGTTGATCAGGGATTGCTACTCTGGCGTTATGAGTTAATGCCAGAGTTTAAGGTGATCTCTGGATGGTGTTTTGTTAGTGTTTTTCTGCTGACCATGAAAGTATACTATCTGTCTTCTGCTATCTAGGAAGCGGACCTCAAATTTGCTAAGACTATTTTCCTGCTGCGTTTGTTGTTTCATCTGAACTCACCGTCATTATATGTGGGGGCTACTGTCTTCTTTGGAATATTTCTCTAGAGGTGAGCCAGGTCTTATATTTCCCTCTGCTAGCTATTTAGGTCTTAGGCCAGAGCTGGGCATCTAGCTATAAATAGGAAATGCTACCTGGCTATTTCTAGTTGCGCGGCAGGCTTAGTTCATGGTCAGTATAGTTCCATCTTCCGAGAGCTTGTCCCTCTATAGGCTTGCTATGATCTCTGCCTGCAGAGATCATGACAGGTACCACACGGAGCGTGTGGTACCCACGCGTCTGGTACCCTGCATCGCGGATTCATATGTTCCCTGCAGCAGCGTTTGCTGCAGAGAAAATATGAAGGATAGTGTTTAAAATAAAGATCTATGTGTCCGCCGCCCCCCACCCCCTGTGTGCCCCCCCCCCCGCTGTTCAGAAAATACTTACCCGCCTCCCTCGCTGCTTCCTGGTCTGGCCGCGGCTTCTAGTGTATGCGGTCACGTGGGGCCGATCATTTACAGTCATGAATATGTGGCTCCACCTCCCATAGGGGCGGAGCCGACTATTCATGATTGTAAATGATCGGCCCCACGTGACCGCATACAGTGGAAGCCGCGGGGCAGAGAGAAAGGAGTGACAGCCAACGTGGGAGCGGGTGAGTATTTTCAGAACAGCGGGGGGGCGCACAGGGGGTGGAGGGCGGGGGACACATAGATCTTTATTTTAAACACTATTATTCATATTTTCTCTGCAGCAAACGCTGCTGCAGGGAACATATGAATCGCGGCTTCAGCACCATGTGGGGGGGGACAGCGCTTGCTGTAGCGCTGTCTCCTGCACACACACGGACCCCAGACGGAGAACGTCCGTGTGAGGTCAGTCTTTTACACGGACCCATTGACTTTAATGGGTCCGTGTAAGGGCTGTCCCACACGTCCAGATAATTCCGGTACCGGAATAAATCGGTACCGGAGTTATCCGTGTCCGTGCGCCTGGGAACTCACGTAGGCCATACGTGCGGCACACGTGTGCCGCCCGTATGGCGAGTGGGTACCACACGGAGCGTGTGGTACCGACGCGTGTGGTACCCTGCATCGCGCTGAAGCCGCGATTCATATGTTCCCTGCAGCAGCGTTTGCTGCAGAGAAAATATGAATAATAGTGTTTAAAATAAAGATCTATCTGTCCGCAGGCCCCCCACCCCCTGTGCGCCCCCCCCCCCGCTGTTCAGAAAATACTTACCCGCTCCCTCGCTGCTTCCTGGTCTGGCCGCGGCTTCTAGTGTATGCGGTCACGTGGGGCCGATCATTTACAGTCATGAATATGTGGCTCCACCTCCCATAGGGGCGGAGCCGACTATTCATGATTGTAAATGATCGGCCCCACGTGACCGCATACAGGAAAAGATGGGGGCAGAGAGGAAGGAGTGACAGCCAACGTGGGAGCGGGTGAGTATTTTCTGAACAGCGGGGGGGGCGCACAGGGGGTGGGGGGGGGCGGCGGACACATAGATCTGTATTTTAAACACTATTATTCATATTTTCTCTGCAGCAAACGCTGCTGCAGGGAACATATGAATCGCGGCTTCAGCACCATGTGGGGGACAGCGCTTACTGTAGCACTGTCTCCTGCACGCACACGGACCCCAGACAGAGAACGTCCGTGTGAGGTCAGTGTTTTACACGGACCCATGGACTTTAATGGGTCCGTGTAATACGTGCGCTCCCACGAACACTGACATGTCTCCGTGTTTGGCACACGGAGACACGGTCCGCAAAAAATCAATGACATCTGAACAGATGCATTGATTTTTATGGGTCTACGTGTGTCAGTGTCTCCGGTACGTGAGGAAACTGTCACCTCACGTACTGGAGACACTGACGTGTGAAACCGGCCTAAACCTCGTTTTATGCATATTTCTTATTGGCTAACCAAAATGTAAAGTTACATTATTCCATTATCCAGTGAGACATTTCCTTTCCGATGTCTTATTTGTGCAATATTGATCGCAGCTCTTTGTTGATTGACTGCTCGGGTTATTGCACCGTTCCACTTTCTATGTATAAAAATCTGTGAAGTACGTGTTTTATTCCGTAGCACTATTAGCGATGATGATAATACATTTTTTTGTTGACTTCATCACTATAGTTGTTATATTTTTGGTGCCAAAACATAGAAATACTTTTTATTACTTTAGATAAGTGCTAAAAATGAATTTAATTGATAATCGTAGCATTAATTTACAGTCATGATAAATAATGTTCTGTCTGGTACAGGGGACTAGTTCTCTCATAGGTCAAGTAGATTAAAGGGGTCGTCCAACTTTTGTGACAACTTTTATTTATTTCTTTTACTTATATGCATATATTTTGGAGTAAAAATCATTTTTGCAATTGGGTTTCATTAAAAAAAATTGCACTGTTTGGCTTTTAAAGTCTTAATTTCACAATCACAGCACATTCAACTTTCTTGTGGTCAAATCAGCTGCGAAGATCTCAGAAAAGACAGATAAAAGAATTATAAACTCCCTATCGGACCATAATAGCGAGGCTGACTGATGAATTCTCAGTTAACTTTTACTCATTCTGCAGCCAGCAATAGACAGTGCAACACAGAGGATAGGTGTTTATGGACACCCCACTCCGTTTTTGCTCTGTGCCATGCGCTTGGATTGTCTCTGGAAATTCAGGACAGGCCAGGAAAAAACGGGACTGTAGAAAGATATGAGTGAGCCTGAGCGGCAAGCACAATGTGCAGCGACATAGGCGTTACATCGCAATGTTGTGACTGGCGGTGCTGGAGATACTACATTAGGCAGGGATTCGTGCTAACATGCAGGCTGTTAGTGGCTAGCGGCCATGAGTCCATGTGGGTATTCTCTAGTGTCCAGTGAGGGTCCTCCAGTCATGTAGTAAGGTAACAGAGAGGGTCCGGACTACTATACAGGAAAAGCCGGGTTGCAAGCAGAAGCGTGAAGAATGGAACCAGAGATGAAAAGGAAGCCAGTAAAAATTATAGCAGAGCTGAGGCAGACCAAAAAGGGATGAAACTAAAGGCCACCCTATAGTTTTTGAGAATGTACAACAGGTGTCAGAGTGCTGCCGAACTGAAGCTATGGATCCCTGACATAAATGAACCACAGGCCCATTAGTCAGACACCACAACTTACTCCCAGGTGGTGAAAGAGCTAAGGCCAAAGACTATTTGGCCTATTTGTTATTTCTTTTTTTTTTTTTATCTAGGGGGGCGTTGCACATAGGGTGACTGTGCAAAGCAGCTTAAAGGGGACCTGTCACCTGAATTTGGCGGGACCAGTTTTGGGCCTTGCGCAGGCGTGTACTCTGGAGGACAGAGAATGAACTTCAATCCAATATTGCGGCCAGCATGCAGCCAGCCGGTAAGGAAAGGGTGAATCAAACACCCAAAAACCCCGCCCATATGACCCAAAACTGGTCCCGCCAAATTCAGGTGACAGGTTCCCTTTAAAGACACGCCCCAGAGAATCCTGTGAGCCACGCAGCCAGGACTAGTGATGAGCGAGTATACTCGTTACTCGAGATTTCCCGAGCACGCTCGGGTGTCTTCCGAGTATTAGGTTTTCTTGCCGCAGCTGAATGATTTACATCTGATAACCAGCATAAGTACATGTGGGGGTTGCCTGGTTGCTAGGGAATCCCCACATGTACTTAACCTCTTTCTGACCTCGGACGGGATAGTACGTCCGAGGTCAGATACCGCGCTTTGATGCAGGGCTCCGGCGGTGAGCCCGCATCAAAGCCGGGACATGTCAGCTGTTTTGAACAGCTGACATGTGCCCACAATAGCGGCAGGTGAAATCGCGATAAACCTGCCGCTATTAACTAGTTAATATTTGGTATCGCCGTGTTCAGAATCGCCCGATCTATCAATAAAAAAAGAATTAACTTGATTGCTAAACGGCGTAGCGAGAAAAAAATTAGAAACGCCAGAATTACGTTTTTTAGGTCGCCGCGACATTGCATTAAAATGCAATAACGGACGATCAAAAGAACGTATCTGCACCAAAATGCTATCATTAAAAACGGCATCTCAGCACGCAAAAAAATAAGCCCTCACCCGACCCCAGATCATAAAAAATGGAGATGCTACGGGTATCGGAAAATGGCGCAATTTTATTTTTTTTTTTAGCAAAGTTTGGAATTTTTTTTCACCACTTAGATAAAAGAGAACCTAGACATGTTTGGTGTCTATGAACTCGTAATGACCTGGACTATCATAATGGCTGGTCAGTTTTAGCATTTAGTGAACCTAGTAAAAAAGCCAATCAAAAAATAAGTGTGGGATTGCACTTTTTTTGCATTTTCACCGCACTTGGAATTTTTTTTCTCATTTTTTAGTACACGACATGCTAAATCCAATGATGTCGTTCAAAAGTACAACTTGTTTCACAAAAAATAAGCCCTCACATGGCCATATTGACAGAAAAATAAAAAAGTTATGGCTCTGGGAAGAAGGGGAGAAAAAAACGAACACGGAAAAACGGAAAATCCCAAGGTCATGAAGGGGTTAAGCTGGCTAACAGATGTAAATCATTCAGCTGCGGCGATGAAAACTAAATCTCCGAGCACTAAAAAATACTCGGATGACCCCCGAGCGTGCTCGAGAAATCTCGATTAACGAGTATATTCGCTCATCACTAGTAAGGACAATATAAAATAGCACTAAATAAAAAAAGCTTCTATGTCTGAAACCTTACAGCGGATTTAAATTAAACAAAAAGGAGAATACTCGGGGGAGCAGCAGGAAAATAATAAGAGCAAAACCTGGCTCCTTTTGACCTGGTGACAAGCTCTCTTTTGCATCTTCTTTTCCAGGTTTTAATAAATCCTGATTCCTGGTTGGTCATGGTACAACTATACAAATATTTTATTTCATTTGTTGCATTATTAGGGCTCCAAAGTGATAAAATTGCAGAACAACTTAGTTTTTACTCCTTAAGTTCATGGTAGTGTAATCTTGCTTTTAAATAATGGTGAAAGTTTTAAAGGGGTGTTGCTACCTTTTATTTATTAAAGGAAATAGTCTGTTCAGGACCCTCATCTCTTGACCACACTTGAGACCAGTTATGAAGGTCGCTTTCACTCCGGAGGACCTGGTTTGTTCTGCATTGTACAGACAGCCCAATGATTTGAATGGACACTGTGTAATGCTTCATTGCCCATGCGGGGGCACTGTAGGGAAATTGAACACTCACTGTAATGTTTTAACATACTGTATTATCATTGATTGCTGGAGATCACAATGGGGGCACATTTTCTGATCAGTTTATTGTCATGGGACCCTACTAAGACATATTAGTAGCAGCAGCTCATTCACCAGTGGTTTTAAGCCTGGATGGTCGAATCTTGGCACCATCCAGGTTGAAAACTATTAATTCCCCAGACATGGATTATGGCGTGGGACAGAACGACGGACAGGTATGGTATATTGTTGTTTTTTTATTTTACTTTTATTACAGGAGATCGTGGGCTTCGGTGGAATTAGGCGAGGTCGTAAGTATGGTTTAATTGAGATTATTAAAGGAGTCTGTGTCATTTTTTTTCAATTAAAAGACTTTATTCTGGCTGGGTCTTTATTTAACATATAACTATAGGATTATTAATGGATCGGTGCCTTATAGACACCTCTCCATTACTAAGCCGTGGGCTTGATGTCACCTGACAATACTAAGGTGACATCAACCCCACAAATATGAACGCCACTTGCCACTGCTACAGGGCAGGCGGGAAGAGCCGGGCAAAGCGCCAGAATTGGCACATCTAATAGATGTGCCTTTTCTGGGCAGCTGTGGGCTGCTGTTTTTAGCCTGGGGGGCCAATATTAATTGCCCCTTACCAACCTGAGAATACCAGCCCCCAGCTGTCAGCTTTAGCAACGCTGGTTCTCAAAAATGGGGGGGACCCCTCCCACCCCACCCGGATTTTTCATTCATTTATTTTGTTTTATCGCAGGCGACGGCTGAGGAATACCCCGATCATCCGCTCCAGCTGTCACTGTTATCAGCGGCAGAAAGTGTTGGATGATAGTAATAATAATCCCAAAAGGCCTCACCTGCTATCATTGTTCTGACTTTAATATAACTCTCATCATTCTCCTCTACTTGCGCCGATCGCCGGCAGAGCAGGGGAGAATGATGAGAGCCGTCTTCAACACCTGCCACCGAGGAACAGCACTTACTGTAGGGCTTCTTCCCTGGCGGCCGTCAGTGTGGCACTGATGTTGCACACGGGCGGCACACGGTTGCCACACGTGTGCCACAAGTATTACACAAACGGACACGGATATCTCTGATACCAGAAATATCAGGACGTGTGAAACCGGCCTTAATATAACATCTATAGCACATGTGCCAAAAATAGCTGAAGCATTAAAGGGCCCTTAAAGGGGTTGTCTTTTTTTTTTTTTACTTAAATGCATGTATTTGGGGCTAAAATAATTTTTACAACTTGGTTTCATTAATAATTTTGCATCTTTTGGCTTTTTGTTTATTTGTACATTCAACTTTGATAGTCATAAATCAGCTGAGAGCTGCCAGAGCACTGTGCTACTCAGAGGCTATAGATGACACACATGCAACATTTTTTTATGAAACCCAATTGCAAAAATGATTTTTATCTCTAAAACTTGCAACTAAGGAAAAAAAAATGTCCCTGTGTGACGAAGGTGAGTGTGGACCCACTGTACTAATGGCCGGGTTTACCCTGGAGGCAGGGCTGGTTTTAGAGAAAGTGGGGCCCTGGGCAAAAATTTAAAGTGGGGCCCCAAATGCTCACGTATTGCACCATCATACAAACATTTCGGTTGTATTTACAGGTGTGGAGTTCAGGCTGTTAAACAAGTGTAATCGACAGTAATGAAGTCATTCAACGCTTGTTCCCGAGTTTCTTTACACTGGCTGAGGAAGAATGATGGGGACAGATAGTCCTCGATACAGTATATTGCAGGTCCCATATAGTATAATGCACTCCCCATGGTCCTTGATAGAGTAAAAAAGCCCCTCAGGGTATACTGCAGCCCCCTTCATAGAGTATACTGCAGCCCACCTCAGAGTATACTGCAGCCAGACACACACAGTATAATGCAGCCAACATACACACAAAATAGTGCAGCCCCCACACACATAGTATAATGCAGCCACATATACACAGTATAATGCAGCCCCCACACAGTATAATGCAGCCCCCACACACAGTATAATGCAGCAACTCCCACTCACAGTATAGTGCAGTTCCCCCACAACACAGTTTAGTGCAGTTCCCCCACAACACACAGCAAAGTGCCGCTCCCCCAACACACAGTATAGTGCATCTCCCCCACACAGTGTAGTGCAGCTCCTCCCAACACACAGTATAGTGCAGCTCCTCCCAACACACAGTAGAATGCAGCTCCTCGCAACACACAGTATAGTACAGCGCCCCAACACACAGTATAGTGCTGCTCCCCAACACACAGTATAGTGCAGCTCCCCAACACACAGTATAGTACAGTTCCCCAACACACAGTATAGTGCAGCTCCCTAACACACAGGATAGTGCAGCTCCCCAACACACAGTATAGTACAGTTCCCCCAACACACAGTATAGAGCAGCTCCCCCAACACACATATAGTGCAGCTCCACCAACATACAGTATAGTGGAGCTCCCCACGACACAGTATAGTGCAGCTCCCCTTGACATACAGTACACTCACCGGCCACTTTATTAGGTACACCATGCTAGTAACGGGTTGGACCCCTTTTGCCTTCAGAACTGCCTCAATTCTTCGTGGCATAGATTCAACAAGGTGCTGGAAGCATTCCTCAGAGATTTTGGTCCATATTGACATGATGGCATCACACAGTTGCCGCAGATTTGTCGGCTGCACATCCCAAAGATGCTCCATACAAGGCAGGATGGATCCATGCTTTCATGTTGTTTACGCCAAATTCTGACCCTACCATCCGAATGTCGCAGCAGAAATCGAGACTCATCAGACCAAGCAACGTTTTTCCAATCTTCTACTGTCCAATTTCGATGAGCTTGTGCAAATTGTAGCCTCAGTTTCCTGTTCTTAGCTGAAAGGAGTGGTACCCGGTGTGGTCTTCTGCTGTTGTAGCCCATCTGCCTCAAAGTTCGACGCACTGTGCGTTCAGAGATGCTCTTAGGCCTACCTTGGTTGTAACGGGTGGCGATTTGAGTCACTGTTGCCTTTCTATCAGCTCGAACCAGTCTGCCCATTCTCCTCTGACCTCCGGCATCAACAAGGCATTTCCGCCCACAGAACTGCCGCTCACTGGATTTTTTTTCTTTTTCGGGCCATTCTCTGTAAACCCTAGAGATGGTTGTGCGTGAAAATCCCAGTAGATCAGCAGTTTCTGAAATACTTAGACCAGCCCTTCTAGCACCAACAACCATGCCACGTTCAAAGGCACTCAAATCACCTTTCTTCCCCATACTGATGCTCGGTTTGAACTGCAGGAGATTGTCTTGACCATGTCTACATGCCTAAATGCACTGAGTTGCCGCCATGTGATTGGCTGATTAGAAATTAAGTGTTAACAAGAAGTTGGACAGGTGTACCTAATAAAGTGGCCAGTGAGTGTATAGTGCAACTCCCCAACACACAGTATAGTGCAGCTTCCCACGACACATTATAGTGCAGCTCCCCCCACACACACAAAGTATAATGCAGCCCCCCCGCACAGTATAATGCAGTCCCCCCACACACAGTATAGTGCAGCCCCCCCACTCACAGTATAATGCAGTCCCCCCACAGCACACAGTAATAGTGCACTGTACTTCCCCCACAACACAAAGCATGGCAGATGTTGAAGTGAGGTCATCGCACGCCCGCTGAGTCACAAGCAGAGGGGGAGTGATGGGAGAGGGAGCATCATCTGACACTCTCTCCTCCATCACTGCTTTTAACTGTGTCGACGTCTATGATGCAGATAAGTTTATTGAGTGATGGGGGGAGGCGACACCGGGCGCCTCTTATGGGCCTCATAGGGGCCACATGGGGTGCCGGTATTGGCGACATGCCACTGGCTGGAGGCACCTGGAGGAGCAGGGGTCCTAGGCCGCTGCCTGGTCTCCCTGCCCATAATGCCGACCCTGCCTGGAGGGGCGTAACTAAGTGACTACCTCGTCTTCACTAGAACCTTTGATGGTGAGAATAGGCTGGGACTTTAGGGTAGTCACCAGATGCCACTCCAGAGCAATCCTCGAACCTGCAGCAGTTGACCAGCATGGCTGAGGCATAAATGCGAAGACAGAGATGTGATCAGAGTCCAAGGATGGGGTGAGAAGCACAGGTTCAAAATACGAAGCCAGGGTCAGGAACAGAGAGATCAAATCAAAAGAGTAAATAAACCGTCTCAGTAACAGGAGAGTCAGAACAATAATGCACCAACATAGGGTACGAGAAATAAACTGCAACTAGAATCTAAACTCAGGCAAGGTGTGGAAGGTGGAGCTGTCTAATATATCTGCTGTTTGCAGAGGATAGGTCAAGGAAGCAAAACTCTGTAGAACACAGAGGCTTTAAATTCCTGCAGAGTCTGGCCATGCCTCCATACAGCCAGGTTGAGTCTCTCCAGCAACAGGTGGATGTAGCGGTGCTGGAAGTGTTGCGCGAGACAACTCAGAGAGATGGTCTGACACTGGGAGTAGCACAGTGATTCGCGCAGTGAGTAGGACGGTGCTTACATCCTGTGCAAATCACCAGCATGACACCCCAAGGTAGATAGTGATGACGTCAGATCTAATGATATATTGGAGTTGTATGCTGGAAAATATTCTGGAATATTCAAATTTTGTAAATATCAGAGGGCCAAGAAGGAAGAAATATTAGTATATAAGTAATACGTTTACATCTCCTTTTTGCTAATTAGTAAGCTCACACTTATCACTTTGCTTGATCTTGCTTAGGTTAATTATCAAGTTTTACGTATCAGGGTGTTTCTAAAGGAAAATGTACTTACAGTCTGATTATGGAGGTCGAACACGGTGTGATGTGTGGGAAGTGAGTATGGCTGACCTATTTTTTTTCTTTAAAGAAGAGTAGTCACCATCAGTTTTTATGAATAGCAAATATTATGTATGAAATAGGTATAAGTCGGATCTCCCCAACCGTGGTGAAAAGCTGTATATGGAACCAGAACCTTATATCAAATTAATTCATCTACATGATAAATCCCCTTTCTATGGTGGCCCTTATATTGTAATTCGTCTTTATCTTTCAGGTTCCTGAAACTTAAAGGGTTAATCCCCATCTTCAGAAATGGGTATTGTCGGATATAACTTGTAAAAACGAGCATTTTTGTAATTTACTGGTTATTAAAATTTTCAGTTGTTCTTGAGATATTAACACTTTTCTTTTGTTTACAACTCGATGCCTTGGAGACTGACCACTGCTGCTACACAACAGAACATGCACAGCGCTTACAAGCTCTTTTCTATTGAGCTTTAAAGCTCAGGAAGAGGTCAGAAATCAATATTTTGTGGAATAACCATGATTTTTAATCACAGCTTTCATGCGTCTTGGAATGCTTTCCACCAGTCTTTCACACTGCGTCTGGCGCAAAAATTTAAGAAGTTTTTCTTTGGTTGATGACTTGTGACTATCCGTCATCCTCTTGATTACACTCCAGAGGTTTTCAATGGGGTTCAGGTCTGGAGATTGGGCTGCCCATGACAGGGTTTTGATGTGGTGGTCTCTTAATTTTTGCCAGCGCTGTATAAGTCGGCTGTACTTTCTGATTGTGTAACCCAGTATCCATTAACACTAGCGGGAGACCAGAGCTGATAAATGTCTCAGCAGCCCACGTGGCTTGAATGAGAACTATGGAGAGAAAGCGCCATGAACTGGTTGGGTCACTATTAGGTGGCGGGAAATAGTATAGGACTCTTCTTTCCAGGCAATTTATGTTTTAGCAAGGAGGCAAATGGGTCATATAAAGGGACTGGAGGAGGGAAGTAAACACTTGATGCTGTTTTTGGTTCATGATGGTTGGAGGAGGGGAGAGTTGGAGCCATAATTGAACTCATTAGGAAATTACATGTCAATTTCATTTGTATTTTTGAGAGAGATTGCAGTTCAGAGAGGATTGGTCATAGAGAAATACAATTGTGATGAAGAGAGAATTTAGCAGATGGTGTCCAAATGTTCAGAGATCGAAACCTGCCACTGACCACTCTGTAGAAGAGGACATGTCACTAGGTCAAATATGGCCAGTTTTTGCTCTTATATTATTCCCACTGTAGCCTTGAGTATTCTGTTATTTTCTTTATTAAAAATCCACCAGAGATATGGGCCTTTTTGTTAGTGCCAATTTTTATGTTCTTTATCAAAAGGCGTACCTGACAGGATCCTCTGGGGCGTGTCTTTAGGCTGCTCTGTCCAATTACCCTTTGAGCACTGCTCCCTTGATTAAGCCCATATAAATTAGCTCTAAATAATAAGGTCGATGTCTTTGGAACCGTATGGCAGATTTTAAAATAGAAAAAAGGACAATATTCATGGGAAAAGCAGGAATAAAATAAAAGCAAAAGCTGACAACATTCAACTTGTCAATATGTCCTCATTAAGGAAGGAGGTCCATCATGCACACAAGCCCAAACCAAAGGAAAGAGAAGTAAATGACTTGGTAAAATCTAGACATCCTGGCCACTGATTCCTGGTCGTTATTAATTTGTATTGGAGGCTCGCTTATGTGAATATCTTATTGGGCAATTGAAGCTACTGGACCCCAATGAAAAATCTGTACAAAGGGTCCTCAAACTACCATGTGTGATCCAACAAACATGCCTAGTAATATCTTGGACATTCAACTGGATCAGTCGCTCAAGACTCAAGCAAAAACGGAGATGTGGGAACCACAAATGCGACCAAATATCCAAGATGTAGATAACAAAATTTGCTTTATTGCATATTCAAACCAGAGACAAAAATGGGGTTCATGGGGAATGTGTGCAGATACAAGCAAAAGTGCAATAGTGCAAAAAACAAGACACTCTGACTATGACGCACCACACTTATTATATCACTATCAGTCTGTTGCAGAGGGTAATCTATTTAAGGGTGGTGAGTAGAAGAGGATCAACACCCACCATCTAGATGGTGATGAACCAATAGGGAGGCACCTCAAAATATTCTGGTATGCAGCCGGATAATAAATGCCCAAAAAATATATATGACGCTTATCTATATATTATGCCTAAAATTAGGTCACCTATTGTGCTATGCACCATTTTAGATAAGCAGTATAAACAGAAAATCTGCTATTAACATAGTCCCAGCTACTCCTATCCACCAGCATCTATTAGTATGAACATAATGACTAACTATATCCACCAGTGGTATCTCATATGGGTGTTACCTCAGAGCTAGTGGCGCCATGTGTGGGAGTCAGGTCAGTGCGTCAACCCCGACGCGCGTTTCGGAGACTTGCTCCTTCGTCAGGGAGCGTGAGCATCAGAGCTTCTTGTTTTTTTTGCACTGCTGCACTTTTGCTTGTATTTGCACACGTTCCCTATGAATCCCATTTTTGTCTCTGTTTTGAATATGCAATAAAGCAAATTTCCTTATCTAGATGTGTAATACAACAGACATACCATGTGTGCAACTTCTGCAGTCGCATATGGGCTCAGTATTTATGGGGGGACCACCACCTTCAATGTAGATGTTTACTACCCATCAGATTGTATAAAGCAACTTTGGCACACACATGGCAGGGGGACCCTCTCCAGACTTATTCCAGGAATATTACATTATTTTTAACTTGGACCAGTATTTATTAGACTTGCTAACATCCTGCATGTGCCATTAATAATATTTGTATATTTTTCATGTCGCTGCCTCTGCGCAGAAACAAAGTCCCTTATGCAGAAGAGGTCTCCTATGAGCCTTTTTGGCTTATGGGACCATTTTCTTTTGCAATTTCAACAATGCATTTTGCTGCTTTATTTACTTAAATATTATAATGCACAATATTAAAGGGGTTGTCTAGGGTGGACAGCTGACAGTGCAGTGCGCCATACTGGTCTGCAGGCTTCCTCTTCCGGAGAAAGGAATAGGTGGCCACTGCAGCCAGTCAGAGGCTGCCGATCGTCTGCAGCCTTGATGTTACATTCAAAAAAGCTAGAGTGGCGCCGTTCCGGTAGATGAATTTCCTCTTTTTGTTAATTTTTTTCTACTTTTTGAACACCCTGGGCCCAATAATAACATAATAATGTCTTAAAGAGATTCTGTCACCAAGGTTTTGCTACTCTATCTGAGAGCATCATGATATAGCGGCAGAGCCCTTGATTCAAGCAATGTGTCACTTACTGGGCTGCTTGCTGCAGTTTTGATAAAATCACCGTTTTATCTGCAGCATTTCTACCCAGGGCCGACGTTGGGATGAGGAGAACACTGGCCATTTGCTAATAGTGGCAGACCATGCGGCCGTTATTGGGTCCATGAGTCGGGTGGCCCATTGCCGGCACCAGGCACCCCCCCCCCCCCGCCCAGCACCGCACATTCAACAAAGCAATGATGGAGAAGGGAAGCCGTTCGCTCCCACCCCCATCTTTCTCACTCAGTGTCTGATGTTTCGGTTACCTGGCACAATGACGTCACTTCATCGCACCACGCCGTGTGTTATGGCTGGACCTGGTGGTTAGGAGCACCGGGAATGACCTGATAGTCAAAACTGCAAAATAGAGCGAGCTCTGGGAAGTGGGAGCTCTGCTGACCGCAGCCCTAATCTATTATCACACACACTAGAATTAGCCGTGGATCGTACCTGACTCTGCCTAGACGACTCTTCACAGCCTGAGAGGTAACTACCCCTAAAGAGAAATGTAGCCTGACCTTGCCTCAGAGAAATTCCCCAAAGGAAAAGAGCAGCCCCCCACATATATTGACTGTGAGTTAAGAGGAAGGCACAAACATAGGAATGAGACAGGTTTCAGCAAAGGAGGCCCGACTTACTAAATAGACAGAAGATAGATAAAGGGATCTTTGCGGTCAGCACAAAAAAACACAAAAAGCCACGCAGAGTGAGCAAGAAACCCCCCGCGCCGACTCACGGCGCGGTAGGTGCCACTCTGCAACCCAGAGCTTCCAGCCAGCGAGACAATATCATGATAGCCAGCTGGACAAAACTTAGCAGGTACTCAGAAATATATTCAGCACACAAATGAACAACAAATGAGCTTAACAGGGACTTAGCTTCTGCTGAAGTAGACAGGTCATCAGGAGATCCAAGTGAGATCTGAACCAGTACAGATACATTGACAACTGGCATCAGGTAACGATCTGAGCAGAGTTAAATAGAGGAACCAGCCCAGTCTTAAACGATGCAGCTGAGGAAGCCACCTCCAGACCTGCAGCTCCACTTTCAGCCACCAGAGGGAACCCACGGACAGAACTCACAGAAATACCATTCCTGACCACAGGAGGGAGTTCGAGAACAGAGTTCACAACAGCCGTGCCAGACAGTGGAGTTGCTGAGGAGACCAGAACAGCGGGGGGACTGAGAGAGGTGAGTATTTTTTTTAAATCAGTGAGTACATTTTGGTCGACAGAATACTGTATGGAGGACTATGGGAGTGCATTATACTATATTGAAGCAATGTGGGGCCCATTATACCATATGGAAGGTAATGTGGGGACCATTATATTTTAAGGGCTATGTTTAGGCCATTATTATATGTGGAGGGCCATTATACTATATGATGGGCTATGTAGGGGTCTTTATGCTGTATGCGAGCAATTATACAGTACAGTGTGAAAGTTTGTGTGGGGTCCTTCATACTGTGTGGCGGCAATTATACTGTTTGAAGGGCTGTATGGGGTTCATTATACTATGTCTCTGAATGTATGTGCTCCATCCATGCATGTGTCAGTACGTATGTGCTCCTGCTCCATGTATGCATGTGTCGGTATGTATGTGCAATGTAAATCTTTTTGTTTGATGGTGCAATATGTTAGCATTTGGGGCCCCACTTTGTCTAAAACCGACCCTGGCTCTACCAGTTCTCTGAATGTTGAGCTCTGTTTAACCTCCCACACCACTGATTGGCAGCTTTCTGTGACCACTGTGCATAGGCAGAAATCTGCCAATCAGTGATGGGGTGGGGTTATACAGAAATCATGACTATGGTGAACTACATGGCAGCAGGTTTACTAGTCTGCTAGTGATAATCTTCTGCTGATAAAACTGATTTTATCAAAACTACAGCAAGCAGCATGGTAAGTGAAACATCGTTGGAATCAGGGTTTCTGTCTCTACATTATTCTGTTCTCAGATTAGGTGGCAAAAACCTAATGACAGATTTCCTTTAAAGGCGTTTCCCAGTTATTTTAGCTCCATTGCTTTGCACTCATTAAAAATAACTAACAAATTCAGCAGTCACTCACCCTCACATGCTCCAGCACTGCTCCAGTATTTGTTGACAGACTTCAGAGGTGACTTCATTGGTACAGAGAACATGACTGCTGTAACCAATCAGTGCCCTCCCCATCAGCAAATCCCAGTGATTGACTGAAGTGGTCATGTCACCGCTGATTCCTGTCACCAAAGATTGGAAGGGCAGCACTGGAGCAATGAAGGGTGAGTAACAGCAGAATTTATTTGTAAGGCTACGTTCACATTTGCGGCCAGCGCCGCAGCGTCGGGCGCCGCAGCGGCGCCGCATGCGTCATGCGCCCCTATATTTAACATGGGGGCGCATGGACATGCGGCGCACTTGCGTTTTGCGCCGCATGCGTCGCTGCGGCGCCCGCGTCGGGGCGCAGAGGACGCAGCAAGTTGCATTTTTGCTGCGTCCAAATTCAATGAAAAAAACAACGCATGCGGCGCAAAACGCAGCGTTGTGCATGCGTTTTGCTGCGTTTTTGTTTGCGTTGTGCGCTGCGGCGCCGACGCTGCGGCGCACAACGCAAATGTGAACGTAGCCTTAGAAGCACAAATTCATGGTTCCTAGAAAAAAAAATTAGGAGACTAATACTTTTAAAGACTCGATACAGTTGGGAGCCACAAGCTTCAACTTATGCCTCTATGTGCTGGTATAGCTCAATTATGATTATTAAAAATATATTTAATAGGAATATAATTGCTACACCTTAACTAACATCATAATAAATCTCATGAAAGGATCTATTAATATACACTCATCAACACTAGAATTGTACCTCAAGAAGAAAAAGTTGAGGAATTATGGAAATCCCAGGATGAAAAAATGAAATCAATATTTTCAAAATATCTCTATTTATTCAGTCTGGAGTATGAGAGCCAAGTGCAGAAATCCTGGCACTTACAGCCTTGTCTGCTATCAGTCAGATTATTAATGGTCGTCTATGGAAGGTTGTTCTGCACTGAATGCGCTTGGGCGAATCATCAAGATCCACTGCTGGCAGCTTCCTTTACAATTGCTGACCAATGCTGTCGCAAATGTGCTTCATGGGAGACCAGTCCGCAGCTCCTGCAGAAGTGGTAGCACATTTAGGCCACCCAGGCTACTCATAATAGCACGAACAACATGAGACCTGATGCCATGTTGATGAACGGTTCCTGGGACACTTAAGAGAAACGGCTGCATCATTGGTTCCATGACCAAATCAACATAATGCCGAGCTGTTAATGTACCGGGAAGAAAGATTGGAGGGGTCCAGGGATCGTACATATTATCACCCCATACCATTATTCTCGGAGTAGCACTGATGTGACGTTTACTCCTAAAGGCCTGTCTATAGCATTACCCATGTGGTCTCTAGCTGAAGACAGGAGGCTGGGATGGAGGAATGGATGCTGTAATGGAGGTCTATCCTCATCGATGAGTCCCCCTTTTGTCCAGGATGCAATAATAGCTAGAATCAGTCTGGAGCTCATGTGAGCAACGCCATGAAGAAGCTTTCCCAAAGGAACATCGCAACAGTCCTACTCCTGGAATTATGATGTGGGGTGACATATTACAATGCCAGGCCACATGTTGCTTGTGCTACTGTGAACAGCCTCTATGGCCAGACTACCATGGCCTACAAAGTCTCCGGACTTGTTTTCCAACAAACACATCTTGGGTCGTCAATTGCACAGGGAGCTGCCAGCAGCGGATCTTGATGATTTTCGTGCCCAAGTGCATTCAGAACATTCTTTAGACATTAATATCTTCACTGATAGCAGCCAAGGCTGTAAGTGCGGGATTTCTGCTCATCCTTGACACCGAAGGAATTGACAGTTTACACTATAAATCTGTATTCATCTGTCAGAACTAGAAATAAGTACGGTAAAATGGCAGCAGGGCCGCCGCCGGCACCGGGCAAACTCGGGAAGTGCCGGGGCTCAAACCGCCTGGAGGACCCACTCTGCCTGGGTTTCCATTTTCAACATTCACTGTACATGTATAGAAGATGTGCGCATTGCATGTATTGAGCAGGCTCAGGAGATGAGCCTACTCCATAATGTATGGGTGCTCCAGGTACAGCAGTTTAACCCCTTAGATGCTGCTGTCAGTTGTGACAGTGGCATTTAAGAGGTTGGAAATGGAGGAAGGTGTCCCTTTCGTTGACCCTTGGCCCACCCTGTAACATGATTACTGGGTGCTCATGGCAGTGTCATGGTAGTCATGGTGCCTACCGATGGCCCCCCGCCCGAGTTTGCCATTTGTACACCTATGAAGCCAATATCATAGGCAATAGGTATCTTTATAATACACTACAATATTACATTGTGTAAAAAATGTAAATACATGTATACATAAGATTTCAGATCTCCATTAACTAAAACCAAAAATTTTTTTAAAAAAATAATATATTTGGTTTTGCCACTGTCCAAAAATAATAAAATAATATTTATGCCAGACAGTGAACGCCAAAATGGAGGGAAAAACAATAAAAAAAAAGTCGGAATCACTGTTTTTTGCTCTTTGCCCCCTAAAATATGATAAAAAGAGATAGAAAGTGAGAAGAGACCTATTGGGCCTGTATAAACCTAGAGAGGACTCTGAGTGTTTTTTTTCATGGGGGTTTCTACCAGGGATTCCCCATAAATGGACAGCCTAAAAAGTTGCCAGCTGATAACAGGGCATAATAGCTTGTAATCAAAATGCACAATTAATGAAGATATGTTAGAGTTTCAATTAAGTGGGCGTTTATTAAGGTTAACAAAGAGGAAGCTAAATGAAAAATCATTTTATATATGGCAATAATCAGCCATAGGGATGGGTGGCCCATCAGTCAGGGCACCCTGCGGCATAATGTCTGGCATATGTTATGTGGCCTGTGCCCTTTTGGTCTTGGCAATAGTTTGGAAAAAAGAGTTGATGAAGACGTTGCCGGCAATCCTAGTTCTGAAGGGTTAATCGCCTAGGTGGGCGGCATAGTAATGCATTCTAGGCTGATATTGCATGCCCAGATGATGCCACGTATGCCGCCATCAGGGGTGCTGCACACGGAGGTTTATAGGCATGCTATAATTCACACCGGAGGCCTCTGTTCTGCATCCGGTGGCCAATTCTACCTCTTTATTCGCCAACGAGGCTGCTCCATGTTGCAGGCCTCCTGGCATAGAAAGGGTGAAGTCTATCTAGTGCAGTATCCAGACGGCCATCTACACAATCAGATGCATTTTTTATTAGGCGATTATGATTTTGTTCCTCTGTAATCCTGCCCCGGAGAGACACATACGGGTGAGACGGAGGCAGGACTACAGAACAGGATAATAAAGCAGATGAGAGACATGGCTGGGGATACACCGGTGGGGGAGGGGGACGCAGGCATACAAAGCGATGCTGGGATGGGGACAATAGCTGGAAATGCAGGAGATGGGAGACATCACGTCGATCTTACAACATGTAGTCAGATTGATGGGGTAGGCTATGGACGGGCACACGGACGAGAGCAGCCGGTCCCTCCTGACCCCCTTTTTGGTACGGCAGAACATCAGGGGGACCATTCCCGTCCTTACCTGTTTGCTTGCTGGGTCTTAATGTTACCCCAGCCAGAGACTGTAGATGGAGGGGCACCGGGAAGCTGTAGATTCGGGGTGCCCGTCTGATTTTTCCTTCCAGGCCACTCCAGCAAAAAGGAACCAGCCATCTTCTACATGGTGGGGAGGGGGAGGCAGGGAGCGAAGGATGGAGATGAAGAAGGGGGGGCTGACGGGGATGGGGAAGAGGTATCCGCCTCTAGTTGCTATGGATACAGGAGCCGGATGACTTGTCGGCTCCGGATGTTCGCAGGGATACAGCCCCATCCCTTCCCTGCACTGGTCTGACATCATTTAGGCAAGGAAAGCTTCACTTGGTCCTTGACATACAAGATGTCTCGCTCCATGGTGGCGTTGTAGGAAGACGCGTAGAGTACGTGCAAGGGTCCTCCAAGGGTCCTTCATCCCTCCTGCCGCACTTTTTTCCTTCAAGGCATATTTTCGTGATACCTGACAAAATCTACACAAGCAAATCCCCACAGAGCATCGCTGCTCACCTTTTCCACACAAACTTCAGTCCATGGATGGAAACGACCCTTGTGTTCCCCTGCCGGGTACGCCTACAGTCGTTGCCGTGTGGGGGTAGCTGTGCTCGGACTCTTGGGGGGACGTGTTACTAGGATGGATTTTGGACCTGGGCAGCTGCTTCGGTCTCCCTCAGAACAGCGCCCCCCCCCCCCCAAGACACAGCATGTTAATTCTATGAGCCTATTTGTGGCTTTTTTACTGCATTTTTTATGAGGGTCTTAGAATAAACACAGATAAGAGTTTACACCATTTTTCACGCTTGTTTGTCCTTAACAACTCAGTGAAGGAAGAGTGAGACAATGACACTTCGAAATCCCCAAGGAAGAATGCATAAAAAAAGCATCAAAATGTATAAAAAAAAATGTATCAAATCTGCTTGTAATATACACAGCCTTTTTCCTCCCAATACTCTGCTTATATTATGCAGAAAATAAAATCTACATCTGAACATACCTTATGGGTCTGTTCACACAGAGCTTTTTCATGTGCATTTTTACTCAGAATACTATGTATTTCACATAAAAATGTGTTTGAAAATGACTACAGTTTGTAACCACTTTGCCACATAGTTTTATCACTTTGTTGACGTGTTCTCTGGGCGGATTATCCCTTTAAATCTGAGAATAATTCGCCCCTTCCTACTCTCTGTCAGTACCCCCTCCATACTCCCCTCCAGTCAGTGCTCACACAGGGTTAATGGCTGCATTACACCACGTTATGCCGCGGTGTATTGCAGTCCGTTAACGCTGCTATTAACCCTGTGTGACCAACTTTTTACTATTGATGCTGCCTATGCAGCATCAATAGTAAAAAGATCTAATGTTAAAAATAGTAAACAAAATAAAAAATAATTATATTCTCACCTTCCGGCGCCTTTCCCACTGCTCCTCGCGACGCTCCGGTCCGTGCATTGCGGTCTCATAAGATGATGATGTAGCGGTCTCGCGAGACCGCTAAGTCATCATCTCACAAGACCGCAATGCATTCTTGGGACCGCAGCTTCGCTAGGAGCATCGGTAAAGGCCTGGGCTGGATCCGGGGGCCGACGGAAGGTGAGTATATAACTATTTTTTAATTAAATTTTTTTTTCAACAGAGATATGGTGCCCACATTGCTAAATACTACGTGGGCTGTGTTAGATACTACGTGGGCTGTGTTATATACTGCGTGGTTGTGGTATATATTTCGTGGCTGGGCAACATACTACATCGCTGTGCTCTATACTAAGTGGCCTGTGTTATATACTGCATGGGCTGTGTTATATACTACGTCTCTGTGCTATATGCTACATGGCTGTGCTATATACTACGTGGCTGTGCAATATATTACGTGGCTGGGCAATATACTACGTGGGCTGTGTTATATACTACATGGGCTGTGTTATATTCTACGTCTCTGTGCTATATACTGCGTGGCTGGGCAATATACTACATCGCTGTGCTCTATATTACGTGACCTGTGTTATATACTGCATGGGCTGTGTTATATACTACATCTCTGTGCTATATACTACGTGGCTGTGCAATATATTACGTGGCTGTGCAATATATTACTTGTCTGTGCTATATACTATGGGGACTGTGCTATATACTACGTGGCTGGGCAATATACTATGTGGGCTGTGCTATATACTACTGACAGGACTCTGAACATTTTTTATTTTTGTATTATTTTTTTTTGTGCATTACTGCCCTTTTCCAAGATGGCGTCTTTGGTCTCATGTGCACTGTGTCTTCCTGCTATAAAACTCCACCCCAGCCTTCAGTCTGTGCTAGAGTATTCTGCCTTGCATCCAGCTCCTGACCTCTGGTGACTCCCTGGCTATATACCTGCTCCTGTGAACCTGTGGGGTTATCCTGCTACTCTGCTCTGAGTTCCTGCTGCATACACCAGTTCCAGTAATCCTCCTTCATCTGCTGCTCGTGTTTACTTCCATCTGCATTTGCTGGACATGTAAGCTGTTGCTGCTTTGCAAGAACCTGAGACTGTTACCCAGGCCTCCCTGGTTGAGCTAAGATATTGTTTGAACTGCCTTATAAGCATATCTATCTGTGTTTTGGGCTAAGCAAGGACTTATTAGTATCAAGTATCCTCAAGAATAATTGTGCTTCATAGACTTTCTGCGTGATTGCATTTTCCTCTGAAGTTTCCTATAGACTGCTGAGCTGCATTTGATATTTGCACCAAGTGTTGTGGACTTGAGTTTCTCTCTGCACCTGGTTGAAGCACCGTGTGATAATATAGACTTTACCACTTATAAAACTGTGTCCTGTAGTTGTCTTGTTCCATGCAAAGAGTCTCCTGAGTTATCCCCTATAATTATTACAGGATACTCTAGCCTAAAAAAAAAGGAGACTGCTGGAACAATGACTACAGAAAGCAGACTAGAGCAGGTGTTTTCCATAATTAGATCACTGCAGAAAGATGTGGAAGGTCTGCAAAAGAAGTTTGGAAGCTTTGAATTCAATCAACAAGTGTTTGGACAGACTTTGCAGGACTTAAGCACCCGCATGGCAGCTCAGGAAAACAAACTTGCTGGCATAGAGTCCCAGTATGGATGGGCTTTTCAGGACATAAGCACGCAAATAGCTGCACAAGCGACTTTTCCCTCTGGGCAACCGCCACCAGCTAGCCCACCAAAGTTGCCCCCATTCAGATTTAATGGTGATCGCGACAAATTTCGTGGCTTTGTGAATCAATGTATGCTATATTTTGATGTGCATGCTGACCGTTTTCCTAATGATAGATCCAAAGTATTGTGTGTAATAATGCTGCTGACCGCACGAGCGCTCCCTGGGTGAATCCGATGATTGAGTCTCGTGACCCACGGTTAAATAACTTGGATGATTTCTTGGCCGCTATGGCATTAATGTTTGATGATCTTAATCACCGTGCAACCTGCTGAATCTGCTTGTCTGTACGCCAGGCAAAACGTTCTGTTATTGAGTATGCTACTGAATTCAGGAGATTAGCGGTAGATACCAATTGGGACAGTTATGCACAATTGCCTATTTTTAAAGGGGTCTATCTAGTATTGTAAAAGATGAACTAGCTCGCTCTGAGTCACTACAAGAGCTAGAGACATTTATACAGCATTGTGTGCGCATTGACATTCGCCTTACTGAGCGTAGGCAGAAGTTTGCTGCATATAACTGTATTTCTAACTTTTCCGTTCCTTCCAAAGAGCCTGCAGGTAAAACATCTTGGGAGGTGGAGGAGGTGCCCATGCAAATTGATTCCTTTCAGAGGCGCGAGATCAACGAGCGCCGGGAGCATCGCCTTCGTGAAAGTCTATGTTTCTACTGCGGCCAGTCTGACCACTTCTTGATCAATTGTCCTAAGTGTCTTGCTTTGCAAGAACCTGAGACTGTTACCCAGGCCTCCCTGGTTGAGCTAAGATATTGTTGTCCCACCGGAGGGACCGTAATCAGTCATTGATCCAGCAGCAGCTGTGCGGCTGTATTTTCTCTTCATGGTATAAGATATTGTTTGAACTGCCTTATAAGCATATCTATCTGTGTTTTGGACTAAGCAAGGACTTATTCGTGTCAAGTATCCTCAAGAATAAATGTGCTTCATAGACTTTCTGCGTGATTGCATTTTCCTCTGAAGTTTCCTATAGACTGCTGAGCTGCATTTGATATTTGCACCAAGTGTTGTGGACTTGAGTTTCTCTCTGCACCTGTTTGAATCACCGTGTGATAATATAGACTTTACCACTTATAAAACTGTGTCCTGTAGTTGTCTTGTTCCACGCAAAGAGTCTCCTGAGTTATCCCCTATAATTATTACAACTACGTGGGCTGTATGCTACTTGTCTGTGCTATATTTCTCTGCTGTATCTGTGCATCATGAATCGTGGTATGTGTTAAAGAGGGGGCCCACTGAGATTCTTTTGCCCGGGGCCCTCAAAAACCAGGAGCCGGCCCTGGCTTCACTGATTGGTCACGCCCGGCTGCGAACAACAAGTGACAGGTGCAGTCCGGATGCGAATTGGCGCAGAATTTGAACCATGCTTTGCTAATTGGTCAGTCACGGCCGGACGAATCCTGTGTATAAATTGCATTATTCTGAAAACTTCATAAATAAACTACATACATATTCTAGAATACCCGATGCGTTAGAATCGGGCCACCATCTAGTCACCAATATTTACCATTTCCATGCACAAAAATTACCCAGTAAAGAGTATAGATTACCTAGTTTTTGTGTTAATTGTAGTGTTTAGATTTTAATTTTTATCAGGATCTTTATTAATCGATGACAAATCGTGCAATTCTCACAACGGCCACTGAGGATTTTTAGACTAACTTCCTGAAAAATTCACATGTACATTAGCAGCAATGATCAGAGCCCGACCCTATCTTTTGTATTGAAGCGTCTAATCAGCATGTGCAGTAGTCATTGTGAAGAGAGGGGGAGCAGGTCGGCTGTAACGCCACCCAATATGATTGGTGTCTTCTGTGTTATCAGCCATTTTAATCCTGCCTCTGCTGATAAGGAGCCTGCTGTAACCGCTTCCTGAAAGGACAGGAGATATGAATTTAAAATTGCAAGATTATTATGATTATTTTAAGATTTTAATATGCAAAAAATGGCATTTAAAAACAAAAAAACTAAATGTAACAAAAAAGGTAATTTTCTGACAACACATCTCCTTTAAAGGGAACCTGTCAAGTCTAAAACACATTTTACCTGGGGATACAGGGATATCTGCAGATATAGCATTTTATACCCTGTTTAGCCTTATCGCTGGTTAAAAAACAAATTGTATTCTCTGCTTGCAGTCATAGGGGCGGAGCAGGGAGCACTTACAGTCACCACTCAGCATACAATGAGCACAGCTGAATTCACTCCCCAGAATATTGATAGCTGCAAGATTTCAGGACTAAAGAGGGGGCAACGTGGGGCAAGGTTTAGTGGCCATGATGAGAAATGCAAGGTTATAGAATTTGATTTTTAACCATAATAATAATACTAATTTTATTTATATAGCGCCAACATATTCCTCAGCTCTTTACATTATAGAGGGGACTTGTATAGACAAAAGACATTACATCATAACAATAAACACAGTAGCGTAGCTACCGGGGGGGCAGAGGGGGCGGTTGCCCAGGGTCCCGCACTCTGAGGAGACCCACCCGGAGCTACGCTACTGTATCTGTATCGGCGCGTGCAGTTACATTCTGCGGCAATCAGAATCGAGAATCGATCTCCCTGCTCTGCCGCCCGGCCGCTATGGGGCCCCTGAGCAGGCGGGGGGGCGGTGACAGTAGTGGGCCCCCCACTCATCATCGCAAGGTCAGCCGATACAGCTGATCGCATTGATGGGAAAAGGAGCACTACGCTCCTTCTTCCATCATCCCCCTGTCAGCGTCTGGCATCACCGACACCGACACTGACAGCGGGTGCGATGATGTCACTAACAGGCACCCGCTGTCAGGAAATGAGCGGGCGCTCAGAGCTGCGGAGGAACCAGGAAGAAGAGAGGTGAGTATTTTTTATGGGGGCTGCCTTATACTACAGGGTCTGCCTATAGGGGTGCTTGCCTTATACTACAGGGTCTGCCTATGGGGGTGTTGCCTTATACTACAGGGTCTGCCTATATGGGCGCTGCTTTATACTACAGGGTTTGCCTATGGGGTGCTGTCTTGTACTACAGGGTCTGCCTATGGGGTGCTGTCTTATACTACAGGGTCTACTATGGGGTGCTGTCTTATACTACTGAGTCTGCCTATAGGGGTGTTGCCTTACACTACAGGGTCTGCCTATAGGGGTGCTGTCTTATACTACAGTGTCTGCCTATGGGGTGCTGCCTTATACTACAGGGTTTGCCTATGGGGTGCTGTTTTGTACTACAGGGTCTGCCTATGGGGTGCTGTCTTATACTACAGGGTCTACTATGGGGTGCTGTCTTATACTA
Source organism: Ranitomeya variabilis (assembly GCF_051348905.1). NCBI lineage: Eukaryota > Metazoa > Chordata > Amphibia > Anura > Dendrobatidae > Ranitomeya > Ranitomeya variabilis. The sequence continues at coordinate 227,129,693 of NC_135233.1, forward strand.
CTGAGTCTGCCTATAGGGGTGTTGCCTTATACTACAGGGTCTGCCTATAGGGGTGCTGTATTATACTACAGTGTCTGCCTATGGGGTGCTGCCTTATACTACAGGGTTTGCCTATGGGGTGCTGTCTCATACTACAGGGTCTGCCTATGGGGTGCTGTCTTATACTACAGGGTCTACCTATGGGGTGCTGTCTTAAGGTACCTTCACACGAAGCGACGCTGCAGCGATAGCGACAACGATGCCGATCGCTGCAGCGTCGCTGTTTGATCGCTGGAGAGCTGTCACACAGACCGCTCTCCAGCGACCAACGATGCCGAGGTCCCCGGGTAACCAGGGTAAACATCGGGTTGCTAAGCGCAGGGCCGCGCTTAGTAACCCGATGTTTACCCTGGTTACCAGCGTAAAAGTAAAAAAAACAAACAGCACATACTTACATGCGTCCCCCAGCGTCTGCTTCCTGACACTGACTGAGCTCCGGCCCTAACAGCACAGCAGTGACGTCACCGCTGTGCTTTCACTTTCACTTTAGGGACCTGCGCTCAGTAAGTGTCAGGAAGCAGACGCTGGGGGACGCATGTAAGTATGTGCTGTTTGTTTTTTTTACTTTTACGCTGGTAACCAGGGTAAACATCGGGTTACTAAGCGCGGCCCTGCGCTTGGTAACCCGATGTTTACCCTGGTTACCAGTGTAAAACATCGCTGGTATCGTTGCTTTTGCTTTCAAACACAACGATACACAGCGATCGGACGACCAAATAAAGTTCTGGACTTTATTCAGCGACCAGCGACATCACAGCAGGATCCTGATCGCTGCTGCGTGTCAAACGAAACGATATCGCTAGCCAGGACGCTGCAACGTCACGGATCGCTAGCGATGTCGTTTCGTGTGAAGGTACCTTTAGACTACAGAGTCTGCCCATGGGAGTGCTGCCTTATACTATCGGGTCTGCCTATTGGGGTGCTGCCTTATACTAAAGGGTCTGCCTATGGGGGGTGCTGCCTTAAACTACAGGGTCTGCCTATGGGGATGCTATCTTATACTACAGAGTCTGCCTATGGTGTGCTGCCTTATACTACAGGATTTGTCTATGGGGTGGTGCCTTATACTACAGAGTCTGCCTATGGGGGTGCTGCCTTATACTACAGGGTCTGCCTATGGGGTGCTGCCTTATACTACAGTCTGACTATGGGGTGTTGCTTTATACTACAGGGTATGCCTATGGGGTGCTGCCTTATACTACAGGGTTTGTCTATGGTGTGCTGCCTTATACTACGGAGTCTGCCTATGGTGGTGTTGCCTTATACTACAAGGTCTGCCTGTGAGGTGCTGCCTTATACTACAGGGTCTGCTTATGGGGTGCTGCCTTATACTACAGGTTCTGCCTATGGGGTGCTGCCTTATACTACAGGGTTTGCCTATGGGGTGCTGTCTTGTACTACAGGGTCTGCCTATGGGGGTGTTGCCTTATACTACAGGGACTGCCTATGGGGGTGCTGCATTATACTACAGGGTCTGCCTATGGGGTGCTGCCTTATACTACAGGTTCTGGCTATGGGGTGCTGCCTTATAATACAGGGTCTGCCTATGGGGGTGTTGCCTTATACTACAGGGTCTGCCTATGGGGGTGCTGCATTATACTACATGGTCTGCCTATGGGGGTGCTCACTTATACTACAGGGTCTGCCTATGGGGGGGTGCTACTTTATACTACAGGGTCTGCCTATGGGCTGCTGCCTTATACTACAGAGTCTGCCTATGGGTGCTGCCTTGTGCTATAGAGTCTGTCTATGGGAGCTGCCTTGTGCTATTGACTCTGCCTATGGGAGGTGCATTATACAATATAGAGTCTGCCTATGGGGAGTGCATTATACTATATAAAGGCTTACGGGGAGTGCATTATGCTGCATTTAGGATGATCTGGTGCATTATACTACATGGAAGCTATCTAGGGGGGTCATCATACAATGTGGAGATTACAGTAAGAGGGCCATCGTACAGTGTGGGGATTACAGTGAAGGGGACATCAAACAGTTTGGCTACTAAGGGGTCAGTATACTGTGTGGGTGGTACTATACAGTGAGGGGGCATTATACTGTGTATAAGAGAGCATCATGCTGTGTATAGGGGAGCTGTACAGGGGGCAGACTCGGGACATTAGTACATGTAAAGTGGGCACTTATTAGTATAGGGGAACTCAGGTTACTGTGACTATCAAAGGGGCTCACAGGGCAGGGCACTATTACTTTCTAGTGGGCAAAATATGGGCACTGTTATCTAGGGCACTTGCACCTGACATTACTATATTATAGAGGGGTGATTTAGAATTTAGAAGGCACAGAGAACCACACAGCAGGTGCAGTAATAGGGTCACATACATCAGCAGCGGCTCAGTATTGGGGTATAAGGTGCAGTAATAGGGACACATACGGCAGCAGCGGCTCAGTATTGGGGTATCAGGTGCAGTTATAGGGTCACATATGGCAGCAGCGGCTCAGTAATGGGGTATCAGCAGGATGAGAAGTTTGTGCAGGTTGGGAATAGATGGTGATGGCTGGAATATGAGAAGTGAAACGTGTCTTTGTTGTATTCTCTGCAGACGAGTCCTGACTGGAGAAGTTGTCATGTCGGTCTGGGCCAGATGGAAAAGACGGGTGTAACGGGGTCTACCGTGTTAGAGTACCTCTTTCAGTACCACACCGTGTTTCAGGAGGTCCACTCTGCTTTGGCTGGAGTCTGAATGAAGGACGCTGGCTGGAATTCCTTGGTACATGGGCGCATATAAAAGATCACTGCTTCTCCACGTATTTCCAGTGTGTCAACACTTTACTCACAGGACACAGAATATATCACACAGATTCAGAGGGTAGGCCCATTTAAAAGCGGCAGGCCAGACATACATTACAATAGCCGCAGGTGGCCGGAGCCTGCCGATATTTACTATGGGAATTACAAAGGTGGGGGAGGTCAGAAGGGGGATATCTTGTCCCCTCTGCCCAGGGGCGCAGCCTGTGGGCTGATGCTTTAGGGACATACAACTCACATGGAACCTATTATACATGCATATAACTGCACAATATATTCTGGGTACTGAGGGGTTCCGTAACACGGCTCCCCTTTTCAGCGACGCGATCGGCATACACAGTCTGATCCTTAACGGATCGGTTTGGGGATGACCGAAGTTTATGGGGTAGGTACAAGTTCCGTTTGTCGACTTAGTCCATCGGTGTTACCGTTTTGTTTGCCGGGTCTGTAGTGGATGGTGAAGTCCAGAGGTTGTAGGGCTAAACTCCACCGCAGTAATCTGGCGTTGTCTCCGGAGACCCGATTAAGCCAGACGAGGGGATTATGGTCCGTTAGGAGGGAAAACTGTCGTCCATACAAATATGGTTGCAACTTTTTGAGTGCCCATACTACCGCCAGGCACTCCTTCTCGATGGCTGCATAGCTTACTTCACGGGACAGTAGTTTCCGACTCAGGTAAGCTACCGGGTGTTCTTGGCAGTCCGGTCTGACTTTGGTAAGTACTGACCCCAATCCAAACATAGAAGCGTCGGTGTGAACAAGGAAACGTTTAGTTGGATCGGGTGCGGCCAATACAGGGGTATTGGTGAGGGCGTCCTTTAGCTGGTGGAAGGCTTCCTCACACTCTGGGGTCCAGGTTACCTGGCGGGGTTGGTTCTTACGGGTCAGATCAGTGAGGGGCTTGGCTACGCTGCTGTAATTGGAACGAATTTCCTGTAATACCCCACTGTCCCTAGAAACGGCATGACCTGGGTTTTAGTGCGTGGGGTGGGCCATTTGGCTATGGCCTCAATCTTGGCTGGTTCTGGTCACTGTTTCCCACTTCCCACCCAATGCCCTAAATACTGAACCTCTGCTTTGCCCACGTGACACTTGTTTGGGTTCAGGGTGATTCCGGCCTTGTGGATCCTGTCTAATACTGTCTCTAGGTGATTTAGATGCTCTTCCCATGTCGCGCTGTAGATGGCGATGTCATCCAGGTTGGCACAAGCATAGTCCTGGAGACCATCCAGAAGCCGGTCAGCCAGCCTCTGGAAGGTCGCCGGGGCATTTTTCATCCCGAATGGCATAACTCGAAACTGGAATAAGCCGAACGGGGTGACAAATGCTGACTTGAGAATAGCGTCAGGACTAAGGGGAATCTGCCAGTAGCCTTTGCATAGATCAATGGTGGAAAAATACTTTGCCCCCGCCAGCCGGTCTAACAACTCATCCACACGTGGCATGGGATACGCGTCCGTCACCGTTTTCTCATTGAACTTACGATAGTCTACACAAAACCATGTAGTCCCATCCTTCTTGGGCACTAACACTACGGGGGATGCCCAGGGACTATCTGACTCTTCAATGACCCCTAAACGCAACATCTCTTGTATCTCTTGTCGCATCCCTTCTCGTACAGACTCAAGGATGCGGAAGGGGGGTTGTCGCAGGGGGGTCTGATCCTGGGTCTCCACCTTGTGTTGTGCCAGGCGCGTGTACCCTGGTCTCCCTGAAAACATCCTCTGTCGCTGCCTCAACAATGCCTCCGCCTGCTGTCTCTCCCGGGGACCTAGGTCTTCACCCAAGTGTACCTGGTCCCATGTTTTAGACTGAATCCTTTCCCCTAAGACATCAGGCAAGGGAAGTCCGGCTAACTCCTCTGCTCCAGGTGCACAGATGGCCACTACCTCTTCAGGGCGCTCCCGGTAGGGCTTCAACATATTCACGTGGAACATGCGGATAACCCTGGGGTCGTCACAATCGGCGACATTATAGGTGGTGTCGGCTATTTTCCCCACTACCTGGTAGGGCCCCTGCCATGCAGCTTGGAATTTGTTCTGCCTAGTGGGCTCTAACACCAGGACCTTCTGTCCTATTTCCAAGGTGCGTTCCCTGGCCCTCCGATCGTACCATACGCGCTGGCGCCGCTAGGCCACCAGCATGTTCCCACGTACAGCCTGGGTCAGCTCCTGTAGGCGGTCCCGGAATTCCAGCACATAGGGTACAATAGGTACTCCTTCTATGATGCCCTCCCCTTCCCAGTGTTCTAGCACTAAGTCTAGGGGTCCCCTTACCCGCCTCCCGTATACCAGTTCGAACGGGGAGAACCCCGTGGATTCTTGGGGCACCTCCCGATAGGTAAACAGGAGGTGTGGCAAGAATTTCTCCCAGTCCCTGTAGGTCCTGGTAAATGTCCCAATGAGTTGTTTTAATGTCCCGTTAAAGCGTTCACACAACCCATTGGTTTGTGGGTGGTACAGGGCGCTTCTAATGGACTTTACGCCGCACAGCTTCCACAGTTGGTTGGTCACCTCTGCTGTAAACTGGGTACCCTGGTCCGAGATAATCTCCCGGGGAAATCCAACCCGTGAGAAAACCTGGAGCAGGGCAGCCGCCACCGTTTCTGCCAGTATGTTAGGTAACGCAACCGCCTCTGGATACCGTGTGGCATAATCTACCACTGTCAATATATACCTTTTCCCTGACGGACTGGGTTTGGCTAACGGCCCTATCAGATCGACCGCTACTCGGCTAAATGGTTCCTCCACAATGGGGAGGGGGCGTAATTTGGCCTTGCATCGATCTCCCCTCTTGCCAATGCGCTGACAACTGTCACAGTTCTGGCAGTACTGACGAACATCATAGGTTACCCCCGGCAAAAAGAAGTTTTGTGTCAGATGATGCCTGGTGCGACTGACGCCGAAGAGCCCGGCCAAGGGTATGTCATGAGAGATTCGCAGTAACTCCTGCCTATACTTCTTGGGAACTACCAGCTGTCGTTTTATAGTGGGGCTCGTCCCTGTGTGGTGCTGCTCTGTGATCCGGTAGAGGAGTCCCTGCTTCCATACAATCTGTTCCCCTTCCAGTACCCCTCTCCCCTCCTGTGCCTTCCCACAATATCCCTCCAATGAAGGATCCTCAAGTAACTCCCTCTTAAATTCAGCTGGGGTGGCCCAAGAAATGTGTCTGGCTATGGGAATACGTGTAGGGCTGGGATGTCTTACCTGGTCCTCCTCTGAGTGTGATTCCGCCTCCGCAGCTCGAACTTGTCTCCGGGTGGTCACAGGATATGTCTCAGCCAGAGGAGCAACAGAGAAGGCAGACAACATGGGCCCCAAGTCATTTCCCAGCAAGACATCTACAGGCAAATCCTCCATCAAGCCAACCTCAACAAGGCCATCCCCGACTCCCCAGTTCAGGTGAATCCTGGCAGTGGGCAGTCGATGTATGGCTCCCCCTGCTACACGGACTGCCACTGTCCGGCCCGTCTTCTCTTGGTCCCGGACGAGATGATGCTTCACAAGGGTCAAAGTTGCCTCGGAATCTCTTAGTCCCTGCATATGTTTCCCATTAACCCACACGACCTGTCGATGCTGTTGTCGATTATCTGCCCGGGCTGCCTGCACGGGGTCTACTTCATGCAGCACTTCCTCCATCTCTTCCACCCCTTGGTTAGTCATAACCCCAATGCCGGGTCAGCTTCACCTTGGTAGCAGTGTACAGCGGCCCGGCTGAAGGTAGCTGTTCCCGCCTTTGGCCACTGGTATGCTGAGTCCGGTTGGGACATTGTCTTTGCAGGTGGCCCAGCTGATGGCAGGCGTGGCATCGCGCCCCAGGGGGACTGTGGTAGGCCGGGTTTTTAGCTGGTCCCCCTACAATATTTGGTGGTTTGGGGGCTTCAGGTCCATGGGCAGACCCCTAGTGACCATCTTTGATCCGGACAACTGAGGCTTCCTGTCATCATGATGTTCATCGGCTAGACGAGCGGCCTCCTCAAGAGTCGTTGGCCGTCGGTCCCGAAGCCATTCCTGTGTCTCGGGGGTTAGTCCATTAAAGAATCATTCTAGCAAGAAGAACTGGAGGATGTCCTCCTTAGTGGTTGTGCAGCGCCCCAGAGTCCTGGTCGTTGCAGTACTGTCGCTCCGCCACTAAGGGGAGTGATGGTACGTCTGATGGCACTGAAGGAGTTCACCTGACCAGGTATCACAGTCACACATTACACTTCACACTCGGGCCACCAGGGGGAGCAAAGGATTCTATGTATTCGGCCACTCCTCACACTTTGGTAAAACTGGGGGCTGGATAGAAAGTTAGGCAGAAAGCTGACTGGATTTTACCCAGGCAACACCTAGTGAGAGAAGAGGTTGCTTAAGAAAGGACAAGAAGCGAGGTTTATTGTGGAGAAGTGAGAAACGAGATCACAGCACAAAGGCGATAGAACCAGTAGGAGTCGTGCCTGAGATCGGCAACATCCTACTGAGGCGCGTAGCCGGTGGCCGAAACACCGAGGAAGTATTGGGCTCCACACATTACTTCAAACCAACGGCAGGGCAGTTAATTTTAAGTTAGCTGCCTTACCTTAATCACCTAATGAAGACAACGGAGGCAATTGTGGGAGAGGGGCCTCTCTAGGGTCCCAGAATAACTCCAGGCCTACCCCGTCATACGGGTGCATCCTATCCATATCATCTGGGGGACGGAGAGAAAGAACAGAAACATACACGACAGTTGTGAGGACTATCCCGTGGTGCTCAGCAGGGAAGTACTACAACACCCAGGCGCTAGTAGGTAGGCACTGATTTCCACCTGCAAAGGGAACTCTGGATGTGCCTTCGGACCGGCCGGTCTCAGCCAGCCCTATTAGCAGTGCTCTGGATTGTGGATGCCGAAGCCATCAGTAAAGAGGTAAAGAGACTGCAACCCTGTGTCCTCGTTATTTACTGCGACCTACACCACCACCTACACCTTTTATTGGGCACCCCTTAGCAGGACCACGGACCGGGTCAGGCCACCGTGACATCCTCAGAACCGAGAGACCCGGTACCGAGTACCCCTCCGTCCTGCGTCTGGGGGCCACTCCAGTTGCTTGGCTCCCTTGTACCCACTGTAGCAGTGAGGGCCGTAATTTACAAGCCCATTTAGCGTGGGTATCGGTTACGCGTTTTATAAGTCCGCTGAACTTTTGGCGGTATGCCTCTGGTGTCAGCGCATACCGGGCCAAGATCACTTCTTTGATCCGCTCATAGTCCATACAGTCCTCATCAGGTACCGTGCGATAGGCGTCCGCTGCCCGGCCTGGCAGCTTGCTGGCCAGAATCTGAACCCGTTCCTCCGGCTTCACTTGATGAAGGGCACACTGCCGCTCAAAGTCCTGCAGAAAGCCATCAATGTCTTCCTCTGCCTCCCCCAACTGTCGGAAGGCATTATACTGGATCTTTTTGTGGCTTACTAATGAAGGTACCTGGTCGGAGGCCAGAGCTCCCCCTGCTCGCTCTCTCCGCTCTGCCATCTCCATCTTGGCCAGCTCCACTTTGGTCCGCTCAGCCATCTCCATCTTGGCTAGCTCTATCCTGGTCCGCTCGACCATCTTTTCCTTCAGATCAGTACGCACATCAGCCACCACCTCTCGTATGATCTTTACTGCAGGGTTTGGGCCATAGAACGCCAGTCTGTTCTTTACCTTCCTCTGGAATTCAGTTTCCTCCACGTTCACATTGGGGGGCGCTGCACTGTCGTGTTCCATGATGGCTGCTATCAAATCTGCTTTTGTTTTGTTGCTGGCGATTAACCCTCAGGCTTCCACCAGATCTTTTAATGTAGTCCTCTTTAACTTCTGGTAGTTGTTGTCCATTCATTCCTTTCCTCCTGTAGATGGGGTATCACATCCCGCTGTCTGCCACCAGTGTAACGGGGTCTACCGTGTTAGAGTACCTCTTTCAGTACCACCCCATGTTTCAGGAGGTCCATTCTGCTTTGGCTGGAGTCTGAATGAAGGACGCTGGCTGGAATTCCTTGGTACATGGGCGCATATAAAAGATCACTGCTTCTCCACGTATTTCCAGTGTGTCAACACTTTACTCACAGGACACAGAATATATCACACAGATACAGAGGGCAGGCCCATTGAAAAGCGGCAGGCCAGACATACATTACAATAGCCGCAGGTGGCCGGAGCCTGTCGATATTTACTATGGGAATTACAAAGGTGGGGGAGGTCAGAAGGGGGATATCTTGTCCCCTCTGCCCAGGGGCGCAGCCTGTGGGCTGATGCATTAGGGACATACATCTCACATGGAACCTATTATACATGCATATAACTGCACAACATATTCTGGGTACTGAGGGGTTCCGTAACAACGGGAAAAGTGGACGATTCCATCAGAAAGAACATCAGCGGTAGGTCATTATCTGTAACTGTGCTGTGATCACTTATATGTTCTGCAAGGCTGATATCTACCACTGACCATAAGGCAGTAATAAAGCTTGATAAAGACCAGTGACCTGGTCGAAACGTCGCTGCTACATGGCACAATAAAGGATTTCTTTTGATAACTACAACACCCGGCTGGAGCGCTGTTCATTTTCCTTTGGACTGTTTGCTATATCCAGGTTGGTTCCCTGGACGGAGAACGAGCGCCCCCCTGAGTGAGTGCTGTCAGCCCTTTCTGCTTTTTATTATAAGGCGGTAATATCCATGTTGGTCATTATATAGAGATTATCTCCAGTAACAGCGCAGTCCTCTGCTGAGGTTCTCCTCCACTATTAAGGTGCGTCACCCAGTTGTAATCAAGGTTGCCTGGTTAGGAGCCCACTCAGAAGCCTCGCCCCCCTGAACCAAAACCCTAGCTACGCCTCTGATACTGTATAATAATAATAATAATCTTTATTTATATAGCGCCAACATATTCCGCAGCGCTTTACAGTTTAACAGTTTCAAACACAACAGTCATAGGTAACATTGTTAACAGTACAATAATAAAGCAAAACAAGACGACCCTGCTCGTGAGAGCTTACAATCTACAATGAGGTGGGGGAGATACAAAGTACAGGTGTGTATTTACAATGATGTATTTACAATGATGGTCCAGCCATCTTCAGGGGGTGGGGGATAGATGGAGATAGTGAATGGGCTACACACACACAAACATAAAATGACTTTGAATAGTTTGATTAGTTAATGTGGTAGGCCGCTCTGAACAAATGTGTTTTGAGCGAGCGCCTAAAACTATGTAAATTGTGGATGGTCCTAATATCTTGGGGTAGAGCATTCCAGAGGATTGGCGCAGCACGGGAGAAGTCTTGGAGTCGGGAGTGGGAGGTACGGATTAGTGCAGAGGTTAGTCGAAAGTTATTTGCAGAGCGCAGTGGTCGGCTAGGCCGAGAGACCGAAATGAGGGATGAGATGTATGGGGGTGTCACTCTGTGGAGAGCTTTGTGGGTGAGAACAAGTACTTTGAATTGTATCCTGTAATTAATGGGCAGCCAGTGTAATGACTGGCGAAGAGTGGCTGCATCTGAGTAACGATTAGCCAGATGGACATCCCTGGCTCCTGCATTAAGGATAGACTGGAGAGGGGAAAGTTGAGTAAGGGGGAGGCCAAATAATAGAGCATTGCAGTAGTCAAGGCGGGAGTATATCAGGGCGACAGTGAGGGTTTTTGATGTCTCCATGGTGAGAAAAGGGCGGATTCTAGAGATGTTCTTTATGTTTAAGCGGCACAAGCGGGCAAGAGATTGTATATGGGATGTGAAGGAGAGATCGGAGTCAAACAAAACACCCAGACAGCGCGCCTGCTGCCGGGGTGTTATTATGGTGCCACCCACGGAGAGGGAAACGTCAGGTTTAGGGAGGTTAGTAGATGGCGAGAGAAGAAGTTCAGTTTTGGAGAGGTTGATATAAACACAGTTCAAAACAGATACCAAGAGGAATGAGGGCCCTGCTCGCAAGCTTACAAACTATGAGGAAAAAGGGGAGATACGAGTGGTGGATGGTATCAATTGCTTTCGTTTTTTGGACTAGCCACCTGAGCGTGCTCAGGAAAACCCGAGCAACGAGTATACTCGCTCATCACTAATAGTTAGGTTAATGAGTTGAGACGGTAGGCCAGTCTGAACAAATGTGTTTTTAGGGCTTAAAACTGTGGGGATTGGGGATTAATCGTATTAACCTGGGTAGTGCATTCCAAATAATTAGCGCAGCAAGTGAAAAGTCTTGGAGACAGTAGTGGGAGGTTCTGATTATTGAGGATGCTAACCTGAGGTCATTAGCAGAACCGAGGGCACGGGTAGGGTGATAGACTGAGACCAGGGAGGAGATGTAGGGTGGTGCTGAGCCATGGAGTGCTTTGTGGATGAGGGTAATAAGTTTTGTACTGGATTCTGGAGCGGATGGGTAACCAGTGTAATGACTGGCACAGGGCAGAGGCATCGGAATAACGATTGGTGAGGAATATGATCCTGGCTGCAGCATTCAGGACAGATTGGAGAGGGGAGAGTTTGGTAAGAGGGAGACCAATTAGTAGAGAGTTACAATAGTCCAGACGAGAATGAATAAGAGAAGCAGTGAGATTTTTTGCAGAGTCGAAAGTAAGAAAAGGGCGAATTCTAGAAATGTTTTTGAGGTGCAGATAACAAGAGCGAGCCAGTGATCGGATGTGGGGGTGAAAGAAAGCTCAGAATCAAGTATGACCCCAAGGCAGCGGGCATGTTGCTTGGGGGTAATGGTGGAACCACACACAGAGATGGCACCATAAGTCTAAGTTCACACTGGGCATTTTTGCTGCCTTTTTTTAATGCTAATTTTCAGCTGCATTTTACAATACCAGCAAAGCCTATGAGATTTCAGAAATCTCATGCACACACATTGTTTTTTTTTTTTCTGTCATCAGTATTATGCGCTTTGCATGGTTTTTTGGACATAGAGCATGTCACCTCCAGTGGTTTGCACCCATTGACTTGAATGGTTGGTGAAAAAACGCACCAAAAACACAAGTATCATGTTTTACTGCATTATTTTTGTGCAATAATTATGATGTAATGATTCTATGGAACAGGACTTTTTTTTCAGCATTAAACTTTATCAGCATGCACAAGAGACAAATCTAGCATGCCAAAACTGCCGCAAAAAAAAACGCATAAGAAACGCCGCAGTAAAAAAAATGTTGTTTTTGCAGCTTCTCTCCTGCCAAGAGATCAGGTTTTGCTGCAGAAAAAAAAATTGCTGAAAAAAACACTTTGTGTGAACTTACCCTTAATAGTGACATTAAAAAATAAATAAAATAAAAAAAATCACCAATTCTTCAAAAGTACCTTAAATATATAAAATTGATTTACACCATTGGTCATTTTCTTATGACACATTCTCTTTAAGACCCCATGTTATATATATTTTTTCTGCCAGATACATTAAGGAAAAAAAAACTTCTCTTTATCATTTGCAACAATGTAGCACCAAGCACTTTCTCTTTTGCACACAGGTGACATTGTGTCCAATTATTGAATACAAAGAAGCCGCAGTTAGGACTGACTCATACTACAGTGGGTCTGACAGTGTCACACAGAACGCTGCCAGCACCAGGCTCCGTCACACATAATTATTACACTTATGTGAAAATCTAAAGCAAATCCAACATTTTACATCAAGATGAATAGTTCTGTCAGGGAGCGGGGGAACTGCACAACCGAAACAGCAGGTAAATGCTTAAAGGGGTTGTCCCCAGTGGATAATGTGGATAACTAGATCCCTAAAGGGGGATATTCTGCTGATCAGCTGATTACAGGAGGTTCTGTAGCAGAATTTGCATCAAGAAGAATGTCGTATCATATATTTTATATATTATTATATGATGGCGGGCATTTATGACGATCCCTTTATGGCCACTATTGCTGCTGCTGCTGCATGTTTATATACGATTTTTAATGTCGGTGTGAGTGTATCTGGACTAGTTCAGGACCACAAGGGTTGCCAACCTGCTTTTTTTCTGTACTCCTGAGCCAAAGATAACATTAACCCCAAATTTTTCAGCATGTTTTCCTCACTATCTGACATGAAATCAGAATATGGTAAACCTTTCCAGTTTTCGGTCAGTTAGGATTATCATAATTATTAATATTTGCCAAATGCCAGAATAATAATAGAGGGAAAATGTTTTAAGGCATTTTTATTACTTACTGCAAAGTCAAAAGTTTACATACATTTCATTAGTATTTGGTTCCATTGCCCTTAAACTGAATGACTTGGGTCAAACTTTTGGGATTTCACTCCACAAGCTTCTCACAATAGTTGGTCAGAATTTGGGCCCATTCCTCCTGACAAAACTGGTGTAACTGATCCAGGTCTGTAGGTCGCCTTGTTCGCACCGGCCTTTTCAGCCTTGCCCATACATTTTCAATAGGATTGAGATCAGGGCTTTGTGATGGCTGCTCCAAAACATTGACTTTGTTATCCTTAAGCCACTTTGTTACCAGTTTGGCAGTATCAGAGGCGTAGCTAGTGGTTCAGTTTGGGGGGGGGGGGGGGGGGTAGAAACATCTGAGTGGGCCCCAACCCCTGATTACAACTACGGTGGCACACTCTAATCGTGGATATAGAAGAATAATCTCAGTAAATGATCTTGCTGTAACTAAAAAAATTTCCAAAAAAGACCAGCATGGATATTACCGCCAGCACATATAATCCTTTTCTGGTATGCACTGACTTTCCCCAGCTCTCCCTGGCTCCTGAATGTCTCTGTATATTGCATTGATTTTCTATAGTATGCACTGACTTTCCCCAGCTCTCCCTGGCTCCTGAATGTCTCTAAATATTGCATTGATTTTCTATGACTGAATTCTAGAATGCATTTGGCTACTCATCACTGCTACAATATTATCATCAACTGTACCATCTAATCGAGCTGTTCTCCTCTTCCCACAGGTATGCACTGACTTTCCCCAGCTCTCCCTGGCTCCTGAATGACTCTGTATATTGTATTGATTTTCTATGCTTTCCCTGGCATCTGAGTGTCTATGTGCAGGACATATAATCCTTTTCTGGTACGCTTTCTTACCTATCATCTTGTTTCCATGACCTGTATCATGTCTCTCATTATGTTATTCTGGCATCTCTTTGAGTGGTCAGTCCAACCCCTCTCTCTCTCTTTATGACCTTTGCTTCAGGGCTGTCCCACACGTCCAGATAATTCCGGTACCGGAATAAATCGGTACCGGAGTTATCCGTGTCCGTGTGCCTGGGAACTCACGGAGGCCATACGTGAGGCACACGTGTGCCGCCCGTATGGCGAGTGGGTACCACACGGAGCGTGTGGTACCCACTCTGCATGGTGCTGAAGCTGCGATTCATATCCTCTCTGCAGTAACGTTTGCTGCAGAGAAAATATGAAGAATAGTGTTAAAAATAAAGATTTAGGTGTCCGCCGCCCCCCCACCCCCTGTGCGCCCCCCCACCCCCTGTGCGCCCCCCCGCTGGTCAGAAAATACTTACCCGGGTCCCCCGTCGGCTGTCGCTCCTTCTTGGTCTTGCCGCGGCTTCTCCTGCATGCGGTCACGTGGGCCCGATCATTTACAGTCATGAATATGTGGCTCCACCTCCCATAGGGGCGGAGCCGACTATTCATGATTGTAATTGATCGGCCCCACGTGACCGCATACAGTAGGAGGGGCGGCCAGACCAGGAAGGAGCGACAGCCGACGGGGGACCCGGGTAAGTATTTTCTGACCAGCGGGGGGGCGCACAGGGGGTGGGGGGGCGGCGGACACCTAAATCTTTATTTTTAACACTATTCTTCATATTTTCTCTATAGCAAAAGCTGCTACAGGGAAGATATGAATACCGGCTTCAGCACCATGTGGGGGGGACAGCGCTTACTGTAGCGCTGTCTCCTGCACGCACACGGACCCCAGACGGAGAATGTCCGTGTGAGGTGCGTGTTTTACGCGGACCCATTGACTCTATTGGGTCCGTGTAAAACGTGCGCTCCCACGAACACTGACATGTCTCCGTGTTTGGCACACGGAGACACGGTCCGCAAAAAATCAATGACATCTGCACAGATGCATTGATTTTTATGGGTCTACGTGTGTCAGTGTCTCCGGTACGTGAGGAAACTGTCACCTCACGTACCGGAGCCACTGACGTGTGAAACCGGCCTCACTCTCTAAATCTGGTTTCCCATACCCAGCCACCTCCTCATTCACACCTGATTGCCCTTAGCTGGGAATATATTCACATGCAGGCGTCTGCTCCATTCATCTTTTAAATTACATATTTGTAATTACTTTGAAATAGACTGAATTGGACTGGAATTGACTGGAAGGTAACAGAATACCAAACCACTACAATGTTTCGGTTTCTTTTCTCTTTCACCCCCATACTACTTTCCTTCTTACAATCTCCTGCAGTCCCTCCACCAAGCAAAGAACTAGTCATTTCTCCCTCAATACTCCCCAGCCATCTCAACTTCTCCTCAGAACTGTTCCTCCATATACAATCCTTTTTCTCCCGACACTCATGGCCGCATCATGTCCTATCCTGCTTCCACCTTCTAACGCTCTGTCTGCTATTCCTCATCATTGGTGATGTATCTGCAGCGCCCCAGAGTCCTGGTCGTTGCAGTACTGATGCTCCGCCGCTAAGGGGGGTATTCATACGTCTGATGGCACTGAAGGAGTTCACCTGACCAGGTATCACAGACACCAATACACTTCACAGTCTGGCCTCCAGGGGGAGCTAAGGGTGCTATGTATTAGGCCACTCCTCACAATCTGGTAAAACTGGGGGTTAGATAGGAAGTTAGGGAGAAGCTGACTGGGTTGGAACCAGGCAACATCCTGTGGCAGAGGGTGTTGCGGGGGAAGATTCAGGGGGGGTCCCTGTCAGGGGTGGGATCCTGACAGAGGCCTAGCGAACAGAAAGAACGTTACGGGACTGCGCCTGCACTTCATTGCGGCGGTACCCCAAGAAAGGACAAGAAGCGAGGTTTATTGTGAAGAGTGAGAAACGAGATCAACGCAACAAGGAGATAACACCAGTAGGAGTTGTAGCGCCCCCACGGCCACAGGGTTGAGGGGTACCCGGTACTGGGCCTCTGAGTCTCGGTCCTGGGGTTGTCACGGTAGCTAGACCCGGTCCCCCTGAATCTTCCCCTGCAACACCCTCTGCCACAGGATGTTGCCTGGTTCCAACCCAGTCAGCTTCTCCCTAACTTCCTCTCTAACCCCCAGGTTTACCAGATTGTGAGGAGTGGCCTAATACATAGCACCCTTAGCTCCCCCTGGAGGCCAGACTGTGAAGTGTATTGGTGTCTGTGATACCTGGTCAGGTGAACTCCTTCAGTGCCATCAGACGTACCATAGCCCCCCTTAGCGGCGGAGCACCAGTACTGCAACGACCAGGACTCTGGGGCGCTGCAGAGTCGTGCTGTAAGCCGAGGCAACATCCTACTGAGGCGCGTAGCCGGTGGCCGGAAATGCCGAGGAAGTATTGAGTTCCAGGCCTTACTTCAAACCTACGGCAGGACAGTCAGTTATAGGCGGGCTGTCTCACCCAAAATCACCTAAGCAGACATAGGGGGCAACAGTTGGAGAGGGGCGACTCTAGGGTTCTGGAAGACCTCCAGACCTACCCGTCATACGGGTGCGTCCTAGCCATATCATCTGGGAGACGAAGAAGAACATCAGAATCAGTTGTGAGGAAACTTCAGAAACAGACACAACAGTTGTGAGGACTATCCCGTGGTGCTAAGCAGGGAAGGACTACAACACACAAGCGCTAGAAGGTAGGCACAGATTTCCACCTGCAAAGGGAACTCTGGAGGTGCCATCGGACCGGCCAGTCTCAGACAGCCCTGTTAACCGTATTCCGGATTGAGGATCCTGAAGCCTTCAGTAAAGAGGTAAAGAGACTGCAACCTGGTGTCCTCGTTATTCATCGCGACCTGCACCACACCACAACATCGTCACTCTCCACTTTCACTGGACGCCCCTCAGCAGGGTCACGGACCGGGTCCAGCCACCGTGACAACCCCAGTACTGAGACAGAGAGGCCCGGTACCGGGTACCCCTCGGCCCTGCGGCAGTGGGGGCGTTTCATATCCCCCAATCCTGGCCCTCCTCAACACATCCCCACACTCATTTTTAACCCCCGGCCACGATCCTCTGCACGTTTTCCCAACCATGATAGCCTCATACCCATTCATCCAGCCCCCACTCCCCCGGTCCCCCTACCTGGAAAACTATGGAACGCACGCTCTGTCTGCAATAAGCTGCCATTTATCCATGACCTCTTCATCACCAACAAACTCTCCTTCCTTGGCATCACGGAAAGCTGGCTAACCCCCTCTCATTCAGCCTCTCCAGCCGTGCTTTCCTATGGTGGATTCCACCTTTCTCACACCCCTCGCCCCAGCACCAAATGTGGTGGAGGAGTTGGATTGCTCCTGTCCGACACCTACTCCTTTACTCCAATCCTGCTATCACCCTCCGCTACCCTTCCCTCGTTCGAGGTGCACTCCGTCCGCATCTATTCCACCTCCAGCTGGCTGTCATCTCTTGCCCCCCAGAACTAGCCATCTCCACCTTTCCCGACCACCTCACCACCTGGCTACTTCATTTCCTCTCTGCTGACATCCCCACTATCATCATGGGTGACTTCAATATCCCCATTGAAACTTCCACCTCCACTGCCTCTAAACCTTTATTACTGACTGCCTTCTTCGGCCTCACTCATTGGTCCTCTGAGGCCACTCACAAAGATAGCGACACGCTGGACCTCATCTTCACCCGCTTCTGCTCCCTTACTAATCTCACTAACTCATCCCTCCCCCTGTCTGACTCACCCTCGCAGAAATCTCAAACACCTCAATTTTCAAACACCCTTCTCCCTCTTACAAACATAGCCTCTCTTCATGACACAGATGCTACTGCCACATTTTATAGCACCACAATTACAGCTACACTTGATTCGGCCGCCCCGCTTATGCTTAGCAAAACTCGTACACTCAACAGGGAGCCCTGGCTGACCAGCCTGACCAAAGAACTAAGACAGGCTTCCAGGATCGCTGAGCGGAGATGGAAGCAATCCCGATCTGCCGACCACTTCACAGCATAAAAGCAGTCCCTCGCCAGCTTCAACTCCATGCTCACTGCCGCAAAAAAAACTTACTTCTCATCTCTCATATCTTCCCTGTCTCACAACCCTAAACAGCTTTTCAACACTTTCAATTCTCTACTCTGTCCCCCCCGCACCACCTCCCTCTGCTCTCATTTCTGCTGAAGACTTTGCCTCTTTCTTTAAACAGAAGATCTATACAATCAGAGAAAGCTTTGGCCCACAGCGCCCATTGTCCCTCTTTGTTGTGAATTAGACTTTTTGGCTCCCTCTTGTGGTTACTAGTGATATGACTCTGGGATTGTCTTTCCTCAGTTTGGCACCCACCTGGGTCGTTAGTCCAGGGGTGTTGCTATATAAGCTTCCTGGATCCTTAGTCCAGTGCCTGGCATCGTTGTAATCAGACCCTTTCTGTTTGCTCCTGTCTGCTGGTCGTGGTTCGTGCAAAATTAAGCTAAGTCCTGCTTCTTTGTTTTTTGGTTATTTGCTTGCTCTCATTTTTGTCCAGCTTGTACTAAATGTGATTCCTGACCTTGCTGGAAGCTCTAGGGGGCTGGTGTTCTCCCCCCGGGCCGTTAGACGTTTCGGGGGTTCTTGAATATCCAGCGTGGATATTTTGATAGGGGTTTTGCTGACCATATAAGTCATCTTACTATATTCTGCTATTAGCTAGTGGGCCTCTCTTTGCTAAATACCTAGCTCATTCTTACGTTTGTCTTTTCCTCTTACCTCACCGTTATTATTTGTTGGGGGCTTGTATCCAACTTTTGGGGTCTTTTCTCTGGAGGCAAGAAAGGTCTTTCTTTTCCCTTCTAGGGTTAGTTAGTTCTCCGGCTGGCGCGAGACGTCTAGAACCAACGTAGGCACGTTCCCCGGCTGCTGCTATTTGTGGTGCTAGGATTAGATATATGGTCAGCTCAGTTACCACTGCCCTATGAGCTGTTTTTTTGTGTTTGCAGACTTAGTAATTATTTCTGAGACCCTCTGCCATTGGGGTCATAACACTCTTAGCTGCTCAACCCTGTTCCTCCAAAACTAGCTTCTCCACCACGGCAGAAGATCAGCTCTCCACCCTCCTGTCAAGATCACGTCTCACCACTTCCACGCTTGACCAGCTCCCGTCCAACCTCATCCCTAAACTTGCCGCGGTCTTCATCCCAACCCTAACGCACCTCTTCAACCTCTCACTCACAACAGGTGTCTTTCCCTCATCCTTCAAGCATGCCAAGATCACACCCATCCTCAAAAAGCACTCCCTCGACCCATCCTCTGTGTCTAGCTATCGCCCAATATCTCTTCTCCCTTATGCCTCAAAATTACTGGAACAACACGCCCATCTTGAACTGTCCTCCCACCTCTCCTTCTGCTCCCTCTTTGACCGGTTACAGTCTGGCTTCTGACCCCATTACTCAACTGAAACTGCCCTAACTAAAGTCACCAATGACCTACTAACTGCCAAGAGCAAGCGACACTACTCTGTCCTCCTTCTCCTGGTCCTGTCTTCTGCCTTTGACACTGTGGACCACTCCCTTCTGCTACAGATCCTCTCATCTCTTGGCATGACAGACTTGGCCCTATCCTGTATATCGTCATATCTGACAGACCGAACATTCAGTGTCTCCCTCCCCCACACCACCTCCTCACTCCGCCCCTTGACTGTCGGTGTTCCTCAAGGCTCTGTTCCAGGACCCCTACTCTTCTCCATCTACACCTTCGGCCTAGGACAGCTCATAGAATCCCACAGTATGCAGTATCATCTCTACACCGATGACACGCAGATCTACCTATCTTGATCTGACCTCACCTCCTTACTTACCAAAATCCCACACTGTCTGTCTGCTATCTCGGCCTTCTTTTCTGCTCGCTTTCTAAAACTGAACATGGACAAAACAGAATTCATCATCTTTCCCCCATCTCACTCTACCCCTCCACCCGACCTATCTATCAATGTCAATGGCTGCTCACTTTCCCCAGTCCCATACACCCGGTGCCTCGGGGTGATCCTCGACTCTGCCCTCTCTTTCAAGCCACATATCCAAGCCCTTGCCTCCTCCTGCCGTCTCAAACTCAAAAATATCTCCCGGATCCGCGCATTCCTTGACCGCGACACTACAAAAACACTAGTGCATGCCCTCATCATCTCCCGCCTTGACTACTGCAACCTTCTACTCTCTGGCATCCCCTCTAGCACTCTGGCACCACGCCAATCCATCCTACACTCTGCTGTCCAACTAATCTACATGTCTCCCCGCTATTCCCCAGCCTTTCCATTATGCCAAGCCTTTCACTGGCTTCCTATCACCCAGAGACTCCAATTCAAAACCCTTACAGTGACATATAACCTGTTTCCTTCATACATCTGTGACATGGTCTCCCAGTACTTACCTACACGCAACCTCCGATCCTCTCAAGACCTCCTTCTCTACTCCCCTCTCATCTCTTCTTCCCACAACCGCATCCAATACTTCTCCCGTGCTTCCCCCATACTCTGGAACTCTCTACCACAACACATCAGACTCTCGCCTACCATAGAAACCTTCAAAAAGAACTTGAAGACTCACCTCTTCCGACAAGCCTACAGCCTGCAGTGATCCTCAACTTACTGAACCACCGCACAACCAGCTCTACCCTCTCCTAGTGTATCCTCACTCATCCCCTGCAGACTTTGAGCCCTCGCGGGCAGGGTCCTCCCTCCTTATGTACCTGTGTGCCTTGCTTTTTGCTCATGTTTAGTTGTATTTGTCTAAATTAGCCCCCTTTTCACATGTAAAGCGCCATGGAATAAATGGCGCTATAAAAATGTACAATAATAATAATACCACCATATGGTCAGTGGTAGATACCAGTCCTACAGAACATATAATAGATCACATTACAGTTATAGATGGTGACTTACCGCTGATATTCTTTCTGATGGAGTCATCACTTTTCCCAATTTTTCCATCTGGCCCAGACCGACACAACTTCTCCAGCCACGACTCATCTGAAGAGAATACAACAAACTGAAAATAAGAATAATGGCGGGTGCACCACTAGAATATATGCAAGTATATAATGAAGTAACAGGGTGCTACATTAGGCATGGAAACAGCA
This sequence comes from Ranitomeya variabilis, assembly GCF_051348905.1. Lineage (NCBI taxonomy): Eukaryota > Metazoa > Chordata > Amphibia > Anura > Dendrobatidae > Ranitomeya > Ranitomeya variabilis. The sequence continues at coordinate 227,150,677 of NC_135233.1, forward strand.
AATATGATCAAAGAAGAGAAAGAACCAAAAAGAACGTGCACACCTACTACAAAATATATAGCAAAATATAGAATAAATTTTATTACAAGCAAAAACACCATACAAATATAAAATCAATTAAAAAACGTGTAACAAAGTACACAACACCCCAATATAACAGCCTATGTAGGAAATGCGAAATCTGCAAAAAACACGCTAAATACACTGTGCTGATAGACACCTTGTTCACAAGAAATACAATATGAGGTATACCAACATGAATGTTTATAACAGAAAAGCACAGACCAAGCCCTCTAAAAAGCACACACACATTATAGGCGTCCCTATATGTGTGTTAAATGAAAGCAAATGTAAAGGGCATATAGCGTGTACACATATACAATATGCTAGTGGCCCTGAAAGGGTGAAAGGAATGCTGCAAATGAGTTAAATCTCACAAAGTACGAGCCTGCAATTAAACCCTGGGAACCACAGAAAGTGGAAAGAAGCTCAAGTAAAACAGGCAATAAATACAACCTGGAGCCCAGTCATGTATCTGGAAAAAAAAAAACAAAATCACAGATGACCACAGAGAGAGCAGGAAACGCTGTGCAATGCTGAAAAGTAAAGGCAGCAGGGAAAATAGTCCACAAAACACCCAGATATGTCAGGGCCAAAATGTGGGGTGTGGGAAGATCCCATGCGTATCACTGCTAAAAAGCAGCTTCGTCAGGGAAAGTATAATAATACAACAAAAACACGTTTCACTTCTCACATTTCCTGCACCTTCTCCATTTATCCACAAACTCCTCATCCTGCTGATACCCCAATACTGAGCCGCTGCTGCCGCCGTATGTGTCCCTATTACTGCCCCTGATACCCCAATACTGAGCCGCTGCTGCCGTATGTGTCCCTATTACTGCACCTGATACCCCAATACTGAGCCACTGCTGCCGTATGTGTCCCTATTACTGCTCCTGATACCCCAATACTTAGCCGCTGCTGCCGTATGTGTCCCTATTACTGCACCTGATACCCCAATACTGAGCCGCTGGTGCCGTATGTGTCCCTATTACTGCACCTGATACCCCAATACTGAGCCGCTGCTGCCGTATGTGTCCCTATTACTGCACCTGATACCCCAATACTGAGCCGCTGGTGCCGTATGTGTCCCTATTACTGCCCCTGATACCCCAATATTGGGCCGCTGCTGCCGTATGTGTCCCTATTACTGCACCTGATATCCCAATACTTAGCCGCTGCTGCCGTATGTGACCCTATTACTGCACCTGATACCCCAATACTGAGCCGCTGGTGCCGTATGTGTCCCTATTACTGCCCCGGATACCCCAATATTGGGCCGCTGCTGCCGTATGTGTCCCTATTACTGCACCTGATATCCCAATACTTAGCCGCTGCTGCCGTATGTGACCCTATTACTGCACCTGATACCCCAATACTGAGTCGCTGGCGCCGTATGTGTCCTTATAACTGCACCTGATACCCCAATACTGAGCCACTGGTGCCGTATGTGCGGCGCCCCCACACCGCCGCAGGGCCGAGGGGTACCCGGAGCCGGGCCTCTGGGTCTCAGTCTCGGGGTTGTCACGGTGGCTAGACCCGGTCCGTGGCCCTGTCCGTCAGTGGGGGACGTCCGGTGAAATAGGTGGTAGTAATGATAGCGGTGGAGCGGTGCAGTTGTGGGGTGTAAGTCGCGGTAAATAACGAGGACACCAGGTTGCAGTCTCTTTACCTCTTTACTGGAGATCTCTGAGTCCTCAGTCCGGAACACGGTTCACCAGGCTACGCAAGTCCGGCCGGTCCAATGGCACCTCCAGAGTTCTCCTCTCAGGTGGAAATCTGTGCCTTCCTTCTAGCGCTATGTGTTGTAGTCCTTCCCTGCTGTGCTTACGGAAAGTAACCCCACAACGGTTGTGTCTGTTTCTTAAGTTCCCTCACAACTCGATTTGATGTTCCTCTGCAATCCACCCCTTCCCTGTATTCAGGTTGGAATGGCACCCGTTTGTCAGGTAGGCCTGTAGTTCTTCCGGGACCCTAGAGTCGCCCCTCTCCCGCAATTGCCCCCCAAGACTTCATAGGTGATATGTGGTAGACAGCCCGCCTGAGACCGACTGTCCTGCCGCTGTTTGGAGTATGGCTTGAAGCTGTATTCTAATCCACTCCCTCGGCGTTCCGGCCACCGGTATTGCGCCTCAGCAGGGTGCTGCCTCTTTCAACAAAACCCCTGCTGGTATTCTCCTTCTGCTTGATCTCGTTTCTCACTCAGCACAATCTATCTCGCTTCTAGTCCTTTCCTGAGTCCCGCCGCTTCCAGGAGCCTGCGCGGACCCGTTACGTTCTTTCAATGCCAAGCCTCTGCCAGGATCCCACCCCTGGCAGAGACCCTACAGTCTCTCCCTTCACAACACCCCCTGCCACAGGGTGTTGCTCCGTTCAATCCCGTCAGCGTTCTCTCTAACTTTCTGCCTGACCCCCAGTTTACCCACTATGGTGGGGAGTGGCCTAATGAATAGCACCCTTAGCTCCCCCCGGAGGCCCAGCTGTGAAATATATTGGTGTCTGTGATACCTGATTGGAGGAACTCCTTCGGTGCCATCGAACGTACCATGGCTCCCCTTAGCGGCGAAGCCACAGTACTGCAACGACCAGAACTCTGGGGCGCTGCACTCCCCCCTGGTTAAACACAGTACTCCGGGACTGGGAAGAAAAACAACAATACAGATTAGTAAACAGACATACAATTTTGTTGAGTGCAAAACAATAAGTATACTTGAACAGGCTTCCCTTTATGGGAGGTGAGGACACTTTTAACGTTACAAACATGGTCAACATTATAAATTACAGGCTATGCATAACTCCTGTTACCCAACCGGGTATTCTACTTAGTGCAAATTCTGGAACAATAAATTAACATTGCCTTTAAGAAACATACACTCTTAGTTTACCAAAGGCCTTCCTATAATCACATTACAGGGTAAGGTAACTTCACATTCTCCTACTTTGAACCTGCAGGACCGCCTGTCCCTATGGCACCAGACCTACTGCCTCTCCTTTCTTTTACAGGACCGCCCTGTTCATCCAGGGCCTACTGCCTTTCTCTACTATACATAGTATAGACATAACATTCCTTTCGTTTAAAGAACTCTGAGCCAGCTCTACTCGGCTCCTTTAAGGACTCACTCTCTAACCCCTACGGGTTCACTCTCTGTCCTTAGTAACAAAGTAACTTTCAATGGGGACGCGGGGTTTACCTTCTATCCTCACCTTCATTATTACTTTGCTTACTTTCAACTATGCAGACCTCAATCTCTACCCCTACGGGCTCTCTGCATCTTTTCTTTCTGCAAACATTATTTAGACATTTCAACAAATTCAACACATATAACTTAGCATGTAAAACAGTTACATTTCTTTTCAAGGCATCATTATGGCATTACTGTTCTGCAACAGTATCTCTCTCAAGTTCAGTTTCTCACATCCCCTTTAAGAGGGGACCAAGTCTTTCCGAGGTAGCTCGTCTTCTCGGCCTACCAGTCCATGCAAAGGTTCCGGTATGGTATCTTCGCAAAGTGTCTTTAACTAGAACCGGTAGGAAAGGTATCTTCACAAAGTGTCTTTGGCTCAAACAAATAGGGCAAATATCTTCGCAAAGTGTCTTTGGCTAAAACCAGTAGGGAGCACCTTTAAGAAGGTGCAAACTATTTACAAGGGAAGTTCGAATCATGCACAGTCCATGATTTCTGCAGTTCATATAACTTTTGTGCAACAACTTCAGAAAAAGGAAAACAAACAAAGAGGATCCCGGGTCAACAGAGGGATCCATTAACCCTGGGCGGGTTTAGCAGCAACTTAAAGGAATAAAAGACAAACAGTAACTATTTACATTTTTCAGGTTTCCGAGGTTTACTCTGTTTCAGGCGGCTCGGGCTCCTGCCCCCCAGCCACCGTGGTGCCAGCGTCCGCGGTTCGAACGTGAAGATGAACTCGACTGGCCAACTTGGTGGCCGCAACCAGGCGCACCGTTGCGATGGTGACAAGATCGGGTGCTCCTGGGACCAGGTCCGAGGCGGTAAGGGTCGCGGCTCCAGACATACACCGCCGAACATTCCGTGCATACCACCCGAGCGGGTTCTGGTGGCGGCTGTAGGTCACCGAATCCCCCTTTTGCAATGGTTCTCCACTTCGGCCACAGCAGGGAGCCCTCACGTTACAATGCGCAACAAAAACGTCAGTATCCAATCCTGGCTCGTGTATGAGGCCCCACCCTCTTCTTGCATGGTAGGCCAACACAGTGCCCCGCCTTGTCACGTCTCTGTCATCCCATGCCGGAGGGGGTTGTTGCACTTTCGATGGGCCCATCGACTCGGCCTCTTTCCGGCCTTTCCACTGTAGAATCAAGCACTGTCTATATTGTTCCCATGTAAGCACCGCAAGAGTGGACCCGTTCTCCCGGGATCCATCTGCTCTAAACCAGGGGGTGTCCCACCGAAGAACTACTCCATCTAAACTCACATCCACAGGCACCCCCACTCCAGTCGACAGCGGTGGCACCATCCTTCCCAGGTCATCGGGGGATAGCACCATTAGCCCTGCCGAGATAAGTCGCTCCCTACTGCGATAGAGGTGGGTCATGGAAGCGGGCTCGCGGAGGGGAGCAGGGACGCCGGCCATACCTGCGTCCAATATGGTTCCATCGGTGTCGCTCCGGTCCGTTAACGAGGACGCTAGAGTCTGCTGCAGCCCGGACCGGGGCTCCTCCAATGGGATGCTCGGATTCGGCTCCGCTGGCTGTGGTTCCTCCTCCTCTAACTCCGGGGTCGGGATTGGTGGACGTAACTCCGCTGTTGGGTCCGCAGGCTTCCGGTCCATCTCCGGTGAAGAAAGGCAGGCCTGAACCGCTTCTTCCTCGCTCAGGCACTCGCCGTTCACCATCGCTGCCTGATAGTCGGTGGCAGTGCATGCACCTAGCTCCGCCATTTCTCCGAGGTTGGGCTTCTCCGTCACCCGCTTCTCGCCGTTGCATATCAAGGGGTGTTTCTCTTCTGCTTTGGGGCAGGTCATTCCTCTGCAGCCAGAAGTGCAGGGGGCGGTAGCCATTTCTCGCGCCACACTGGGAGTCTCCGCCCATAACACGCCCTCCTTCCCCTTGGGTATAGCAATGGCGGCGCCTTTTGGCGGGAACTTTTGGCGGCTAATGGCGCAGCACAGTCTTACAATAAAGTACAGTCCAAGCACAGTAAATCACAGTCTCTAGGCACACATGACCTGATTCTTCAGGCTTAAGTAGATCCTGTTCGTGACGCCAAGACTGCGGCGCCCCCACACCGCCGCAGGGCCGAGGGGTACCCGGAGCCGGGCCTCTGGGTCTCAGTCTCGGGGTTGTCACGGTGGCTAGACCCGGTCCGTGGCCCTGTCCGTCAGTGGGGGACGTCCGGTGAAATAGGTGGTAGTAATGATAGCGGTGGAGCGGTGCAGTTGTGGGGTGTAAGTCGCGGTAAATAACGAGGACACCAGGTTGCAGTCTCTTTACCTCTTTACTGGAGATCTCTGAGTCCTCAGTCCGGAACACGGTTCACCAGGCTACGCAAGTCCGGCCGGTCCAATGGCACCTCCAGAGTTCTCCTCTCAGGTGGAAATCTGTGCCTTCCTTCTAGCGCTATGTGTTGTAGTCCTTCCCTGCTGTGCTTATGGAAAGTAACCCCACAACGGTTGTGTCTGTTTCTTAAGTTCCCTCACAACTCGATTTGATGTTCCTCTGCAATCCACCCCTTCCCTGTATTCAGGTTGGAATGGCACCCGTTTGTCAGGTAGGCCTGGAGTTCTTCCGGGACCCTAGAGTCGCCCCTCTCCCGCAATTGCCCCCCAAGACTTCATAGGTGATATGTGGTAGACAGCCCGCCTGAGACCGACTGTCCTGCCGCTGTTTGGAGTATGGCTTGAAGCTGTATTCTAATCCACTCCCTCGGCGTTCCGGCCACCGGTATTGCGCCTCAGCAGGGTGCTGCCTCTTTCAACAAAACCCCTGCTGGTATTCTCCTTCTGCTTGATCTCGTTTCTCACTCAGCACAATCTATCTCGCTTCTAGTCCTTTCCTGAGTCCCGCCGCTTCCAGGAGCCTGCGCGGACCCGTTACGTTCTTTCAATGCCAAGCCTCTGCCAGGATCCCACCCCTGGCAGAGACCCTACAGTCTCTCCCTTCACAACACCCCCTGCCACAGGGTGTTGCTCCGTTCAATCCCGTCAGCGTTCTCTCTAACTTTCTGCCTGACCCCCAGTTTACCCACTATGGTGGGGAGTGGCCTAATGAATAGCACCCTTAGCTCCCCCCGGAGGCCCAGCTGTGAAATATATTGGTGTCTGTGATACCTGATTGGAGGAACTCCTTCGGTGCCATCGAACGTACCATGGCTCCCCTTAGCGGCGAAGCCACAGTACTGCAACGACCAGAACTCTGGGGCGCTGCATATGTGTCCCTATTACTGCCCCTGATACCCCAATACTTAGCCGCTGCTGCCGTATGTGACCCTATTACTGCACCTGATACCCCAATACTGAGTCGCTGGTGCCGTATGTGTCCTTATAACTGCACCTGATACCCCAAAACTGAGCCGCTGCTGCCGTATGTGTCCCTATTACTGCACCTGATACCCCAATACTTAGCCGCTGCTGCCGTATGTGTCCCTATTACTGCACCTGGTACCCCAATACTGAGCCACTGCTGCCAAATGTGTCCCTATTACTGCCCCTGATACCCCAATACTGACCCGCTGCTGCCGTATGTGTCCCTATTAGTGCACCTGGTACCCCAATACTGAGCCACTGCTGCCGTATCTGTCCCTATTACTGCACCTGCTGTGTGGAACACAAGCAATGCTCCTCATACTGCATCACTGTGCCCCTTACATTGCAAAATGTCTACTTTGTGCCCTCACGGCCCTTGCATTATCTCCCATACTGTATAATGAACCCCGCATTAGCTCCCACACTGTATAATGACCCCCCTCCGCATTAGCTCCTACACTGTTTAACGACCCCCCCCCCGCATTAGCTCCCACACTGTATAATGACCCCCCCACAATAGCTCCTACTCCTTAGATTTTGGCCTCTGTCTGTCCCTTTCTGTGGGCTGCTATTTGCACAGCTCTGATATTTATGACAAAGAGCTAAATAGAAGAAAATAGAAACATATAGTGGGTGTGTATAGACAGGGCTGCCACTAGGAATTTCAGGGCCCCATACTGACAAAATTTTCGGGGCCCCCCTTTAGACTCCACCCAGGCTCCGCCCCAGTTCCGCCTCCACCCTAGCTCCGCCTCCACCTCGCGAACTTTCCACAGTCCCTCCGCCCTTTCTTTGAAAAACTTCTGCACCACGTCCTCACAAATCACACATTAACACCATATCACACACAGCCATCTGATCTTTTGGGAAAAAAAAATGGAGTGGAGCTTTAAAATGGCTACAGTGCCCCAATGTTTTACACACAAAAACACAGTATATACAATACATGGCGGTACATAAAACAAAGATTATACTGTATATAATGCATACATGCCTGTCCTATACAGTGTGTGTATATAAACTTTGCTCTTACATTTTAAGTGCAGGTATGTATTGTACATATTTCTCTATAGTACACAAGTCCATCATAACCTGACAGGGGGCTGCCCTGTACAAGCAGTGATTAGTGACTGTGCTCAGAGCTCCGAGGCTGGTGGCTGCTGTGTGTGGTTGAGAAACGTTATCCTGCAGCGACCAGAATGGAGCTCTGGATCACAGGGAGTAAATCACTGCTGAATGAGCCTTAAAGGGGTTGTTCGGTCTAAATTCACAAGCCTGCAGTCCCTCTATGGGTCACTATGAGACTGCAGACCTGCGAGTCCTCACAGCGGACGCACTGTGCGCTGTGAGGATTTGCCAGTGTCAGAGTTGGGAACGGCAGTCACGTGGCTGCAAGGGTGTGAAATGTGGACTCACAGCCAGAATCAGAGTGCATGAATATCCAGAAACGTTTGTGTGACTCGGTGATGAAGAATCCGCTGCACCTTCAGAGGTCTTGTATTATAAAATTTCCATTTTATTGAAGAATAAAAAATATAAAAGAGCACAGTTACATGCAGTCAAATCAGCCAGTGGACATCTAGAACCAACATGTTTCGGCCTGTGACAAGGCCTTAATCATGGACCTTGATTTGAGTGCATGTAACTGCTCTTTTAAATTTTTTAATTATTCTTCAATAACATGTAAATTTTATAATACAAGACCTCTGAAGGTGCAGCGGATGCTTCATCGCTGGGTCACACAAACTTTTCTGGATTTCGTTGCTGTGGCTGCTGAGCCGCGACCCTGGCTGACAGAAGGACTCTTGAAGTGAAACGAGGATGGTGAGCTGATTAAATTTTTTTTTTCTTGTTAAGTTGATAAATATATCAAGCGCGGTGCATGGACCGGCCATGTGTCTCCTGACCTGAACTCAGCAGCCTTACAGCATGTATGTGGATGCTGGTCAGGAGATCGGTGTCCAGTCCATGCACTGCTGTGCGAGCACAGACCGATAGCCCCATTTCAAAAATTTAACTGCCATAATAATAATAAAGATGTTTCCCAATCATATGTACCCACTTGCATCAATAATTTCCCACCCCCCTTCCAAACCCCAACCAAAACTTATAAGTTACTGGATTATCCTGAGCTGCTGCCTGATGTTAGAATTGGGCATTTGATTTTGCAGCAGGTCAGGATCATCCAGTAGCTTATACATTGCTGTTGGGGAGGAGGAAGGTCAGGGGAAGGTATGACTGTATCATACAATCATGTACTGATATGGTGGACAAACGAATACATGGACTTGTTATTTACTCACACAGCTGAAGTTACCGCCATGCCCACTGACTGGGTACAAAAATAATGGTCATCTCAGCCTGCCCACCTCTGCCGCCTCAGCCTGCCAACCAAATAAATAAATAAATGGAAGGTGTATATTATTGCATATATTATCACTGGTTATACACTACCAAAAATTAACTATAAATTATAGAAATTAAATACACCTCAAAACTTAACTGATTATATAAAAAAAAAAGAAAAGAAATTAAAAAGGAGTCAGGAGTAAAGGGGTGATAACCCCCCATTTATTTATTTTACTCACTTTTATAGCAGTAATAATTCCAAAACTCTTTAGGCAATGTTCCCATGGTCAGTAATAGCTACAGGAAAGTAGACCCCCTAAGGAACTTATCTAGATGTGTGGTGAGCACTTTGATCCCCCCAATTGCTTGACAGAAGTTTATAATGTAGAGCCATGAAGATAAAAAATCTTATTTAAAAAAAAAAAGATTTTTGCCCCAATTTTTTTATTTTACCAAGGCTAACAGGAGAAATTTGACCCCAAAAGTTGTTGAAAGTTGTTGTGCCATTTGTCCTGAGTACGCTGATACCCTATATGCCGGAGTAAACCCCTGTTTGGGCGCACGGCAGAGCTTGGAAGGGAAGGAGCGACGTTTGACTTTTTCAACACAGAATTGGCTGGAAATGAGATCGCACACCATGTCGTGTTTGGAGAGCCCCTGATGTGCCTAAATAGTGGAAACCCCCAATTCTAACTCCAACCCTAACCCCAACACACCCCTAACCATAGCCCCAACCCCAACTATAGCCCCAACCCCAACTATAGCCCCAACTCTTATCCTAATGGGAAGGTGGAAATAAATACATTTTTCTTATTTTATTATTTTTCCCTAATTAAGTGGGTGATAAAGGTGGGTTTGATTTACTGTTTTTAGTGGGTTTTTATGTTTGGCAGGTGTCACATGCTAAAAGATCGCTTTTTATTACAAAAAATAGTTTTTGCGTCTCCACATTGAGAGCTATAATTTTTCCATATTTTGGTCCACACAGTCATGTGAGGTTTTCTTTTTGCGGGACAAGTCGACGTTTTAATTGGTAACATTTTTGGGCACATGACTTTTTTGATCGTTTTTTTTTCCAGTTTTTGGGAGGCAGAATGGACAAAAACCAGCAATTCATGAATTTCTTTTGGGTGGGGCGTTTATACCGTTCCACGTGTGGTAAAATTGATAAAGCAGTTTTACTCTTTGGGTCAGTACGATTACAGCGATACCTCATTTATATCATATTTTTATGTTTTGGCGCTTTTATACAATAAAAACTATTTTATAGAAAAAATAATTATTTTTGCATCGCTTTATTCTGAGGACTAAAACTTTTTTTATTTTTCCAGTGATGGAGCTGTATGGGGGCTTGTTTTTTTGTGGCACAAGATGATGTTTTCAGCAGTACCATGTTTATTTATATACGTCTTTTGGATCGCTTGTTATTCCATTTTTATCACGGTATGATGATTAAGCCCTTTTTTTAGTGGAACAATTGTATAGGTCGGGTCGTTACGGACGCAAGGATACTTTATATGTGTATGCAGCGCCCCAGAGTCCTGGTCGTTGCAGTACTGTCGCTCCGCCACTAAGGGGAGTGATGGTACATCTGATGGCACTAAAGGAGTTCACCTGACCAGGCATCACAGTCACACATTACACTTCACACTCCGGCCACCAGGGGGAGTGGTTCTATCTACTAGGCCACTCCTCACACTCTGGTAAAACTGAGGGTTGGATAGGAAGTTAGAGAGAAAGCAGCCCAGGAGAGTACGGGAGAGGACCTGTCAGGGGTGGGATCCTGACAACGGCCTAGAAAAAGGACAGATCGTTACGGAGCCGTGCCTGTGCCTTATAGCGGCAGACTCCTAAGAAACAACACGAAGCGAAGTATATTGTGGAGAAGTGAGAAACGGGAACACAGCACAAAAGCGATAGAACCAGAAGGAGTCGTGCCCCAAGATCGGCAACATTCTTCTGAGGCGCGTAGCCGGTGGCCGGAGCAAGTAATAGACTCTACGCATTACTTGAACTACGGCAGGGCAGTTAACTTTAGGTTGGCTGTCTCACCTTTTACACCTAACGAAGACAACGGAGGCAATTGTGGGAGAGGGGCGTCTCTAGGGTCCCAGAATAACTCCAGGCCTACCCCGTCATACGGGTGCGTCCTATCCATATCATCTGGGGGACGGAGAGAAAGAACAGAAACACACACGACAGTTGTGAGGACTATCCCGTGGTGCTCAGCAGGGAAGTACTACAACACCCAGGCGCTAGAAGGTAGGCACTGATTTCCACCTGCAAAGGGAACTCTGGATGTGCCTTCGGACCGGCCGGTCTCAGCCAGCCCTGTTAGTGGTGCTCTGGATTGTGGATGCCGAAGCCTTCAGTAAAGAGACAGCACCCCTGTGTCCTCGTTATTTACTGCGACCTACACCCCCACCTACACCTTTTATTGGGCGCCCCTTAGCAGGACCACGGACCGGGTCGGGCCACCGTGACATCCTCAGAACCGAGAGACTCGGATCCGAGTACCCCGTCGTCCTGCATCTGGGGGCCGCCCCAACTTGGCGTCACGAACAGGATCTACTTAAGCCTGAAGAATCAGGTCATGTGTGCCTTGGAACTGTGATCGAATTGTGCTTGAACCGTGATTTATTGCAAAGACTGTGCATTGCTATTTGCCGCCCCCCCAAAAAAAATCCGCCATCGCCACGCCGTGTGGAGCACGAGGGGAGGAGCCATAGCTTTGTGGGCGGAGCCGGCCGAAAAGAGCGCGGAGCGAGAAGACGCGGTGAGGTGTCGATTCCGGAAGAGGAACCCCGACTTCCACCAGGTTAGCAGGGGGGAGGAACGGCCATGTCTGATCCAGTAGGAGCGGAGGCGGCAGTCACATCCGCAGACTCAGGGGCACCTCCGGGCCCCACAGTAGACGCAGCCGCGGGCCTTGTAACACCGCCGGGTGCCGCAGAGCTCGCCGCCCCCATCAGCCAGCCGGATACGGCCGCGCCTACAGCAGCCATAATGCCCTTCTCCATGCCGTACCTGCCTGGAGCAGCTTGGCTCCCGCGATATTCTGGAGAATCACATACATTAACTGACTTTAAAGAGGGTATCTGCAGCCTGCTTGAGTTTTATCCCTTGACAGAGCCTCAGAAAGTTCATATGATAACAGGCCAACTCTTTGGAGCGGCTTTGAGGGAAGTGAAGTCCTGGCCCGCCGCGGATAAGAGAGCTGCGCAGCAGGTTTTTGCAAAGCTTAAAGCTACCTTTGACACCTGCACCGCTACAGAAATTAAATTGACATTCTATGGGTGCAAGCAGAGGCCGCAGGATAGCTTACAGGACTATGCCCTGAATCTCCAGGAGGCACTGCGGGCCATCAAGCAGAGTGACCCAAACAGCATTCAAGATGACGATAAACTCCTGAAAGAGCGGTTCATCGAGGGGCTCCTGTGCAGTCATCAAAGGGCCCAACTACACTTCCTGGCCATGCAGAATCCAGACCTGACTTTTTCGCAATTCAAAGATAAAGCCATCCAGGTGCTACAGGAGCGACAGCCCAGCCGTGCAGTACTTCCCAGGCGTCAAGCTCTCACGTACCACCAGGAGGTGGCGCCGGATGCTCCCGTTTCCGCTGAGGCCGATGCCCAGATCCTGGAAGACGACTCCCCTGCAGGGCTGCGCCTCCAGATGCAGGAGCTGACCAAGAGCGTTGCTGCCCTAGCTCGGACCGTCCAGTCCCTACAGGAGGCCCCCAAGGAGAAGATCCCGCTGGCTTCCAGACCGGAAGATGTTCCCTGGCAGCGACCGAGGAGGGTTCCGTCGACCAGAGGCAGAGACGACGATCGCTTTCATCGGGACGGACGACCTATCTGCCGCCGCTGCCACCAGGTGGGCCATCTTGCAAGGTACTGTCATTTAAACGAGCAACCCCTGGGGCAGAGGGCCAACCCCCAGGAGTAGGACGATCAGGCCCGCAAAATTGGAGAGCCAAATACATCAGAGGGCGACCAGTTCTCCCCATCGTGATCGACGGTATCCCCATGAACACTTTGCTGGACACCGGTTCCCAGGTGACGACTATGCCTTACATCCTTTATAAACGTTATTGGGAGGACACCAACATTACCCGTGGCCCCGATGATGATTTCACCATAATAGCCAGTAATGGTCAGCCATTGCTACAAGTGGGGTATAAAGAGGTCACCATTAAGGTGGGGCGGGTAGAATTGGAGGCCCAAGGGATTGTCATTGTTGATATTGACCGACGTGAATGTAACCCCATGATGACCATTGGTACTAATGTCATAGAAAATTGTCTTGCAGAGGTTATTGTCTTGTTGCAGCAGGTAGCAGAAACAGCTGGTTACAGTGAACAACGTGCCTTGCAGAAAGAAATCAGAGCTCTAATGCAGAGACAGCAGGTGGAGCTGACTGGTGGTGAAATTGGCCGTGTCACAGTGAGTGATTCAAACCCCATTGCAATACCCCCCAGGAGTGAAATGTTAATATGGTGTCGGGCAGCCATAGGCCTCAGGGGTAAAGACTACCAGGCCCTGGTAGAACCTGTATATTCAGATAATAGACCTACCCTCCTGACAGCCAGAGGGGTGGTTGACGTCCACAAGGGGAGGGTGCCAGTGCGTGTCCTTAACTGTGGGGAGGAAGAAGTCCACCTAACCAAATATGCCACACTTGCCAAACTGTTTACTGTTAATAATAGTGTGATACAGGCACCCGGGCCCTTGGTCCCGTCCAATTCGGCAGAGAACAACGGCTCTGCAGGGCAACCGAAAGATTGATGTCGGGAATTACACGTGGGCACTGACTCTACCCCATCTCACCAGAAACAGGGGGCCTACAGGGTGGTTCATGAGTATGAGCGAGTATTCAGCAAGCATCCCCTAGATTTCGGGCAGGTAAAAGGGATTAAACATCATATCCCCACAGGAGATCATCCACCCATAAAAGAGAGATACCGTCCTGTACCCCTAGCTCATTATCAGTGTGCCAAAGACATGTTGCGAGAGATGAAGGAGGCTGGGGTAGTGAGAGACAGTTGTAGCCCCTGGGCAGTTCCATTAGTCCTCGTTAGGAAGAAAGATGGCACCATGAGGATGTGTGTTGATTATAGGCAACTAAACCGCATTACACATAAGGATGCATACCCTCTGCCCAGGATAGAGGAGTCCTTGGCTGCTTTAAAATCTGCTAACTACTTCTCTACCTCGGATCTCACCAGTGGATACTGGCAGGTTCCTGTGGCAGAGGCGGACAAGGAAAAGACGGCCTTCACGACGCCAATGGGTCTCTGCGAATTCAACTACATGCTCTTCGGATTGTGCAATGCCCCGGGGACGTTCCAGAGGATGATGGAGTGCTGTCTGGGGCACAAGAACTTTGAAACTGTACTGCTGTATCTGGATGATGTCATTGTCTTCTCCAAGACCTACGAAGACCATCTGAAGCACCTGGCTGAGGTGTTTGAGGCCCTATCCAACTTTGGCTTAAAGGTGAAACCATCCAAATGCCACCTGCTGAAACCCAAAGTGCAGTATCTCGGCCATGTGGTGAGTGCTGAAGGAGTGGCCCCAGACCCTGACAAGGCCGCGCCATTGCAAGATCTGTTGGTGGGCCAATCCAAGAAGACCAAGGGGAAGAGTACCCCATTTGATTGGAACGAAGGACTGGATCATTCACTTGCTTGAAGATGGCGCTGACGGGAGAAGAGGTACTGGCCTACCCTGAATATGATCAACCGTTTGTACTGTATACGGATGCCAGCAACGTGGGACTGGGAGCCGTGCTGTCCCAGGTCCAGAAAGGCAAGGAGAGAGTAATTGCTTACGCCAGATGGAAACTCCGCCCCACTGAAAGGAACCCTGACAACTACAGTTCCTTTAAGCTGGAATTCCTCGCCATCGTCTGGGCAGTGACAGAGAGGTTCAAGCACTACCTGGCCTCAGCAAAATTCACCGTCTTCACGGATAATAATCCACTAACGCACTTGGACACAGTAAAACTCGGTGCCTTGGAGCAACGGTGGATGGCCCGGTTGTCTAATTACGACTTCACCATCAAGTACCGGGCAGGGCACAAGAATGCGAATGCCGATGCATTGTCCCGGATGCCCAACTTGCCAGAAATGGGGGAAGACCTGGAGGCACTTGAGGAGGTAGAGCTGCCCGCTTTCCATCGCCCCAAGGCCACCCAGTGTTCCCATCAGGTGGAGAACAGGCGCAAGAATAAGCAGGGTGCCACGCTGAATCCCCTGCCCCATCACGGGTGGGCAGAGACCCAGGATGGTGATCCCGCGGTCCGTCGGGTGAAAGAGCTTCTGACGCAGGCAGGTTTGCATCCTGGCCCAGATGATCCACAAGAAACACAACAGCTGTGGAAGGGGAGAGGCAAACTGTTTATTCACGATGGTAAGCTGTGCCAGAGAAGCATCGACCCGCGCACTCATGAATTGGTATGGCAGATTGTGGTCCCCAGACAAAATGTGCCAATGGTTCTGGGAGCGTACCACGATGGGGCAGGACACTTCGGATGGAGGAAGCTGGAGAGGCTACTCCGCGGGAGGTTCTACTGGATTGGCATGAAGAAAGCCATCGAGAAGTGGTGTCAAGAGTGTGTGGCCCATGTAGTCTATGCAGGAAGGACCGTGACAGCCAACGGGCTCCCTTGCAGCCCATCATCACCAAACGGCTGCTCGAACTGGTTGCACTAGATCACGTGAAGCTAACACCTAGCCGGTCAGGCTATATCTACGCTCCCACCATCGTGGATCACTACTCCAGATTCCTGGTAGTTGTGCCTGTCAAAGATCTAACGGCCAGGACGGCCGCCAAAACTTTCCAGCAGTACTTCTATAGACCCCATGGGTACCCGGAGAAGGTACTGACCGATCAGGGGGCCAGCATTTGAAGCAGAGGTGTTCCAGGAGTTCTGCAACCTGTACGGGTATAAGAAGATCAGAACCACACCGTACCATCCACAAACCAACGCGGATGTGTGAAAAGATGAACCAGGTGGTGATCGACTTACTGAAGACCTTACCTGTGGAGGAACGGAACTTGTGGCCCACAAAGTTGCCGGACTTGGTAGATATGTACAACCACATCCCAGTGAATTCCACCAACTGCACTCCAGCGTACCTGATGCGAGGAAGATCTAGCAAGTTACCTGTTGATCTGGACATGGGGGTCCTGACCCCAGAAGATACCTCGCCAGATGCGGATTGGGATACAGAAAGGCAGCAAAGGTACCGCAAAATACAGGAATGCGTGGAAAGAAGTCTCGCCCAAGCCAGACAAAAACAAGAAAAGGACTACAACCAGCATGCTCCCGCGATTCCCTTGTCACCCGGTGAGCAAGTACTCAAACGGAAGAGGAGACTACACAAGCTTGACGACCAATGGGAAGCGGAACCGTATACCATCCTGCCATCCGATTTCGACAATACGAAGGTCTGTCTCATCAGCAAAGATGGAGGGGAAACCTCAACGGCAATATCCAGAGACCACCTTAAAATATGCCCTGATAAGTTGAGAGAAAGGGGAACAGATCCAGGGACCTCTCCACCTGTAGAAGGGGAGAAGATGATACACATTGTTCTTGGTGATTTTCCCCAGTCTTGGACTCAAATAAATAAGGCCATCGTGGTACCTGTCTTAACGTTTCGTCAAGTGGAACCGCCAGAACTAGATGTGGTGCCAGATCATCCGGACCTGCACCCACAGCAGACCCCACCAAAGGATGCCATGCCAACAGTTGAACCGGCAAGTCCTCTCTCTGCTACCGGTGAATCTGCCATACCCACCATTAGTAGCAGCAGCCCTGAGAGCTCCAGCCTGCCAGTGCTACCCAGACTCACTAGAAGTGTAGCTAGAAGACAGTGCACTACACAAGCGATAGCAAGCGCAGTGGGCCCTGTTAGGCCAATAGCAACCCCTGCACTGCGGAGGTCTACACGTAGCACCAAGAATCAAACTTCACTTCACTACAAAACTTGGAGATATTAACGATAGTTGCTATTTGGTTGAAAATGTTTGTGTAAATATCTTTGTTACAGGTTTAAAAATGGACAATGGAGTAATGGACAGTGAATTGCTCCAAAACTTTCAAAAGGGATCCCTTTGTTTACCCGGGGTCCCTGCTGTTCCAAGGTTGCACCCACTGAACTGGGAGTCATGAACTGTGCATGACCAAAACTTTCGCAACGTTCAAGTGTCCTCACCTCCCATAAAGGGAAGCACTGTTATATTTACTTGTTCATAAATGTTTACTTGTTTATTGCATTTCAAAATTTTGTATGTCTTTTGCTAACATGTATTGTTGTTCTTCTTTCCCAGTCCGGGAGTACTGGATTTAACCGGGGGGAGTGCAGCGCCCCAGAGTCCTGGTCGTTGCAGTACTGTTGCTCCGCCACTAAGGGGAGTGATGGTACGTCTGATGGCACTAAAGGAGTTCACCTGACCAGGTATCACAGTCACACATTACACTTCACACTCCGGCCACCAGGGGGAGTGGTTCTATCTATTAGGCCACTCCTCACACTCTGGTAAAACTGGGGGTTGGATAGAAAGTTAGAGAGAAAGCAGCCCGGGAGAGTACGGGAGAGGACCTGTCAGGGGTGGGATCCTGACAGCGGCCTAGAAAAAGGACAGATCGTTACGGAGCCGTGCCTGTGCCTTATAGCGGCAGATTCCTAAGAAAGGACACGAAGCGAAGAATATTGTGGAGAAGTGAGAAACGGGAACACAGCACAAAAGCGATAGAACCAGAAGGAGTCGTGCCCCAAGATCGGCAACATTCTTCTGAGGCACGTAGCCAGTGGCCGGAGCACCGAGGAAGTAATAGACTCTACGCATTACTTGAACTACGGCAGGGCAGTTAACTTTAGGTTGGCTGTCTCACCTTTTACACCTAACGAAGACAACGGAGGCAATTGTGGGAGAGGGGCGTCTCTAGGGTCCCAGAATAACTCCAGGCCTACCCCGTCATACAGGTGCGTCCTATCCATATCATCTGGGGGACGGAGAGAAAGAACAGAAACACACGACAGTTGTGAGGACTATCCCGTGGTGCTCAGCAGGGAAGTACTACAACACCCAGGCGCTAGTAGGTAGGCACTGATTTCCACCTGCAAAGGGAACTCTGGATGTGCCTTCGGACCGGCCGGTCTCAGCCAGCCCTGTTAGCGGTGCTCTGGATTGCGGATGCCGAAGCCTTCAGTAAAGAGGTAAAGAGACTGCGCCCTTGTGTCCTCGTTATTTACTGCGACCTACACCCCCACCTACACCTTTTATTGGGCGCCCCTTAGCAGGACCACGGACCGGGTCGGGCCACCGTGACATCCTCAGAACCGAGAGACCCGGATCCGAGTACCCCGTCGTCCTGCGTCTGGGGGCCGCTCCATGTACCACCTGGGTCTTGTTGGCATGTGCCCCCCCCCGATGCAATGCAGACGGACCACCTGTGCCTTGCTGGAATGTGCAGCAGCCCCCCCCACCCCCTGTTTGAATCTGTGCAGCAAACCCCCAGGCCCTGTTTGAATCTGTGCAGCAAACCCCCGGGCCCTGTTAGAATCTGTGCAGCAAACCCCCCCACCCCCAGGCCCTGTTTGAATCTGTGCAGCAAACCCCCCCCACCCCCGGGCCCTGTTTGAATCCGGGCAGCAACCCCTCCCCACCCGTGAGCCCTGTTTGAATCTGCTGTGCAGCAAACCCCCCCTCCCCTGAGCCCTGTTTGAATCCGTGCAGCAAACAAACCCCCCCACCCCCGGGCCCTGTTTGAATCCGTGCCGTGCAGCAAACCCCCCCACCCCCGGGCCCTGTTTGAATCCGTGCTGTGCAGCAAACCCCCCACCCCCGGGCCCTGTTTGAATACGTGCTGTGCAGAAAACCCCCCACCCCCGGGCCCTGTTTGAATCCATGCTGTGCAGAAAACCCCCCCACTCCCGGGCCCTGTTTGAATCTGTGCTGTGAAGAAACCCCCCCACCCCCGGGCCCTGTTTGAATCCGTGCAGCAACCAAACCCCCCCACCCCCGGGCCCTGTTTGAATCCGTGCTGTGCAGCACACCCCCACCCCCGGGGCCCTGTTTCACGGTACTCACCCTGCTCGCCCGCCGCCTCCACCTGCTCGTCCGGTCTGCAGAGCAGCTGCAGCAGCCTACACGTCGACCTCGGCCCGTCCTGCCAGTGTCCCCCATTGCCTCATCCGGTCCCTCGTCGTCCGGTGGTCCCCCGCTGCCGCCTGCCTCTTCTGCTCCACCGTCCGCAGCCAAGTGGCACACCGCACGCTGCTCTGCTCCGGAATGAGGAAGTGGAGCAGGGCAGCGTGTGACGTCACAAACTGGCCCATGATGCACCAGGCCGCGGGCGGCAGCTTAAAGCTACAGGCTACAGCGGTTATTTAGGCTGCATTACACGCCACAGTGCTGTTGGCGTAATCGGCACAGTGGCAGCCTGAATAAAATGTCAGGGGGGCCCGAGCGGAGTGCGGACCAGGCTGCCAGGGTGCTCGGGCCCCCCTTTTGCTCCTCATCACCGGGCCCCATACTGCAGTAATGCCTGTAATGCCCTGATGGCGGCCCTGTGTATAGAGGCCAGTGTATGGGTATAGCTCCCTGAATGGACAAGACCCCAAAGAGGGAAACAGAATGGAGGGAACCAGAAGAAAGAGAGGGAGGTTGAATATTACCAATCTAAAGAAAAAAGTGTGCTCACTGGCTCGTCTGTTCCTCTTTTTCCCTTCTCCCCTTTGGGGGTCTTTTTGTCAACATATTTTCAGGGGTCTGCACCCATATGTAACTTTCTATACGCACATACTGGCTGTTTCTATTTTCTTCTGTCTGGCTATTTATCATATATATTCAGCCTCAACTTTTTTTAATAAAAGGTTTCGTAATGGGGTTTACATGTTTACCATCTTGGATTTACTGATATGAGATCATAGAAACACTGTTCTGATATGACGTTGACCCCGGCTATAGGACTGCATCACATTATATATATACAGTACAGACCAAAAGTTTGGACACACCTTCTCATTTAAAGATTTTTCTGTATTTTCATGACTATGAAAATTCTAAATTCACACTGAAGGCATCAAAACTATGAATTAACACATGTGGAATTATATACTTAACAAAAAAGTGTGAAATAACTGAAAATATGTCTTATATTCTAGGTTCTTCAATGTAGCCACCTTTTGCTTTGATGACTGCTTTGCACATTCTTGGCATTCTCTTGATGAGCTTCAAGAGGTAGTCACCGGAAATGGTTTTCACTTCACAGGTGTGCCCTGTCAGGTTTATTAAGTGGGATTTCTTGCCTTATAAATGGGGTTGGGACCATCGGCTGTGTTGAGCAGATGTCCGGCGGATACACAGCTGATAGTCCTACTGAACAGACTGTTAGAATTTGTATTATGGCAAGAAAAAAACAGTTAAGTAAAGAAAAACGAGTGGCCATCATTACTTTAAGAAATGAAGGTCAGTCCGAAAAATTGGGAGAACTTTGAAAGTGTCCCCAAGTGCAGTTGCAAAAACCATCAAGCGCTACAAAGAAACTGGCTCACATGAGGACCGCCCCAGGAAAGGAAGACCAAGAGTCACCTCTGCTTCTGAGGATCAGTGTATCCGAGTCACCAGCCTCAGAAATCGCAGGTTAACAGCAGCTCAGATTAGAGACCAGGTCAATGCCACACAGAGTTCTAGCAGCAGACACATCTCTCCAAATTTGAGATCTTTGGTTCCAACCACCGTGTCTTTGTGCGACGCAGAAAGGTGAACGGATGGACTCTACATGCCGGGTTCCCACCGTGAAGCATGAAGGAGGAGGAGGAGGTGTGATGGTGTGGGGGTGCTTTGCTGGTGACACTGTTGGGGATTTATTCAAAATTGAAGGCATACTGAACCAGCATGGCTACCACAACATCTTGCAGTAGCATGCTATTCCATCCGGTTTGCGTTTAGTTGGACCATCATTTATTTTTCAACATGACAATGACCCCAAACACACCTCCAGGCTGTGTAAGGGCTATTTGACCAAGAAGGAGAGTGATGGGGTGCTACGCCAGATGACCTGGTCTCCACAGTCACCAGACCTAAACCCAGATGGTTTGGGGTGAGCTGGACTGCAGAGTGAAGGCAAAAGGGCCAACAAGTGCTAAGCATCTCTGGGAACTCCTTCAAGATTGTTGGAAGACCATTCCCGGTGACTACCTCTTGAAGCTCATCAAGAGAATGCCAAGAGTGTGCAAAGCAGTCATCAAAGCAAAAGGTGGCTACTTTGAATAACCTAGAATGTAAGACATATTTTCAGTTGTTTCACACTTTTTTGTTAAGTATATAATTCTACATGTGATAAGTTTTCATGCCTTCAGTGTGAATTTACAATTTCCATAGTCATGAAAATACAGAAAAATCTTTAAATGAGAAGGTGTGTCCATACTTTTGGTCTGTATCGTATATATAGGAAAGTGATATGTATGACATTAGGAAAGTGATATGTATCCTCATCTGTGGGGTCCTGCAGCCAGGGTCACATCTATCAGTGCACATTACTGACCAGTCTTGTCTCTCTATCTGAGGCACCATAAGATCTATGGCAGCTGCTCTGAAGTATTTTACAGATCCGGTGATGCTCTGGCGACTGGCACTGACAGTGACCCGATCTGTGTAAGGCTATGTGCCCACGTTGCAGAAATGCTGCGGAAATGTCAGCAGCATTTCCGCAACTTCCTACCGCGGGTAAAACGCATGTGGAATTCGTATGCGTTTTCCCACAAAACATAAGCGTTTTTAGCTTGCAGAATGCTAGCGTTTTCCAAGCAATCTGTAGCATCGCTTGGAAAAGTGATTGACAAGTTGGTCACACTTGTCAAGCATAGTGTGTCTGGGGATCATGTAGTCACGCCTCATTCGGAGCCCCCTGGACCGTGGTCCAGAGGTTCCACGTTAAACTTCAATAGACTAATGTGAACTTTACCATCTGTGCCTCCGTTTCTATGCATTATAGATTGCTCTGGCCATGGAACCCGCTGGATCCCAAGTACCTCCGGCCATGGAGCTATGTCAAGAGGTTATCCATCTGAGGAGTCAACAGGACAAGATCACGACTTTCCTGCACAGCTTGTGTACTCGTATGGATACCCTGGTCTCTTCACCTGCACCCGACTGCCACTGGCATCCAGGTACATAGCTGTACAGCAAGTAAAGGTCCTCGCCTGGCGGCTCCCACCCGCTTCTGTGATGACCCCATTCAGTGTTGGGGGTTCATTAACCAGTGCACGCTGCACTTTGAACTCCTGGGGCATATGTTTGTTTATGATCGGGCCAAGCTGGGCTTCATTATGTCTCACCTTAACGGAGAGAGGCCCTCGCCTGGCTGAATCCGCTGTGGGAGAGAATGGAACCTCTGGTTACTAATCTTCAGTCTTTTCTTGAGGCATTCTGCGGGACCTTTGACGAACCTGGTCGTGCTACGTCGACAGCTTCGGCTCTTCTTTGACTACGCCAGGAGGCTCTTACTGTGGTAAGTATGTAGTGCAGTTCCGTACCCTTTCGTCTGAATTATCCTGGAACAATAGGACCTTGTTGGCTATCTTCTGGGTAGGCCTTTCAGGAAGAATTAAGGATGAGCTGGCGGGACGGATTGACCTACGGTTTCAAGTCCAAGGAGATCGAACGTGAAAAAGGTTCCTACCATCCGGTTGCTAGCACTCCAAAATCAACGACTTCCCCGACTTCGTTTTCTTCACCGATGGCAATGGAAGTAGATCGGGTAAGCTTAGGTAACTGCCGCCAGGAGGCGAGTCGCCAGAAGGGGAGCTGTTTTTGCAGTTCCAAAGAAGTCGGGAAACTTCAGTGCCTAGGGTCTGTAGGAGGGGCAGCCCTAGGTAAGGATCATCTCTCTCCACCATTGCAAATAACAGTCTCTGTGATCTTTGGCAAGGTGAAATTTTCGGAACTCTGTCACCTGTATTCTGGAGCTGCCGGAAATCTCATTCAGTAGACGGTCGTGGATCGTTATCAGATATCAGTCCAACGTCTTCCAGAACCGTTGCAGGTGACATCCGTGGATGACAAACCCCTGTCCAAGTCCATTTGGTTCCAGACTGAGCCAGTGGAACTCCGGGTAGTTTTGACGCATTCAGAAAAAATTTGCTTTTATGTGTTGCCTCGTTCCTCTCACCCCTTGCTTTTAGGTCTACCCTGGCTCGGGATGCATGAACCAGTCTTAAATTGGAAGACGGGAGAGGTTCTGCGCTGGGGAGACTCCTGCTTGGATAGATGTATCATTCCAGTTCGACTTGTTCTTCCTCCAGCTCACCCCACTGCCCTGCTGGGCCTACCCTCCTCTTATTGGGCCTTTGCTGACGTCTTCAGGAAAAAGGAGGCAGAGAAATTACCTCCACACAGGTCATATGATTGCCCGATTGATCTCCCCCCGGGGGCGAATCTATCCCCTTTCTCAAACAGAGACCCAGTCCATGTCGGACTACATTCAGCAAAACCTGGCCAGAGGATTAATCCGGAAGTTATCCTCACCAGCTGGAGCAGGATTCTTCTTCGTGAAGAAAAAAGATGGATCTCTTCGGCCCTGTATCGATTACAGGGGGCTGATCCAGATTACGGTAAAGAACAGGTATCCGTTGCCGCTTATCTCAGAGTTGTTTTATCGTCTTAGGGGTTCTAAAATCTTCACCAAACTGGAGCTCAGAGGGGCCTACAACCTAATACGTATTCGTAAAGGAGATGAGTGGAAATCAGATTTTAACACCCAGTACGGACACTACGAATACCTGGTTATGCCGTTCGGTCTAAGTAATGCACCTGCAGTTTTTCAGGAATTCGTAAATGATATTTTCAGAGATCTGCTCTATTCGTGTGTTGTTGTTTACCTGGACGACATTCTGATCTTCTCAGCAGATTTAGCCTCCCACCGGAGACAAGTACGTCTGGTCTTACAAAGACTCAGGGAGAACAGACTTTATGCTAAGTTTGAAAAATGTCTCTTTGAACAATCCTCTCTGACTTTCCTTGGTTATATTGTCTCGTCCACAGGATTTAAGATGGATACGGAGAAGGTATCTGCCATTCTTAAGCGGCCTCGCCCATCCGGACTGAAAGCCATACAACGGTTCCTGGGGTTTGCCAACTACTACAGTTTATTCCACACTTTTCCACTCGAGTGGCACCCATCTCGGCCTTGAACCGGAAAGGCGCAAATGCCAAGAATTGGACTCCTGAGGCAGAGGAGGCTTTTGTTTCTCTAAAACAGGCCTTCTTCTCCGCACCCGTTCTTCATCGACTGGATTCAGATAAACAATTCTTGCTAGAGGTAGGCGCTTCTTCCATAAATGCTAATGCGGTTCTCACCCAGAAGTCATCCTCCGGTCGGATGGTCACCTGTGGTTTCTTCTCAAAGGTCTTTTCTACCTCAGAAAGGAACTATTCCGTGGGAGATCGAGAATTATTGGCAATCAAGTTAGCCCTGCAAGAGTGGCGACATCTCCTCGAGGGAGCGGTCCTTCAGGTTGTCATCTTCACTGATTTTAAGAACCTCTCTTATCTCCAATCTGCACAAAGACTGAATCCTCTTCAGGCCTGCTGGGCCTTGTTTTTTGCCAGATTTAATTTTGTTCTTCATTTCCATCCGCTGATAGGAACGTTAAAGCCGATGCACTCTCTAGAGCATTCCTGCCTCCTTGTTTTGAGGAGGAACCGCAACACATCATTGAACCGTCCAGGTTTGTGCCCGTAGCCGCAGTTAATCTTGCTCAACTTCCCCCAGGTAAAACTTTTGTATCTACTTCGGATCATAGCCGTGTCCTCCGGTGGGGTCATTCTTCCAAGTTAGCTGGCCATGTTGGTCAGAAAAAGACTCTACAACTCAGCTCTCGTTATCCCTGGTGGACTACCATGGGCAAAGATGTCCAGGAATATGTTGCTGCCTGTTTTTCGTGTGCCCGCAACGAGACTGCTAAGCATCTGCCCTCTGGGCAGCTATTACCTCTCTCTGTTCCTTCAGTTTCCTGGCAGCACATCGCGATGGACTTCATTACTGATCTTCCCATCTCTTCTGGCTGTTACAGGGGTATAAAGAGGGGGATACTGTTACACCCGGTCCGGTTCCTGTACCTTCGTATGGTCCCTGTCAGGACTCCCGCTCTGTGCCAGCTCCACGCTGTCCGGACAAGGCCTCTGCTTCCCCTCCCTCCTCTGCTTCCTGGCATGCAGCCAGCAAGTCCTCGGGCTGTGTGCTTGGGTTGCGCGTGTGCTCGCTCCTGGTCTCTTAAAGAATCAGTGCGCATTTTCCAAAAGATGCTTCTGACCAATGGCATGTTAATAATTACTATTTCTAGCCCCTCCACCATAGGGAGGGTGCCGAAGCAACAAGTATCCTCAGTTGCTAATTTCCGGTTCCTGCTAGCATGTGCTTCTGTTCCTGAAGTCTCTGTCAGTGCTCCGCTTACACTGTTTGTCTCCACAGACTATCTGCTACCCGTTACCTGGTTTTCCTGGACGATCTCCAATCTGCTTACTCCAGTTCCATCTCGTCCTGCCATTCAGTCACTTGAACTTTAGGACAACGTCAGTACCACTGGAACCAGCTTCTACCCATACCCTCGGTACCCACCGGTTAGCTCTACATCACCCTCTAACTCTGCTTGTCCATCTATCCCGCTGGGTCAGCTACCACGAGTCCAGGGTCTAACTGGAGGTTGCACCCGTGTCCCCCAGGTATCCCATTCTGACCCTGTTTTAGGGATCTTACCACAGGGGTCTGGGGCTCACATAGTCACGCCCCCTTCGGAGACCCCTGGACCGTGGTCCAGAGGTTCCACTTTAAACTTCAATAAACGAACGTGAACTTAACCATCTGTGCCTCGGTTTCCATTCGTTACATGATGTACTGCGATGCATGGCAGGTCCCCTCTTACCTGGGTGGGGGAAGAGAATAGACAGAAGGGCTGATTCAGGAGAAAAGGTAAGGGTTGAGGCCCAGAAATCTTCACCTTCAGAAGTATCCAGGAGAATAGTGCGAGCTAAGGCACCCCTGTTGTGAATTCTGCTTTTGGGTTCCCTCCGGTGGTAGTAGGTGGTAATGCAGTTGTCCCTGGGTTGCAGTCCTGGTCAGGTGTGTCTGATTGCAGTTCTGACTGGGGTATTTAGGTGTGCAGGATTCATTAGTCCTTGCCAGTTGTCAATTGTTGTTGGGAGGTGTTGGACCTCTGCCTGGTTCCTCCTGTCTTTCTGCCAAATCAGCAAAGATAAGTGTCTGTTTTTTTTTTCCTGTGGCACACATGCTGTGTGCTTCACAATTCAGTGCTATTCTTGTGTTTTCTTGTCCAGCTTAGATTGTGTCAGTATTTTCTCAGTCTTGCTGGATTCTCTGGAGTGGCAGATATACATTCCATGTCTTTAGTTAGATTGTGGAACATTTTGTATTATCTGTTGTGGATATTTTTGGAAGGGTTTTAATATTGACCGCCTAGTAATCTGTCCTATCCTTTCCTATTTAGCTAGAGTGGCCTCTTTTGCTAAATCCTGTTTTCTACCTGCGTGTGTCTATTCTTCTCCTACTCACAGTCATTATTCGTAGGGGGCTGCCTATCCTTTGGGGATCTGCTCTGAGGCAAGATAGCATTCCTGTTTCCATCTATAGGGGTATTTAGTCCTCCGGCTGTGTCGAGGTGTCTAGGGTTTGTTAGGCACACCCCACAGCTACTTCTAGTTGCGGTGTTAGTTCAGGATTTGCGGTCAGTACAGGTTCCACCGACTCCAGAGAAAGTTTTCATACGGCTCCAAGGTCACCGGATCATAAAACCCCCCCAAGTGTTAGAGACAGGGAAGAAGCACCTGGTCCCGGTCACCTGACAGCTGAGTCATGACACTCCCTTTTTCCTCCAAGCGTAACGATAGTTTTTATGTAGTGATGAGCGAGTGAACTCGTTGCTCGGGTTGTCCCGAACACGCTCGGATGACCTTCGAGTATTTGTTAGTGTTCGGAGATTTCATTTTCATCACGGCAGCTGAATGATTTACAGCTACTAGCCAGCTTAAGTACATGTGGGAAATATAGAAAAACTGACTGAACAGCCATCTAGTCTGAACTGGTGCATAACCAAAAAGTCTTACATAGCAAATAGATAATGGCTGCACTCAATTTTATTGTGCTAAGGCAAGGAAATGTGCAATATATGAAATGTGAACAGCATAATGGCTTGTGAAATTTATGAAAAAACACATGAGATTTTTAGCACAAGATTTGGCCAAAAGTTGTGAGCCCATCCACCAAACGTCAAGGTAATCTCAAAACGGATGGGTAACTAACCTGTCTGCCTAGTGTGAACACTTACCTATGGCTAATAACATGGTAAAGCCTGCATTTATAGGGGAGGTTAGAACCAACTGTGTTTGGATGTAATTAAAATCACAGCATGGTGAAGGGCGGGGCGTTCAAGTCAGAAAAAGCAATACATAGTAAATATAGAAAAACTGACTGAACAGCCATCTAGTCTGAACTGGTGCATAACCAAAAAGTCTTACATAGCAAATAGATAATGGCTGCACTCAATTTTATTGTGCTAAGGCAAGGAAATGTGCAATATATGAAATGTGAACAGCATAATGGCTTGTGAAATTTATGAAAAAACACATGAGATTTTTAGCACAAGATTTGGCCAAAAGTTGTGAGCCCATCCACCAAACGTCAAGGTAATCTCAAAACGGATGGGTAACTAACCTGTCTGCCTAGTGTGAACACTTACCTATGGCTAATAACATGGTAAAGCCTGCATTTATAGGGGAGGTTAGAACCAACTGTGTTTGGATGTAATTAAAATCACAGCATGTAAAACAAGAGGGGATTATAGGGAGAAAAATGGGAAGCGCAGACTTCTGAGTGTAGTAGTTAGTTTCCAAAGGTGTGTACTCAGTGTGAATCCACTCACCTTTTTGGTGTCTTGATATACTGCGTATAGATCCAATCCATGGATCACTCCATTCCTCTTTCCACTCAGTTTGCTGCAAATATCTGGGAACTGATGAGCGCACTGAACAGTGCTTTCATAGGCGATAACTCTTTGTGAATGTTTTTCCCAGCAATATGCGCTCCTGAAGGATGATGATGGAACTCGATATTCTGATTCAAAGATGATTTTTATTTCAAACTAAAATACAACCGGTTTCGACTTCTTAGAGTCTTCCTCAGGTATAATGTCATGCCCGACATTATACCTGAGGAAGACTCTAAGAAGTCGAAACCGGTTGTATTTTAGTTTGAAATAAAAATCATCTTTGAATCAGAATATCGAGTTCCATCATCATCCTTCAGGAGCGCATATTGGTGGGAAAAACATTCACAAAGAGAAAATCACAGCATGGTGAAGGGCGGGGAGTTCAAGTCAGCTTGAGTGACAGCTCCTCAGTATCCCTCCCACATCTGAATCTCTACCCAACAGTCTGATTGACAGCTCCTCAGTGTCCCTCCTCTTTGCTGCTGAGATCTGACAACGCTCAGTACAAGCTGCATCTGTCAGTTAGACTGAATACATGTGGGTGCCCAAGCTTTCTCTGTAGTTCTAGCAGCTAGTTCCACAGCTGCTGGAGCATCCCAGATTGCTCACATTAGCGATATAACAGATTTGTGCAGGGTAATCCCTTCTTTGTACAAGACACTTCTACGGCACTCCATTACCTACCGTGCTGTGACACCTTCATAAATAAATCAGCATTTAGCATATTCTTTACATGTACTTGCAATCTTCAGATGTTGGCACCCAACACATTATCACATGATAAAGTGAGAAGATTGCTATTAGTGTAAATGTGCTAGTCTGGTGCTTTCTACAGTATTAACCGATATCAGTGGTACATTGTCCTTGTTTGATCTGTACAGTATATGCTGTCTTATCTTTCCTATTCATATGAACTAATTTAAAGTCATTTTTTAATTTGTTTTATTGAATTCTCATTCATGAATTCATGGTAGATTATGGATTAATTGTTCCCATTGTTGCAAAGTCAGCATATACAGGACACGTGTATTTGCGGCGCCCCCACACCGCCGCAGGGCCGAGGGGTACCCGGAGCCGGGCCTCTAGGTCTCAGTCCTGGGGTTGTCACGGTGGCTAGACCCGGTCCGTGGCCCTGTCCGTCAGTGGGGGACGTCCGGTGAAGTAGGTGGTGATAACGGTGGTGTAGCGGTGCAGTTGTGGGGTGCAGGTCGCGGTAAATAACGAGGACACCAGGTTGCAGTCTCTTTACCTCTTTACTGGAGATCTCTGAGTCCTCAGTCCAGAATACGGTTCACCAGGCTGCGCAAGTCCGGCCGGTCCAATGGCACCTCCAGAGTTCTCCTCACAGGTGGAAATCTGTGCCTTCCTTCTTAGCGCTATGTGTTGTAGTCCTTCCCTGCTGTGCTTACGGAAAGTACCCCACAACTGTTGTGTCTGTTTCTTAAGTTCCCTCACAACTCGATTAACTGATCTTCTGCTAATCTTCCGTCCCTTCCTGATGTTACAGTAAGAACGGCACCCATTTGTCAGGTAGGCCTGGAGTTCTTCCGGGACCCTAGAGACGCCCCTCTCCCGCAATTGCCCCCCAAGACTTCATAGGTGATATGTGGTAGACAGCCCGCCTGAGACTGACTGTCCTGCCGCTGTTTGGAGTATGGCTTAAAGCTGTATATTATTCCACTCCCTCGGCGTTCCGGCCACCGGTAATGCGCCTCAGCAAGGTGCTGCCTCTTTCAACAAAACCCCTGCTGGTATTCTCCTTCTGCTTGATTTCGTTTCTCACTCAGCACAATCTATCTCGCTTCTAATCCTTTCTTAGGGCACCGCCGCTATTCTGAGCAGGCACGGTCCCGTTGCGTTCTTTCAATGCCAAGCCTCTGCCAGGATCCCACCCCTGGCAGAGACCCTACTGTCTCTTCCTCCACAACACCCTCTCTCACTAGGTGTTGCTTCGTTCAATCCAGTCAGCGTTCTCCCTAACTTCCTGCCTGACCCCCAGTTTACCCACTATGGTGGGGAGTGGCCTAATGAATAGCACCCTTAGCTCCCCCCGGAGGCCCAGCTGTGAAACATATTGGTGTCTGTGATACCTGATTGGAGGAACTCCTTCAGTGCCATCGAACGCACCATGGCTCCCCTTAGTGGCGGAGCCACAGTACTGCAACGACCAGGACTCTGGGGCGCTGCACTCCCCCCTGGTTAAACACAGTACTCCGGGACTGGGAAGAAAACAACAATACAGGTTAGCAAAAAGACATACAATTTTGTTGAGTGCAAAACAATAAGTATACTTGAACAGGCTTCCCTTTATGGGAGGTGAGGACACTTTAACGTTACAAACATAGTCAACATTGTAAATTTCAGGCTATACATAACTCCTGCTACCCAACCGGGTATTCTACTCAGTGCAAATGCTGGAACAATAAATTAACATTGCCTTTAAGAAACATACACTCTTAGTTTATCAAAGGCCTTCCTATAATCACATTACAGGGCAAGGTAACTTCACATTCTCCTACTTTTGAACCTGCAGGACCGCCTGTCCCTATGGCACCAGACCTACTGCCTCTCCTTTCTTTTACAGGACCGCCCCGTTCAGCCAGGGCCTACTGCCTTTCTCTACTATACATAGTATAGACATAACATTCCTTTCAGTTTGAGAACATGGAGCCCACTCTGCCTGGCTCCTATAAGGACTCACTCACTAACCCCTACGGGTCTACTTTCTGTCCTTAGTAACGAACTAGCTTTCTATGGGGACGCAGGGTTTACCTTCTATCCTCACCTTCATTATTACTTTCTTACGTTTCTATCCATGCAGAACTCTAGTCTACCTCAACAGGCTTTCTGCATCTTTCCTTTTGAAGAACATTATTCAAGCTTCACATTTCAAACATATTAAACACATATAACTCTTCATGTAAAACGGTTACATTTCTTGCAAAGCATCATCATGACATTACTGTTTCAAAACAGTATCACTTTCAGGTTCAATTCCCACCTCCCCTATAAGAGGAGATCAAGTCTTTCTGAGGTAGCTCTTCTTCTCAGCCTACCAGTCCATACCAGAGCTCCGGAATGGCATCTTCGCAAAGTGTCTTTAACTAAAACCAGTAGGAAGCACCTTTAAGAAGGTGCAAACTATTTACAGGAAAGTTTAAATCATGCACAGTCCATGATTACTGCAGTTCGTGTAACTTTGTGCAAAACTTCAAGAAAACAGCAATAGTGACCCCGGGTCAACAAAGGGGTCACCTTTTTAAAGTTTACCCTGAACGGGTTTAGCAGCAACAGGAACAAAAGAACAAACAGTAACTATTTACATTTTCAGGTTTCCGAGGTTTACTCTTTTTCAGGCGGCTCGGGCTCCTGCCCCCCAGCCATCGTGGTGCCAGCGTCCGCGGTTCGAACGTGAAGATGAACTCGACTGGCCAACACGGTGGCCGCAACCAGGCGCACCGTTGCGATGGTGACAAGATCGGGTGCTCCTGGGACCAGGTCCGAGGCGGTAAGGGTCGCGGCTCCAGACATACACCGCCGAACATTCCGTGCATACCACCCGAGCGGGTTCTGGTGGCGGCTGTAGGTCACCGAATCCCCCTTTTGCAATGGTTCTCCACTTCGGCCACAGCAGGGAGCCCTCACGTTACAGTGCGCAACAAAAACGTCAGTATCCAATCCTGGCTCGTGTATGAGGCCCCACCCTCTTCTTGCATGGTAGGCCAACACAGTGCCCCGCCTTGTCACGTCTCTGTCATCCCATGCCGGAGGGGATTGTTGTATTCTCGATGGACCCATCGGCTCGGCCTCTTTCCGGCCTTTCCACTGTAGAATCAAGCACTGTCTATATTGTTCCCACGTAAGCACCGCAAGAGTGGACCCGTTCTCCTGGGATCCATCTGTCCCAACCCAGGGGCTGTCCCACCGAAGAACTACTCCATCTAGACTCACATCCACGGGCTCTCCCACTCTAGTCGACAGCGGTGGCACCATCCTCCCCAGGTCACCAGGGGATAACACCATTAACCCTGCCGAGAAGGGTCGCCCTTTACTGAGATGGAGGTGGGTCGTGGAAGCGGACTCGTGAGGGGGAGCAGGGGCGTCTTCCGTACCTACGCCTGATGTGGTTC
The DNA here is from genome assembly GCF_051348905.1 of Ranitomeya variabilis. Lineage (NCBI taxonomy): Eukaryota > Metazoa > Chordata > Amphibia > Anura > Dendrobatidae > Ranitomeya > Ranitomeya variabilis. Next base: position 227,182,735 of record NC_135233.1, read on the forward strand.
CACCGATGTCGATCCGGTCCGCTGACAAGAACGCTGGAGTCGGCTGCTGCTCGGACCGCGGCTCTTCCGATGCGGCCCCCGAACGCTGCTCCGCTCGCTGTGGTTCCTCCTCCTCTAACTCCGAGGTCGGGATTGGTGGACGTAGCTCCGCTGTCAGGTCCGCAGGCTCCTGGTCCGTCTCTGGTGAAGGAGGGCAGGCCGGGATCGCTCCTTCCTTGCTCAGGCACTCGCTGCTCATCATCGCTGCCTGATAGTCGGTGGCAGTGCATGCACCTGACTCCGCCATTTCTCCGAGGTCGGGCTTCTCCATCACCCGCTTCCCGCTGTTGCAAATCAGGAGGTTGTCTTCTGCTTTGGGGCAGGTCATCTCCTTGCAGCCCGAAGCGCAAAGGGCGGTATCCATTTCTCGCGCCATTCTGGTAGTCTCCTCCCATAGCACGCCCTCCTTCTTCTCCAAAGTAGCAATGGCGGCGGCTTTTGGCGGGAACTTCTCTTGGTCAACGGTAACACACAGTCTCTCAATAAAGCTACAGTTCAAGCACGACAAATCACAGTCTCTAGGCACACATGACCTGATTCTTCAGGCTTAAGTAGATCCTGTTCGTGACGCCAAGAATGCGGCGCCCCCACACCGCCGCAGGGCCGAGGGGTACCCGGAGCCGGGCCTCTAGGTCTCAGTCCTGGGGTTGTCACGGTGGCTAGACCCGGTCCGTGGCCCTGTCCGTCAGTGGGGGACGTCCGGTGAAGTAGGTGGTGATAACGGTGGTGTAGCGGTGCAGTTGTGGGGTGCAGGTCGCGGTAAATAACGAGGACACCAGGTTGCAGTCTCTTTACCTCTTTACTGGAGATCTCTGAGTCCTCAGTCCAGAATACGGTTCACCAGGCTGCGCAAGTCCGGCCGGTCCAATGGCACCTCCAGAGTTCTCCTCACAGGTGGAAATCTGTGCCTTCCTTCTTAGCGCTATGTGTTGTAGTCCTTCCCTGCTGTGCTTACGGAAAGTACCCCACAACTGTTGTGTCTGTTTCTTAAGTTCCTTCACAACTCGATTAACTGATCTTCTGCTAATCTTCCGTCCCTTCCTGATGTTACAGTAAGAACGGCACCCGTTTGTCAGGTAGGCCTGGAGTTCTTCCGGGACCCTAGAGACGCCCCTCTCCCGCAATTGCCCCCCAAGACTTCATAGGTGATATGTGGTAGACAGCCCGCCTGAGACTGACTGTCCTGCCGCTGTTTGGAGTATGGCTTAAAGCTGTATATTATTCCACTCCCTCGGCGTTCCGGCCACCGGTAATGCGCCTCAGCAAGGTGCTGCCTCTTTCAACAAAACCCCTGCTGGTATTCTCCTTCTGCTTGATTTCGTTTCTCACTCAGCACAATCTATCTCGCTTCTAATCCTTTCTTAGGGCACCGCCGCTATTCTGAGCAGGCACGGTCCCGTTGCGTTCTTTCAATGCCAAGCCTCTGCCAGGATCCCACCCCTGGCAGAGACCCTACTGTCTCTTCCTCCACAACACCCTCTCTCACTAGGTGTTGCTTCGTTCAATCCAGTCAGCGTTCTCCCTAACTTCCTGCCTGACCCCCAGTTTACCCACTATGGTGGGGAGTGGCCTAATGAATAGCACCCTTAGCTCCCCCCGGAGGCCCAGCTGTGAAACATATTGGTGTCTGTGATACCTGATTGGAGGAACTCCTTCAGTGCCATCAAACGCACCATGGCTCCCCTTAGTGGCGGAGCCACAGTACTGCAACGACCAGGACTCTGGGGCGCTGCACTTTCAATCGGAGACCGTAAATTAGCATAAATAACATCTATACTATTTCAAAATCAATATTCTAATATTTATATATCCCCAGCTCGGGACCCAACTTCTCATCAGCATCATTGATCAGAACTTTGGAAACATATTGGCTCAGATCATTCTACGAAGATCATAAGGTAGGTGGAACCTGAGGGTGTTAGAAGAATAGTAGGTCCTAGGAGATGCTCAACATCCCTTCCAACACTTTGGTACATTTTTGAGTAAATCCTCTACTTTTGTACACCAAATGTCACAATATAGCAGTAGCACTGTCGCCCAGATTACCCTTGATAGTGGAGATGTTGGGGTCTCGTGCCTCGCTATCCTACTATATGAATGCCTATCTGTTTCCTCCCCCACCCAGGGAAGAATGGGACAGAAGTGTACGAAATAACACAAACCAGACAGACAGGGGAAAACAGACAGGGATAAAGGAAAGTCACAATCATACAAATATACTCACCAAACAACACCGTGGGAAACAAGGAAAGAGTAGGTGGGACAAACCAAATGGGAAGAGGATAACACACACAAGTCAAATCCATGCAGAAATCTCCTGAAAACTATTCCAAGCACCTGCTCCTAACTCTGTACTCTCCTTCAACCCCAAACCAGGAAGTGGAAAGCCATCACTGGCAAAGAAAGAAGCAAAGAGGAGTGTTCTTAAACCTGAGGAACGTAAGCAACTAAGAACAGCTGATACAATAAGACAGAGTACTCCAGGAGTCCCACTAAGCAGTTTATCCCTTTCCCCTTGCAGAAACATAGCAAAGAAAGACAGAACTGTAAATATTATGGTGAAGCCGTTGTAACTACCGCAGGTGTATGTGTCATCAGACGTTGCTATCGTCTGACCCTACTCTGTCACTGTATCCCCATGACTGTACACCCCATCCTAAGAGGGGACTCCAAACTCTCAGAACCCGATTTATCAGAATGGGAGGTGTGAAAAGCCTGAACCAACCTGGTTGCGTGAACATTGAATGCAGGTACCCACATTCTTTATTGTTGACCGTAACCCTTCCAATGCACTAAATACAGAAGAGACCTGAAAACTAAGCAAAAATCAAGAAAGTTAGCGATCTGGAACTCCAGACTAGTTAAGACAGGGGAAGGTGGTGGTAGAGATGGTTTTAAGGAGGCTATATATTATGGATTTTGAAAGTAGGAGGTAGAGCAAGGTGAAACACCACTGGATTGACGACGCCTACAATCTTATAAGGACCAATGAACTTGGGTCCTAGTTTCCAAGAAGGAACTTTTAACTTAATATTCCTTGAGGACAACCATACAGGAACCATGCACTTCTGATCAGCCATACATATATTTAGACCCCATCCTTTTTATGTTATTAAGAACCCCTCTCCATGCCACTGTAATAGATGATGAAAACCGTTCCTCCTCATGTAGTCCAGAAGAACGATTACTATTGAAGGTGCAAAATTGAGGATGAATGCCCCAGAAAACAGTGGTTTGCTAGTTGATTCATGACAATGGTAATTTACAGCGAATTCGGCAAGAGGTAAATACGAGACCCACTCTTTCTGATTTTCGGACACAAAGCACCTAAAATATGTCTCTAGATTCTGGTTCACTCGCTCAGTTTGCCCATTAAACTGTGGACGAAAGGCTGGTGAAAATGAAAGATGAATCCCTAAGCGAGCGCAAAATGCTTTCCAAAATTTAGAAATAAATTGAACCCTCCTGTCGGAAACAATATCAGTGGAGATCCCAAGCAATTTCAAGTCTCCTTAATAAAAACTTGTGCCAAAGACTTGGCATTCGGTAATGCAGGTAGCGCGAATAAAATGAGCCATCTCACTTAATCTATCCACCACCACCAGCAATATTTCTATGTTTCCTGCTGACACGGGTCAATCAATGCTGAAATCTATAGACGAATGGGTCTATGGTCTACAGAGAACTGCCAAAGGCTGAAGAGCCCCGGACAGATGAGTATGTAGGATTTTAGAATGCACACAGGTACTGTAAGCAGCTACATATTACCGTACATCCTGGTGCACAGTAGTCCACCAAAAACGACGAGTAAGAATATCTGAGGTGGCTTTACTACCAGGATATCCAGCCAGGACCGAATTGTGATGTTCACTCAAAATTCTAAGACGGAGGTTCACGCAGACAAACAATTTACCTGAAGGACAGGCAGCAGGGGCGTCACCGTGAACTTCTAAGACCTCCTTCTTCAGATCAGAATGTATAGTAGCAATAACTATTCCTTCCTAAAATATGGGAACCTGCTCGCAATTACTTCCTCCCACCAGAAAACAACGAAACAGTGCATCCGCCTTAATGTTCTTATCCCCAGCCTATAAGTCACAAGAAAGTTGAATCTGGTGAAAAACAATGGCCATCTTGCTTGTCTAAGTACAATGACTGGATGAACTACCCCCTCCAAAAAATGATGCTATTCCTCAAAGGCTAACTTTTTTTATTGCCAAGAGTTCCATATTAGCAATGCCATAGTTCTGCTCAACGGACGACAATTTATTGGAGAAGTATGCACATGGGCAACATTTACTAAGAGATGAACCATGTGACAATGCAGCCTCAACCCCCACCTCCAATACATCAAACTCCACAATCAACAGCTGAGTGACGTCAGGCTGCATAAGGATTGGAGCAGAAGCTAAACATCTCTTTGCAGTAGCAAATGCCTCATACACTTTCCTGGTCATATCCATCAGTAGTTTGGCCAGTACTGAAAAGTCCTTGATGAACTTACGGTAGTAATTAGCGAAACCCAAAAACCGTTGAAAAGCTTTTAAGTTTTCAGGATGATGCCGAACCAGTACAGCATGGACTTTTGCAGGATCTATGTGAAAACTGATGGACAATAATAAATACCCCAGAAAAGAGATCTCCTGAAAAAAAACATAAATTTCTCCAATTTGACACATAATTTATTTTCCCGGAGTATTTGTAAAACATGCCTGACATGTAGTTAATGTGACTTGAGGTCCGGCGACTAAATCAATACATCCAAACTATCACAAATCTACCTACCAGAGGACGGAAAATGTTGATAAAGTGCTGAACAACGGCGAGAGCATTGCTTAACCCAAATGGCATAGCAAGGTTTTCGTAGTGCCCCTCTGGTGTATTAAAAGCAGTCTTAAGGTACCGTCACATTAAGCGACGCTGCAGCGATAGCGACAACGATGCCGATCGCTGCAGCGTCGCTGTTTGATCGCTGGAGAGCTGTCATACAGACCGCTCTCCAGCGACCAACGATGCCGAGGTCCCCGGGTAACCAGGGTAAACATCGGGTTGCTAAGCGCAGGGCCGCGCTTAGTAACCCGATGTTTACCCTGGTTACCAGCGTAAAAGTAAAAAAAACAAACAGTACATGCTCACCTGCGCGTCCCCCAGCTTCTGCTTCCTGACACTGACTGAGCTCCGGCCCTAACAGCACAGCGGTGACGTCACCGCTGTGCTTTCACTTTCACTTTTTAGGGCCGGCACTCAGTCAGTGTCAGGAAGCAGACGCTGGGGGAGGTATGACGCTGGGTGAGTATGTACCGTTTGTTTTTTTTACTTTTACGCTGGTAACCAGGGTAAACATCGGGTTACTAAGCGCGGCCCTGCGCTTGGTAACCCGATGTTTACCCTGGTTACCAGTGTAAAACATCGCTGGCATCGTTGCTTTTGGTGTCAAACACAACGATACACGGCGATCGGACGACCAAATAAAGTTCTGGACTTTATTCAGCGACCAGCGACATCACAGCAGGATCCTGATCGCTGCTGCGTGTCAAACTAAACGATATCGCTAGCGAGGACGCTGCAACGTCACGGATCGCTAGCGATGTCGTTTAGTGTGACGGTACCTTTACACTCATCCCCGTCCTTAGTATGGATGAGATTATAGGGCCCCCTAAGGTCCAGTTTGCAAAACCACTTAGTTCTGACGATTGGATTAAAGTGATATGGAATGAAAGGGAGAAGATGCTGATCTTGAACAGTGATCTGATTAAAGGTACCGTTACACTAAACGACTTACCAACGTTCACGACCAGTGATATGACTTGGCCGTGATCGTTGGTAAGTCGTTGTGTGGTCGCTGGGGAGCTGTCACACAGACAGCTCTCTCCAGCGACCAACGATTAGGGGAACGACTTCGGCATCGTTGAAACTGTCTTCAACGATGCCGAATTCCCCCTGCACCACCCAGGTAACCAGGGTAAACATCGGGTTACTAAGTGCAGGGCCGCGCTTAGTAACCCGATATTTACCCTGGTTACCATTGTAAAAGTAAAAAAAAACCAAAACACTACATACTCACATTCTGATGTCTGCCACGTCCCCCGCCGGCGTCCACAGGGTTCAGCGCCGGCAGTAACAGCGGTGACGTCACCGCTGTGCTCTGCTTTATGGCTGGCGCTGACACAGTCAGTGCAGGGAAGCTCTCGGCTGGAGCGCGTGCATATTAGCAGCGCTCTTGCCGAAAGCAGTTTAACCCTGTGGACGCCGGGGGAAGTGACAGACATCAGAATGTGAGTATGTACTGGTTTTTTTTTACTTTTACAATGGTAACCCGATATTTGCCCTGTTACAAGTGAACACATCGCTGGATCGGCGTCACACAGGCCGATCCAGCGATGACAGCGGGTGATCAGGGACCAAAAAAACGATCTCCCAGCAGGGGCCTGATCGTTGGTCGCTGTCACACATAACGAGATCGTTAGCGGGATCGTTGCTACGTCACCAAAAGCGCGACGTTGCAACGATATCGTTTACGATATCGTTATGTGTGACTCAGCCTTTAGTTCCCAGAAATCCAAGCAAGGGAGTAACCCCTAATCTTTTTTCCTAACAAAAAAAACTCCAGAGGGGACCTGCATTGGAGGTCTCTTCTGGTCATCGAGCCCAAGCTACAGGATTCTGACGGTGCAGAAACTGAACCTGTACTCTAAAAAGAATTGCAACATGCCCAAAGAGGGAAATATGTATCATGATTAAGGGTACGCAAATACCTGAAATGCGTTGATGAGGGTCATGTGAATTTGTATCGCTGACTGTGTATGTCCTCCGAATTGCTTATGTGAAAAAGAATCACAGTTCGTGGAGCTATAGCCTCTTCATTTTGTTTTGAGGCTACCTTCACACTTAGCAGGTGTGTGTATAACATTGAGATCAGCCCTTTAGGTCCTTGGGTCATAAGAATACCTTTCAAAGGAGAGTTCGAGATAGGACTACTGCTTATAGAGAATTGACTCTGCAAAGTGTATCGAAGTTGCAAATATCCCTATAAGTTTTTTCTATAAATATTACGTTCTTCATGCAAATGGTAGAATATATATTTTTTTACTTTAAATATTTTTATTGGGTTTTAACAACATTTATATGAAAACCGAATATTCCAATTACTTTTAATCATAACAAAAAAAAGTTGAGAGTTGTTAATATTAAGTTATTGTTAAACATTAGAATCTATATATATAATTGTCTAAGGTCCACTTCCGTCTGTTTGTCTGTTTTCCACTTCCGTCTGTATGTCTGTAACGGAAATCCGGCGTTGCTGTTTGGTCACGCCCGGCCGGCCGCGACCAATCAGCAATATTGGGGTGGGATTTAAACACTGCTTCACTTTTTACTATTGATGCTGCCTATGCAGCATCAATAGTAAAAAGATATAATGTTAAAAATAATAATAAAAAAACCCAAAACATTATATTCTCACCTTCTGCCGTCCGCGCCAGCCTTTCCTGCTCCTCGCGACGCTCCGGTCCCAAGAATGCATTGCGGCAATGACCCCAGATGACGTAGCGGTCTCGCGAGACTGCTACATCATCTCGGGTTATTGCCGCAATGCATTCTTGGGACCGGAGCGTCGCGAGGAGCATCGCTAAAGGCCTGGGCTGAATCCGGGGGCCGCCAGAAGGTGAGTGTATAACTAATTTTTATTTTAATTCTTTTTTTCACAAGGATATGGTGCCCACATTGCTATATACTACATGGGCTGTGTTATATACTACGTGAGCTGTGTTATATACTACGTGGGCTGTGTTATATGCTACGTGAGCTGTCAGACTCTTTCGCACGGGGCCCTCAAAAACCTGGAGCTGGCCCTGGCTTCACTAATTGGTCGCGCCCGGCCGGCCGCAAACAATCAGCGACAGATGCAGTCCGGCCACGAATTGACGTGGGATTTCAACCACGCTTCGCTGATTGGTCGCGCCCGGCTGGCCAAATCCTGTCTATTCATTGCATTATTCTGAAATCTTCATAAATGAACTACATACATATTCTAGAATACCCGATGCGTTAGAATCGGGCCACCATCTAGTATAAGTATAATCAGCTTGATGAGGTATTACTATAAGCGCTTACTTGAACCAAATAATTATGTATGTGCTAGAGGAGTGTAAAGAAGAAAGGAGGGTGGAAAGAGAAAGAATGGCAAGAAAAAGGAGGTGGGGGAAGACAAAAAAAAACACAACTAATTGCAACTAGCACTTCAGAGGACACCACATCTACCACGACATTCTATTTTAAGGATTATTTTCAGACAACCAGATTGCCAGGTCATTAGGAGTATGATGTAATGGTATTTTCTAAATACGGCAGGTGAAATAAGTAATTGATTGAAATAAGTATTGATCACGCTATCAATTTTCAAAGTAAATATATTTCTAAAGGTGCTATTGACATGAAATTATCACCAGATGTTGGGAACAACCCATCCCCAAACTACGCAGGCAAAAAAAATCAAACCATAGATGTCCATAGATTAAGTTACAGTGTGTGTAATAATGGGAAATGACACAGGGAAAAAGTATTGAACACATGAAGAAAGAGAGGCGCAAAAAGCAGGGAAAAGTCCTGACATCAACTGAAATCTCTCAGTAATTAGAAAGCAATCCTGCCACTTAGTGAAAAATAATATCAACTGGTTAAACTGATGGCCTATAAAAAAGTATCTCATCACCAAGGTGATACACAACCTTCAGTAGTTTAGAAATTCTTCTGTAACCAATGCCATCAGTATGTTTTGCAATAATAAGGTAGTGAATGTCTTGAGACAGCTCACTGGTTTTACCCATCATGAAATATTTTTATTTATGTGGCACCTTGGTAATTAGACACCATTTTATAGACCATCAGTTGAACCAGATGATATTATTCTTCATTGAGTGGCAGCAATAGTGTAGCTACAGGGGAGGCAGAGGGTGAGGTCAGCCCATGCCCTGTTGTGATTCGGTTCGTGGGCTCCCCCGGTGGTCTCTTGTGGTACTGGTGTCCTGCAAGCTTTGCCTTCTCAGTTCACCTGTTCCTATCAGGATGTGGGAGTATCCTATTTAACCTTGCTCCTCAGTCATTCTAATGCTGGCCATCAATGTATCCAGAGTGATTCTGTTGCATGTTCCTGCTCCCAGTTTTCTGCTCAGCTAAGTTGGACACTTTAGTCCTTAAGTCTATTTTTGTATGTTTTGTCCAGTTTGCACTTATGTGAATCTCTGCAGCTGGAAGCTCTTGTTGGGCTGAAATTACCACTCCAGTGGCATGAGTTGTCACATGAGTTAAGGTAATTTCAGGATGGTGTTTTGAAGGGTTTTGCAGCTGACCGCGAAGTCCTCTGTTGTATCTTTCTGCTATTTAGTTAGCGGGCCTCTCTGTGCTAAATCTGCTTTCATACTACGTGTGTCTTTTCATCTGCTCTCACCGTTATTATATGTGGGGGGCTGCTATCTCCTGTGGGGACATTCTCTGGAGGCAAGCCAGGACTGTGTTTTCTTCTACCAGGGGTAGTTAGTTCTCCGGCTGGCGCGCGGCATCTAGAGACAACGCAGGAATGCCCCCTGGCTACTTCTAGTGTGGTGTGTAGGTTTAGCATCGCGGTCAGCTCTAGTTTCCATCACCCGAGAGCTTGTCCGTTTATTCTATGCTTCTGATGTTTCCTTGCCATTGGAAACCATAACAGTATGGCCAGCCCAAATGTTTAATCTATAGGCTGAAGCAGGAGAGAAAAGGAACTGTGTGAAACCTTTTTTTTTTTTTTTTTTTCCTTCCTCTGAAGTTGCACTCCAGCTCTAATTGCAGTCTCCTGTTTTCCTCTCCTCTTAACCCCTGAATGGCTCAGACTTTATCTGTTGAAATATGGATCCCCAGAGTCTGGCTACCAATTTGAATAATCTTGCCTCTAAAGTTCAGAATATACAAGATTTTTTGTTACATGCTCCTCGGTCTGAACCTAAAATTCCTATACCGGAGTTTTTTTCTGGAGATCGATCTTGTTTTCTAAATTTTAAATACAATTGTAAATTGTTTCTTTCGCTGAGATTTCATTCTGCTGGAGATCCTGCCCAGCAAGTAAAAATTGTTATTTCTTTACTGCGGGGTGACCCCCAAAATTGGGCATTTTCATTGGCACCAGGGGATCCTGCGTTGCTCAATGTGGATGCGTTTTTTCTGGCTTTGGGGTTGCTATATGAGGAACCAAATTTGGAGATTCAGGCTGAGAAAGCCCTAATAGCCCTCTCTCAGGGGCAAGATGAAGCCGAAATATATTGCCAAAAATTTCGAAAATGGTCTGTGCTTACTCAGTGGAATGAGTGCGCTCTGGCGGCAATTTTCAGAGAAGGTCTCTCTGATGCTGTAAAAGACGTCATGGTGGGGTTTCCTGCGCCTACTGGTCTGAATGAGTCCATGACAATGGCAATTCAGATTGATCGGCGTTTACGGGAACGCAAACCTGTGCACCAGTTGGCGGTGTCTTCTGAAGAGGCACCACAGAGTATGCAATGTGATAGCTTTCTGTCCAGAAGCGAACGACAGATTTATAGGCGCAAAAATCATTTGTGCTTCTATTGTGGAAATTCTACTCATGTTATATCAGCATGCTCTAAACGAACAAAGAAAGTTGATAAATCCTCTGCTATTGGCACTTTGCAGTCCAAGTTTATTTTGTCTGTAACTCTAATTTGTTCGTTATCTTCTATTGTTGCGGATGCGTATGTGGATTCTGGCGCCGCTTTGAGTCTTATGGATTGGTCCTTTGCCAGGCGCTGTGGGTTTGATCTAGAGCCTCTGGAAGTTCCTATACCTTTAAAGGGTATTGATTCTACACCATTGGCTAGTAATAAACCACAATACTGGACACAAGTGACTATGCGTATGACTCCAGACCATCAAGAGGTGATTCGCTTCCTTGTACTGTATAATCTACATGATGTGTTGGTGCTGGGATTGCCATGGTTGCAAACTCATAACCCAGTCCTTGACTGGAAAACAATGTCTGTACTAAGCTGGGGATGTCAGGGAAATCAGGGGGACACATCTTTGGTCTCCATTGCTTCATCTATTCCCTCTGAAATTCCTGAGTTTTTGTCTGATTATCGTGAGGTTTTTGAGGAATCTACTCTTAATTCTCTTCCTCCTCACAGAGATTGCGATTGCGCCATAGATTTGATCCCTGGCAGTAAATTTCCTAAGGGTCGTCTATTCAATCTGTCTGTACCTGAACATGCTGCCATGCGAGAGTATATTAGGGAGTCCTTGGAAAAGGGACATATTCGTCCTTCTTCGTCTCCTCTTGGAGCGGGGTTCTTTTTCGTAGCTAAAAGCGATGGTTCTTTGAGACCTTGTATTGATTATAGACTCTTGAATAAGATCACAGTCAAGTATCAGTATCCTTTGCCATTGCTGACAGATTTATTTGCTCGCATTGAGGGGGCGAAGTGGTTCTCTAAGATTGATCTTCGCGGTGCGTATAATTTGGTGCGAATTAAGCAGGGGGATGAGTGGAAAACCGCATTTAATACGCCCGAGGGCCATTTTGAGTATTTGGTGATGCCTTTTGGTCTGTCAAATGCCCCTTCGGTCTTTCAGTCTTTTATGCACAATATTTTCCGTGAATATCTGGATAAATTTATGATTGTGTATTTGGACGATATCTTGATTTTTTCGGATGACTGGGAATCTCATGTTCAACAAGTTAGGAGGGTTTTTCAGGTTTTGCGGACCAATTCTCTGTTTGTTAAGGGTTCAAAGTGTGTTTTTGGGGTTCAGAAGATTTCTTTTTTGGGGTACATTTTTTCCCCCTCTTCTATTGAGATGGATCCTGTGAAGGTTCGGGCTATTTGTGACTGGACGCAACCGACTTCTCTTAAGGGCCTTCAGAAATTTTTGGGCTTTGCTAACTTTTATCGTCGATTCATAACTGGTTTTTCTAGCGTTGTCAGGCCTTTGACTGATTTGACTAAAAAGGGTGCTGATGTTGCAGATTGGTCTCCTGCTGCTGTGGAGGCCTTTCGGGAGCTTAAGCGCCGTTTTTCTTCTGCTCCGGTGTTGTGCCAGCCTGATGTTTCTCTTCCTTTTCAGGTGGAGGTTGATGCTTCCGAGATCGGAGCGGGGGCGGTTTTGTCGCAGAAGAGTTCAGATTGTTCAGTGATGAGACCTTGTGCGTTCTTTTCTCGAAAATTTTCGCCCGCCGAGCGAAATTATGACGTCGGTAATCGGGAGCTTTTGGCGATGAAGTGGGCATTCGAGGAGTGGCGTCATTGGCTTGAGGGTGCTAAACATCAGGTGGTGGTCTTGACTGATCACAAAAATTTGATTTATCTTGAGTCGGCCAGACGTCTGAATCCTAGACAGGCGCGCTGGTCGTTGTTTTTCTCCCGGTTTAATTTTGTGGTTTCGTATCTGCCAGGTACTAAGAATGTGAAGGCGGATGCCCTTTCTAGGAGTTTTGAACCTGATTCCCCTGGTGATTCTAAACCTACGGGTATACTTAAGGATGGGGTGATATTGTCTGCTGTCTTCCCAGACCTGCGACGTGCTTTACAAGAGTTTCAGGCGGATCGGCCTGATCGTTGTCCGCCTGGTAGATTGTTTGTGCCGGATGAGTGGACCAATAGAGTCATCTCGGAGGTTCATTCTTCTGCGTTGGCAGGTCATCCGGGAATTTTTGGTACCAGAGATTTGGTGGCTAGGTCCTTCTGGTGGCCTTCCCTGTCTCGGGACGTGCGTACTTTTGTGCAGTCTTGCGATGTTTGTGCTCGGGCCAAGCCTTGTTGTTCTCGGGCTAGTGGGTTGTTGTTGCCCTTGCCTGTTCCTAAGAGGCCTTGGACACACATCTCTATGGATTTTATTTCTGATCTCCCTGTTTCTCAGAAGATGTCCGTCATTTGGGTGGTGTGTGACCGCTTTTCTAAGATGGTTCATTTGGTGCCCTTGCCCAAGCTGCCTTCCTCATCTGAGTTGGTGCCCCTGTTTTTTCAGAATGTGGTTCGGCTGCATGGTATTCCGGAGAATATCGTTTCCGACAGGGGATCCCAGTTTGTGTCCAGATTTTGGCGGGCGTTTTGTGCCAGGATGGGCATTGATTTGTCTTTTTCGTCTGCATTTCATCCCCAGACAAATGGCCAGACGGAACGTACTAATCAGACCTTGGAGACTTATTTGAGGTGTTTCGTGTCTGCTGATCAGGATGACTGGGTCTCCTTTTTGCCGTTGGCTGAGTTTGCCCTTAATAATCGGGCCAGTTCTGCCACTTTGGTCTCCCCTTTCTTTTGCAATTCAGGGTTCCATCCTCGTTTTTCATCTGGTCAGGTGGAGTCTTCGGATTGTCCTGGAGTGGATACCATGGTGGATAGGTTGCATCGTATTTGGGGGCAGGTGGTGGACAATTTGGAGTTGTCCCAGGAGAGGACTCAACGTTTTGCTAATCGCCATCGTCGTGTTGGTCCTCGTCTTCGTGTTGGGGACTTGGTGTGGTTGTCCTCCCGTTTTGTCCCTATGAGGGTCTCTTCTCCTAAGTTTAAGCCTCGGTTCATCGGTCCTTATAAGATTTTGGAAATTCTTAACCCTGTGTCTTTTCGTTTGGACCTCCCAGCATCCTTTGCTATCCATAATGTCTTCCATCGGTCATTATTGCGGAGGTATGAGGTACCACTTGTGCCTTCTGTTGAGCCTCCTGCTCCTGTGCTGGTTGAGGGTGAATTGGAGTACGTGGTGGAGAAAATCTTGGACTCCCTTGTTTCCAGACGGAGACTTCAATATCTGGTGAAATGGAAGGGCTACGGTCAAGAGGATAATTCTTGGGTTACAGCTTCTGATGTTCATGCTTCTGATTTGGTCCGTGCCTTTCATAGGGCTCATCCAGATCGCCCTGGTGGTTCTTGTGAGGGTTCGGTGCCCCCTCCTTAAGGGGGGGGTACTGTTGTGATTCGGTTCGTGGGCTCCCCCGGTGGTCTCTTGTGGTACTGGTGTCCTGCAAGCTTTGCCTTCTCAGTTCACCTGTTCCTATCAGGATGTGGGAGTTTCCTATTTAACCTTGCTCCTCAGTCATTCTAATGCTGGCCATCAATGTATCCAGAGTGATTCTGTTGCATGTTCCTGCTCCCAGTTTTCTGCTCAGCTAAGTTGGACACTTTAGTCCTTGAGTCTATTTTTGTATGTTTTGTCCAGTTTGCACTTATGTGAATCTCTGCAGCTGGAAGCTCTTGTTGGGCTGAAATTACCACTCCAGTGGCATGAGTTGTCACATGAGTTAAGGTAATTTCAGGATGGTGTTTTGAAGGGTTTTGCAGCTGACCGCGAAGTCCTCTGTTGTATCTTTCTGCTATTTAGTTAGCGGGCCTCTCTGTGCTAAATCTGCTTTCATACTACGTGTGTCTTTTCATCTGCTCTCACCGTTATTATATGTGGGGGGCTGCTATCTCCTGTGGGGACATTCTCTGGAGGCAAGCCAGGACTGTGTTTTCTTCTACCAGGGGTAGTTAGTTCTCCGGCTGGCGCGTGGCATCTAGAGACAACGCAGGAATGCCCCCTGGCTACTTCTAGTGTGGTGTGTAGGTTTAGCATCGCGGTCAGCTCTAGTTTCCATCACCCGAGAGCTTGTCCGTTTATTCTATGCTTCTGATGTTTCCTTGCCATTGGAAACCATAACAATGCCCCACACTCTAAGGGGCCCACCCAGAGCTATGTTAATTTTAACTGTATCGGCCCTTGCAGATTCAGTTAAACCCTCTGGCAGAGCAGGAAGACACAATCTCCCTTCACTGCCACACGGCTGCTATGGCCACACATTAACAGTTCTCATCTAACACTATATCATATACATAGCCAGCAGCTTTTGTTTTGGCTAAAAGATTTTTTAAGCCACCACCATGAAAAGGTACACTCTTCTGACAGGTCCCTACTCTACTCTAACCTATGAAACATTTCTTAAAATATCCAGTACTATTTTTAGGTATGTTTTTATTTTTCTTTAAGGGTATGTGTTGCATACATCTTTTAAAATGACCAATAATCACATACAAGGGACAAATACCGTGACACCATGACCAGACTACATATTACTACCTGTCACGGATTCCTTCTCCGTGGTGTCACTACTTCATCACGTGTCGGCTTTCAACACGTGACTTGGGTTGTGCCTGTAAGGGTTAATCTATCTCCCCACTCTCAGTCCAGCATTCAACCTCTGTCCTATGCTGTAATGGGAGCATAAATCACACACCGACCCAGGCCACATACCCGCTCATACACGCTGCCACCACTCACCGAATACACGGGCGATGAGTCCCGGAAATATTAATACTAATAATATCTACCACTCATAAGGCTCACACACCTTAGGCTATGAATTCTTTTAGAACATTCAAGGTTCAGCTTGTTAAAGTTTTATACTTTAATACAAAAAAAGGTTCAGTGCTTACAGTAAGAAAAAGTTAGAAAAATATGATAATAAAAAGACATACAGCTTATGCAAAACAGTATAAAATAACAGGAGAAAACTTACAGAAATCATCTAACTTGGTAGTCTGCTTTCTGCTCCCTGAGGGTAGGATAAATGTAGATTAATTCATACATTCATCACACCAGCTCGGCTGTTATGATCTGGTGGCCTAAGAGCAGCATGAGACGTACTCTGGAGAAGGTGGTACCTGTACTGACCACAGACCCTGAACTTAACACCGCAACTAGAAGTAGCTGTGGAATGTACCTAGCGCTCCCTAGACATCTCGACACAGCCGGAGGACTAATTACCCCTAGAGATAGAAAAGGGAAAACTATCTTGCCTCAGAGAAAATCCCCAAAGGATAGACAGCCCCCCACAAATATTGACTGTGAGAGGAGAGGGAAAAAACATACACAGACTGAAATCAGAATTTAGCAAAGGAGGCCACTTCTAGCTAAATAGAAAGGATAGGACAGAGTACTATGCGGTCAGTATAAAAACACTAGAAAATATCCACCACAGAAAATACAAAATCTCCACAGCTAACTAAAGATATGGAGGGTATATCTGCATCTCCAGAGATACCAGCTTGGCTAAACAAATCCTTATACAGACCAAGCTGGACAAGACAAAAACATGGAAAAGAACTGAACAATAAGGCCACAGCATGTGGACAGCAAAAAATCAAGGCCAGAACTTATCTTTGTTGAAATGAACTGCAAAGCAGTAGAGACCAGGCAGAGATGTGAATCCTCCAGGAACAATGGACAACTGGCACTGACTAAAGGGTGAAGCCAGACTAAATAGCCCAGTCAGAATTGCAAAAAGTGAACACACCTGACAAATGCTGCGATTCAGAGACAGCAGCGCTACCACTTACAACCACCGGAGGGAGCCCAAGAGCAGAATTCACAACAGTACCCCCCCCTTGAGGAGGGGTCACCGAACCCTCACCAGAGCCCCCAGGCCGATCCGGACGAGCCAAATGAAAGGCACGAACCAAATCATCAGCATGAACATCGGAGGCAACAACCCAAGAATTATCCTCCTGGCCATAACCCTTCCATTTGACAAGATACTAAAGCTTCCGCCTCGAAAAACGAGAATCCAAAATCTTCTCAACCACATACTCCAACTCCCCATCAATCAACACCGGGGCAGGAGGATCAACAGAGGGAACAACGGGCACCACATATTTCTGCAACAAAGATCTATGAAAAACATTATGGATGGAAAAAGAGGCTGGAAGGGTCAAACGAAAAGACACTGGATTGATAATCTCAGAAATCCTATAAGGGCCAATAAACCGAGGCTTAAACTTAGGGGAAGAAACCTTCATAGGGACATGACGGGAAGACAACCAGACCAAATTGCCCCAACCCGAAGCCGGGAACCAACACACCGACGACGGTTAGCAAAACGCTGAGCCCCCTCCTGAGACAACACAAAATTGTCAACAACATGAGCCCAAATTTGCTGCAACGTGTCAACCACAGAGTCCACCCCAGGACAATCAGAAGGCTCAACCTGCCCCGAAGAAAAACGAGGATGAAAACCAGAGTTACAAAAGAAGGGTGAAACCAAGGTAGCAGAACTAGCCCGATTATTAAGGGCAAACTCGGCCAATGGCAAGAAAGCCACCCAATCATCCTGATCAGCAGACACAAAGCATCTCAAATAAGTTTTCAAAGTCTGATTAGTTCGCTCGGTTTGGCCATTAGTCTGAGGATGAAATGCGGAAGAAAAAGACAAATCAATGCCAAGCCTAGCACAAAAGGCCCGCCAAAACCTAGAAACAAACTGGGAACCTCTATCGGACACAATATTCTCCGGAATGCCATGCAAACGAACCACATGCTGAAAAAACAACGGAACCAAATCAGAAGAGGAAGGCAACTTAGGCAAAGGTACCAAATGAACCATCTTAGAAAACCGGCCACAAACCACCCAGATAACTTGCATCCTCTGGGAAACCGGGAGATCCGAAATAAAATCCATAGAAATATGCGTCCAAGGCCTCTCAGGGACCAGCAAAGGCAAAAAAGCAACCCACTAGCGCGGGAACAGCAAGGCTTGGCCCGCGCACAAGTCCCACAGGACTGCACAAAAGAACGCACATCCCGTGACAAAGAAGGCCACCAAAAGGACCTACCAACCAAATCTCTGGTACCAAAAATCCCAGGATGACCAGCTAACACAGAACAATGAACCTCCGAAATCACTTTACTAGTCTATTTGTCAGGAACAAACAATTTCCCCACTGGACAGCGGTCAGGTTTATCAGCCTGAAATTCCTGAAGAACCCATCGTAAATCAGGGGAGATGGCAGAAAGAATCACCCCTTCCTTCAGAATACCGACCGGCTCAAGGACCCCAGGAGAATCAGGCAAAAAGCTCCTAGAGAGGGCATCAGCCTTAACATTCTTAGAACCCGGAAGATACGAGTCCACAAAATCAAAACGGGAAAAAAACAGGGACCATCGGGCCTGTCTAGGATTCAGCCGTTTGGCAGACTCGAGATAAATCAGATTCTTATGATCGGTCAAGACCACAATACGGTGCTTGGCCCCCTCAAGCCAATATCGCCACTCCTCAAATGCCCACTTCATAGCCAACAACTCACAATTGCCGACATCATAATTGCGTTCCGCAGGCGAAAACTTTCGAGAAAAGAAGGCACACGGTTTCATCAAGGAACCATCAGAATTCCTTTGAGACAAAGCGGCCCCTGCCCCAATCTCAGAAGCGTCAACCTCAACCTGAAAAGGAAGAGAAACATCCAGCTGACGCAACACAGGGGCAGAAGTAAATCGGCGTTTAAGCTCCTGAAAGGCAGAAACAGCCGCAGAGGACCAATTCGTCACATCAGCGCCTTTCTTCGTCAAATCGGTCAGGGGTTTAACCACACTGGAGAAGTTGGCAATGAAACGGCGATAAAAATTAGCAAAGCCCCAAAATTTCTGAAGGCTCTTCACGGATGTGGGCTGGATCCAATCATGAATGGCCTGAACCTTAACCGGATCCATTTCTATAGATGAGGGAGAAAAAATGAAGCCCAAAAAAGAAATCTTCTGTACTCCAAAGAGGCACTTAGACCCCTTCACAAACAAGGCATTATCACGAAGGATCTGAAATACCATCCTGACTTGTTTCACATGAGACTCCCAATCATCTGAAAAAATCAAAATATCATCCAAATATACAATCATGAATTTATCAAGATAATTCCGAAATATATCATGCATGAAGGACTGAAACACAGATGGAGCATTAGAGAGTCCGAATGGCATCACAAGGTATTCAAAATGGCCTTCGGGCGTATTAAACGCAGTTTTCCATTCGTCACCCTGCTTAATATGAACAAGATTATATGCCCCTCGAAGGTCAATCTTAGTAAACCAACTAGCCCCCTTAATCCTAGCAAACAGATCAGAAAGCAAAGGCAAAGGGTATTGGAATTTGACTGTGATCTTATTCAAGAGGCGATAATCAATACAGGGTCTCAAGGAGCCATCTTTTTTGGCAACAAAAAAAAAACCTGCTCCCAATGGTGAAGAAGATGGCCGAATATGCCCCTTCTCCAAGGACTCCTTAACATAGCTCCGCATGGCGGTATGTTCTGGCACAGACAGGTTGAAAAGTCGGCCCTTAGGGAACTTACAGCCTGGAATCAAGTCAATAGCACAATCACAGTCCCTATGCGGTGGAAGGGAACTGGACTTGGGCTCATTGAATACATCCTGGAAATCTGACACAAACTCAGGAATTTCAGAAGAGGGGGAGGAGGCAATTGACATCAAAGGAACGTCACCATGAACCCCCTGACAACCCCAACTAGTCACAGACATAGATTTCCAATCTAATACCGGATTATGCACCTGTAACCATGGGAAACCCAGCACAATAGCATCATGCAAATTATGTAACACCAGAAAACGACAATCTTCCTGATGGGCTGGCGCCATGCACATGGTCAACTGTGTCCAAAACTGAGGTTTATTTTTAGCCAACGGTGTAGCATCAATGCCCCTCAAAGGAATAGGACTCTGCAAAGGCTGCAAGGGGAAACCACAACGTTTGGCAAATTCTAAGTCCATTAAGTTTAGAGCGGCGCCTGAATCCACAAATGCCATGACAGAAAATGACGATAATGAGCAGATCAGGGTCACAGATAACAGAAATTTAGGTTGTACAGTACTGATGGTAACAGAACCAGCGATTCTCTTGGTACGCTTAGGGCAATCAGAAATAACACGAGCAGAATCGCCGCAGTAAAAACACAACCTATTCTGACGTCTGAATCCTTGTCGTTCAGCTCTAGACACAATCCTATCACACTGCATAGGCTCAGGACTCTGCTCGGAAGACAATGCCATAGTGTGCACAACTCTGCGCTCGTTTAAGCGCCGATCAATCTGAATGGCCAGAGACATAGAATCACTCAGACCAGCAGGCGTGGGGAACCCCACCATAACATCTTTAACGGATTCAGAAAGACCCTTTCTGAAGATTGCCGCCAAGGCATCCTCATTCCATTTAGTCAGTACAGACCATTTTCTAAACTTCTGGCAATATGATTCTGCCGCTTCTTGACCCTGAGACAGGGCCAACAAGGTCTTCTCAGCATGATCCACTGAATTAGGTTCGTCATACAATAACCCAAGCGCCTGAAAAAAGGTGTCTACATTAAGCAACGCCAGATTCCCAGGTTCCAGGGCAAATGCCCAATCCTGGGGGTCACCACGCAGCAGAGATATAACAATTTTAACCTGCTGGATGGGATCACCAGAGGAACGGGGTTTCAGAGCAAAAAACAGTTTACAGTTATTTTTAAAGCTCAGAAATTTTGACCTATCCCCAAAAAACAAATCAGGAGTTGGAATTCTAGGCTCTAAAACCGGAGTCTGAATGATATAATCGGAAATACCCTGTACTCTAGAAGCAAGTTGATCCACACGAGAAGCCAATCCCTGAACATCCATACCAGCGCCGAACTCCTGAGCCACCCAGAGGTAAAGAGGGAACAAAAAAAAAAAAAACACAACAGACTGTTGTGAACTCTGTTTTTAGGCTCCCTCTTGTGGTCACAAGTGGTACTGTGTGAGTGCTGGCTTTGGGCTCCCTCTGGTGGCTCTTTGTGTCATTCTGCAGGTCTGAGGCTGGATCAGCTGTCTCGTTATCTGTTAGCTGGTTTCCTATTTAGCTCACCTGGACTATTAGTTGTAGCCTGCTGTCGATGTATTCAGTGCTATTTTGATCTCTCCTGAATTCCCTCGCTATCAGTCTCGCCAAGAGAAGCTAAGTTTCTGTTTGGTTATTTTTTGCTCATCAGAGTTCAATATGTTTCTTGGTTATTTATTTGTCCTTGTCCAGCTTGCTAATATGTGATTTCCTTGCTTGCTGGTAGCTCTAGGGGGCTGAGTTTCTCCCCTCACACCGTTAGTTGGTGTGGGGGTTCTTGTATTCTCAGCGTGGATATTTTGTATAGGGTTTTTTACTGACCGCACAGTTCCCTGTCTGTCTTCTGCTATCTAGTATTAGTGGGCCTCATTTGCTGAATCTGTTTTTCATTTCTGCGTTTGTGATTTCCCCTTACCTCACCGTTATTATTTGTTGGGGGCTTCCTATATCTTTGGGGTCATTTCTCTGAGGCAAGTGAGGTCTTACTTTCTCTATAGGGGTAGCAAGTTTCTTAGGCTGCGTCGAGACATCCAGGAATTTAGGCATGTTCACCGGCTACCTTTAGTGTGTTTGGTTAGGATCAGGTTTTGCGGTCAGTCCAGTTACCACCTCCCTAGAGCTTGTTCTATGTTCAGTAACTTAGCTAGTCCAATCTGTGATCCTCAGCCACTAAGGATCATAACAACAGACTACAGAAAAAAAAATGGCTCAGCACTTTCCTTCCCTTCTTCTGAGATGCGATTAACTCATTGTTGGCCAGTTGTACTATTATGATCTGGTGGCCTAAGAGCAGCATGAGACGTACTCTGGAGAAGGTGGTACCTGTACTGACCGCAGACCCTGAACTTAACACCGCAACTAGAAGTAGCTGTGGAATGTACCTAGCGCTCCCTAGACATCTCGACACAGCCGGAGGACTAATTACCCCTAGAGATAGAAAAGGGAAAACTATCTTGCCTCTGAGAAAATCCCCAAAGGATAGACAGCCCCCCATAAATATTGACTGTGAGAGGAGAGGGAAAAAATATACACAGACTGAAATGAGAATTTAGCAAAGGAGGCCACTTCTAGCTAAATAGAAAGGATAGGACAGAGTACTATGCGGTCAGTATAAAAACACTAGAAAATATCCACCACAGAAAATACAAAATCTCCACAGCTAACTAAAGATATGGAGGGTATATCTGCATCTCCAGAGATACCAGCTTGGCTAAACAAATCCTTATACAGACCAAGCTGGACAAGACAAAAACATGGAAAAGAACTGAACAATAAGGCCACAGCATGTGGACAGCAAAAAATCAAGGCCAGAACTTATCTTTGTTGAAATGAACTGCAAAGCAGGAGAGACCAGGCAGAGATGTGAATCCTCCAGGAACAATGGACAACTGGCACTGACTAAAGGGTGAAGCCAGACTAAATAGCCCAGTCAGAATTGCAAAAAGTGAACACACCTGACAAATGCTGCGATTCAGAGACAGCAGCGCTACCACTTACAACCACCGGAGGGAGCCCAAGAGCAGAATTCACAACACTCGGCCGCCCCCATTATGTGAACACGTGTTTCTGCATACAGGTCTTATTTATAACTTTGATCTGGAGGTCAGGTTTCCAGAACAGCCCCTCAGGTTAATATCATAATTGCTTGTTTTTTGATTGGACCACGGCCGTGACCCCCAATGAACATATTATTTTCTTTTGCGATCCTTTGTGTAAGAGCTGTCATAGAGATACTATCAGGCTGTAATTAACATCTCGTTTCCAAGAGCTAGGAGGTGTTAAATGTTTCTTTTCTTCTTGGATCTCAGCATGACCCCCTGGTGAGATTTGGGGACAGAAGTCTGCTTGTCTCAGGAAGATACACATTAACACCTGTTTGAGACCTGCCTTCTGGACAGATGTTACATTATCACTATTCACACATATGACCCTAGACATATGTCACTACACACATATAGATATATAGATATATATATATATATATATATATATATTTCACCACACCACCAAATAGTGACCAAATAATACCACATACAAGGAACGAATACCGTCACACCATGACCAGACCACATATTGCTATTGTCTCCTTCCCCACCATCCTGTAGAATGTAAGCCCACATGGGCAGGGTCCTCTCCCCTTTGTATCAGTCTGTAATTGTTAGTTTGCTTACTGTAAGTGATATCTGTAAATTGTATGTAACCCCTTCTCATGTACAGCACCATGGACTCAATGGTGCTATATAAATAGATAATAATAATATTACCACAACATAGTAACCTAATAGTGCCACATACAAGGAACAAATACAATCACATCATGACCAGACCACCTATTACCACCACATAGTGACCGAATACTACAATACTGATCATTAATTAAAAAAAAAAAAAAACAATGTTACCATAAGTGCCAGTATGCACAGCAGCTCTGTGTATAGTGTACAGATAATATAGGGCTCACCAGTGGCATTATACACACAAGCTCTGTATATAGTGTATAGCAGGGGTCAGGAACCTTTTTGGCTAAGAGAGCCGTAAACGCCACATATTTTGAAATATAATTCCGCGAGAGCCGTACAATATGTTTAAAGGGCCATTGACAGATCAATCGCTCCAATGTTCACTTAGTACAGCAAGGAATGCTCCTCCCTGCTGTATAAAGCCACAACTGGACTGAAACAATGGTAATTAGCAGTAAAAAAATTAAATAAATAACTTACATTGTGAGCTTGCGATGCATGACATCAGTCCAGCAGTCTGGCTTCTTCTTTTTCCTGCGCATGACTGGAAGCTGGCATTCTTCCCACCTGATGTTGAGAGAATGCCAGCTTTGAGGCATTCGCAGAAGAAAGAAGCTGGAATGTTGGACATGTCACACAACGCATTGTCAGTTATGTCAATTATCTATTTTATTATTTTACAGCGAATTATTGTTTAGGTCCAGCGGTGGCTTAGTGCAGCAGAGAGGAAAACTCCTTTGTGTACTAAGTGACCGCTGGAGCAATTGTATCTGTCAGTGGCCCTTTTAAAAGTGTTGGTCTTACAGAAAATGAACAAAAAAGAGAGGCTCAGACCCATAGGGAACTAAAGCATTTACTACTTAAAGTGGTACATACAAGCAGGCACACCCAGCGTAATAAATAATTGAACTTTATTAAATAGTCTCACTGTACATAAAGTGCACACATTGACTTGTATTTAATTTTAAAGAACAACAAATCTCCGAATAGTCAGGACAACAAGTCTATTTCTTCACTCAGCTGATGTTCAATAGACAGACCAGACACCATATCACCACAGTGACCTATAATACTATCTACAAGGCACAAATACCGCCACACCATGACCAGATGACATATTACCACCACAGTGATCGAATAATATCAAATACAAGGAACAAATACCACAACATCATGACCAGACCACATATTACCACCACATAGTGACTGAATACTACAATACTGATCAATAATAAAAAAAACCCACAATACTATCACCATAAGGGCTTGTTTCCACATGCGAGAAACACGTCCGTGTCTCGCATGTGGGAACCAAGTTCTGGCGTCGGCACATTGGAGCGGAGCTGTGCAGCTCCATGTGTTCCTATGCGGCCGCACACTCCGCTCTGGAGTGCCGACGCCAGAACTTGGTTCCCACATGCGAGACACGGACGTGTTTCTCGCATGTGGAAACAAGCCCTAAGTGCCATTATACACAGGAGATCTGTACTTAGTATGCAGCGTCTGTGTATAGGTAATACAGTGATCACCGGTGACATACACAGGACCTCAGTATATAGTATACAGTGTATAGGTAACACACTGACTCACCAGTGACGTCTCTAAGTGAAGTCCTTCATCTTTCATCCCGCACAGACCGCCATCACTTCATCCAGCCAGGACTCGTCTCTGCAGGAAATAACACAGTTATCACGAGTTCCACTTGCAGAACACATTACTTAATTTTCCCAACTTCTACATTACACCACATGAAGAAGGCGACATAGTGTCAATCTACACAGTAATAGGACCGCCCCGCCATTTAAAACAGTATACTCAAAAAATAAAATAAATACATCCCTGCAGTAATAATATCCCTTAATTAGCCCCTGTGGTAATAATATTCGCCATCCTGGCCCCCGTCATATGTTCTCCCATCCTGCCCTCATGAGTATCCATCCTGCCCCATATGATCTTCCCATCCTGCCCCATCTGTCTCCATCGTATCCATCCTGCCCCATGATCCTGCCCCATCTGTCTCCAATCCTGCCTCCAGTGTCTCCAGTCATGACGCCATGTCTGTCATCCTGCCCCGTGTCTCCAATCATGCCCCGTTTCTCCATTCTGCCCCTGTGTCAAGCATTCTGCCCCTGTGTCCAGCTTTCTGCCCCTGTGTCCAGCTTTCTGCCCGTGTCCAGCTTTCTGCCCCTGTGTCCAGCGTTCTGCCCCAGTGTCCAGCTTTCTGCCCCAGTGTCCAGCGTTCTGCCCCCGTGTCCAGTGTTCTGCCCCCGTGTCCAGCGTTCTGCCCCCGTGTCCAGCGTTCTGCCCCAATGTCCAGCGTTCTGCCCCAGTGTCCAGCGTTCTGCCCCAGTGTCCAGCGTTCTGCCTCAGTGTCCAGCGTTCTGCCCCAGTGTCCAGCGTTCTGCCCCAGTGTCCAGCGTTCTGCCCCAGTGTCCAGCTTTCTGCCCCAGTGTCCAGCTTTCTGCCCCAGTGTCCAGCGTTCTGCCCCCGTGTCCAGCGTTCTGCCCCCGTGTCCAGCGTTCTGCCCCAGTGTCCAGCGTTCTGCCCCAGTGTCCAGCTTTCTGCCTCAGTGTCCAGCGTTCTGCCCCAGTGTCCAGCGTTCTGCCCCAGTGTCCAGCGTTCTGCCCCAGTGTCCAGCTTTCTGCCCCAGTGTCCAGCGTTCTGCCCCCGTGTCCAGCTTTCTGCCCCAGTGTCCAGCGTTCTGCCCCAGTGTCCAGCTTTCTGCCTCAGTGTCCAGCGTTCTGCCCCAGTGTCCAGCGTTCTGCCCCAGTGTCCAGCGTTCTGCCCCAGTGTCCAGCTTTCTGCCCCAGTGTCCAGCGTTCTGCCCCCGTGTCCAGCTTTCTGCCCGTGTCCAGCTTTCTGCCCCTGTGTCCAGCTTTCTGCCCCTGTGTCCAGTTTTCTGTTCCTGTGTCCAGCTTTCTGCCCCCGTGTCCAGCGTTCTGCCCCCGTGTCCAGCGTTCTGCCCCCGTGTCCAGCGTTCTGCCCCAGTGTCCAGCGTTCTGCCCCAGTGTCCAGCTTTCTGCCTCAGTGTCCAGCGTTCTGCCCCAGTGTCCAGCGTTCTGCCCCAGTGTCCAGCGTTCTGCCCCAGTGTCCAGCTTTCTGCCCCAGTGTCCAGCGTTCTGCCCCCGTGTCCAGCTTTCTGCCCGTGTCCAGCTTTCTGCCCGTGTCCAGCTTTCTGCCCCTGTGTCCAGCTTTCTGCCCCTGTGTCCAGTTTTCTGCTCCTGTGTCCAGCTTTCTGCCCCAGTGTCCAGCGTTCTGCCCCAGTGTCCAGCGTTCTGCCCCAGTGTCCAGCTTTCTGCCCCAGTGTCCAGCGTTCTGCCCCCGTGTCCAGCGTTCTGCCCCCATGTCCAGCGTTCTGCCCTCGTGTCCAGCGTTCTGCCCCAATGTCCCTTCTGCCCCCCTGTGTCCAGCTTTCTGCCCCCCTGTGTCCAGCTTTCTGCCCCCCTGTGTCCAGCTTTCTGCCCCCCCTGTGTCCAGCTTTCTGCCCCCCTGTGTCCAGCTTTCTGCCTCCCAGTGTCCAGCTTTGTGCCCCCCTGTGTCCAGCTTTGTGCCTCCCAGTGTCCAGCTTTGTGCCCCCCTGTGTCCAGCTTTGTGCCCCCCTGTGTCCAGCTTTCTGCCCCCCTGTGTCCAGCTTTCTGCCCTGGCCCCCCCCCCCCCCCCCCCGATCGCCGCTCTCAATAAAAAAAAAACAAAAACAAGTTTTACCTGACCGCGATCCTGCTCTGTCTGGTTATCGGTGGGGGCGGCCATCTTCCTGAGGCCGCGCGTGCGCAGGTGGAGCGCTCTGCTGCCTGGGGCTTCAGGAAAATGGCCGCGGGATGCCGCGCATGCGCAGATGGAGATCTGGACCCGCCCCCGCATTGTGCCGCCCCCCGCATTGTGCCGCCCGGGGCGGCCCGCCCCCCCCGCGAGCCAGATATGGCCATCAAAAGAGCCATATCTGGCTCGCGAGCCATATCTGGCTCGCGAGCCATAGGTTCCCGACCCCTGGTGTATAGTCTACAAGTAATACAATGATCACCGGTGACATTATACACAAGAACTCTGTATATAGTCTCAGTGTACAGATAATACAGTGATCACTAGTAACATTTTACACAGGAGCTTTGTATATAGTGTCGGTGTTCAGGTAATTCAGGGATCACCAGTGACATTATACACAGGAGCTCTGTATATAGTGTCAGTGTACAGGTAATACAGTGATCACCAGTGACATTAAACATAAGAACTCTGTATATAGTGTCGGTGTACATGTAATACAGGGATCACCAGTGACATTATGCACAGGAGCTCTGTATGTAGTGTTTAGTGTACATGTAACACATTGATCACTGGAAACATTATACACAGGAGCTCTGTATATAGTCTCAGTGAACAGGTAATACAGTCATCACCAGTGACAGTATCCATAGGAACTCTGTACAGTGTCAGTGAACTGGTAATACAGTGATCACCAGTGACATTATACATAGGAATTCTGTACATAGTGTCAGTGTACAGGTAATACAGGGATCACGAAGTGACATACTCAGGAACTCTGTATATAATGCATAGTGTACAGGTAATACAGTGATCACCGGTGACATTATAGTGTACAGGAACCCTGTAAATAGTATTATAGTATACAGCGTATAGTGTCAGTGTATAGGTAACACACTAACTCACAGGTGACTTCTCTAGTTGAAGTTTTTCATCTTTGCTTTTCTTCATCCAGCGCAGACCGCCATCACTTCTTCCAGCCAGGACTCTTCTCTGCAAAAAATAACACAGTTATCTAGAGCACCACTTACAGAGCACATTCCACACTTTCCCCCAACTTCTACACTACACAGCTGAATACAGATGTGCACCCACTATTAAAATTTAATGTGCGAGTGCCCGACCAACCAAAATTACCACAAGAGTGCAGCGACGACTCATCCAAGAGGTTACAAAAGATCCCACAACAACCTCCAAAGAACTGCAGGTCTCATTTGCCTCAGGTTAAGGTCAGTATTCATTACTCCACCTTAAGGAAAAGACTGGGCAAATATGGCCTGCATGGCAAAGTTCCAAGATGAAAACCACTGCTGAGCCATAATAACATAAAGGCTCATCTCAGTTTTGCCACAAAACATCTTGATGATCCCCAAGACTTTTGGGAGAATACTCTGTGGACTGATGAGACAAAAGTTGAACTTTTTGGAAGGTGTATGTCCCATTACATCTGGCATACAATTAACACAGCGTTTCAAGAAAGGAAAATCCTACCACCAGTGAAATATGGTGGTGGTAGTGTGATGGTGTGAGGCTGTTTATCTGATTCAGGATCTGGAAGACTTGCTGTGGTAAATTGAACTATGAATTCTGCAGGCTACCAAAAAATCCTGAAGGAGAATGTCCGGCCATCGGTGCATGAACTCAAGCTGAA
The DNA here is from genome assembly GCF_051348905.1 of Ranitomeya variabilis. Taxonomy (NCBI): domain Eukaryota; kingdom Metazoa; phylum Chordata; class Amphibia; order Anura; family Dendrobatidae; genus Ranitomeya; species Ranitomeya variabilis. Next base: position 227,211,071 of record NC_135233.1, read on the forward strand.
GCACACTTTGGTTATGCAGCAGGACAATGATCCAAAACACACCAGTAAGCCCACCTCTGATTGGCTGAAGAAAAACAAAAGTAAGACTTTGGAGTGACCTAGTCAATGTCCTGACCTTAATCCGATTGAGATGCTGTGGCAGGACCTTAAAAAGACTGTTCATGCTTGGAAACCCTCCATTGTGGTTCTCCAAAGATGAGTGGGACAAAATGAATAAAGAATGTTGTAAAACACTCATTGCCAGTTATCGCACATGCTTGATTGCAGTTGTTGCTGCTAAAGATGGCCCAACCAATTATTAGGTTTAGGGAGCAATCACTTTTTCACACAGGGCCCTGTAGGTTTGGATTTTTTTCCTTTAATAATAAAGACCTTCATTTAAAAACTTAATTTTTTGATTACTTGTGTTATCTTTGCCTAATATTTAAATTTGTTAGGTGATCCTGAAACATTTAAGTGTGATAAACATGCAAAATAATAGTAAATCAGGAAGGGTCAAACACTTTTTCACACAACTGTATATTACACACACATGTACACACATCTATGCATGCTTCCATGCACACTTATCCCCACATAATCCTTATTTAAGTACTTGATGATTGTGTGGGAATCATAATGTCCCTACGTATAAAAACCTTATACCAGCATCATCTGACCACACTTCCTCCTGGGTCAAATGTAGACATATCACTGGAATTCCCTGAGATGTGATGGACAAGCAAAAATCACTTCCAGGTGGGTTGAAAAGTTGACAGCAAGGACATGAGGGCAAATACCTACATACATTTAGTATATATTCATGTATACACATTTCAAAGTTATATATACATATCCACACATGCATATAAATATTGCAGATTTCTTCACTTCCCTTTACAGGTAACATGGTTAAATACTTATTTCACCTGCTGTAGAAGTCACCTAGGGTGAAATAACATTAAAAGATTTCCAAAATGTTGTATGTTCTAGTACAGATAGGTGATGTAACATGGGACTGCCCCATAAAGATAGATGGTAGACCCTTATGACCCTCCCTTTAAAGCACTGCTAGTTTTTTTGGGATAGTGATGCACCGCCAATGGTGGCATTCCACGCTGCTGCTTTGGGGCCTGTGATTCGGGGGGTGGCAATGCTAGTGAGTCGCCCCGCGGGCAAGGGGTACTCTGTACCGGGTCCGGTGGTGTTCACAGGGGGATGTCGCGGTGGCTGCGACCCGGTCCGTGGCCCGGGGCGTCCATGTAAAAGGGGAAAGGTCTTTAAAGGGATAGAGTTGATATTCGTGACGCCACCTGTGGTATTCGGTCAGGGTGACCGACGCTGCTTTAAAAGGTCCGCTGGGGTGATGTTATGGCAGCTAGATGGTATACCTTCCCACAGGTGAAGTATATCCCCAGGGCTCCCGGTGTGTAGATGGTGAATGGTGGATGGCGCAATGAAGAACGAGGACACAAGCTTGCAGTCTCTTTACCTTTACTGAAGACTTCAGCATCCACAGTCCAGAGTACCAGATCACAGGGCAGGCAGAGTCCGGCCAGTTTAGAGGCAAGTCCAGAGTTCCCTTGTCCAGGTGGAAATCAGTAGCCTTCCCTTGCGCTGCAGTGGTGTGGTCCCTTACTGCCTATGGCTTCACATAAGGGTCTCACAGATGTGGTGTTTCGCTCTCTCTGTCCCCCATATAGGATAGGACAAAACCCGTATGACTGTTGACTTGAGCCTGTTTATAGGGTCTCTTAGGTAACCCGACTCTGCATGGTGTCACCGTGCCTCCTGGGTGTAGGTGCGGAGAGGTAACCTGCAATTGGCTGTCCTGCCGGTCTCTGAAATAAGGCGTAGAGGTCCTTACTCCCTCGGTGTTCCGGCTACCGGGATTCTGCGCCTCAGAAGGAGGCAGCCTGTTCGGGGCTGGTCCCCTTCTGGTATCCTCTCCTTTGCTTCGACTTCCTTCACGCTCGCTGCAATACAATTCTGCCTTTCAATGTCTCTTTCTGGGAGCTGCAGCTCTGAGGGCATGCACAGCTCCGTTGACCCTCTGTCCTCCTCAGACTACTGTCTGGAACTTTCTTCTCAGGAACTGACACCTGTCTGGAACTAACTAACTTTCCCTACAGACTACTAGTTATATATATGTGGTGAGTGACCTAATAAATAGGAGCAGAAGCTCCCCCTGGTGGCCTGGAGTATGAAATGTGTTGCATGTTTGTGATTCCTGGATGCAGTTATCCTTTCTTGCCTCCAAACGTAGCATCACTCTCCCCGAGAGGAAAGCAATACCACTGCGATGACCAGGACCCTGGGGCGCAGCGCTAGCCCCGTGCCCTATATCATACTTTCAACTGTTTCGGGATCCTTGATGATGATGCCGCTCAAAACAATGATGGGAGAGGGAGACATCAGCTGTCATTTCCCTCTGCTTCTAAGCTCTATAATGGCTCAGCGCAGACGATGCGATAATGTCACAACAGTGCACCCTCTGTGCTGAGCATTGCAGAGGTTCACAAGACTCTAAGGAGACCGGACCAGCAGGGCAACGATGAGAGGTGAGTATTTGATTAATTACTTTTTTCTGTTTGGAGCATTATATGGAGCCCATCACACTGTATGGAGAAATATAGGGGGCTTATTATACTATATGGAGCAATATATGGGGCACATTATACAGTATTGAGCAATATATGGGGCCAATTGTACTGTATGGAGTAATATATGGGGCCTATTATACTATATGGAGCAATATAGGGGGCCTATTATATTGTGTGGGGAAAAATATGGGGCCCATTATTCTGTATGAAGCAATACAGGGGGCCCATTATACTGTTTGGGGCAATATATAAAGCCCATCATACTGTATGAAGCAATATAGCGGGCCCATTATACTGTATGGAGCAATATAGAGGGCCCATTAAACTGTATAGAGTAATAGAGGTGGCCCATTATACTTTATGGAGCAATATATGGGGCCCATTATACTGAATGGAACAATATACACTCACCGGCCACTTTATTAGGTACACCATGCTAGTAACGGGTTGGACCCCCTTTTGCCTTCAGAACTGCCTCAATTCTTCGTGGCATAGATTCAACAAGGTGCTGGAAGCATTCCTCAGAGATTTTGGTCCATATTGACATGATGGCATCACACAGTTGCCGCAGATTTGTCGGCTGCACATCCCAAAGATGCTCCATACAAGGCAGGATGGATCCATGCTTTCATGTTGTTTACGCCAAATTCTGACCCTACCATCCGAATGTCGCAGCAGAAATCGAGACTCATCAGACCAAGCAACGTTTTTCCAATCTTCTACTGTCCAATTTCGATGAGCTTGTACAAATTGTAGCCTCAGTTTCCTGTTCTTAGCTGAAAGGAGTGGTACCCGGTGTGGTCTTCTGCTGCTGTAGCCCATCTGCCTCAAAGTTCGACGCACTGTGCGTTCAGAGATGCTCTTAGGCCTACCTTGGTTGTAACGGGTGGCGATTTGAGTCACTGTTGCCTTTCTATCAGCTCGAACCAGTCTGCCCATTCTCCTCTGACCTCTGGCATCAACAAGGCATTTCCGCCCACAGAACTGCCGCTCACTGGATTTTTTTTCTTTTTCGGGCCATTCTCTGTAAACCCTAGAGATGGTTGTGCGTGAAAATCCCAGTAGATCAGCAGTTTCTGAAATACTCAGACCAGCCCTTCTGGCACCAACAACCATGCCACGTTCAAAGGCACTCAAATCACCTTTCTTCCCCATACTGATGCTCGGTTTGAACTGCAGGAGATTGTCTTGACCATGTCTACATGCCTAAATGCACTGAGTTGCCGCCATGTGATTGGCTGATTAGAAATTAAGTGTTAACAAGAAGTTGGACAGGTGTACCTAATAAAGTGGCCGGTGAGTGTAGGTGGCCCATTATACTGTATGGAGCAATATGGGGCATTATACTGTATGGAGCACTATATGGGGCCCATTATACTGAATGGAACACTATGTGGGGCCCATAATACTGTATGGAGGACTATGTGGTGCCCATATTACTGTATGGAGGACTATGTGGTGCCTATAATACTGTATAGAGGACTATGGGGCCCATAATACTGTATGGAGCAATATGTGGGGCCGATTATACTGTATGGAGCACTATGTGGGGCTCATTATACTGAATGAACCACTATGTGGGGCCCATAATACTGTATGGAGGACTCTGTGGTACCTGTAATTCTGTATGGAGGAATATGTGGTGCCCATAATACTGTATGGAGCACTATGTGGGGCTCATTATACTGAATGATCCACTATGTGGGGCCCATAATACTGTATGGAGGACTCTGTGGTACCTGTAATTCTGTATGGAGGACTATGTGGTCCCCCTAATACTGTACGGAAGACTTTGTGGCACGTATAATTGTGTATGGAGGACGGTGTGTCTGTTTTTTCTTTTGTGGGGGGGCAAATTGAACTTCTGTTATGGGGCTGCATGATTTCTATGTATGTCCCTGATATGGGGGTTTCCCTGCTTGGGATTCTTCTCGTAACTGGAGTGGTGAGCTGTTACAGACAGTGTCTCTTATCCTGGAGAACCCAGCAGTTTTTTAGGGGAGCCTGTAATGTCTCTCAGGCCTCCCAAACTACCCCCATAATGATTTAAAGCCATAATTCAGAGAATGTAATCAAGCCCATGTAACTATAAATCATAAAAGGAGCAACTTGGAAAACCTGACAGAATCCCTTTAACAGGAATGTGTGATCCGAAAATTGCCTATTATTTAAATTATCTTTTTGTGTTAAATGTGTTTTTAAAAAATGTTTTGGCTTTTTTTCATATAACAATAGTATAGCAATTATGTGAGAATTTACTTAAAAACAACTTTTTAACAGACAAATAGATGACAGTACATTCTTTATACAGTCATACTTTCCCAACAAAAAAACAAACAAACAATACTTATTGCCGCCTGCTGTGTATAAACAGTCTTTATGAAAAGTAAAAATAATAAATATTACAATTTTCTCACCTGCCACTGGGGCTTTTATAAACTGTAACTTCCAGTTTCAGGAAACAACACATGTACATTAGATTCAATGAACAGACCTCGACCCTATCTTTTGTATTTAAGCATCTGATGAGCTTGTGCAAAGGTCATTGTGAAGGGAGAAGGTGGAGGAGAGCTGTGATATTGCCTATAGTGATTGATGGATTCTGTGTTCTTAGCTGTGTATAAGCGTGTAACCTGTCACTGTAATCCTGCCTCTGCTGATAAGGAGCATACTGAAAACTCTTCCTGAAATGACAGGAATTATGAATATAATAAAGCACCAGTGGCCAGTGTGAAAATTGCAAAATTACTGATTTTAATTTGTAATAAAGATAGTGATATGAACAAAAAAATTGCTAAAATATTTTTAAAAACTTGAATTTTTATATAAACAGTAGGTCATTTTCTGATGGCACATTCCCATTAAACTGCATACACATCTGTGCAATTCTTAATTTCACCTCTGGTGGCACTGTAGGGAAACAGACACATTGTAAATTAGACAACCCCTTTAAAAGTTTTTTTTTCTGAATTTGAGAACACAAATTCAATATACCGGTATTAAAGTTTATTAACTCCTTTGGCTCCTGTTTTTGCATCAGAATGGTGTGATATCCATAGTGGCCACAATATATAGGTTACTGAGTCCAGTGCTGGGTAGAGCAGTAACATTCCATGGCCGCTCATAAAACAGAGTAATGTTTTTTGTTTTCCTAAAATTCTGCAATCCTCACCCTCATTTCAATTACTGAGGAGCTGAACTTTGCTCTCCACTTGTGTTGACTTATTTTACTCGTCCTTTATGAGTGGCCAAAATGATCTGCAAACACTGACATTTATCTAGAAAAAAATCTTGGAATTCGTGAGATTCTAAGCCCCAATTTACTGTCATAAATGGTGGCAGGGATTGGCTAGAACAGACCTCTTCCTGAATATTAACTCAGATTAACGGCTTCACATTGAGGTCCATTGTTCATCCCATATCCCAGAAACAAAATAAAAAAGTGATCATAAAATACCCAAAAATGGTACAACTCGTCACTCAAAAAAAAACAAAAAACAAGGCCTCAAACAGATCTGTTGACAGAACAAAATTATGGCCCCTTGTCTTCTGGCATCACCCCCCTGCCACAACTTCCCTATTCTTACAATTAATGATGAACATCTGTCCCAGAGGCCGTGCAGAGTTTGTAACAAGGCAAATATCTAGTAAATTTAATTTCTATCCACAGAACAGTACAGCTGCTCAATATGCAAAGATACTCAACCTCTTGCAGAGTCTAAACATACACATGTCCTCCACTTTGCGTCCACAGATCCAAATACCAGGGGTGATTGCATCTCTATTCACAGACAAGAGATGAACAGCTCAGCTGCCCTTTCCAGCTAGCTGCGCCTCCTGGATTGTAGGGTCGAAATTACTAGTCCTACCCATCTCAATTAATCATTCCTAAAAAACCCAGGCCCATATATTGGTCCTATTAATCTTCTAATCTTTTCCTATCCAGAATTCTGCCAGGTGCTTATCTACATACCCTCCCCCTTTGCCAAAAGCCAGGGGCCGAACATCTTCACCCAACTAATCGGGAACCCCAAACTGCCAAGGCTTAACCAAGTAAATAAAAAATATATTGGTCCTATTAACCCTTTCAGTACCCGCTTATCCAGGATTTGACCAGCTGCTTGTCTACTATATATACAGGATTGTATCACCGAGGGTGGGTGTGATTGGCGCTTAGACATACCCTGAGTGTCACGTCATCACACATGCTCATTGCAAATGTCTTCAAGTACCACCAATGATTAGAATCACATCTTCATAAAAACGGCAGTTCCCTTTGGTTGGGTCAGTACACACCTTTATCACAGTGCTGAATGTTGTGAATTCTGCTCTTGGGCTCCCTCCGGTGGTTGTAAGTGGTAGCGCTGCTGTCTCTGAATCGCAGCATTTATCAGGTGTGTTCACTTTGTGCAATTTTGACTGGGCTATTTAGTCTTGCTTCACCCTTTAGTCAGTGCCAGTTGTCCATTGTTCCTGGAGGATTCACATCCCTGCCTGGTCTCTTCTGCTTTGCAGTTCATTTCTTCAAAGATAAGTTCTGACCTTGATTTTGCTGTCCACATGCTGTGGTCTTATTGTTCAGTTCTTTTCTATGTTTTGTCTTGTCCAGCTTGGTCTGTATAAGGATTTTTTTAGCCTAGCTGGTATCTCTGGAGATGCAGATATACCCTCCATATCTTTAGTTAGCTGTGGAGATTTTGTATTTTCTGTGGTGGATATTTTCTAGTGTTTTTATACTGACCGCATAGTACTCTGTCCTATCCTTTCTATTTAGCTAGAAGTGGCCTCCTTTGCTAAATTCTCATTTCAGTCTGTGTATGTTTTTTCCCTCTCCTCTCACAGTCAATATTTATGGGGGGCTGCCTATGCTTTGGGGATTTTCTCTGGGGCAAGATAGTTTTCCCTTTTCTATCTCTAGGGGTAATTAGTCCTCCGGCTGTGTCGAGATGTCTAGGGAGCGCTAGGTACATTCCACGGCTACTTCTTGTTGCGGTGTTAGGTTCAGGGTCTGCGGTCAGTACAGGTACCACCTTCTCCAGAGTACGTCTCATGCTGCTCCTAGGCCACCAGATCATAACAGTACAACTGGCCAACAATGAGTTAACCGCATCTCAGAAGAAGGGAAGGAAAGTGCTGAGCCATTTTTTTTTCTGTAGTCTGTTGTGTTTTTTTTTTCTCTTCCCTCTTTACCTCTGGGTGGCTCAGGAGTTCGGCGCTGGTATGGATGTTCAGGGATTGGCTTCTCGTGTGGATCAACTTGCTGATAGAGTACAGGGTATTTCTGATTATATCGTCCAGACTCCAGTTTTAGAGCCTAGAATTCCAACTCCTGATTTGTTTTTTGGGGATAGGTCCAAATTTCTGAGCTTTAAAAATAACTGTAAACTATTTTTTGCTCTGAAACCCCGTTCCTCTGGTGATCCCATCCAGCAGGTTAAAATTATTATATCTCTGCTGCGTAGTGACCCCCAGGATTGGGCATTTGCCCTGGAACCTGGGAATCTGGCGTTGTTTAATGTAGACACCTTTTTTCAGGCGCTTGGGTTATTGTATGACGAACCTAATTCAGTGGATCATGCTGAGAAGACCTTGTTGGCCCTGTCTCAGGGTCAAGAAGCAGCAGAATCATATTGCCAGAAGTTTAGAAAATGGTCTGTACTGACTAAATGGAATGAGGATGCCTTGGCGGCAATTTTCAGAAAGGGTCTTTCTGAATCCGTTAAAGATGTTATGGTGGGGTTCCCCACGCCTGCTGGTCTGAGTGATTCTATGTCTCTGGCCATTCAGATTGATCGGCGCTTGCACGAGCGCAGACTTGTGCACACTATGGCATTGTCTTCCAAGCGGAGTCCTGAGCCTATGCAGTGTGATAGGATTGTGTCTAGAGCTGAACGACAAGGATTCAGACGTCAGAATAGGTTGTGTTTTTACTGCGGCGATTCTGCTCATGTTATTTCTGATTGCCCTAAGCGTACCAAGAGAATCGCTAGTTCTGTTACCATCAGTACTGTACAACCTAAATTTCTGTTATCTGTGACCCTGATCTGCTCATTATCGTCATTTTCTGTCATGGCATTTGTGGATTCAGGCGCCGCTCTAAACTTAATGGACTTAGAATTTGCCAGACGTTGTGGTTTCCCCTTGCAGCCTTTGCAGAGTCCTATTCCTTTGAGGGGCATTGATGCTACACCGTTGGCTAAAAATAAACCTCAGTTTTGGACACAGCTGACCATGTGCATGGCGCCAGCCCATCAGGAAGATTGTCGTTTTCTGGTGTTGCATAATTTGCATGATGCTATTGTGCTGGGTTTCCCATGGTTACAGGTGCATAATCCGGTATTAGATTGGAAATCTATGTCTGTGACTAGTTGGGGTTGTCAGGGGGTTCATGGTGACGTTCCTGTGATGTCAATTGTCTCCTCCCCCTCTTCTGAAATTCCTGAGTTTTTGTCAGATTTCCAGGATGTATTCAATGAACCCAAGTCCAGTTCCCTTCCACCGCATAGGGACTGTGATTGTGCTATTGACTTGATTCCAGGCTGTAAGTTCCCTAAGGGCCGACTTTTCAACCTGTCTGTGCCAGAACATACCGCCATGCGGAGCTATGTTAAAGAGTCCTTGGAGAAGGGGCATATTCGGCCATCTTCTTCACCATTGGGAGCAGGTTTTTTTTTGTTGCCAAAAAAGATGGCTCCTTGAGACCCTGTATTGATTATCGCCTCTTGAATAAGATCACGGTCAAATTCCAATACCCTTTGCCTTTGCTTTCTGATCTGTTTGCTAGGATTAAGGGGGCTAGTTGGTTTACTAAGATTGACCTTCGAGGGGCATATAATCTTGTTCGTATTAAGCAGGGTGACGAATGGAAAACTGCGTTTAATACGCCCGAAGGCCATTTTGAATACCTTGTGATGCCATTCGGACTCTCTAATGCTCCATCTGTGTTTCAGTCCTTCATGCATGATATATTTCGGAATTATCTTGATAAATTCATGATTGTATATTTGGATGATATTTTGATTTTTTCAGGATGATTGGGTGGCTTTCTTGCCATCGGCCGAGTTTGCCCTTAATAATCGGGCTAGTTCTGCTACCTTGGTTTCACCCTTCTTTTGTAACTCTGGTTTTCATCCTCGTTTTTCTTCAGAGCAGGTTGAGCCTTCTGATTGTCCTGGGGTGGACTCTGTGGTTGACAGGTTGCAGCAAATTTGGGCTCATGTTGTTGACAATTTGGTGTTGTCTCAGGAGGGGGCTCAGCATTTTGCTAACCGTCGTCGGTGTGTTGGTTCCCGGCTTCGGGTTGGGGATTTGGTCTGATTGTCTTCCCGTCATGTTCCTATGAAGGTTTCTTCCCCTAAGTTTAAGCTTCGGTTTATTGGCCCTTATAGGATTTCTGAGATTATCAATCCAGTGTCTTTTCGTTTGGCCCTTCCAGCCTCTTTTTCCATCCATAATGTTTTTCATAGATCTTTGTTGCGGAAATATGTGGTGCCCGTTGTTCCCTCTGTTGATCCTCCTGCCCCGGTGTTGATTGATGGGGAGTATGTGGTTGAGAAGATTTTGGATTTTCGTTTTTCAAGGCGGAGGCTTCAGTATCTTGTCAAATGGAAGGGTTATGGCCAGGAGGATAATTCTTGGGTTGTTGCCTCCGATGTTCATGCTGATGATTTGGTTCGTGCCTTTCATTTGGCTCGTCCGGATCGGCCTGGGGGCTCTGGTGAGGGTTCGGTGACCCCTCCTCATGGGGGGGGGGTACTGTTGTGAATTCTGCTCTTGGGCTCCCTCCGGTGGTTTTAAGTGGTAGCGCTGCTGTCTCTGAATCGCAGCATTTATCAGGTGTGTTCACTTTGTGCAATTTTGACTGGGCTATTTAGTCTTGCTTCACCCTTTAGTCAGTGCCAGTTGTCCATTGTTCCTGGAGGATTCACATCCCTGCCTGGTCTCTTCTGCTTTGCAGTTAATTTCTTCAAAGATAAGTTCTGGCCTTGATTTTGCAGTCCACATGCTGTGGTCTTATTGTTCAGTTCTTTTCTATGTTTTGTCTTGTCCAGCTTGGTCTGTATAAGGATTTTTTTAGCCTAGCTGGTATCTCTGGAGATGCAGATATACCCTCCATATCTTTAGTTAGCTGTGGAGATTTTGTATTTTCTGTGGTGGATATTTTCTAGTCCTATCCTTTCTATTTAGCTAGAAGTGGCCTCCTTTGCTAAATTCTCATTTCAGTCTGTGTATATTTTTTCCCTCTCCTCTCACAGTCAATATTTATGGGGGGCTGCCTATCCTTTGGGGATTTTCTCTGAGGCAAGATAGTTTTCCCTTTTCTATCTCTAGGGGTAATTAGTCCTCCGGCTGTGTTGAGATGTCTAGGGAGCGCTAGGTACATTCCACGGCTACTTCTAGTTGCGGTGTTAGGTTCAGGGTCTGCGGTCAGTACAGGTACCACCTTCTCCAGAGTACGTCTCATGCTGCTCCTAGGCCACCAGATCATAACAGCTGAATGCGTGGACGTCACATGCTGACCTATTAAAGGTAAATGAGACATTAGAGACTTCGTCATACACAGTACAGGGTTCATCTGGCACCACTGAGGGTCAGCTTTAGATGCCCTAGCCCATTAGGGCTAGTGCTACTGCACGGCCACTTATGTATCTTGTTACCCATCTTTCACTTACCCAAAATTACTGATAATTCCCGGAAGAGGCCACTAATAGAGGGCTGAAACGCGTATGGACAGGTTGTGGGGGGTGATATTATTAGGTTTCACTTGGCTTGGGTACTGCCCTTGTTAGGGCAGGAGTTTCATATGGGGCACAACAGGGCAGCATCCTGTTTTTTTTCTCCTATGCGGTGCCTCCATGAACAGGTACCTCAAGATAAGAGTGAGATCCTTCCATTTTTTATTTGCACCTGTTGCGTCGTGGACAATTTATATGTCATATCTGCAATTATTTGTAACCATGTATGTTATATGTATTGCCTGCTTTCTATTGCCTAATCTGATATCTGTTTAGGGGTTTTATTTGGTTTGATTAAAAGTTATGTTTTAAGTTACTCTTTGCAATATACAACTAGTGACCGGTCCTTTTTAAACAGGATTCAGTACAAATTTAAGGAAAGTCCATCTGATCAGACAATCCCTTTAAATGTTAGCTTGTATTCTACTGACAGTTACATTGGGCAGTGGTGGAAACTTGATATTCAATCCAGGGCCATATTTAGAGTTTCTGCTGTCCTAGGCACTTTTAGTGCTGCCTCCCCCATTGGTGAGTATGAAACTATCGCCAGTGACTTTGGGAAGAATCGCTGTTGTGAAAATAGCCTTTTGCAGCAGATCGGGCAGTTTTTTCGCATCTGCCGCGTAACAGATCACTTACGGCAACACTGCGTTTGGCTTCATTCATTCCCTATGGGATTTGCGGCACTTGCTGTGATCTGGCAAATGCGGTACCATACCTCCCAACTCTTGACGGGAAAGAGGTATAAAGGTTGCGGCGCACGCAGTGCTCCGCGGCAAATTTTAGGCCACGCCTCTGACCACACCCATTTCACAACTAGTCACACCCATATCCAAGTCCCAACTACACCCATTTAGCACTGCTGATCACACTGTTTCATATACAATAATTATAACCCAAAAAATATGGCCACACAATGCTCCATACTGTATAATGGCCACACATGATGCTCCATACTGTATAATGACCCCACATGATGTTCAATACTGTATAATGGCCACACATGATGCTCAATACTGTATAATGGCCACACACGATGCTCCATTCTTTATAATGGCCACGCAGTGCTCCATATTGTATAATGGCCACACATGATGCTCCATACTGTATAATGACCCCACATGTTGTTCAATACTGTATAATGGTCCCACATGATGCTCAATACTGTATAATGACCGCACATGATGCTCCATACTGTATAATAACAACACAATGCTCCATACTGTATAATGACCACACATGATGCTCCATACTGTATAATGACCACACATGATGCTCCATACTGTATAATGGCCACACAGTGCTCCATACTGTATAATGACCCCACATTATGTTCAATACTGTATAATGGCCCCACATGACGCTCAATACTGTATAATGGCCACACATGATGCTCCATACTGTATAATGGCCACACAGTGCTCCATACTGTATAATGACCACACATGATGTTCAATACTGTATAATGGCCCCACATGATGCTCAATACTGTATAATGGCCACACATGATGCTCCATACTGTATAATGGCCACACAGTGCTCCATACTGTATAATGGCCACACATGATGCTCCATACTGTATAATGGCCACACATGATGCTCCATACTGTATAATGACCCCACATGATGTTCAATACTGTATAATGACCCCATATGATGCTCAATAGTGTATAATGCCCCCCTCCCATCTTGTATGCATGGCTCATCTTCCTCCCATCCCATATGCATGGCTCATATCGCCCCGCGTATGCATGGCTCATAATTCCCCCCCCTGTATGCATGGCTCATATCCCCCTATGCATGGCTCATAATTCCCCCCCACCTCCTGTATGCATGGCTCATAATTCCCCCCCTGTATGCATGGCTCATATCCACCCCCCCAGCCCTCCTGTATACATGGCTCATATCCCCCCCACCTCTTGTACGCATGACTCATATTCCCCCCTATGCATGGCTCATCTCTCCACCCCCCCCCCCGTATGCATGGCTCATCACTCCACCCTCCCCCCCATGCATGGCTTATCACTCCACCACCCCCCTCCGCTCTCCGCTCCTTCTCCCATGGCGCGGGCGGCTTACCGTCCTCCATCTGCCCTGTCCCTCATACTCACCTGTCAGCTGTCTCACACCGAGCGGGTACGCCGACATCCCTCCGGATCTGTCCCGACTCCCGGCGCACAGGCTCGCAGCACCTTCTTCCTGCGTGAGCGGTCACTGTCATGGTTCCCAATGGCAGGGGAACGTCAGGACACATAAATAACGAACGAGCTCTTGGGTGATGGAATCTCGAGCTGACCGTGAGCTAAACCTACCACACAACTAATAGTGGCCGGGGGGCGTGCCTAAGTTTTATCCCTAGACGTCTCTCGCCAGCCGGAGAACTAACTTACCCTAGTAGAGGAAAAAACAGACCTGGCTTACCTCTAGGGAAATTCCCCCAAAAAGGAGACAGAAGCCCCCCACATATATTGACGGTGAGTTCAGAGGAAAAGACATACGCAGTATGAAGGTAGGTTCAGCAAAGCGAGGTCCGCTTACTAGATAGTAGAAAGATACAAAAGGGAACTGCACGGTCAGCTGAAAACCCTTTTAAAATACCATCCTGAAATTACTTTAAAACTCATGTGTCAACTCATGACACCGGAGTGGTAATTTCAGCCCACAAGAGCTTCCAGCTACAGAGAATGACTTAACTGTAAACTGGAACAAAAAATGCAAACAAACTTAGGACTAAGAGTCCAACTTAGCTGATCAATAGTCTAGGAGCAGGAACATGCAACAGAAAGGCTCTGGTTACATTGATGGCCGGCAAGGCAATGACTGTAGAGCAGGAATAAATAGAAACTCCCCACTGCTGATGAAAACAGGTGAACTGAGAAAGAAAACACACCCGAGTCACCAGTACCACTAGCCACCACCAGAAGGAGCCCAAAAGCAGATTCACAACAGTACCCCCCCTCAAGGAGGGGGCACCGAACCCTCACAAGAACCACCAGGGCGATCCGGATGAGCCCTATGAAAGGCACGAACCAAAGCAGAGGCGTGAACATCAGAAGCAGTTACCCAAGAATTATCTTCTTGACCATAACCCTTCCACTTAACCAGATATTGTAGTCTCCGTCTGGAAATACGGGAGTCCAAGATTTTCTCCACAACATACTCCAATTCACCCTCAACCAGCACAGGAGCAGGAGGCTCGGTAGAAGGAACAACCGGCACCTCATACCTCCGCAACAACGACCGATGGAAGACATTATGGATAGCGAAAGATGCCGGAAGGTCTAAACGAAAGGATACAGGGTTAAGAATCTCCAAAATCCTATAAGGACCAATGAACCGAGGCTTAAACTTAGGAGAAGAAACCCTCATAGGGACAAAACGGGAAGACAACCACACCAAGTCCCCAACACGAAGACGAGGACCAACACGACGACGGCGGTTGGCAAAATGCTGAGTCTTCTCCTGGGACAACTTCAAATTGTCCACCACCTGTCCCCAAATCCGATGCAACCTTTCCACCATAGTATCCACTCCAGGACAATCCGAAGACTCCATCTGACCGGAAGAAAAACGAGGGTGAAACCCCGAATTGCAAAAGAAAGGAGAAACCAAAGTGGCAGAACTAGCCCGATTATTGAGGGCAAACTCTGCCAACGGCAAAAAGGCAACCCAGTCATCCTGATCCGCAGACACAAAACACCTCAAATAAGTCTCCAAGGTCTGATTAGTTCGCTCCGTCTGGCCATTAGTCTGAGGATGGAACGCAGACGAAAAAGACAAATCAATGCCCATCCTAGCACAGAATGCCCGCCAAAATCTAGACACGAACTGGGTCCCCCTGTCAGAAACGATATTTTCCGGAATACCATGCAAGCGAACCACATTTTGAAAAAACAGAGGAACCAATTCGGATGAGGAAGGCAACTTAGGCAAAGGTACCAAATGAACCATCTTTGAAAAACGGTCACACACCACCCAGATGACAGACATTTTCTGAGAAGCAGGGAGATCAGAAATAAAATCCATAGAGATGTGAGTCCAAGGCCTCTTCGGAATAGGCAAAGATAACAACAATCCGCTAGCCCGAGAACAACAAGGCTTGGCCCGAGCACAAACATCACAAGACTGCACAAAAACTCGTACGTCTCGAGACAGGGAAGGCCACCAGAAGGACCTAGCCACCAAATCCCTAGTACCAAAGATTCCAGGATGACCTGCCAACGCAGAAGAATGAACCTCCGAGATGACTCTACTGGTCCAATCATCAGGAATAAACAGTCTACCAGGCGGGCAACGATCAGGTCTATCCGCCTGAAACTCCTGCAAAGCCCGTCGCAGGTCTGGGGAAACAGCAGATAATATCACCCCATCCTTAAGGATACCTGTAGGTTCAGAATCACCAGGGGAATCAGGCTCAAAACTCCTAGAAAGGGCATCTGCCTTCACATTTTTAGAACCTGGTAGGTATGAAACCACAAAATTAAACCTAGAGAAAAACAACGACCAGCGCGCCTGTCTAGGATTCAGGCGCTTGGCAGACTCAAGATAAATCAGATTCTTGTGATCGGTCAATACCACCACCTGATGTCTAGCCCCCTCAAGCCAATGACGCCACTCCTCAAAAGCCCACTTCATAGCCAAAAGCTCCCGATTACCAATATCATAGTTTCGCTCGGCGGGCGAAAATTTTCGAGAAAAGAACGCACAAGGTCTCATCACGGAGCAGTCGGAACTTTTCTGCGACAAAACCGCCCCAGCTCCGATCTCGGAAGCGTCGACCTCAACCTGAAAAGGAAGAGCAACATCAGGCTGACGCAACACAGGGGCAGAAGAAAAGCGGCGCTTAAGCTCCCGAAAGGCCTCCACAGCAGCAGGGGACCAATCAGCAACATCAGCACCCTTTTTAGTCAAATCAGTCAAAGGTTTAGCAACATCCGAAAAACCAGTTATAAATCGACGATAAAAATTAGCAAAGCCCAAGAATTTCTGAAGGCTCTTAAGAGAAGTAGGTTGCGTCCAATCACAAATAGCCCGAACCTTGACAGGATCCATCTCAATGGAAGAAGGGGAAAAAATGTACCCCAAAAAAGAAATCTTTTGAACCCCAAAAATACACTTAGAACCCTTCACACACAAGGAATTAGCCCGCAAAACCTGAAAAACCCTCCTGACTTGTTGGACATGAGAGTCCCAGTCATCCGAAAAAATCAAAATATCATCCAGATACACAATCATAAATTTATCCAAATATTCACGGAAAATGTTATGCATAAAGGACTGAAAGACTGAAGGGGCATTTGAAAGACCAAAAGGCATTACTAAATACTCAAAATGGCCCTCGGGCGTATTAAATGCGGTTTTCCACTCATCCCCCTGCTTAATTCGCACCAAATTATACGCCCCACGAAGATCAATCTTAGAGAACCACTTAGCCCCCTTTATTCGAGCAAACAAATCAGACAGCAGTGGCAAAGGATACTGATATTTGACTGTAATTTTATTCAAGAGTCGATAATCAATACACGGCCTCAAAGAGCCATCTTTTTTAGATACAAAGAAAAAACCGTCTCCTAAGGGAGATGAAGAAGGACGAATATGTCCCTTTTCCAGGGACTCCTTAATATACTCTCGCATAGCAACATGTTCAGGTACGGATAAATTAAACAAACGACCCTTTGGAAATTTACTGCCTGGAATCAGATCTATGGTACAATCGCAATCTCTGTGAGGAGGGAGTGAACCAAGCTTAGGCTCCTCAAAAACATCACGATAATCAGACAAAAATGCCGGAATCTCAGAGGGAATAGATGATGAAATGGAAACCAAAGGTACGTCCCCATGAGCCCCCTGACATCCCCAGCTTAACACAGACATTGCTTTCCAGTCAAGGACTGGATTATGAGATTGTAACCATGGCAATCCGAACACCAAAACATCATGTAGATTGTACAACACAAGGAAGCGAATCACCTCCTGATGGTCTGGAGTCATACGCATAGTCACTTGTGTCCAGTATTGTGGTTTATTACTAGCCAATGGCGTAGAATCAATACCCTTCAGAGGTATAGGGACTTCCAGAGGCTCTAGATTAAACCCACAGCGCCTGGCAAAGGACCAATCCATAAGACTCAAAGCGGCGCCAGAGTCGACATAGGCGTCCGCGGTAATTGACGATAATGAACAAATCAAGGTCACAGATAGAATAAACTTAGACTGTAAAGTGCCAATTGAAACAGACTTATCAACCTTCTTTGTGCGTCTAGAGCATGCTGATATAACATGAGTTGAATCACCACAATAGAAGCACAACCCATTTTTTCGCCTAAAATTCTGCCGTTCGCTTCTGGACAGAATTCTATCACATTGCATATTCTCTGGCGCCTTCTCAGAAGACACCGCCAAATGGTGCACAGGTTTACGCTCCCGCAAACGCCGATCAATCTGAATAGCCATTGTCATGGACTCATTCAGACCTGTAGGCGCAGGGAACCCCACCATAACATCCTTAATGGCCTCAGAGAGACCCTCTCTGAAATTCGCCGCCAAAGCGCACTCATTCCACTGAGTAAGCACAGACCATTTACGAAATTTTTGGCAGTATATTTCAGCTTCATCTTGCCCTTGAGATAGGGCCATCAAGGCTTTTTCAGCCTGAATCTCTAAATTAGGTTCCTCATAAAGCAACCCCAAAGCCAGAAAAAACGCATCCACATTGAGCATCGCAGGATCCCCTGGTGCCAATGCAAATGCCCAATCTTGAGGGTCACCTCGCAGCAAGGAAATTACAATCTTAACCTGCTGTGCGGGATCTCCAGCGGAGCGAGGTCTCAGAGAAAGAAATAATTTACAATTATATTTGAAATCCAGAAAACGAGATCTATCTCCGGAGAAAAACTCTGGTATAGGAATTCTAGGTTCAGATATAGGAGCATGAATAACAAAATCCTGTAAATTTTGAACTTTTGTGGCAAGATTATTCAAACCTGTAGCCAAACTCTGAGGATCCATTTTAAGCAGGTGAGATCAGAGCCATTCAAGGGTTAGAAGGAGAGGAAGACAAAGACTGCAATTAGAGCTGAAATGCAACTGATTCAACTATAGAGCAAACACAGAGGGAAACAAAAAAAAATAAAAAAAAATTTGCAGACTTCTTTTTCTCTCCTTTCTTCTGCCAACAGTTTTAACACGTGGCCGGCCATACTGTCATGGTTCCCAATGGCAGGGGAACGTCAGGACACATAAATAACGAACGAGCTCTTGGGTGATGGAATCTCGAGCTGACCGTGAGCTAAACCTACCACACAACTAATAGTGGCCGGGGGGCGTGCCTAAGTTTTATCCCTAGACGTCTCTCGCCAGCCGGAGAACTAACTTACCCTAGTAGAGGAAAAAACAGACCTGGCTTACCTCTAGGGAAATTCCCCCAAAAAGGAGACAGAAGCCCCCCACATATATTGACGGTGAGTTCAGAGGAAAAGACATACGCAGTATGAAGGTAGGTTCAGCAAAGCGAGGTCCGCTTACTAGATAGTAGAAAGATACAAAAGGGAACTGCACGGTCAGCTGAAAACCCTTTTAAAATACCATCCTGAAATTACTTTAAAACTCATGTGTCAACTCATGACACCGGAGTGGTAATTTCAGCCCACAAGAGCTTCCAGCTACAGAGAATGACTTAACTGTAAACTGGAACAAAAAATGCAAACAAACTTAGGACTAAGAGTCCAACTTAGCTAAGTTCCTCCCCCTACCGCAGTCCTCTTGCCAGCAGGTAGTTACATGATATCGAGTGCTCGGTACTTTTCATTACGCTTATTCTGTCCCTGTATAATTATTCACAGGTTTAATGGTTAACCTTGTATGTGCACTGACACTTTATTAGCTCTTTATCTACCTCATGATATGGTCATGTATTTTTTAGAGTATTTATATACGTGCATTATATTCTTTATGGGACATATTTACATATACTTCTACGAGCCATGATATCCACTCACATAGAATTACCTTCAGCAATATATGCTACTACAAATCCTGAGCCTGCTGTTGCATAGAGTCTTACTATATATTTAACACAGCTTTACTACTTCTGTATGCATATGCCTGGTTATTTAACCTTTATGTGGACTGCTGTGGGGCCACTCTGCCTTGTTTCTATACCCTTGTCCTAGTATGTTTTGTTTAAAAAAATTTTTGGTTTTAACTACCTTTAATAAAGTAATTTAAATTTTATATTGCCTTTTGTGTGGTACCTCCCTTTTCTTTTGGATATATTTGATTGTGGTGGTACACCGTATATACTTTTTGGTCGAATCTATATTGGTAAATCAATAGTCTAGGAGCAGGAACATGCAACAGAAAGGCTCTGGTTACATTGATGGCCGGCAAGGCAATGACTGAAGAGCAGGAATAAATAGAAACTCCCCACTGCTGATGAAAACAGGTGAACTGAGAAAGAAAACACACCCGAGTCACCAGTACCACTAGCCACCACCAGAAGGAGCCCAAAAGCAGATTCACAACAGGTCACGTGATACCACTCATTAAGGCTCATGAATATGCGCATATTCATGAGCCTTAATGAGCGGTACTGTTATGATCCTTAGTGGTTGAGGATCACAAATTACTCCAGCTAAGTAACAAACATAGGACAAGCTCTAGGGAGGTGGCAAACTGGACTGACCGCAAATCTGAACCTATCCAAACACACTAGAAGTAGCCGGTGAACGTGCCTAAAAATCCTAGACGTCTCGAGCCAGCCTGAGGAACTAACTACCCCTAGAGAGAAAGAAAGACCTCTCTTGCCTCCAGAGAAATAATCCCCAAAGATATAGAAGCCCCCAACAGATAATAACGGTGAGGTAAGAGGAAGGCACATACACAGGGGTGAAAGCAGATTCAGCAAATGAGGCCCACTAATACTAGATAGCAGAAAATAGAAAAGAGAATCTATGCGGTCAGTAAAAAACCCTTACAAAATATCCACTCTGAGATTTCAAGAACCCCCACACCAACTAATGGTGTGGGGGGAGAAACTCAGTCCCCTAGAGCAACCAGCAAGCGAGGAAATCACATTTTAGCGAGCTGGACTAAAAACATAATGAACACTGATAATCAAAAAATGATCAAACAAAAACTTAGCTTGTCTTGGAGAGACTGGGAGCAAGGTAGCCACAAGGAATCTGAAGAGCACTGAATACATTGATAGCAGGCAAGGAACTGAGTCTCCAGGTGAGCTAAATAGGAAACCAACCAAGGATAACGAACCAGCTGATGCAGCCAACCTGCAGAAAGACAACACTACACAGTACCGCTTGTGACCACTAGAGAGAGCCCAAAAATAGAATTCACAACAGTTCCCGCCCCCTTGAGGAGTGGTCACCGAACCCTCATCAAGACCCCCAGGGCGATCAGGATGAGCCACGTGGAAGGCACAAACCAAATCGGCCACATGAACATCAGAGGCGACAACCCAGGAATTATCCTCCTGACCATAACCCTTCCACTTAACCAAATACTGAAGCCTCCGTCTAGAGATACGAGAATCCAAAATTTTCTCCACCACGTGTTCCAATTCGCCCTCGACCAGCACCGGAGCAGGAGGCTCAACAGAAGGAACCACACGTACCACATACCTCCGCAACAAAGACCTATGGAACACATTATGAATGGCAAACGATGCTGGGAGATCCAAACGAAAAGACACCGGGTTAAGGATTTCCAAGATCTTATAAGGACCGATGAAGCGAGGCTTGAATTTAGGAGAGGAGACCTTCATAGGAACATACCGAGAAGACAGCCACACCAAATCCCCAACACGAAGTCGGGGACCCACACCGCGGCGGCGGTTGGCAAAGCGCTGGGCCTTTTCCTGTGACAACCTCAAATTGTCCACCACATGGTTCCAAATCTGCTGCAACCTATCCACCACAGAATCCACCCCAGGACAGTCAGAAGACTCAACCTGACCCGAGGAAAAACGAGGATGGAAACCAGAATTGCAGAAAAAAGGTGAAACCAAAGTAGCAGAACTAGCCCGATTATTAAGGGCAAACTCGGCCAAAGGCAAAAAAGTCACCCAATCATCCTGATCAGCAGAAACAAAACATCTCAAATAAGTTTCCAACGTCTGATTAGTTCGTTCGGTTTGGCCATTAGTCTGAGGATGGAAGGCCGACGAAAAAGGCAAATCAATGCCTATCTTAGCACAAAAAGTCCGCCAAAACCTGGACACAAACTGGGATCCTCTATCAGACACAATATTTTCAGGAATGCCGTGCAAGCAAACCACATTCTGAAAAAATAGAGGAACCAAATCGGAGGAAGAAGGCAACTTAGGCAAGGGCACCAAATGGACCATCTTGGAAAAACGATCACACACCACCCAGATGACAGACATCTTCTGAGATACTGGAAGATCCGAAATAAAATCCATGGAAATGTGTGTCCAAGGCCTTTTCGGAACAGGCAAAGGCAAAAGCAAACCGCTGGCACGAGAACAGCAAGGCTTAGCCCGAGCACAAATCCCACAAGACTGCACAAAGGAACGCACATCCCGCGACAAGGAAGGCCACCAGAAGGACCTAGCCACCAAATCTCTGGTACCAAAAATCCCAGGATGACCCGCCAACACCGAAGAATGAACCTCGGAAATAACTCTGCTGGTCCATTTATCCGGGACAAACAGTCTCTCTGGTGGACAACGGTCAGGTCTATCCGCCTGAAATTTCTGCAGCACTCGTCGCAAATCTGGGGAAATGGCAGACAAAATCACTCCCTCTCTGAGAATACCAGCCGGCTCAGAAACTCCCGGAGAGTCAGGCACAAAACTCCTAGAAAGTGCATCAGCTTTCACGTTCTTCGGACCAGGCAGGTATGAGACCACGAAGTTGAAACGGGAGAAAAACAATGACCAACGAGCCTGTCTAGGATTCAGGCGCTTGGCAGATTCAAGGTAAATCAGATTTTTGTGATCAGTCAAGACCACCACACGATGTTTAGCTCCTTCGAGCCAATGTCGCCACTCCTCAAATGCCCACTTCATAGCCAACAACTCCCGATTACCAACATCATAATTCCGCTCGGCAGGCGAAAACTTTCTTGAAAAGAAAGCACATGGCTTCATCACAGAGCCATCAGAGCTTCTCTGCGACAAAACAGCCCCTGCTCCAATCTCAGAAGCATCAACCTCGACCTGGAAGGGAAGAGAGACATCTGGCTGACATAAGACTGGCGCTGAAGAAAACCGGTGCTTCAGCTCCCGAAAGGCCTCCACGGCCGCAGGAGACCAATTAGTCACATCAGAACCCTTCTTAGTCAAATCCGTCAAAGGTTTAACCACGCTAGAAAAATTAGCGATGAAACGACGGTAAAAATTAGCAAACCCCAAGAACTTCTGAAGACTCTTAACAGACGTGGGCTGAGTCCAGTCATGAATAGCCTGGACCTTGACTGGGTCCATCTCCACAGTAGAAGGAGAAAAAATAAAACCCAAAAAGGAGACCTTCTGTACTCCGAAGAGGCATTTTGAGCCCTTCACAAATAAAGCATTAGCACGCAGGACCTGAAACACCATCCTGACCTGCTTCACATGGGACTCCCAATCATCAGAAAAGACCAAAATGTCATCCAAATAAACAATCATAAATTTATCCAGATATTCTCGGAAGATGTCATGCATGAAGGACTGAAACACAGAAGGAGCATTAGAGATTTGGACTCACTAAGTACTCAAAATGGCCTTCGGGCGTATTAAATGCTGTTTTCCATTCATCTCCCTGCTTAATGCGCACAAGGTTATACGCACCACGGAGATCTATCTTGGTAAACCAACTGGCACCCTTAATCCGAGCAAACAAATCAGACAATAGTGGCAAAGGATACTGAAATTTGACTGTAATTTTATTCAGAAGACGATAATCTATGCAAGGTCTCAAAGAACCGTCCTTCTTGGCCACAAAAAAAAAATCCTGCACCAAGAGGGGAAGAGGATGGGCGAATATGTCCCTTCTCCAAAGACTCCTTTATATAACTCCGCATCGCGGCATGCTCTGGTATAGACAAATTAAAAAGTCGTCCCTTAGGGAATTTACTACCAGGAATTAAATTTATAGCACAGTCACAATCCCTATGAGGGGGCAGGGCACTGGACCTGGGCTCATCAAATACATCCTGGTAGTCAGACAAAAACTCAGGGACCTCAGAAGGAGTGGAAGAAGCAATAGACACCAACGGAGTATCGCCATGAATTCCCTGACAACCCCAACTTGACACAGACATAGCTTTCCAATCTAAAACTGGATTATGAGCTTGCAGCCATGGCAGACCCAAAACGACAACATCATGCAAATTATGCAGAACGAGAAAGCGAATCACCTCCTGATGTACGGGAGTCATGCACATGGTCATTTGCGTCCAATACTGAGGCTTATTCTCAGCCAATGGCGTAGCATCAATTCCCCTCAGAGGAATAGGAAATTCCAAAGGCTCCAGGACAAAACCACAGCGCCTGGCAAACGACAAATCCATCAGATTCAGGGCAGCACCCGAATCCACAAAAGCCATAACCGGGTAGGACGACAAAGAACAAATCAAAGTAACAGACAAAATAAATTTAGGCTGTATAGTACCAATGGTGACAGGTTTAGCGATTTTTTTTAAGCGTTTAGAGCATGCTGAGATAACATGAGTAGAATCACCACAGTAGAAGCACAACCCATTTTGACGTCTATGACTTTGTCGCTCAATTCTGGTCAGAGTTCGGTCACATTGCATAGACTCAGGTCTCTGTCCAGAAAATACCGCCAAAGGATGAGCAGATTTGCGCTCCCGCAAACGCCGATCAACCTGAATAGCTAAAGCCATAGAATCACTCAGACTTGTAGGGGTGGGAAACCCCACCATAACATTCTTAACGGCCTCAGAAAGACCTTCTCTGAAATTTGCAGCCAGGGCACACTCATTCCATTGAGTAAGCAGCGACCATTTCCGAAATTTTTGACAATACACCTCTGCTTCATCCTGACCTTAAGAGATAGCCAGCAACGCTTTTTCTGCCTGATTCTCAAGATTAGGCTCCTCATAAAGCAGTCCAAGAGTCAGAAAAAATGCATCTACATTAAGCAAAGCAGGATCTCCTGGCGCCAGAGAGAAAGCCCAATCTTGAGGGTCGCCACGCAACAAGGAGATAACAATTTTAACTTGCTGAGCGGAATCACCAGAGGAACGAGGTCTCAGAGATAGAAATAACTTACAATTATTCTTAAAATTTTGAAACCTAGATCTATCTCCAGAAAACAACTCTGGAATGGGTATCTTTGGTTCTGACACAGGGCTACGAATAACAAAATCCTGAATACTTTGCACCCGTGCAGTAAGATGATCCACACTAGAAGTCAGAGTCTGAACATTCATGTCTGCAGCTGAGCTCAAAACCACCCAGAGTTCAAGGGGATGAAAGAAGCTAAACAGACTGCAGCAAAGGAAAAGCGGGAGGAAAAAAAAAAATGTACTCAGGTCTTCTTTTTATCCCACTTCTGCGATGCATTAAACACTTTTTGGCCTGCTATACTGTTATGATCCTTAGTGGTTGAGGATCACAAATTACTCCAGCTAAGTAACAAACATAGGACAAGCTCTAGGGAGGTGGCAAACTGGACTGACCGCAAATCTGAACCTATCCAAATACACTAGAAGTAGCCGGTGAACGTGCCTAAAAATCCTAGACGTCTCGAGCCAGCCTGAGGAACTAACTACCCCTAGAGAGAAAGAAAGACCTCTCTTGCCTCCAGAGAAATAATCCCCAAAGATATAGAAGCCCCCAACAGATAATAACGGTGAGGTAAGAGGAAGGCACATACACAGGGGTGAAAGAAGATTCAGCAAATGAGGCCCACTAATACTAGATAGCAGAAAATAGAAAGGGGAATCTATGCGGTCAGTAAAAAACCCTTACAAAATATCCACTCTGAGATTTCAAGAACCCCCACACCAACTCACGGTGTGGGGGGAGAAACTCAGTCCCCTAGAGCAACCAGCAAGCGAGGAAATCACATTTTAGCGAGCTGGACTAAAAACATAATGAACACTGATAATCAAAAAATGATCAAACAAAAACTTAGCTTGTCTTGGAGAGACTGGGAGCAAGGTAGCCACAAGGAATCTGAAGAGCACTGAATACATTGATAGCAGGCAAGGAACTGAGTCTCCAGGTGAGCTAAATAGGAAACCAACCAAGGATAACGAACCAGCTGATGCAGCCAACCTGCAGAAAGACAACACTACACAGTACCGCTTGTGACCACTAGAGGGAGCCCAAAAATAGAATTCACAACACGGTACCACGTGACCGCTCACTCAGGACGCGCTACAGAAGCTGAGACCAGGCATCGCTGGAGCAGGGTGAGTATCGTCTTCAAGGAGGGCGGGGGGAGGGCGGGGGGGCGGCGGTCGGAGGGTGGGTGGGAGTCTGGGCCCGGGCGGGGGTTGGGGCGGTCGGGAGGTGAAAAAAAAAAAAAAAGTTGCTCACTTGGTCACGTGCCCCCGAGTGCCTACTGGCAAATACGGCCCTGATTCAATCACACCAATAAGGCTAAAGGGGTATTCTCAATTTTGGAAGTTATCCTCTGACTTCTGGGACCCCCACCAATCCTGACAGCCAGGGCTCTTCCCTCTGTGAATGGAGCGGTAGTCAATCATGCACCCTGGCGCTCCATTCATTCCCATGGGAGTGCCAAAGACAAGCCAAGCACAGTGGTGGTTCTATTAAGAATGAATGGAGTGAACAGAAGCAATATCAACCACCACTTCATTTACACCCAGTTTTCGGGATTGGCGGAGGACCCAGCAGTCGGAAAGTTATCCCCTATCCCACGGACAGGGGATATCTTCCAAACATGAGAATACCGCCAATGCCTGTTTATATAGGCAGTCTAAAATAAACGATCCATTACTAGATCGCTCAGTGCGCATAGGCTGCCATTGTTCTCGGCAGCACAGGTCCTGTTTACACAGGATGATGCACTGCCGAGATCATTTCACCCTATGAACTAGCGTTTTGCCTGTTTACACTACAAGACAATCATGAAATAAGCGATTTTAACAACCCTAAATGCCCATTTACTGAAAATAAGACAATCTAAACGAGGCAACGAAATCAGTAATATGCATGATATAATATGAAAATAATGATACAGTATACGGTAAATCAATAGCAAGAAAACAGTGCACAAGTTACTTTCGAGAAAGACACAATACATGGTTGTTGTGATGAAACTGCTCGTCAGGAAACTATATTTCCTTTTTAAGGTGTGAAAACCACTTGGTGACAAAATGAGAAATATTAGTAATGTGCTACAAAGAAAACAAATAAGATAAGATCTATGAATGTAACCTTAGGACCAGCTCTTGTACTGTACATTAGAAATTGCCTTTTCAATAATTGACATCTTTCGCACCAGTGGCCATTATTGATTTTGTACATGTTTTCTGGGGATTAATTTCTTTGGCTTTTGATACATTAAGTCTTTTGCATTATGGATTTTTTTTAACTGGGTTTTCAACTCTTTTTTTTTTTTACCATTAAAGACAAAACACTTCTGTGAGTAGAAATAGACTTGAATTTCAAAATATCATACATTTTGAAAATGTTGCTTGCAATGAAAAGATGAAAATAGCCAACAACTACAGTACTTCCTAGTCCAAACTGTTGTGTAAATGATGTGGCACTTTAAAAGGATTGTTCCGTTTGTAAAAAAAAAAATGTTTCAAACGGTTGCCAATCAGAAAAAAAAATATATTTTTGCAAAGGGCATAGATTAAATAGTAAAAAAAAAGATTCTCAACGACTTTCCCACAGCTCCCATTCCGATCCAAGCCCCACTGGTCTATACTTTTTAGTCACTGCAGGAAATGCCTGTTCAACCAATTGCTGGTTGAGGCAGGTCAATGCTAGAAGGAGGTTGGCTGGAAGGGCAATTCTTGCGGGTCCCTGTCCCAATTTGGTATTTGGAAAAAGGGACACACATCTTTTACTGTAAGCCTCATCCGTAACTTCACCCTGTTACCCTGTCTTTCTTGGGTGCCCACATAGAAATAGTTTCCAAAGTGAAACCTTTAGTGTTTCAACACTGTGGGATAGCCCTTTCATAGGTCCACACATTGTGATGCCCCCACTACACAATATGATGCCACAAGGTACCTAATAATACCCATAGTATAATACCCCCTCAGTGCTTCAGTGCGTACCCAAAATATGATACCCTAATTTACCTCTTCCCCACAGCACGATTCCCCTCTGCCCACTCCATTTACAATAGTGCAATAGCTAAAAAAAATACTTATCCCAATTCCCACAATGAGTAGATCAGAGTTACAGATCTAGTGATGCCATTGCCCCTACTACGCCAAGGCTCAGAGCAGGCAGAGGGCACAGACTGAATGTGTGGTGGAACAGAGAGCGAGTGGCTCTCTGCTCCACCATTGCGTTCAACTGTATCTGTGTTTTGAGGACTCATACAGTAGTAACTGGGACATGCTGCCAACCTACTGGGACAGTTTACCAAATCTGGAGTTGCCCCACTGGTTGAAAAACATGCCTGTGTGTCCAGGGACTAGAGACCAGGGGAAACTGGGTCAACCTCAGAATAGGATTATTGATTTCAATAGCTAAGCCTGCCCCCTTCTCTTTCAAAGGCTGATACATGGACTTTAAAACTAATATTTCTCTTGTGATAAATCTTTTTAAATTTATATATAATAAAATCATAATAACAGCAGCTGTTCTAGCACATCCCATGTCGTGAAAGGTCACAAGACGAAGTTGGAATTCCCCTCTACTTTAGCTTTTTTTTATACTCACTGTATTTGCTTCGCTTCTGCTGATCCATATCATCTGACGAGACAGAAAAGTACACAAAACGTTGTGTGATGTCTACAGCTCGGGAATTACTCTCCAGACAATGGTTTCCACTAATGTCTATAGGTCTTAGGTGTTCTCTTAAAAAAAGAAATAGTTGAGCCCCCCACAATAATATGGCTAGTGTCTAATAAACGAATAGAGCATAACCTGATCTTGCAATGCCTTCGTCATAGTCTGACATAAGATAACACTTCTTTACATTCCAAAATTGGGACGTTTTTGTTTTCTCTTGAATGTGGATCGTAGGTACTTTTGCTTTTGCATAAGAAATTAGATTGGACTGCTTCAACAGGGGACTCTACTGGTGTCAGGTTCTTAAGGGCTCGTAAGTAACAATCCCTATACGGTCTGTTATCGGAAGAACATTTTAGAACTTAAGAGACTTGTTCTCTTATGACTGATGCCGGAGCCTTCAAGAATTCCCACAGGTGGATCCAAGACACTCTGTATTGATCCTTCTTGAATTTATGCATCTCATTTTGTTGACTCTGCAAATCTGTCAACGGCGCTGCAGCCAATCAGTGAACTCATTGGCTTGGTCAATGAGTCAGTGAGCTCAATTATTGGCGGCATCAATGTCGACATGATATCAGTGCTACGGACAATAACAGAGTAATGCAAGAGATTCAGTATTGTACCCAAGGAAGGTGAGTAAAGAACAGTTTGTTTTAATAAATTGGAGCTGGGGGATAGAGAAAATTTCTCAAAATGGAAAAAACCCTTTAAGCCTTGAAGACCAACTCCAGAGAACTTCCCTGGAGTAAAACGTTCATCCTTTATTGATGCTGTGGCTGAAACAGTAGACAACAGCATGTTAAAGCAGGTCTCCAGGTCTTCTGTCAATCATTGATTCCCTTTATCCTTGCAAATATATAACTTTGTATTTTGATAATATTCCAAAGAAGTAAAGTTTGCAAATGAGTTTTCCATATAAGTCAATGTCCGACCTCTTAACCAGCCTTGTCAAAGATTTTTGGTATGTCACTTCCAAAAGAAAAGGGGTGGAGAGGTCATGGTCGTCACTCTGAGTAGACAATTGTCACCAGTGGTAGGATGGATATCCAGATAATAATGAGATAGGGCTCACAAAGTGAAGTGGATCCTCTAAGCCTTAGGTCCAGGTGGGCACACGGACCCCAGGTGTTGATGCAGCAAGCAGGAAGGCATGTGGGTAATGAGGACTTAGCACATACAGTAAGCTCAGAAGCAGCAGGACCGAAGAAGTGGCACCAAGGAGGGATTAATGTAAGTTGACAACACAGCAAGCTCAGATAATGAAGCAACCAAAACATGGAAGGCTAGAGTCTCAAACCCAAGTCATAGTTGAGTGTCTAATTGGGCTTTAAATAGGTTTAGGGAGATGATTATCATTGATCCACTACAGCAACCTGCAAAACCCGATGTGTAGCACAGCAGAGAGCAGTGGAGCCAGGGGAAGGAAACAGAGCCTGGGATACCTGGGACAGGTGTGTAACATGGTGCATGAAAGACCACGGCACTCCTTAGGTGCAGTGACAAAAATGTTATTGATCAGTCAGCATGTCATGTTCAAGAATACCACACTTCACAAGATGGCCAACAGTTTGGTAAAAAAAAAACACCTTTTAGGAGCAGTTCTTGCCTCTTGGACGTAAAGAGCCGGATACTGCCTGGCTGAGGAGAGTCCTTTCAATGTATTTCCTACGAGGTACTGGCCTTTAGGGACCACTCACCTACATTGGTAGTCTTATAGGCCCAGCAATGCTCCTTTTTAAAAAAATGTATGCAAAATAGCTGTGTTCAAGAAAGAAGGAAATATTTTGCTCTATGCTACCTATTGAAGGTAACCACTTGATAGGGTGTTAATCGATTCACAGGACACGATCCAGCGGCTACATCAGTAATCTTTGGCCATCAGACAGGAGCCCTCAGAATCTCCTCTTATCTGACGGCATTGCCAACCTGTCATGATGCATAAGGGACGTTGTACCAGGCTGGCGTATCACAGGAAGATACGTTAATGCCGTTAGGTAGGAGGCCGTTCTCATAGTTCTTGTCCAATGGCCACAGAATAAAGACCTGGTCGCTGGAGCAGGAATTGCAAATCCATTTGCACCATCTCTAGTGGCTTCTTTGTAAGTGAATATCTGATGACCCTTCAACAAGCCTTGAACATGAATAAGGATATTATCCAAACCGAAGTCTCCCCTAAAAGAAAAAATATAAGATATCAGTAGACAATACAATTTCAGGGTGTTTACCTCTAATCAGTAGAGAGAAGGGTACTGGTTTGTGATGTGAAACTGTTTTTTTTTCCTTCTGGAAGGGAGCCAATTTGTATAACTTTTCCCAGATCAAATTTTGGCCTTTAAGATTGCTTACACCATTTGGCGTTCTCCTGAAGAAGACTTGGTACCGCTTAAAACCTTCAACAGTCTTTAACACTGAATGAGTCGAAAATACTCAACAAAGAAAAAAGTTTTAAAGCAAAAACATTGACAAAAGAAGAATCTATAGTTACATGATTCTCCTATGAGGTTTTCTTTGTGGATGAAGCAGATTCAGTGTCCCTCTGTCGGGCAGAATGGTTTGATATGACGTCAGTTCTTGGCTTCAAGATGAAAGGGTACTCTTCAGATAAAAGACTGAGCCTGTACCTGAAGGTCTGTAAGAGCCCAGATGTACCAGAAGCACCCTGCCCGCTCGTACAGCATACTGTACGAACTACATCCCCGGTCGAGAAGGTAGACATCGCATCGAGGACATTCTAGATCATAATGGACACTCGGATTTGCATGACTCCAAATAAAGAGGTGAGGACGCAGGAAGGAAAAAAAACAAAGTTGGGATTTAAGGAAATGTTTTATTGTAAAGAAGACCTCTTCTGTCAATGAGAAGCCTCAATAACATTCTTGTTGGTGGCTTAGAGGGACATCCGAAACAGGCCTACGGGACAGCTGTGTCAGCCTTTCAACCTCACAGTTGCTCTCGGAAGCCGAGAGCATTGCGTTTTTAACTCCTCAACTGCCTGTTGGGCCTAGATTTTTTTGTGCCTTTTTTTAATTCTATAGTATGGCGGAAAAAAAATCCAAAGACTTAACATATACGGTAACATTTTTTTTTTTGGGTGGGGTGATGTTTATTCTTATTCTTTTCCAATCTTATCCTAGAATCTTTTGGTGCCAACAAAGAGGGTAACCATAATGATGACTGGGCATGCATCCAGAGAGTGGTGTGAACTATTACGTAAGTAGAACTACACTCTATCTATTGATCATTGCATAGTTCAGTTGTAGAGCATGGGGCAGCATTCAAAAACATTTTTTTTATTTCTTAAGACGTTAGCGTAAAACTGACTATGTTTTCATCAAAACATGAATATTTTGTTTTAAATCTTATGATCTATAAATCAGTAGAACATATTCCAACTTGACACAAAGCTGGAAGAAATTTTTGGAATTTTTTTTTCTTTAAGATTTAATAAACTTGTTTTGGTTTTTTTCTCCGACAGATTGTTGAAGTCTAGCCTGGAAAGTTTAAAGAGATATTGATGATAAATTCTGTCTGTTTAATGAGTTGAACTTGGAAAGCATGCCACAAGTTCTTCCTCCACCCCCTCCCTGGTTCCCTAGGCTGGCACCGAGACAAAAACTATTTTTGCAAGATATATTGTCTTGCCAAGCATGTCGTCCATATACTACAATAAAAAAAAAACTGACCAGCACTTCCAAACAGAATAAAGCAAGTGTGGACAGGTGCCAGCTGCTATGTCTGCATAATATACGTCGTCCATATGCTAGATCAGTTGTTTTGTATGAAAATTCTGTTTTTTTAACCCCTGAACATAAAAGTTCATGAATCTCTGCATCTCTACAAACTATATTCTAACAAGATTATTATCTTCACACTCTTGACAAGTAAATTGATAATTCCTTTTTTTGGATCATCCATGTCTGATCTTGGTATTTGGCTACACTAAAATAATTTCCAAAGGAATAAACCAGTCTACAGGTTTTAAACATTGAAAAACCCCAAATAATCTAAGAAATGCAAAATCTGCCTAAACTTTACTATATGTTATAGACTCTCTAGTACCTCTCCATGGTAAAGATTCTGTCTCTAAGCGATAATTCCTTCCCCCCCTGAACTTTCAGTGATATTTTTCTAACCTATAGATTTTTTTCAAAAATACCAAGAAAAAAAGAATCTCAGAAATGTAATTTTTTTAATGTAAGATTCTAAAATATCCAATTTCCATGAGGTCAGAGGCACAGCCAATGATGGAGATGACAACGCATTTCCTTGCGGTATAAGTAGGGACTGTTTGGGCTTTTTTTTTTCAAAATCGTCTGACCGTCTGCAGGAAGAAAGAGGTAAAGGGATAAGGAGGGACGGTATGAATGGTTTACGGATTGCTTTAAATTATACATAAACAATTATAATAGACAAGTAATTGAAAATTCTTATTTTTTTTAATTGTGCATAAAATATTTTCACATTTCAATGTGAAAGATAAGATTCAAATGCTCCAAGTTTTAATCTTATTACGTATATTTTAACTACGTTCTAGTTGTAGTTTTTAGACACTTTTTTTATATATATTTTGTATTTCTGAATTACTTTCTTATTATTTATATTTCTTATGTTGTGGGTTTTTATGGGTTTTTTTTTATATAATTTTAAGTTCATTTTAGTGTCCCTGCACATGGATAGACAGTTAAATAGATTGATAGACAGATGATAGATAGATAAAGAATAGATAAATACATTAAAAAAAAGGAAGCACTCCAAATCCAAAATTAGCGAAAAGAAGAAAAAACCTTTAATAGCCCATGTGGCGTGGCGACGTTTTCATTACATAGAACGTTTCTTGCGAAACCAAAACGTTGCCACGCCACATGGGCTATTAAAGGTTCTTTTTTCTATCTATCTATCTATCTATCTATCTATCTATCTATCTATCTATCTATCTATCTATCTTCTGTCTATCAATCTATGTGACTATCTATATACAGGAACACTAAAATGAGCTTAAAATTCTAAAAAAAAAATAAAAAAAACCCCACAACATAATAAATCTAGTTAATTAAAAAGCAAAGCAAGGATGTTTTAATAGCTTACACTTTAACTATAAAAATATAATCTATCTTTTATTCTATATATACTGTTGTCCAGACTCTGTGGCTTCCACCCGCACTTTATTTGATTGGTGCTACTTAATTTTTTGTGACGGAATTTTAGACTAGATGGATAGATATGAGATAGATAACAGATAGATATGAGATAGTTAGATTTATATGAGATAGATAATAGATAGATAGCTAGATGAAATTAATGAAAAGTTTGACACTTTTGCACCTTTCTCAGCCCTTTTACCATCTTAAAAATTGCCAAAGATATCAATAGCTTCCCCCTTTTCCTGTGTTACGTGATTTAATTGCTTATGCCGGGGGTCTTCCACTTCACATACCGGTGCCACCTCCCTGGCAACCCTTTTCGTACAGAAAGACAAACACATCTGTCAGCCCATAAATTATACAAAAATCAAAGAAATGCATGGGGAAGATTAATGAAGGCTTTCTTATTAATGGCACTTAATCTAGTAAACATAGAGACCATATATTCAGGAGCACACAGGCTGTATGGAAATGAATTCCCAATTCCCTTTTGGATGAATCAATTGGGGTCTCAGCCTTTCATTATTGCACAGATTCAGTTTAATCTACTGGGGGTTCAGCTCCTTTATCCTCCAGCTGATTGGTATAATCGGGTGGGAGGATGGATTCTTTCTTTTCATTCAGATTCCCTTTGGCCGGGCAGACAGATGACTCCTTTATTCTCCTTAACCAAATCTAGCTAATCTTTAGGGAGACAATTCATTACGGGCTCGATAATGGCGCGCCTTCTGATGGGACCTGGTCACCTCTGCCTTTCTTTCCCTGTCCGTACTCCATTGTCCTCTTCAACATATGCGGACGGGTTTTTAAAGCGCGACCTAAATTACCGAATAGTTATTAAATGACAAATCTTATTACAAAGAAGAAAATGATCATAGTAACGCAAATATTGCAGCCTCAGAGGCATCAAATGAGAAATTCAGATCTGCTCTATCTATATGATCAGCACGGGGTGGGGGGTGCAGAGACTGGAAAAGGTCCCCCCCAAAAATATTTCTACTTCAATTATAGCATTAGAGTTGGATTATACTAATTTAATATGGTGTATTATGGAAAATATGCAAAAATAGCTCTCGCCCGGAAGGAAAGAACCTTGCTTTGCCATAATTAAGCAGTACCGGTGATTCTAGCCAAGTTCGAAGGCTTGTTAAAGGGTCAAATATTGACTTATAGGGTCACTATCTATGTATAGAAATACATTGTTTTCTAAATTTCAACCTATATAATTATTTTTTCTCTACGGCATAGTAAATATTTTCCAATCTGTATGGTTGGTTTCTTTATTGGTATATATTTGGTATATTAAATAGTTTTTATTTTTGGGGTCATAATTTTGTTAGGTCCGATCATGATGACTTTGTATTACCAGGCAGCCCAGGTCTCATATATGTGATTTTCTCATATGTTCCTCTATGTAGTAAC
The DNA here is from genome assembly GCF_051348905.1 of Ranitomeya variabilis. Taxonomy (NCBI): domain Eukaryota; kingdom Metazoa; phylum Chordata; class Amphibia; order Anura; family Dendrobatidae; genus Ranitomeya; species Ranitomeya variabilis. The sequence goes on from NC_135233.1 coordinate 227,245,884, forward strand.
TTCATTATATTCTTGACAACTAGTTTTGAAAGTTGAATGATGTTCCTAATAAAGCCCATATTACACGATAAAATATTTTGTCAGCTATAGGCATCATCATAGGACAGCTTTCTAATTTCTTGACAATTCAAGAATGATATGTGTTTTTTTTTATCGTGGTCTTGAATTTTTTGTCTAAATTGGATCATCAAGTTTACAAAAAAAAATTAACTTTGGACCCACCATCCATTTGTAATATTAATTTTGCCATGAAAGCAGCCATCACTTTAAGTAATGATTAACCCCGTTGCGTTGGTTTGTGACAAGGTTGCGGGTAGTGACGTCAATTGGAAAGTACCGTGCGCTGATTAACGTACATGAATACAACCCGCTAAAAATCTACCGCAATGACGCCAGAGGCGGCAAAAATGCATAAAAAACAGCATTTACTTTTCTGAGAAACAGAGCCAAAACCACCTTTTTTGACCCATATCCCGTAGATGGTCCACACCCATTTACCATTAGCAAGTGCTATGATAGCCGAGATGTTATCACCACATATTTATCAGTGCAAAGGTAGAAAAAAAAAGTTAATTTTTTTTGCACTTTGGAAACGCCAAACATGTTGGAAGAGATACAACTCTTAGTATTTGTTTTATGTGTTTTTATGCTTTTTTTATTTACTTTATTTAAATTAATTTTTTACTTATTTACTTATTTTTAGCTTTTTTTTTACATTTCTCACATTTTTTATTTTCCAGGTAGTGCTAAAGATTTGTATTTATTTAATTCTGGGTTTTTTTTTTGTTTTTTTTTCAAAACTTGCCATATGAAGAGTAGTACTGTGCCAAATGTTAAGGACTTTTATGTAGATGTAGAGGTAAAACACCTATACAGTGCATAAGGTCAAAACTGTCTGCACATAGAATCGAAAACTGAAAATAAAACTTATAGATTAAAAAAAAGTTGCTTAAAATTGTGTGTTGCTTAGAGTAGTAAGTTATTTTTAATTTATTACATTTTGGTAAAGAGACATTAGTATTTTCCAATATTATTATTAGTATTTTCTGTATCAATTCCTCGTGGAATTTTTAAGCTTTCCGCTTGCTGACATTCAATAGGAATTGTCACTTAAAAAAAAAAATATATATATATATATATATATATATATATATATATATATATTTCTGTATATCTATACAAAACTATCACGTATGAGAAAAAATAGTAATTTTTTTACATTTTTGAGCCAGTAACTGGATATCACTGGAGACTTGGGGGACAAATCTTATAGTGTTTGTACTGTACTGAAGATCATTGCTTTCATCTTGTAGGGCCTAGAATACATCCTACTTGATAATAACCACATGGTAATAATACTAATTACTGATTGCAGTGATAAGGCTGAATTGCTATTTTTACAAGTAGGAGATGTTATTTGAATAAGGGGATATTAGCAGGAAAGCTCTTATAATATTAATTTCAGGTAACTCGCATGTCTACAAATTATCCTCAGCTGTTCACTGCCGGCACAATTCCCTGATCACAGCTTTTTTCCATGTGTAATGAGACATATTTGCATTTTAATCTGTTAATGAACATACTTATTAATTAGGAGACACCACACTCTAAATCTCACCCCGCTGACACTAGAGGGGACTTGATGGAGTCATGGGCCCCCTGGTGTTATAACTGGAAACTGCCTCATTGTTTTAGCTAAAACTATTATCTATCTATCTATCTATCTATCTATCTATCTATCTATCTATCTATCTGTCTATCTATCCCATATCGATCTATCTATCTATCTATCTATCTGGCAACCTGCCTATCATTATCTATATTTTTTCTTTTTTTCTTTTATTTCTTTCCTTCCTTTCTTTCTTCCCTCCCTCCTTTGTTCTTTTCTTTATTCCCTCCTTTCTTTTTCACTTACTTTCTCCCTTCCCTCTTTCCTTCTTTCCTCCCTTTCAGTATGCCTTCTTTCCTTTCTCCATTCCATATTTCCTTTTTTCCTCCCTTTTTCCTTCCTGTCTACCTTCCTTCCTTTCTCCCTTCCCTCCTTCCTTCCCTCCTCAATTTCTTTCTTCCTGCCTTGCTTCCTTCCTCCCTCACTTCATTCCTTCCTTCTTTCTTCTCTTTCTCCCTTCCATCCTTCCTTCTTTCCTACATTTCTCCCTTCCTGTCTGCCTTCCTTCCTTTATCCCTTCCTACCTTCCTTCCTCCTTCCATCTTTCCTCCCTTTCTCCCTTCCTTCTTTCCTCCCTTTCTCCCTACCTTCCTTTCTTTCTCCCTTCCATCCTTTCTCCTTTTCTGCCTGACTTCTTTCCTTCCTTTCTCCTTTTCTCCATTACCTCCTTCTTCTTTCTTCCTTTTCTCCCTTCCCTCCTTCCTTCTTCCCTTCTTTTCTCACTTCCCTCCTTCCTTCCTCCTTTCTCTCTCTTACTTTCTCTTACTTTCTCACGCTTTTTCTCTTTCTTTCTCTCTCATTCTTTCTGTCTTTCTTTCTTATATGAACATTCAGCCCTAAATGTATGCAGTTTGTTCAGGCCTGCTGTTATCCATATATAAAAGTAGCATTCATCAGGTAGCACACAAACCATCAGATAATAACATCACATATTTTGTGGCCGCTGTATCCCACCATCCTATATTTATTATATCCATTAGAAATTTACCTATTTTTACAATATTAAACACACCTATACTGGAGTCTTCTCCAGGGCTGTAGCTATAGAGAGCTCATTGGTAGTCACTGCTTCCTGATACCTGATGGAACTAAAAGGCCCCTCTGATACCAGTATTATGATTAGCAGCACAATGTGGGGTTTAGGCCTTTACAGAATTTTCATTTTCACTCAGATTACCATTTAAATACTGTAGACAGTCATACTCAGGGCTTCCACCAGGAATTCCAGGGGCGCCATACTAACAACATTTTTGGGCACCCTTGAGACTCCGCCCAGGCTCCACCCCGGAACCTTCTGCACTTCCACCACCCACTCTTGGAAAAACTCTAATTCTGCCCCATGTCCTCACCAATCACACATTAACATCTCCCACTGAACACTATCGCATACATAGCCAGCAGCTTTTGTTTTGGCCAAAAGATTTTTTAAACCACCACCTCCACGACAAGGTAGGCTCTTTTGGACGAACCCCACTCTACTCTAACCTATTAAACATTTCTTAAAATATCCAATACTCTTTAGGTATATTTTTATTTACTTTTCTTTAAGGGAATGTGTCACTTACATTTTTTAAAATGGCCAATAATACAACATACAAGGGACAAATACCACCATACCATAACCAGACCACATATTACCACCACATAGTGACCAAATATTACCGCATACAGGGGACAAATACCACCAGACCACATATTACCACCACATAGTGACCAAATAATACCGCATACAGGGGAAAAATACCGCCACACCATGACCAGACCCCATAATACTAATACATATTGAACGAATAATACCACATACAAGGGACAAAAGCCACCACCCCATCACCAAACCACATAGTACCATCGCATAGTAAACTAATAATACCTCATACAGGGGATAAATAACATCACACCATGACCAGATCACATACTACGACCACATAGTGGCCGAATAATACCACTTACAGGGAAAAAATACTGTTACACCATGACCAGATCACATATTACCACCACATAGTGGCCGAATAATACCACTTACAGGGAACAAATACTGTCACACCATGACCAGATCACATATTACACCACATAGTGACTGAATACTACAATACTGATCATCAATAATAAAAAAAAGCACCCTAAGTGTCATTATACGCAGGAGTTCTTTACATAGATATAGAGTGTATATTGTCAGTGTACAGGTAATACAGTGATCACCAGTGATATTATACACAGGAGCTTTGCATATAGCATATAGTGTACAGGTAATGCAGTGATCACTAGTGACATTATACACAGGAGCTCGGTACACAGTATACAGTGTATAGTGTCAGTGTACAGGTAACATACTAACTCACCAGTGACATCTCTAGTTGAAGACATTTATCTTAGCTTTTCTTCTTCATCCTGCTCACACGCCTTCATTTTTTCCACCCAGGACTAGTCTGAGCAGAAAATAAACAGTTATCTAGAGCACATTCCCCAATTTTTCCCCAACTTCTACTCTACGCCAGATGAAAAAAGGGACATAGTGTCGCCCTGCACAGTAACAGGACCCCCACATACTGAAAACAGTATCCTCAAAAGTAAAATACATCACAACGGTAATAATATCCATTAATTAGCCCCTACAATAATAATGTCCTATATCCTGGCACCTTACTTTAATAACGTCCCCCATTTTCGCCCCCATGTGTCTCATTCCTGGCCCCCATGTGTTTCCATCCTGCTCCCATATGTGCTCCCTTCATGGCCCCATGTGTCCTCCCATCCTGGCCCCATATGTCCTCCCATCCTGGCCCCATATGTCCTCATATCCTGCCCCCCAATGTCTCCATCCTGCCCTCCCATATGTCCTCCCACCCTGCCACTTCCATGTCTCCATCCTGTCCCCCATATGTCCTCCCATCCTGCCTCCCATAAGTCTCTACCCTGACTCCCATATGCCTTCATCCTGCCCCATATGTCTCAATCCTGCCTGCCTTATGTCTTCATCCTGCCCCTCATAAGTCCTCCCATCCAGGCCACATGTGTCTCCATCCTGCCCTCATATATGTCTCCATTCTGCCCCCATATATGTCCTCTCATTCTGGCCCCATATGTCTGTCACTGCACAGCAGTCGGGTGACCCGAGACCAGGTGCTCCTTCCCTGTCACTAACACTAGGGGGCACCCTAGCTCGCCCTGCTCTCCTGATACTTCAGATGGCAAAGATGCTGGGGCCTCCGCCCTTGCCTTATCTCTTGAGTTATCTCTCCGTCTGTTCTCTTCCCCCAACCAGGGAAGAGGGGGTGTTACTGTGCACTGTAGTACACCAACCTGACAAACAAGGTAACACAAGTAAGGGTTGACAGAAAACCCCAGGCATACAAAATATTCACTCACATGTAACAGAGTAATGCACTTGGGTGTAGAGGTAGGAGAATAAACAAAACAGAGAAGGATAAGGAATTACCACGCATACAAACCAAGCAACAGTCACTAATAACTCCTTCAACTCTCCTTCTCATATGTAGTCCTCTCCCACCATTGGCCATGCAGCAAATGCTAGCTCTGACAAGGATTTGTAACAGAACCTAGATTATGAAGGGAAAAGGAGTGGCTAACTGAGCTCAGCTGTGAACACAGAATTTCCAACATGGTCGATTAACCCTTGTTCAGCCAGAAGAAATAAACACCTTTAAAATGAAGAAATGCTTCTCAGTGCCAGCGTAGGAGCAATCAGACGCTGCGGTCTTGTGGTTCCACACTGTCGCAGTAACCCCAAGACAGTCTCCATCCACCCCCCATATATGTCCTCTCATTCTCGTTCCATATGCCTCTGTGGCACCCCAGAAGTTCGGATACCACAGTAGTGCTGCCTTCCTCTCAGGGAGGGTAGTGCTATGCCTGGAAACAAGAGAGATCTCTTTGGCAGGTACATCACACACACAACACCTTCTGAATCCAGACCAGGAGGTGGAGCTCAAAACCCAGTTTTAGGGCACCTTCCCTGAATAAACATCCTGGTCTGGAGGAGGAGTCAGACAGTTGGTCCAGAGAGACCAGAGAGAGCAGACATCGAGTAGAGACAGGAAAGGAGCAGAGGAGAGATTTAGAGCTAAGGGAGGCTGCGAGTGGGCCTCCTGTGAACCAGAGTGCGGAGATCGGGTACCGGGAGCCCGAGGCTGTGGGGAGCTGCAAGCCCCATAGCTGAACTGGAGGGCACAGGACTATATGTATACTGCCCATATTAAGCCTGTGGTACAGCAGCAATCTGGAGCCTGGAGTCACCATACAGAGACCCCAGAAAGAACGTCTCAAGCTGCCTATCATACAGACACTGTCCCGGGACAGAAAAAGGACCAGGACCATGTTAGGACACTTCAGGCAGCAAGGGACTTATAGTGAGTGCAAAGTAGAAGGCTCCCAACCTAACTTGCCAATGGGATTTCACTTGTTTCCTGGCTGCCTGAACACCTTATGTACTTGTTATTGGTACCCTGGACTGAGGCCTGTTACAACTTCAGTAAACCAGGTAAAGACTGCAACACTGTGCCCCTTACTCATTCACCAGCATACACCATAATCGCCATACACCTTAGGAGCACCTGTGGGAAGCGTCACCATCCAGCTGCCATACCATCACCCCAGAGGACCCCTTTAATTGAGTCCCAGGGCCACGAACCGGGTCACAGCCACAGTGACATTACCTTTAAGAGTGACCGGACCCGGTACCGAGTATCCCCATTGCCCTGGTGGGCGACTCAACTTTGGCGTCATGAACAGGATATCGTGCCCTGGCATCACCAGGTACTGTGTGCCAGAGACTGACAGTTTGTTTGAAAACTGCCATTGCCGCGCGGCGTGGAGCGTGAGGGGAAAAGAAGGCGTACCTTCGTGGGCGGAGCTGATCGAAAAGAGCGCAAAGAAGAAAACGGGTGCCACGCTGCCAGGAACGCCGGAAGTGAAGACGCCGTGCAGCAGAGTCAGAAGTGAGGATGCTGCAAAGTGCTGGACTGAGGACCGGGAAGCGCCCGACCGCACGAGAGGAACCACTGCAGACTGCGCACCGGAGGAACCGCTACAGACTCCGGAGGAGAGACCACGGCTTCCACAAGGTTAGCACAGGGAAAAAGCCATGTCTGACCCGGGAGGAGGGTTGGCGGCGGTGGCAGCCGCAGGCCCCATGGTACACCCAGGCCCCACAGCTGACACATCTGCAGGCCCAGTGATGCCCCCAGGCCCCGCGGTGGACGCAGCCGCAGGCCCCATACCACCACCAGGTCACGCAATGCCCGCAGCTCCAATTAGCCGACCGGACCCTCCACAGCTACAGTGCCCATAATGCCACTGTCCATGCCATATATTCCTGGAGCGGCCTGGTTGCCACAATATTCCGGAGAGTCCCATACATTAAGTGACTTTAAGGAAAGAGTCTGCAGCCTATTTGAGGTCTATTCCCTGACCGAGCATCAAAAGGTCAGCAAATTAACTGGCCAACTGATTGGCGCGGCCCTAAGAGGTAAAATCCTGGCCAGATATGGAAAAAGGGACTGTGCGGCAGATCTTTGCCAAACTTAAAATCACATTTGACACCCGCACCGCTGCAGAAGTCAAAATGAAGTTTTTCGTGTTTAAGAAAAGAACACGGATAGCATATGGGACTATGCCCTTAATCTGCAAGAGGCACTATGGGCCATAAAACAGGTTGATCCTAACAGCGTCCAGGATGGAGACAAGCTCTTAAAGGAGCAGTTCATTGAGGGACTCCTGTCCAGCACCAACAGGACCCAGCTACGCCTCCTGGCCTTGCAAAACCCTGACCTGGACTTAGCACAATTTTAAGACAGGGCCATCCGGATGCTGCATGAACCTCAGCCCAGCCGCACAGTGCCCCCTAGGCGTCCAGCTCTCACGTACCACCAGGAGGTGGCATCATATCCTCAGATCCCCGTTGAGGCAGACGCACAGGTCCTGGATGATGATCCCTCCAGAGGACTACGCCTCCAGGTCCAAGAACTAACTAAAAGCGTAGCTGCACTAGCCCGGACCCTGCAGTCCCTACAGGAACCCCCAAAGGAGAAGATCAAGCTGGCTTCCAGACCGGAGGACATCCCCTGGCGACGGCAGAAGAGGATCCCGCCGACCAGAGGAAGGGACAACGACCGCTATCATCAGGATGGATGACCCATCTGCCGCTGCTGCAACCAGGCCAGACACATTGCAAGGTACTGTCATTTAAACGAGCGACCCCTGGGGCAGAGGGCCAACTCCCAGGAATAGGACGACCAGGCCCACAAAACTGGCGAGCCAAGTACGTCAGAGGACGACCTGTCCTCCCCATTGTGATAGACGGCATCCCGATGAATGCTTTGTTGGACACCGGTTCTCAGGTGATGACTATGTCTTACATTCTCTATAAACGTTATTGGCCTGACACAGACATTACCCGTGGCCCAGATAGTGATTTGACAATAGTAGCCAGTAATGGTCAGCCTTTGCCACAGGTGGGGTACAAGGAGGTCACCATTAAGGTGGGGCAGGTAGAATTGAAGGCCCAAGGAATGGTGATTGTTGATATTGACAGACGCAAATGTAACCCTATGATGACCATTGGTACTAATGTCATTGAAAATGGTCTTGCAGAGGTTATTGTCTTGTTACAACAGGTTGCCGAAACTGCTGGTTCCAGTGAGCAGAGAGTCCCGCACAAAGAAATCAGAGCCCTGGTGCAGAGACAACAGGTAGAACTGTCTGATGGAGAAATTGGACGTGTCACAGTGAGTGATCCGATCCCCATTGCAATACCCCCAGGAGTGAAATGTTAATATGGTGTCGGACAGCAATAGGCCTCAAAGATAAAGACTACCAGGCCTTGGTAGAACCTGTGTATTCAGATAGTAGGCCCACAATCCTGACAGCCAGAGGGGTGGTTGAAGTCCACAAGGGGAGGGTACTAGTACGTGTCCTCAAATGTGGAGACAAAGAGGTCCACCTAACCAGATATGTCACACTTGCCAAACTGTTTACTGTTAATAATAATGCAATGCAGGCAACAGAACCCTTGGTCCCATCCAACCGGACGGAGGACAATGGCTCTGCAGGACAAATGGAGGATTGGTGTCAGAAATTACATGTGGGCACTGACTCTACCCCACCACACCAAAAACAAGGGGCTTACCGGGTGGTCCATGAGTATGAACAGGTATTCAGCAAGCACCCACTAGATTTTGGGCAGGTAAAAGGGGTGCAACATCATATCCCCATGGAAAGTCATCCACCCATTAAAGAGAGGTACCGGCCAGTACCACCAGCTCACTACCAGTGTTACAAAAGTATGTTACGAGAGATGAAAGAGGCTGGGGTAATCAGATAGTTGTAGCCCATGGGCAGCTCCACTAGTCCTCGTCAAGAAAAAGGATGGCACAATGAGAATGTGTGTTGATTACAGTCAGATAAACCACATTACACATAAGGATGCATACCCATTGCCCAGAATCGAAGAGTCATTAGCTACTTTATAATCTGCTAACTACTTTTCCACCTTGGATCTCACCAGTGGGTACTAGCAGGTTCCTGTGGCAAAGGCGGATAAAGAAAAGACGGCCTTCACAACACTGATGGGTCTCTCTGAATTCAACTACATGCCATTTGGACTGTGCAATGCACCAGTAACATTCCAGAGGATCATGGAGTGCTGTCTCAGGCACAAGAATTTCAAAACCGTCTTGTTGTACCTGGACAATGTAATAGTCTTCTCTAAGACATATGAAGACCACCTGACGCACCTGGCTGAGGTGTTTGAAGCTTTGTCCAACTTTGGCCTGAAGGTAAAACCATCCAAATGCCACCTGTTAAAGCCCAAAGTGCAGTACCTGGGCCATGTGGTAAGCACCGAAGGTGTGGCACCAGACCCTGACAAGGTCACTGTGATCAGGGACTGGCCGAAGCCCAACAATATCCATGAAGTCCGGCAGTTCCTCGGGTTGGTAGGCTACTACCAAAGGTTCATTAAAGACTTCACAAAGATAGCCACACCACTGCAGGACCTGTTAGTGGGCCAATCCAAGAAAACCAAGGGTAAGAATACCCCGTTTGACTGGAACGACAAGCTGGAGGGATCCTTCACTCGATTGAAGTTGGCTCTCATGGGAGATGAGGTACTGGCCTACTCTGAATATCGCCAACCGTTTGTGCTGTACATGGACGCTAGCAACGTGGGACTGGGAGCAGTGTTGTCCCAGGTGCAGAAAGGCAAAGAAAAAGTAATTGCCTACGCCAGCAGGAAGCTTTGTCCCACTGAAAGGAACCCCGAAAACTACAGTTCCTTTAAGATGGGCGGTAACAGAGCGCTTCAAACACTACCTGGCCTCAGCAAGATTCACAGTTTTCACAGACAACAACCCACTGACACACCTGGAGACGGCAAAACTAAGTGCCTTGGAGCAGTGATGGATGGCCCGGTTGTCCAACTATGAATTCACCATCAAGTACCGAGCAGGGCACAAGAATGCAAATTCCGAGGCGCTGTCCAGGATGCCCAACTTACCAGAGATGGAAGAAGATCCAGAAGCACTTGAAGAGTTACCAGCTTTCCATCGCCCCGGAGCGACTCAGTATTCCCATTATGTGAGGAACAGGCGCAATGACAAGCAAGAAGCCACACTGAACCCATTGTCCCACCATGGATGGGCAGAGACACAGGACAGTGACCCCGCGGTCCGTCTGATAAAGGAGCTGCTGATGCAAGCAGATTCACACCCTGGTCCACACGATCCACAAGAGACTCAACAGCTGTGGAAGGACAAGGGCAAATTGTTTATCTACGGCGATAAGCTGTGCTGGAGGAATATTGATCCACGTACCCACGAGTTGGTTTGGCAGATAGTGGTCCCAAGACGAGATGCACTAATGGTTCTGGAAGCGTACCACGATGGAGCAGGACACTTCGGACAGAAGAAATTAGAGAACCTACTCCATGGAAGGTTCTACTGGATTGGCATGAGAAAAACCATTGAAAAGTGGTGCCGGGAGTGTGGCCCATGCAACCTGCGCAGAAAGGACCATGACAGCCAGAGTTCTCCCCTACAGCCCATAGTCACCAAACAGCCACTTGAACTGGTGGCCTTGGACCACGCGATGCTAATTCCAAGCCAGTCAGGCTATGTCTTTGCTTTGACCATTGTGGACCATTACTCCAGATTCCTGGTAGTCATACCTGTCAAGGACCATACAGCGAAGACGGCAGCCAAAGCCTTCCAACAACACTTTTGTTGACCACATGGTTACTTTGAGAAGGTACTAACTGACCAAGGCCCTCATATATGTCCTTTTATCCTGACCCCATATGTCTCCATCCTGTCCCCCCATATGTCTCCATATCCTTGAGCAATATGTCTCCATCTTGCTCCTATATGTCTTCTCCTGTCCCCCATATCTCCATCTTGCCCACATATATGCCTTCAGATCCTAGCCCCATATATGTCCATTCTGTCCCCCGATAAGTCTCCATCCTGCCCTTATGTATGTCCTTTCATCCTGGTCCCATATGTCGCCATCCTGCTCTTGTATATGTCCTCTCATCCTTTCCCCCATATGTCTCCATTCTGCCCCATATATGTTTTCTCATCCTGTCCCCCCATAGGTCTCCATCCTGACCCCATATATGTCTCTATCCTGTCCCCCCTCCATATTGCAGATTTCAGTAATAAAAAAAAAAGTTTCTCCTAACATGGCCGGGGTCTAGCGGTGTCCTCTTCCTCAATCATTTGACGTCATACGCCAGCGGCGTGCATGTTTATGTCAATTGCCAGCCTCTGATTGGCTGGCAGCTATTGTAGTGTAGGAAGTCGTCATTCATGGCAATAGATTACAACTAAACGTGCGTCCGAGGACCCACGTTCAGTTATTAGCGAACCGCCAAATCCTGTCCCTGGGGCCCGATGAGGAGAGGGGCCCCCTCCTCACCGGGCCTCATATGCCAGTAAGGGCAATAATGACTTGATGGTGGACCTAGTCATACTAATTGGGATACCTTCATATATTCAGTTTTTCAGAGCATTTTCAAAGCATTTTTTGTTATTGCAACTTTTATGTTACTTTGAAGTCTATAGTACATAATTACATGCACTACACACAAGGGGGCCGATTAATTAAGATTAGCGTAGAGCATGCCAGTCTGAATAAAGGGCTTGCTGGAGTAAAATGCGCCAACATTATTAAGAAGCGCATGACACTTAATGAATTTGCCGCTCTTTCTGATTGGTGTGCATCTCCGTGCGCCGTGCCAAAATTGCTACTCCAACCAGTGAATAGAGTAGCATTTCTGGAGTATAAAATGCTGGCATTTTAATGAATTAGATTGGCAGGCATGGCCATGAGCTGTCCCACCCTGCTCCTCTCTGGATACATGTATTTTGGCAGAGCTGCTTCAAATGGGCGTGAAAACGACAAAAGTCACAAACTTTTGGTGCGTCAAAATCTTTTGATGAATTGGCCCCAAAGTGTTTTCTGTGCTGTTTTTTGGCTGTTTTCTTAACCTTTTTTACTTTTGTTGGAGGTATGTAAAAAGCACCATTAGGATGAATAATGCATATATGTAAATATCATTTTTTAGAACCCTGTAAATGTTGAATCTGGGACATTAGTGTATGTAATGAACCCCAGTTTGGAGTCTCGTTTACTACTGTGTTAGGGGAATCAAACTCCAATTCTCCAAAATAATAATAACAAAAGAAACTCTAAATAAGACCGGAACAGTAACAAAAACTTATTGTACGTAAAATAGTTATCAAGGGGTTGTCCAGACTTGTAGTTCATGTCTGCAGTCACTCTGTTTGGCTACAGACATGTAAGTCCTTACAATGAGCAGTGTGCACACTGGAAGGATTCTTTGGTGCTGGTGTACCACAAAGCCACGTGCAGACTAGACGTGCGTGGCCTCGTTCCATACAAGTGAATTGAGAGAGGCCGGACACGTCTAGTTGGAATGTGGCCAGATGTATGCAAATAACAAATCACATTACCACCTGCTCCCTACACCTGCAGCGGAGAATCCTAACAGCGCGCACTGTGCACGCTGTGAGGATTCACAAGTCTGCAGGCACATAGAGTGACTGCACACTTGAGCTACCAGCCTGGACAGCCCCTTTAAGATTGATGGTGATAACAATGCACTGAGATCTCAATGGAAAAAAGTCTGAAAAGTTTGTTTCACTAGATGATCGTTTCACAGAATACATGGTGATTTCCCAGGTACTGTCAGACGCTGGTGCACAGCCTACACTCCCGCTCAGCACACAGTGACATTGGAAGAGCTGGCTCTGGCCCTGGCGTCTGACATATAACACGGGTATCTGATTTCTTGCTGTGTTTTGAAGTGCGCTGCCTGTTGGTGGTTAGCCACAAGACATATACTCTCCGAGAAGAGCAGCTTGGCATGCCATCAATCGAATGGGGCAGAGGCAGACAGCCCTTCGCTACATGCCTTACTTTGAGCTGGTAATCCCATTCCAAAAAACAGGTGCAAATGCTGATCCCGCTCCAGACTAGCTTCAGCCAAAGGAAAACAAACAAGGCACAGCAATACATGACAGCTGTGTCTCTATCCTTTCCAACTAGAGGACACTACATTAACAACAAGGTGGCAAAAAAGCCAGCGGCCTCTGCCATCATTCCTTCTTAGGGTCTTCATCACTTCCAAAATATTTTTAATGTGATAATACTAAAAGTCAGAATAAATATTGTTGACCATTGAGAGCGCTGTTGAGTTCCACTGAATTTTTAGGAAGGTCATTAAAGGGAACCTGTCAGGTAACTTTACTATCTAAAACCTCCACCATGGCATAATAGAACAATCTTTTGAAAAATGCCGCCATCTGGTTTCTTAAACCAATAGTCAATGTGAATACTAACGGCCCTCAAAGAGTCAAGTGGGCGCTTACGCTGTACAGAAGAGTCCTGCTTAGCTGTGTCCGGTCCCGGCCCTTTAGTTGTGATTGACTTACTTTACTCCATCAAGCTGGGTGACCAGGGGTAAGTGTAAGATGGAGTGGGTGATGAGAGGGTCTTGAAGAAAGAGGTTATTTGATGATGGGGAATTAAACGGGGTACATTCACACATTACTTTTCTAACTTTATCCCATGTGGCATACTTCATTATTGCTGACCATCCGGATGCTGGGACCACCACCAGTCTAGAGAGTGAAGGAGCCCAACATTCCCTCTTTGAATGGAGTGCTAGTGAGCATGTTTGACCATCAGCCCTATAAACTGTTGATGGAACCATTCACACAAGGGACTTTGGGACCCTCATTGTCGTAATAGGTGGGAGTCCCAGTCAAAAGAGTGAGATCTTTCAATAACATGTGACACTGAAGGGGCAGAGAAGTTCCTTTTACCTTTGGTGTATAAATCTGATACTAAAAGTGGTCTCTGCACATTTTAATCTTTGCTACATGGCTTCTTTTGTTCTGTGTATCCTACCTCTTAGATGGCTGCCAACCGTTATTAAAGAGGACATGTCATCAGGTCAAAAGTGGAGTTTTTGTTCTTATAATTTTCCCGCTGAGTATTTTGGATTTTTTTGGGAAAACGCCATACAGTTCCTGAGATATAGTCCCTTTTATTTAGTGCTATTAGTTTGGGTATTTACTAAGTAGGGTGTGGCTTACAGAGTAATTATGCAGAAGAGCCTAAGGACACGCCCCAGAGGATCCTCTGAGCCGTATGAGTGTAGCGCCCCCACTGCCGCAGGGCCGAGGGATACCCGGTACCGGGCCTCTGAGTCTCTGCTCTGGGGTTGTCACGGTGGCTAGACCCGGTCCGTGACCCTGCTGAGGGGCGTACAGTAATAGATGTGGATGATGGTGGTAGTGTAGTGCCGGTCGCAGTCAAATAACGAGGACACCAGGTTGCAGTCTCTTTACCTCTTTACTGAAGATCTCTGGGTCCTCAGTCCGGAATACGGTTAACCAGGCTGCGCAAGTCCGGCCGGTCCAATGGCACCTCCAGAGTTCCCTTTGCAGGTGGAAATCTGTGCCTTCCTGCTAGCGCGATGTGTTGTGGTCTTCCCCTGCTGTGCTTACGGAAAGTCCCCACAACTGTTGTGTCTGTTTCTCGTGTTCCCTCACAATTCGATTAGATGATGTTCTGCTAATCCGTCCCTCCCGGTGTTATGGTTGGGACGCACCCGTATGACGGGTAGACTCGGAGCTCTTCCGGGACCCTAGAGTCGCCCCTCTCCACAGGTTGCCCCCTATGTCTTCTTAGGTGATTTAGGTGAGACAGCCCGCCTGTGACTGACTGTCCTGCCATTGGTTTGAAGTATTGCTTGGAGCTAGATATATAAATACTTCCTCGGCGTTCCGGCCGCCGGTTGTTTACGCCTCAGTAGGATGTTGCCTCGATCTTACAGCACGACTCCTACTGGTATTCTCCTTCTTGCTTTGATCTCGTTTCTCACTCAGCACAATAAATCTCGCTTCTTGTCCTTTCTTAGGGCACCGCCGCTATGAAGTGCAGGTGCGGTCCCGTAGCTTTCTCTCTCGTTGCCAGGCCTCTGTCAGGGTCCCAAACCTGACAGGGACCCTACCGAATCTTCCCCCACAACACCCTCTGCCACAAGGTGTTGCCTGGTTCCAACCCAGTCAGCTTTCCTCCCTAACTTCCTGCCTGACCCCCAGTTTTACCAGTATGTGAGGAGTGGCCTAATGAATAGTACCCTTAGCTCCCCCTGGAGGCCCGACTGTGAAATGTATTGGTGTCTGTGATACCTGGTCAGATGAACTCCTTCAGTGCCATCAGACGTACCATAGCCCCCCTTAGCGGCGGAGCCACAGTACTGCAACGACCAGGACTCTGGGGCGCTGCACTCCCCCCCGGTTAAATCCAGTACTCCTGGACTGGGAAGAAAACAACAATACATGTCAGCAAAAAGACATACAATTTTTGTGAGTGCAATAACAATAAGCATATTTGAACACAGCTTCCCTTTATGGGAGGTGAGGACACTTGAACGTTACAAACATGGTAAAATACTTTTAAATAACTTACTATAAATAACTTTTCTTACCAAACCGGGTATTCTACTGAGTGCAAATTCTGAACAATAGTTTAACATTGCCTTTAAGGACGTACTCGCTAAATCCACTAAAGACCTTCTTATAACACATTATAAGGCTTAAGCAACTGTGCTACATTCTCCTACTTTACGTCTGCAGGACCGCCTGTCCTAACTGCTCCAGACCTACTGCCTCTCCTTTCTGTTACAGGACTGCTCCTTTCCGCCCGAGCCTACTGTCCTTCCACTACTATACACAGTATAGAACATATTTTTCTTTCAGTTTGAGATCACTGAGCCATCCCTGTATGGCCCCTAAGATGACTCACCACTAACCCCTACGGGTTCACTTTCTGTCCTCATTCTCTATCACATTATTAAACATTTCCTACAATCAACTAGTTGGTTACATTTAACTTCCACATATCAACATCATCAATACTTTCTTTTTAGGACATTATTGCCATTCAACCATCTTAAGGCAACACTGTTCATAAGTGCAAGATGTGAACATCCCCTTTAAGAGGGGACCAAGTCTCTACGAGGTAGTGCAACTTCTCAAGCCGCAAGTCCGTATGCAGCAAGGACTCCAGTGCAGGTTCCAAGAACCGTATCTTCGCAAAGAGTCCGTCTTTTATGTAAAACCAATAGAGAGCACCCTTAAGAAGGTGCAAACTATATACAAGAAGTTTGTATCATGCATTGTTCATGATTCAGCAGTTCTTGATAACTTGTGCAAACGTAGAAAACAAACGAAAACAATAGGGATCCCGGGTCAACAAAGGGGTCCCTTTAAGAGTAACCCTAGACGGGTTTTAGCAGCAAAGTAGCAGAGAAAAACAATGAACTATTTACAGTCATTAAAGCTTACTCATTACTCAGTTTCTGGCAGCCCTGTTGTGAACTGTGTTTCTGGGCTCCCTCTGGTGGTCACTAACGGTATTGTGTTAGGTATGTCTTGTTGCAGGCCTGAGCTCCAGCTGTGTCGCTAAGCAGCGGGTGTTTCCTATTTGAGTCTCCTCTGGACTCAGTCTCTTGCCTGGCATCGTTGTATCCAGACCTATTTGGTCTCCTCCGGATTCCTTTCAGTCTGCCTCATGCAAGAAAAGCTAAGTCTGTTTTGTACAATTTGGATCATTTGCATTATTCAGTGTTTTTGTCCAGCTTGCTTTACATTTGATTTTTTGACTCACTGGAAGCTCTAGGGGGCTGATATTCTCCCTCCACACCGTCAGTCGGTGTGGGGGTTCTTGAATGTTCAGCGTGGATGTTTTGTAGGGTTTTCTGCTAACCGCATAGTCCACTATCTATTTTCTGCTATCTAGACTATTGGGCCTCACTTTGCTGAATCTAGTTCATCTCTACGTTTGTGTTTTCCTCTTGCCTCACCGTTATTATTTGTTGGGGGCTTTCTATATCTTTGGGGTTCAATTTCTCTGGAGGCAAGCGAGGTCTTATTTTTTCCCTCTAGGGGTAGTCAGTTCTCCGGCTGGCTCGAGACGTCTAGAACCAACGTAGGCACGTTCACCGGCTACTTTTAGTTGTTTGTGTCAGGATCAGGTATGCGGTTAGCCCAGTTTCCACCTCCCTAGAGCAGTATTTATATTTTTGCTATCTTGCCGGAATATCAGAGATCCTCTGCCATTGGGATCATAACAGAATGCCAGGCCAAAAGAAAATGTTTAATGCATCGCAGAAGCGGGATTAAAAAGAAGTTCTGAGTTTTTTTTGTTTTTTTTGCTGCAGTTTGCCTAGCTTCTTCCATCCCCTTTTTCTCTGAGTGGCTGAAACTCTGCTGCAGATATGAATGTCCAGACTTTGACTTCTAGTGTGGATCAGCTTGCTGCTAGGGTGCAAAGCATTCAGGATTTTGTTATCCATAGCCCTATGTCTGAACCAAAAATACCTATTCCTGAGCCGTTTTTTGGAGATAGATCTAAATTCCTGAATTTTAGGAATAATTGTAAATTGTTTCTGTCTCTGAAACCTCGTTCCTCTGGTGATTCCGCTCAGCAAGTTAAGATTGTTATTTCCTTCTTGCGCGGCGACCCTCAGGATTGGGCCTTCTCTCTGGCGCCAGGAGATCCTGCATTGGTGAATGTTGATGCGTTTTTTCTGGCACTTGGTTTGCTTTATGAGGTTTATTCCAATGGTGTGGAGAGAGCCAAAAAATCATCATGATGACTGCAGTGCAAGTGCAAGGATTCAATAAGCATAAGAAACGAAAATGGGAGTAACATGGAATCTGCAAGAAGGCCTGTCCCTCATTGTGAAGATGTGCCTGTACCTGTGTTTACCATAAATAACAGTCATCATGATGATTTTTTGGCTCTCTCCACACCATTGGAACACCAAATTTGAAGCTTTTTCTTTGTCCTTTGCTCCATTTTCGTAATAATTCGATACATGCTTTGCACACTATGTGTGGTGCCCAAAACTTGTCTTGGTCCCCAAGCATAACCCCAAAATAGGCAAAATACACTTTTTTTACGAAGTCTGTTATGTTTCTTCTATGTTTTGGCAGTGTGTATTCACCACAAATGTAACAGAATGTGTCATGATCTCTGCAGGCAGAGATCATAGCAAGCCTATAGAGGGACAAGCTCTCGGAAGATGGAACTATACTGACCATGAACTAAGCCTGCCGCGCAACTAGAAATAGCCAGGTAGCATTTCCTATTTATCGCTAGATGCCCAGCTCTGGCCTAAGACCTAAATAGCTAGCAGAGGGAAATATAAGACCTGGCTCACCTCTAGAGAAATATTCCAAAGAAGACAGTAGCCCCCCACATATAATGACGGTGAGTTCAGATGAAACTACAAACGCAGCAGGAAAATAGTCTTAGCAAATTTGAGGTCCGCTTACTAGATAGCAGAAGACAGATAGTATACTTTCATGGTCAGCAGAAAAACACTAAACAAAACACCATCCAGAGATTACCTTAAACTCTGGCATTAACTCATAACGCCAGAGTAGCAATCCCTGATCAACGAGAGCTTTCCAGACACAGTAACAAAACTTCAGCTGTGAACTGGAACAAATAGGCAAAACAAAACATGGACAAAAGTCCAACTTATCTAGTAGTTGTCTAGAAGCAGGAACAAGCACTGAGAGGCATCAGATAACATTGTTGACCGGCAAGAAACCACCAGAGAAATGAGCTTAAATAGCGACACCCACTACTGATGGAACCAGGTGAAACAGGAAAGAGGATGACAAGTCCAATTCCACAAGCGGCCACCGGGGGAGCCCAGAATCCAAATTCACAACAGTACCCCCCCCTCAAGGAGGGGGCACCGAACCCTCACCAGATCCACCAGGGCGACCAGGATGAGCCCTATGGAAGGCACGAACAAGATCAGAAGCATGAACATCAGATGCATTGACCCAAGAATTATCCTCCTGGCCGTAACCCTTCCAGTTGACCAGATACTGGAGTTTCCGTCTGGAAACACGAGAGTCCAAAATTTTCTCCACAACGT
Organism: Ranitomeya variabilis; assembly: GCF_051348905.1. NCBI lineage: Eukaryota > Metazoa > Chordata > Amphibia > Anura > Dendrobatidae > Ranitomeya > Ranitomeya variabilis. The sequence continues at coordinate 227,265,059 of NC_135233.1, forward strand.
ACTCCAACTCACCCTCAACCAACACCGGAGCAGGAGGCTCAACTGAAGGTACAACAGGTACCTCATACCTGCGCAATAACGACCGATGAAAAACGTTATGAATGGAAAAGGACGCAGGGAGGTCCAAACGGAAAGAAACAGGATTAAGAATCTCCAATATTCTATAAGGGCCGATGAACCGAGGTTTAAACTTAGGAGAAGAGACCCTCATAGGGACAAAACGAGAAGACAACCACACTAAATCTCCAACACAAAGCCGAGAACCAACACGACGATGACGGTTGGCAAAACGCTGAGTCTTCTCCTGGGACAACTTCAAATTGTCCATAACCTGCCCCCAGATGTGATGCAATCTCTCCACCACCGCATCCACTCCAGGACAATCCGAGGATTCCACCTGACCGGAGGAAAATCGAGGGTGAAACCCCGAATTACAGAAAAACGGGGACACCAAGGTGGAAGAACTGGCCCGATTATTGAGGGCGAACTCTGCCAATGGCAAAAAAGCAACCCAATCATCCTGGTCAGCAGAGACAAAACACCTCAGATATGTCTCAAGGGTCTGATTAGTCCGCTCGGTCTGGCCATTAGTCTGAGGGTGAAAAGCAGATGAAAAAGACAAATCTATGCCCATCCTAGCACAGAATGCCCGCCAAAATCTAGACACAAATTGGGTACCTCTGTCAGAAACAATATTCTCAGGAATACCGTGCAATCGGACAACATTCTGAAAAAACAGAGGAACCAACTCAGAAGAAGAAGGCAACTTGGGCAGAGGAACCAAATGGACCATTTTAGAGAAACGGTCACAGACCACCCAGATGACAGACATCTTCTGGGAAACAGGCAGATCTGAAATAAAATCCATCGAGATGTGTGTCCAAGGCCTCTTAGGAATAGGCAAGGGCAACAGCAGTCCGCTAGCCCGAGAACTACAAGACTTGGCCCGAGCACAAACGTCACATGACTGCACAAAGACTCGCACATCTCGTGACAGGGAAGGCCACCAGAAGGATCTTGCCACCAAATCCCTGGTACCAAAAATTCCGGGATGACCTGCCAATGCAGAAGAATGTACCTCAGAGATGACTCTGCTGGTCCAATCATCCGGAACAAACAGTCTATCAGGCGGACAACGATCCGGTCTATCCGCCTGAAACTCTTGCAAGGACCGCCGCAGATCAGGAGAAACGGCCGACAAAATTACTCCCTCCCTAAGGATACCTGTGGGTTCAGAATTACCAGGAGAGTCCGGGTCAAAACTCCTAGAAAGGGCATCTGCCTTAACATTCTTAGAACCCGGTAGGTATGACACCACAAAATTAAAGCGAGAAAAAAATAAAGACCAGCGCGCCTGTCTAGGATTCAGGCGTCTGGCAGTCTCAAGATAAATCAAATTTTTGTGGTCAGTCAATACCACCACCTGATGCCTAGCCCCCTCGAGCCAATGGCGCCACTCCTCAAACGCCCACTTCATGGCCAAAAGCTCCCGATTCCCAACATCATAATTCCGCTCTGCGGGCGAAAATTTGCGAGAAAAGAAGGCACAAGGCCTAATGACGGAGCAGTCGGAACCTTTCTGCGACAACACTGCCCCAGCTCCGATCTCCGAAGCGTCAACCTCAACCTGAAAAGGCAGATTCACATCAGGCTGACGCAACACAGGGGCAGAGGCAAAACGGCGCTTAAGCTCCTGAAAGGCCTCTACAGCATGAGGGGACCAATTAGCAACATCAGCGCCTTGTCTGGTCAAATCAGTCAGTGGTTTAACGACATCCGAAAAACCAGCAATAAATCGGCGGTAAAAGTTGGCAAAGCCCAAAAATCTCTGAAGACCCTTAAGAGAGGAGGGCTGAGTCCAGTCACAAATAGCTTGCACCTTGACGGGATCCATCTCAATGGAAGAGGGAGAAAAAATATACCCCAAAAAGGAAATTTTCTGGACCCCAAAAACGCACTTAGACCCCTTCACACATAAAGAATTAGACCGCAGAACCTGAAAAACTCTCCTGACCTGCTGGACATGAGAGTCCCAGTCATCAGAAAAAATCAGAATATCATCCAGATATATTATCATAAATTTATCCAGAAAATCGCGGAAAATATCATGCATAAAAGACTGGAAAACTGAAGGGGCATTAGAAAGACCAAAAGGCATGACCAAATACTCAAAGTGGCCCTCGGACGTATTAAATGCGGTCTTCCACTCATCCCCCTGCCTGATCCGCACCAAATTATACGCCCCACGAAGATCAATTTTAGAGAACCACTTAGCACCCTCTATACGAGCAAACAAATCAGTAAGCAATGGCAATGGGTATTGATACTTAACAGTGATCTTATTCAGAAGCCGATAATCAATACATGGTCTCAAAGAGCCGTCTTTTTTTGAGACAAAGAAAAACCCAGCTCCCAAGGGAGAAGAAGATGGACGAATATGTCCCTTTTCCAAAGACTCCTTTATATATTCCCGCATAGCAGCATGTTCCGGCACAGACAAATTAAACAAACGACCCTTTGGATATTTACAACCCGGTATCAAATCTATGGCACAATCGCACTCACGGTGCGGAGGTAACGACCCAAGCTTGGGTTCGTCAAAGACGTCTTGATAATCAGAGAGGAACTCAGGGACTTCAGAGGGAATGGACGACGAAATAGAAACCAAAGGTACGTCCCCATGAATACCCTTACATCCCCAGCTCAACACAGACATTGCTCTCCAGTCCAAGACTGGGTTGTGAGACTGCAACCATGGCAATCCCAGTACCAAATCGTCATGTAAATTATACAGCACCAGGAAACGAATAATCTCCTGGTGATCCGGATTGATACGCATGGTTACTTGTGTCCAGTATTGTGGTTTATTATTAGCCAATGGGGTGGAGTCAATCCCCTTCAGAGGAATAAGAGTCTCCAAAGGCTCTAAATTAAAACCACAACGATTGGCAAAGGACCAATCCATAAGACTCAGAGCGGCGCCAGAGTCAACATAGGCGTCCGTGGCAATGGATGACAAAGAGCAAATCAGGGTTACAGACAAAATAAACTTAGACTGAATGGTGCCAATGGAAACAGACTTATCAAGCTTCTTTGTACGCCTAGAGCATGCTGATATAACATGAGTAGAATCCCCACAATAGAAACACAATCCATTCTTCCGTCTAAAATTCTGTCGCTCGCTCCTGGACAGAATTCTATCACACTGCATACTTTCTGGCATCTTTTCCATAGACACCGCCAGATGGTGCACCGGTTTGCGCTCCCGCAGACGCCTATCAATCTGAATAGCCATTGTCATGGACTCATTCAGACCTGCAGGCAAAGGGAACCCCACCATAACATCCTTAACGGCATCAGAGAGACCTTCTCTGAAAGTTGCCGCCAAAGCGCACTCATTCCACTGAGTAAGCACAGACCATTTACGGAATTTTTGGCAGAAAACTTCAGCTTCGTCTTGCCCCTGAGATAGTGCCATCAAAGTTTTTTCTGCCTGAAGTTCCAAATGAGGTTCCTCATAAAGCAAGCCCAAGGCCAGAAAAAACGCATCCACATCGCGTAACGCAGGATCCCCTGCTGGCAATGAGAAGGCCCAATCTTGAGGGTCACCCCTGAGCAAGGAAATCACAATCCTAACCTGCTGAGCAGGGTCTCCAGCTGAACGAGACTTCAGGGACAAATAAAGCTTACAATTATTTCGGAAATTCTGGAAGCTAGCTCTATTCCCTGTGAAGAACTCCGGCAAAGGAATTCTCGGCTCAGATACCGGAGCATGTACCACAAAATTTTGTAAATTTTGTACTTTCGTGATGAGATTATTCAAACCCGCAGTTACACTCTGGAGATCCATTATTGTCAGGTGCACACAGAGCATACAGAGATTAGGAGGAGAGAGAGAAAAAAGACTGCAGCAAGGCAGACTGGAGGAAAAAAAAAAAAAAATTCCAGCAGACTTCTTATAACTCTCCTTTCTCAACCTGGGTCTTTAACACTTTATGGGCCGGTCAAACTGTCATGATCTCTGCAGGCAGAGATCATAGCAAGCCTATAGAGGGACAAGCTCTCGGAAGATGGAACTATACTGACCATGAACTAAGCCTGCCGCGCAACTAGAAATAGCCAGGTAGCATTTCCTATTTATCGCTAGATGCCCAGCTCTGGCCTAAGACCTAAATAGCTAGCAGAGGGAAATATAAGACCTGGCTCACCTCTAGAGAAATATTCCAAAGAAGACAGTAGCCCCCCACATATAATGACGGTGAGTTCAGATGAAACTACAAACGCAGCAGGAAAATAGTCTTAGCAAATTTGAGGTCCGCTTACTAGATAGCAGAAGACAGATAGTATACTTTCATGGTCAGCAGAAAAACACTAAACAAAACACCATCCAGAGATTACCTTAAACTCTGGCATTAACTCATAACGCCAGAGTAGCAATCCCTGATCAACGAGAGCTTTCCAGACACAGTAACAAAACTTCAGCTGTGAACTGGAACAAATAGGCAAAACAAAACATGGACAAAAGTCCAACTTATCTAGTAGTTGTCTAGAAGCAGGAACAAGCACTGAGAGGCATCAGATAACATTGTTGACCGGCAAGAAACCACCAGAGAAATGAGCTTAAATAGCGACACCCACTACTGATGGAACCAGGTGAAACAGGAAAGAGGATGACAAGTCCAATTCCACAAGCGGCCACCGGGGGAGCCCAGAATCCAAATTCACAACAAGAATGAGTCTGGATCGTTAAGACAACTTCTTCTTGATGAGTTCATGCTTTTCACTGGAAAACAGACAACAACATAAAGTTAGTGCAAAAATCAAGCTATGAACAAACTTTTAGAACACTAATTAACACAAAACTATATTGAGAACTGCTCAGTTCAAGTACTAATCCAAAGAAATTAATGAGATGATGCGTCGCATTTACCAACAAGTGCTATAAATAAGATACCAAAAATCTCAAAAACTTGAGCCAATCTGGCAAAACTGATGACATATTCAGAATCAGCACCCCAAAAATTCCTTAAATTCGATGAAATATCTTTGGCACCAAAAATGCTGTTGACCAGTGTTATCGTCTTCTGAATAAGATCACTGTTAAATTTCAGTATCCTTTGCCATTGTTGTCTGATTTGTTTGCTCGGATTAAGGGATCCAGTTGGTTCACCAAGATAGATCTTCGTGGTGCGTATAACCTTGTGCGCATAAAGCAGGGAGATGAATGGAAAACGGCATTTAATACGCCTGAGGGTCATTTTGAGTACCTGGTGATGCCTTTCAGATTATCTAGTGCTCCTTCTGTGTTTCAGTCCTTCATGCATGACATCTTCCGGAAATATCTGGATAAATTTATGATTATTTATCTGGATGATATTTTGTTTTTTTCTGATGATTGGGAGTCCCATGTGAACCAGGTCAGGATGGTGTTTCAGGTTTTGCGGGAGAATGCTCTATTTGTGAAGGGCTCAAAATGTATCTTTGGGGTACAGAAGGTTTCTTTTTTGGGTTTTATTTTTTCCCCTTCTACTGTGGAGATGGACCCAGTTAAGGTCCATGCCATTCATGACTGGACTCAGCCCATGTCTGTTAAGAGCCTGCAGAAGTTCTTGGGCTTTGCTAATTTTTACCGTCGTTTTATCGCTAATTTCTCCAGCGTGGTTAAACCTTTGACGGATATGACCAAGAAGGGTTCTGATGTTGCGAATTGGTCTCCTGCGGCCGTGGAGGCCTTTCGGGAGCTGAAGCGTCGGTTTACTTCAGCGCCAGTCTTGTGCCAGCCGGATGTCTCTCTTCCCTTCCAGGTTGAAGTTGATGCTTCTGAAATTGGTGCAGGGGCTGTTTTGTCGCAAAAAAGTTCTGATGGCTCCGTGATGAAGCCATGCGCCTTCTTTTCAAAGAAATTTTCGCCTGCTGAGCGGAACTACGATGTTGGTAATCGGGAGTTGTTGGCCATGAAGTGGGCATTTGAGGAGTGGCGACATTGGCTCGAGGGAGCTATACATCGTGTGGTGGTCTTGACTGATCATAAAAATCTGATTTACCTCGAGTCTGCCAAGCGCCTGAATCCTAGACAGGCCCGTTGGTCGTTGTTTTTCTCCCGTTTTGACTTTGTGGTCTCGTACCTGCCTGGTTCGAAGAACGTGAAGGCTGATGCACTTTCTAGGAGTTTTGTGCCTGATTCTCCGGGAGTCTCTGAGCCGGCTGGTATTCTCAGAGAGGGAGTAATTTTGTCTGCCATTTCCCCAGATTTGCGACGAGGGCTGCAAAAATTTCAGGCTGATAGGCCTGATCGTTGTCCACCAGAGAGATTGTTTGTCCCTGATGGATGGACCAACAGAGTTATTTCTGAGGTTCATTCTTCGGTGTTGGCGGGACATCCTGGGATTTTCGGTACCAGAGATTTGGTGGCCAGGTCCTTTTGGTGGCCTTCCTTGTCGCGGGATGTGCGTTCTTTTGTGCAGTCCTGTGGGATTTGTGCTCGGGCTAAGCCTTGCTGTTCTCGTGCCAGCGGGTTGCTTTTGCCCTTGCCTATCCCAAAGAGGCCATGGACGCACATTTCCATGGATTTCATTTCGGATCTTCCGGTGTCTCGGAAGATGTCTGTCATCTGGGTGGTGTGCGATCGTTTTTCTAAAATGGTCCATTTGGTGCCCTTGCCTAAGTTGCCTTCCTCCTCTGATTTGGTTCCTTTGTTCTTTCAGAATGTGGTTCGTTTGCATGGCATCCCTGAGAATATTGTATCTGACAGAGGATCCCAGTTTGTGTCCAGATTCTGGCGATCCTTTTGTGCTAAGATGGGTATTGATTTGTCTTTTTCGTCGGCTTTTCATCCTCAGACTAATGGCCAGACCGAGCGAACTAATCAGACGTTAGAGACTTATTTGAGATGTTTTGTTTCTGCTGATCAGGACGACTGGGTTGCCTTTTTGCCACTGGCCGAGTTTGCCCTTAATAATCGGGCTAGTTCTGCCACCTTGGTTTCACCCTTTTTCTGCAACTCTGGTTTTCATCCTCGTTTCTCCTCGGGTCAGGTTGAACCTTCTGACTGTCCTGGGGTTGATTCTGTGGTGGATAGGTTGCAGCGGATTTGGAACCATGTGGTGGACAATTTGAAGTTGTCACAAGACAAGGCCCAGCGGTTTGCCAACCGCCACTGCGGTGTGGGTCCCCGACTTCGTGTTGGGGATTTGGTTTGGTTGTCTTCTCGGCATGTTCCTTTGAAAGTCTCCTCTCCTAAGTTCAAGCCTCGCTTTATCGGTCCTTATAAGATTTTGGAAATCCTTAACCCGGTGTCTTTTCGCTTGGACCTTCCAGCGTCTTTTGCTATTCATAATGTGTTCCATAGGTCCTTGTTGCGGCGGTACGTGGTGCCTATGGTTCCTGCTGTTGTGCCTCCTGCCCCGGTTTTGGTTGAGGGCGAGTTGGAGTACGTGGTGGAGAAGATTCTGGATTCTCGTATCTCTAGACGGAAACTCCAGTATTTAGTTAAGTGGAAAGGCTATGGTCAGGAGGATAATTCCTGGGTTGTCGCCTCTGATGTTCATGCGGCTGATTTGGTTCATGCCTTTCACGCTGCTCATCCTGATCACCCTGGGGGTCTTGGTGAGGGTTCGGTGACCCCTCCTCAAGGGGGGGGTACTGTTGTGAACTGTGTTTCTGGGCTCCCTCTGGTGGTCACTAACGGTATTGTGTTAGGTATGTCTTGTTGCAGGCCTGAGCTCCAGCTGTGTCGTTAAGCAGCGGGTGTTTCCTATTTGAGTCTCCTCTGGACTCAGTCTCTTGCCTGGCATCGTTGTATCCAGACCTATTTGGTCTCCTCCGGATTCCTTTCAGTCTGCCTCATGCAAGAAAAGCTAAGTCTGTTTTGTACAATTTGGATCGTTTGCATTATTCAGTGTTTTTGTCCAGCTTGCTTTACATTTGATTTTTTGACTCGCTGGAAGCTCTAGGGGGCTGATATTCTCCCTTCACACCGTCAGTCGGTGTGGGGGTTCTTGAATGTTCAGCGTGGATGTTTTGTAGGGTTTTCTGCTAACCGCATAGTCCACTATCTATTTTCTGCTATCTAGACTATTGGGCCTCACTTTGCTGAATCTAGTTCATCTCTACGTTTGTGTTTTCCTCTTGCCTCATTGTTATTATTTGTTGGGGGCTTTCTATATCTTTGGGGTTCAATTTCTCTGGAGGCAAGTGAGGTCTTATTTTTTCCCTCTAGGGGTAGTCAGTTCTCCGGCTGGCTCGAGACGTCTAGAACCAACGTAGGCACGTTCACCGGCTACTTTTAGTTGTTTGTGTCAGGATCAGGTATGCAGTTAGCCCAGTTTCCACCTCCCTAGAGCAGTATTTATATTTTTGCTATCTTGCCGGAATATCAGAGATCCTCTGCCATTGGGATCATAACACAGCCCCCACCGAGGCTTTACCTGGCAGGTGGCTTTCTGCGGCCCGGATAAGCTGGACTCCAAGTTTACTCCCGCGGCCAGGTGTACCCCGTGGGTTCGGGTCTTCTGCACAACCAGGTCGTGCGCTGCGATGAGGGTCTGCGTGGGTCAATGGATGATGCTGGCGGCAGCGGCGGCGGCAGCAGCGGCAAGCTCCTCCCCCTCGGTTCAGGATACCGCCAGAACGGCGGTGCAGCGCTGCATATCCCGGGCCCACCAGCTGCTCCCCTTTAGGTGCCGGCGATATGTGACCACATCCCCCTGGCTTCAGGAAGGACTTGGCGCCGTCTCCGCACAGGCAGGGCTCCACTTCATCCCGGGTGATGCGAACTCTCAGGGCGGTCCCAATCTCCTGCACGAAGCCCTTTCCTGTCTGGGGCAGGTAAACAATCACGACGCCCCACTTCGGCAGGGAGCCCTCCAGCAGCTCACCACGCGCCTCCCGCTCCACTTCTCGCTGGAACTCCGCAATCAGGTGATTCCCGTACTCTCCCCAAGGGAAGGGCCCCATGTCTGGCCCCCCCGGTTCTTTGGGAGCAGACGGCAGGAATGCTGGGGCGCCAGTGGCCGCAGCGGCGGCCGGGTCTGGTGCAGAGGTGAGGCGGTCTCCCTGGGGGTCACGGCACTCAGTACCCCTACCTGGGGTGACTCCTCCAGCGTCACTCCTTTCCCCTGGGGGAGGCACATGGGCTGGGGGCCGCGCAGGCAAAGGACGCCCCATCGACAGCTCCCACGGATCCAAATCCTCCAGCGGGGGCATATCAGAGTAATCCTCTGGTGACGGGGGTCGATGCGGGGCCATCCTTTTCTGCAGGCCTTCTCTAGTCTCCAGTCCCACCTCATTTGAGTCATAGTTTCGTTTCTTCGGTCTCCGCCCGCCATAGAAGATCAGGAGGCGGATCTCCCCTTTTGACGGGCCCGCCCTTAGGATGCAACAATATTTAGTCTGGGCGGCCATTGTCGTTCGCGCTCTCCAGCTTGTCTACGCCCACTCCATGCCCCTCTTCTTCTCCTGCGCTCTCCTCAGCGCTGTAATGGCGGCGGATTTTGGCGGCAAGTGGCACAGCACAGTCTTTGCAATAAATCACAGTCCAAGTATAATAAATCACAGTTCCAAGGCACACATGACCTGATTCTTCAGGCTTAAGTAGATCCTGTTCGTGACGCCAAGTTGTAGCGCCCTCACTGCCGCAGGGCCGAGGGGTACCCGGTACCGGGCCTCTGAATCTCTGCTCTGGGGTTGTCACGGTGGCTAGACCCGGTCCGTGACCCTGCTGAGGGGCGTACAGTAATAGATGTGGATGATGGTGGTAGTGTAGTGCCGGTCGCAGTCAAATAACGAGGACACCAGGTTGCAGTCTCTTTACCTCTTTACTGAAGATCTCTGGGTCCTCAGTCCGGAATACGGTTAACCAGGCTGCGCAAGTCCGGCCGGTCCAATGGCACCTCCAGAGTTCCCTTTGCAGGTGGAAATCTGTGCCTTCCTGCTAGCGCGATGTGTTGTGGTCCTCCCCTGCTGTGCTTACGGAAAGTCCCCCCAACTGTTGTGTCTGTTTCTCGTGTTCCCTCACAACTCGATTAGATGATGTTCTGCTAATCCGTCCCTCCCGGTGTTATGGTTGGGACGCACCCGTATGACGGGTAGGCTCGGAGCTCTTCCGGGACCCTAGAGTCGCCCCTCTCCACAGGTTGCCCCCTATGTCTTCTTAGGTGATTTAGGGGAGACAGCCCGCCTGTGACTGACTGTCCTGCCGTTGGTTTGAAGTATTGCTTGGAGCTAGATATATAAATACTTCCTCGGCGTTCCGGCCGCCAGTTGTTTACGCCTCAGTAGGATGTTGCCTCGATCTTACAGCACGACTCCTACTGGTATTCTCCTTCTTGCTTTGATCTCGTTTCTCACTCAGCACAATAAATCTCGCTTCTTGTCCTTTCTTAGGGCACCGCCGCTGTTGTGAGTTTGGTTTTTGGGCTCCCCCGGTGGTCACTGGTGGTACTGGACTTGTGTGCTTCACTTTCTCTGTTCACCTGTTTCCATCAGGATATGGGTGTATCCTATTTAGCCTTGCTGCTCAGTTATTCTAGTGCCGGCCATCAATGTAACCAGAGCCTTTCTATTGCATGTTCCTGCTTCTAGACTACTATCAGCTAAGTTGGACTCTTAGTCCTAAGTTTGTTTGCATTTTTGTTCCAGTTCACAGTTATGTTATTTTTCTGTAGCTGGAAGCTCTTGTGGGCCGAAATTGCCACTCCGGTGTCATGAGTTGACACATGAGTCTTAAAGTAATTTCGGGATGGTATTTTAATAGGGTTTTCAGCTGACCGTGAAGTTCCCTATTGTATCTTCTTGCTATCTAGTAAGCGGACCTCGCTTTGCTGAACCTACCTTCATACTGCGTATGTCTTTTCCTCTGAACTCACCGTCAATATATGTGGGGGGCTTCCGTCTCCTTTTTGGGGGAATTTCCCTAGAGGTAAGCCAGGTCTGTCTTTTCCTCTATTAGGGTTAGTTAGTCCTCCGGCTGGCGCTAGGCGTCTAGGGATAAAACGTAGGTACGCCACCCGGCCACTGTTAGTTGTGTGGTAGGTTTAGCTCACGGTCAGCTCGAGATTCCATCACCCAAGAGCTGTTCTGTTATTTATGTTCTCTGACGTTCCCTTGCCATTGGGAACCATGACAGTATGGCCGGCCCAGTGTTAAAACCGTTGGCAGAAGAAAGGAGAGAAAAAGAAGTCTGCAGATTTTTTATTTTTTTTTTTTCCCTCTGAGCTTGCTCTATAGTTGACTTAGTTGCATTTCTGCTCTAATTGCAGCCTTTGTCTCTCTCTTTCCTTCTAATCATTGAATGGCTCTGATCTCACCTGATTAAAATGGATCCTCAGAGTTTGGCTACAGGTTTGAATAATCTTGCTACGAAGGTTCAAAATTTACAGGATTTTGTTATTCATGCTCCTATATCTGAACCTAGAATTCCTATACCAGAATTTTTCTCCGGGGATAGATCTCGTTTCCTGAATTTCAAAAATAATTGTAAATTATTTCTTTCCCTGAGATCTCGCTCCGCTGGAGATCCCGCACAGCAGGTTAGGATAGTAATTTCCATGCTGCGGGGTGACCCTCAAGACTGGGCATTTGCATTGGCACCCGGGGATCCTGCGTTGCTCAATGTGGATGCGTTTTTTCTGGCTTTGGGGTTGCTTTATGAGGAACCTAACTTAGAGATTCAGGCTAAAAAAGCCTTGATGGCCCTATCTCAAGGGCAAGATGAAGCTGAGGTATACTGCCAAAAATTTCATAAATGGTCTGTGCTTACTCAGTGGAATGAGTGCGCCCTGGCGGCGAATTTCAGAGAGGGTCTCTCTGATGCCATTAAAGATGTTATGGTGGGGTTCCCTGCACCTACAGGTCTGAATGAGTCCATGACAATGGCTATTCAGATTGATCAGCGTTTGCGGGAGCGCAAACCTGTGCACCATTTGGCGGTGTCTTCTGAGAAGGCTCCAGAAAATATGCAATGTGATAGAATTCTGTCCAGAAGCGAACGGCAGAATTTTAGGCGAAAAAATGGGTTGTGCTTCTATTGTGGTGATTCTACTCATGTTATATCAGCATGCTCTAAACGTACAAAAAAGGTTGATAAGTCTATTTCAATTGGCACTTTACAGTCTAAGTTTATTCTGTCTGTGACCTTGATTTGTTCATTATCGTCAATTACCGCGGATGCCTATGTCGACTCTGGCGCCGCTTTGAGTCTAATGGATTGGTCCTTTGCCAGGCGCTGTGGGTTTGATCTAGAGCCTCTGGAAGTTCCTATACCTCTGAAGGGTATTGACTCTACACCATTGGCTAGTAATAAACCACAATACTGGACACAAGTGACTATGCGTATGAATCCAGACCATCAGGAGATGATTCGCTTCCTTGTGTTGTACAATCTACATGACGTTTTGGTGCTCGGATTACCATGGTTACAATCTCATAACCCAGTCCTTGACTGGAAAGCAATGTCTGTGTTAAGCTGGGGATGTCAGGGGGCTCATGGGGACGTACCTTTGGTTTCCATTTCGTCATCTATTCCCTCTGAGATTCCGGAATTTTTATCTGATTATCGTGATGTTTTTGAGGAGCCTAAGCTTGGTTCACTACCTCCTCACAGAGATTGCGATTGTACCATAGATCTGATTCCGGGCAGTAAATTTCCAAAGGGTCGTTTATTTAATCTATCTGTACCTGAACATGCTGCTATGCGAGAATATATTAAGGAGTCCCTGGAAAAGGGACATATTCGTCCTTCTTCATCTCCCTTAGGAGCCGGTTTTTTCTTTGTATCTAAAAAAGATGGCTCTTTGAGGCCGTGTATTGATTATCGACTCTTGAATAAAATTACAGTCAAATATCAGTATCCTCTGCCACTGCTGACTGATTTGTTTGCTCGAATAAAAGGGGCTAAGTGGTTCTCTAAGATTGATCTCCGTGGGGCGTATAATTTGGTGCGAATTAAGCAGGGGGATGAGTGGAAAACCGCATTTAATACGCCCGAGGGCCATTTTGAGTATTTAGTAATGCCTTTTGGTCTTTCAAATGCCCCTTCAGTCTTTCAGTCCTTTATGCATGACATTTTCCGTGAATATTTGGATAAATTTACGATCGTGTATCTGGATGATATTTTGATTTTTTCGGATGACTGGGATTCTCATGTCCAACAGGTCAGGAGGGTTTTTCAGGTTTTGCGGGCTAATTCCTTGTGTGTGAAGGGTTCTAAGTGTATTTTTGGGGTTCAAAAGATTTCTTTTTTGGGGTACATTTTTTCCCCCTCTTCCATTGAGATGGATCCTGTCAAGGTTCGGGCTATTTGTGATTGGACGCAACCTTCTTCTCTTAAGAGCCTTCAGAAATTTTTGGGCTTTGCTAATTTTTATCGTCGATTTATAACTGGTTTTTCTGATGTTGCTAAACCTTTGACTGATTTGACCAAAAAGGGTGCTGATGTTGCTGATTGGTCCCCTGCTGCTGTGGAGGCCTTTCGGGAGCTTAAGCGCCGCTTTTCTTCCGCCCCTGTGTTGCGTCAGCCTGATGTTACTCTTCCTTTTCAGGTTGAGGTCGATGCTTCCGAGATCGGAGCTGGGGCGGTCTTGTCGCAGAAAAGTTCCGACTGCTCCGTGATGAGACCTTGTGCGTTCTTTTCTCGAAAATTTTCGCCCGCCGAGCGAAATTATGATATTGGTAATCGGGAGCTTTTGGCTATGAAGTGGGCTTTTGAGGAGTGGCGTCATTGGCTTGAGGGGGCTAGACATCAGGTGGTGGTATTGACCGATCACAAGAATTTGATTTATCTTGAGTCTGCCAGGCGCCTGAATCCTAGACAGGCGCGCTGGTCGTTGTTTTTCTCTCGGTTTAATTTTGTGGTCTCATACTTACCAGGTTCTAAAAATGTGAAGGCGGATGCCCTTTCTAGGAGTTTTGAGCCTGATTCCCCTGGTGATTCTGAACCTACAGGTATCCTTAAGGATGGGGTGATATTATCTGCTGTTTCCCCAGACCTGCGACGGGCTTTGCAGGAGTTTCAGGCGGATAGACCTGATCGTTGCCCGCCTGGTAGACTGTTTGTTCCTGATGATTGGACCAGTAGAGTCATCTCGGAGGTTCATTCTTCTGTGTTGGCAGGTCATCCCGGGATCTTTGGTACCAGGGATTTGGTGGCTAGGTCCTTCTGGTGGCCTTCCCTGTCTCGAGATGTACGAGTTTTTGTGCAGTCTTGTGATGTTTGTGCTCGGGCCAAACCTTGTTGTTCTCGGGCTAGCGGATTGTTGTTATCTTTGCCTATTCCGAAGAGGCCTTGGACTCACATCTCTATGGATTTTATTTCTGATCTCCCTGCTTCTCAGAAAATGTCTGTCATCTGGGTGGTGTGTGACCGTTTTTCAAAGATGGTTCATTTGGTGCCCTTGCCTAAGTTGCCTTCCTCATCCGAGTTGGTTCCTCTGTTTTTTCAAAATGTGGTTCGCTTGCATGGTATTCCGGAGAATATCGTTTCTGACAGGGGGACCCAGTTCGTGTCTAGATTTTGGCGGGCGTTCTGTGCTAGGATGGGCATTGATTTGTCTTTTTCGTCTGCGTTCCATCCTCAGACTAATGGCCACACTGAGCGAACTAATCAGACCTTGGAGACTTATTTGAGGTGTTTTGTGTCTGCGGATCAGGATGACTGGGTTGCCTTTTTGCCATTGGCGGAGTTTGCCCTCAATAATCGGGCTAGTTCTGCCACTTTGGTTTCTCCTTTCTTTTGCAATTCGGGGTTTCATCCTCGTTTTTCTTCCGGTCAGGTGGAGTCTTCGGATTGTCCTGGAGTGGATACTGTGGTGGATAGGTTGCATCGGATTTGGGGACAGGTGGTGGACAATTTGGAGTTGTCCCAGGAGAAGACTCGGCATTTTGCTAACCGCCGTCGTCGTGTTGGTCCTCGTCTTCGTGTTGGGGACTTGGTGTGGTTGTCTTCTCGTTTTGTCCCTATGAGGGTTTCTTCTCCTAAGTTTAAGCCTCGGTTCATCGGCCCGTATAAGATTTTGGAGATTCTTAACCCCGTGTCCTTTCGATTGGACCTCCCAGCATCTTTTTCTATCCATAATGTCTTCCATCGGTCATTATTGCGCAGGTATGAGGTACCGGTTGTGCCTTCCGTTGAGCCTCCCGCTCCGGTGTTGGTTGAGGGTGAATTGGAGTACGTTGTGGAGAAGATCTTGGACTCCCGTGTTTCCAGACGGAAACTTCAGTATCTGGTCAAGTGGAAGGGCTACGGTCAGGAGGATAATTCTTGGGTGACAGCCTCTGATGTTCATGCCTCTGATTTGGTCCGTGCCTTTCATAGGGCTCGTCCTGCTCGCCCTGGTGGTTCTTGTGAGGGTTCGGTGCCCCCTCCTTGAGGGGGGGGTACTGTTGTGAGTTTGGTTTTTGGGCTCCCCCGGTGGTCACTGGTGGTACTGGACTTGTGTGCTTCACTTTCTCTGTTCACCTGTTTCCATCAGGATATGGGTGTATCCTATTTAGCCTTGCTGCTCAGTTATTCTAGTGCCGGCCATCAATGTAACCAGAGCCTTTCTGTTGCATGTTCCTGCTTCTAGACTACTATCAGCTAAGTTGGACTCTTAGTCCTAAGTTTGTTTGCATTTTTGTTCCAGTTCACAGTTATGTTATTTTTCTGTAGCTGGAAGCTCTTGTGGGCCGAAATTGCCACTCCGGTGTCATGAGTTGACACATGAGTCTTAAAGTAATTTCGGGATGGTATTTTAATAGGGTTTTCAGCTGACCGTGAAGTTCCCTATTGTATCTTCTTGCTATCTAGTAAGCGGACCTCGCTTTGCTGAACCTACCTTCATACTGCGTATGTCTTTTCCTCTGAACTCACCGTCAATATATGTGGGGGGCTTCTGTCTCCTTTTTGGGGGAATTTCCCTAGAGGTAAGCCAGGTCTGTCTTTTCCTCTATTAGGGTTAGTTAGACCTCCGGCTGGCGCTAGGCGTCTAGGGATAAAACGTAGGTACGTGTTATGGTTCTCAATGGCAAGAGAACATAGCCCAGCAAACATAAGTACTAGCTCTTGGAAGGATGGAAACTAAACTGACCATGAACTAAACCTGCCGCACAACTAACAGTAGCCGGGTAGCGTTGCCTACGTTTTTTATCCCTAGATGCCCAGCGCCGGCCGGAGGACTAACTAATCCTGGCAGAGGAAAATATAGTCCTGGCTCACCTCTAGAGAAATTTCCCCGATAGGCAGACAGAGGCCCCCACATATATTGGCGGTGATTTTAGATGAAATGATAAACGTAGTATGAAAATAGGTTTAGCAAAATTGAGGTCCGCTTACTAGATAGCAGGAAGACAGAAAGGGCACTTTCATGGTCAGCTGAAAACCCTATCAAAATACCATCCTGAAATTACTTTAAGACTCTAGTATTAACTCATAACATCAGAGTGGCAATTTCAGATCACAAGAGCTTTCCAGACACAGAAACGAAACTACAGCTGTGAACTGGAACAAAATGCAAAAACAAACGAGGACTAAAGTCCAACTTAGCTGGGAGTTGTCTAGCAGCAGGAACATGCACAGAAAGGCTTCTGATTACAATGTTGACCGGCATGGAAGTGACAGAGGAGCAAGGCTAAATAGCGACTCCCACATCCTGATGGAAACAGGTGAACAGAGGGGAAGATGCACACCAGTTCAATTCCACCAGTGTCCACCAGGGGAGCCCAAAATCCAATTTCACAACAGTACCCCCCCCTCAAGGAGGGGGCACCGAACCCTCACCAGAACCACCAGGGCGATCAGGATGAGCCCTATGAAAGGCACGGACCAGATCGGAGGCATGAACATCAGAGGCAGTCACCCAAGAATTATCCTCCTGACCGTATCCCTTCCATTTGACCAGATACTGGAGTTTCCGTCTGGAAACACGGGAGTCCAAGATTTTTTCCACAACGTACTCCAACTCGCCCTCAACCAACACCGGAGCAGGAGGCTCAACGGAAGGCACAACCGGTACCTCATACCTGCGCAACAATGACCGATGAAAAACATTATGAATAGAAAAAGATGCAGGGAGGTCCAAACGGAAGGACACAGGGTTAAGAATCTCCAATATCTTGTACGAGCCGATGAACCGAGGCTTAAACTTAGGAGAAGAAACCCTCATAGGGACAAAACGAGAAGACAACCACACCAAGTCCCCAACACAAAGCCGAGGACCAACCCGACGCCGGCGGTTGGCAAAAAGCTGAGTCTTCTCCTGGGACAACTTCAAATTGTCCACTACCTGCCCCCAAATCTGATGCAACCTCTCCACCACAGCATCCACTCCAGGACAATCCGAAGATTCCACCTGACCAGAAGAAAATCGAGGATGAAACCCCGAATTACAGAAAAAAGGAGACACCAAGGTGGCAGAGCTGGCCCGATTATTGAGGGCAAACTCCGCTAAAGGCAAAAAAGCAACCCAATCATCCTGATCTGCAGACACAAAACACCTCAAATATGTCTCCAAGGTCTGATTCGTCCGCTCGGTCTGGCCATTAGTCTGAGGATGGAAAGCAGACGAGAAAGACAAATCTATGCCCATCCTAGCACAGAATGCTCGCCAAAATCTAGACACGAATTGGGTTCCTCTGTCAGAAACGATATTCTCCGGAATACCATGCAAACGGACCACATTTTGAAAAAACAGAGGAACCAACTCGGAAGAAGAAGGCAACTTAGGCAGGGGAACCAAATGGACCATCTTAGAGAAACGGTCACACACCACCCAGATGACAGACATCTTCTGAGAAACAGGAAGATCCGAAATAAAATCCATAGAGATGTGCGTCCAGGGCCTCTTCGGGATAGGCAAGGGCAACAACAATCCACTAGCCCGAGAACAACAAGGCTTGGCCCGAGCACAAACGTCACAAGACTGCACAAAGCCTCGCACATCTCGAGACAGGGAAGGCCACCAGAAGGACCTTGCCACCAAATCCCTGGTACCAAAGATTCCAGGATGACCTGTCAACGCAGAAGAATGAACCTCAGAAATGACTTTACTGGTCCAATCATCAGGAACAAACAGTCTACCAGGTGGGCAACGATCAGGTCTATCCGCCTGAAACTCCTGCAAGGCCCGCCGCAGGTCTGGAGAAACGGCAGACAATATCACTCCATCCTTAAGGATACCTGTAGGTTCAGAGTTACCAGGGGAGTCAGGCTCAAAACTCCTAGAAAGGGCATCCGCCTTAACATTCTTAGAACCCGGCAGGTAGGACACCACAAAATTAAACCGAGAGAAAAACAACGACCAGCGCGCCTGTCTAGGATTCAGGCGTCTGGCGGACTCAAGATAAATTAGATTTTTGTGGTCAGTCAATACCACCACCTGATGTCTAGCCCCCTCAAGCCAATGACGCCACTCCTCAAAAGCCCACTTCAGGGCCAAAAGCTCCCGATTCCCAACATCATAATTCCGCTCGGCGGGCGAAAATTTACGCGAGAAAAAGGCACAAGGTCTCATCACGGAACAATCGGAACTTCTCTGCGACAAAACTGCCCCAGCTCCGATTTCAGAAGCGTCGACCTCAACCTGAAAAGGAAGAGCAACATCAGGCTGACGCAACACAGGGGCGGAAGAAAAGCGGCGCTTAAGCTCCCGAAAGGCCTCCACAGCAGCAGGGGACCAATCAGCAACATCAGCACCCTTCTTAGTCAAATCAGTCAATGGTTTAACAACATCAGAAAAACCAGCAATAAATCGACGATAAAAGTTAGCAAAGCCCAAAAATTTCTGAAGACTCTTAAGAGAAGAGGGTTGCGTCCAATCACAAATAGCCTGAACCTTGACAGGATCCATCTCGATGGAAGAGGGGGAAAAAATATATCCCAAAAAGGAAATCTTTTGTACCCCAAAAACGCACTTAGAACCCTTCACACACAAGGAATTAGACCGCAAAACCTGAAAAACCCTCCTGACCTGCTGGACATGAGAGTCCCAGTCATCCGAAAAAATCAAAATATCATCCAGATACACAATCATAAATTTATCCAAATAATCACGGAAAATGTCATGCATAAAGGACTGAAAGACCGAAGGGGCATTTGAAAGACCAAAAGGCATCACCAAATACTCAAAGTGGCCCTCGGGCGTATTAAATGCGGTCTTCCACTCATCCCCCTGCTTAATTCGCACCAAATTATACGCCCCACGGAGATCTATCTTAGAGAACCACTTGGCCCCCTTTATGCGAGCAAACAAATCAGTCAGCAGTGGCAACGGATATTGATATTTAACCGTGATTTTATTCAAAAGCCGATAATCAATACACGGTCTTAAAGAGCCATCTTTCTTAGCCACAAAGAAAAAACCGGCTCCTAAGGGAGATGACGAAGGACGAATATGTCCCTTTTCCAAGGACTCCTTTATATATTCTCGCATAGCAGCATGTTCAGGCACAGACAGATTAAATAAACGACCCTTAGGGTATTTACTACCCGGAATCAAATCTATGGCACAATCGCACTCCCGGTGCGGAGGTAATGAACCAAGCTTAGGTTCTTCAAAAACGTCACGATATTCAGTCAAGAATTCAGGAATCTCAGAGGGAATAGATGATGAAATGGAAACCACAGGTACGTCCCCATGCGTCCCCTTACATCCCCAGCTTAACACAGACATAGCTTTCCAGTCAAGGACTGGGTTATGAGATTGCAGCCATGGCAATCCAAGCACCAACACATCATGTAGGTTATACAGCACAAGAAAGCGAATAATCTCCTGATGATCCGGATTAATCCGCATAGTTACTTGTGTCCAGTATTGTGGTTTATTACTAGCCAATGGGGTGGAGTCAATCCCCTTCAGGGGTATAGGAGTTTCAAGAGGCTCCAAATCATACCCACAGCGTTTGGCAAAGGACCAATCCATAAGACTCAAAGCGGCGCCAGAGTCGACATAGGCATCCGCGGTAATAGATGATAAAGAACAAATCAGGGTCACAGATAGAATAAACTTAGACTGTAAAGTGCCAATTGAAACAGACTTATCAAGCTTCTTAGTACGCTTAGAGCATGCTGATATAACATGAGTTGAATCACCGCAATAGAAGCACAACCCATTTTTTCGTCTTAAATTCTGCCGTTCACTTCTGGACAGAATTCTATCACATTGCATATTCTCTGGCGTCTTCTCAGTAGACACCGCCAAATGGTGCACAGGTTTGCGCTCCCGCAGACGCCTATCGATCTGGATAGCCACTGTCATGGACTCATTCAGACCCGCAGGCACAGGGAACCCCACCATAACATCCTTAATGGCATCAGAGAGACCCTCTCTGAAATTCGCCGCCAGGGCGCACTCATTCCACTGAGTAAGCACAGCCCATTTACGGAATTTCTGGCAGTATATTTCAGCTTCGTCTTGCCCCTGAGATAGGGACATCAAGGCCTTTTCCGCCTGAAGCTCTAACTGAGGTTCCTCATAAAGCAACCCCAAGGCCAGAAAAAACGCATCCACATTGAGCAACGCAGGATCCCCTGGAGCCAATGCAAAAGCCCAATCCTGAGGGTCGCCCCGGAGCAAGGAAATCACAATCCTGACCTGCTGAGCAGGATCTCCAGCAGAGCGAGATTTCAGGGACAAAAACAACTTGCAATTATTTTTGAAATTTTGAAAGCAAGATCTATTCCCCGAGAAAAATTCAGGCAAAGGAATTCTAGGTTCAGATATAGGAACATGAACAACAAAATCTTGTAAATTTTGAACTTTCGTGGTGAGATTATTCAAACCTGCAGCTAAACTCTGAATATCCATTTTAAACAGGTGAACACAGAGCCATTCCAGGATTAGAAGGAGAGAGAGAGAGAGAAAGGCTGCAATATAGGCAGACTTGCAAGAGATTCAATTACAAGCACACTCAGAACTGAAGGGAAGGGAAAAAAAAAAAAAAATAAATCTTCAGCAGACTTCTCTTTTCTCTCCTTTCTCTGTCAATTAATTTAACCCTTTTGGGCCGGTCAAACTGTTATGGTTCTCAATGGCAAGAGAACATAGCCCAGCAAACATAAGTACTAGCTCTTGGAAGGATGGAAACTAAACTGACCATGAACTAAACCTGCCGCACAACTAACAGTAGCCGGGTAGCGTTGCCTACGTTTTTTATCCCTAGACGCCCAGCGCCGGCCGGAGGACTAACTAATCCTGGCAGAGGAAAATATAGTCCTGGCTCACCTCTAGAGAAATTTCCCCGATAGGCAGACAGAGGCCCCCACATATATTGGCGGTGATTTTAGATGAAATGATAAACGTAGTATGAAAATAGGTTTAGCAAAATTGAGGTCCGCTTACTAGATAGCAGGAAGACAGAAAGGGCACTTTCATGGTCAGCTGAAAACCCTATCAAAATACCATCCTGAAATTACTTTAAGACTCTAGTATTAACTCATAACATCAGAGTGGCAATTTCAGATCACAAGAGCTTTCCAGACACAAAAACGAAACTACAGCTGTGAACTGGAACAAAATGCAAAAACAAACGAGGACTAAAGTCCAACTTAGCTGGGAGTTGTCTAGCAGCAGGAACATGCACAGAAAGGCTTCTGATTACAATGTTGACCGGCATGGAAGTGACAGAGGAGCAAGGCTAAATAGCGACTCCCACATCCTGATGGAAACAGGTGAACAGAGGGGAAGATGCACACCAGTTCAATTCCACCAGTGTCCACCAGGGGAGCCCAAAATCCAATTTCACAACAGGTACGCCACTGTTAGTTGTGTGGTAGGTTTAGCTCACGGTCAGCTCGAGATTCCATCACCCAAGAGCTGTTCTGTTATTTATGTTCTCTGACGTTCCCTTGCCATTGGGAACCATGACACGCCGCTATGAAGTGCAGGCGCGGTCCCGTAGCTTTCTCTCTCGTTGCCAGGCCTCTGTCAGGGTCCCAAACCTGACAGGGACCCTACCGAATCTTCCCCCACAACACCCTCTGCCACAAGGTGTTGCCTGGTTCCAACCCAGTCAGCTTTCCTCCCTAACTTCCTGCCTGACCCCCAGTTTTACCAGTATGTGAGGAGTGGCCTAATGAATAGTACCCTTAGCTCCCCCTGGAGGCCCGACTGTGAAATGTATTGGTGTCTGTGATACCTGGTCAGATGAACTCCTTCAGTGCCATCAGACGTACCATAGCCCCCCTTAGCGGCGGAGCCACAGTACTGCAACGACCAGGACTCTGGGGCGCTGCATGAGTATTCCACATTTTGTTTGTAAAACACCATGCAGTTTCTAAGATATGGTCTTTTTTTAGTGCTAATAGTTATGGTATTTACTACGTAAGGCGTGGCTCACAGAGAAATTATGCAGAGTTGCCTAAAGACACACCCCGGAGGATCCTCTGATCCTTATGAGTATACCATATTTTTTTGGAAAATGCCATGCAGTTCCTAAGATATGGTACTTTTTATTTAGTGCTAATAGTTATGGTATATACTAATTAGGGTATGGCTTACAGAGTAATTATGCAGATTAGCCTAAAGACACGCCCCAGAGGATCCTCTGAGCAGTATGCAAATTCTTTTTTTTTTTTTTTTTTTAAACTCCAGGCAGTTCCTGAGATATGGTCTTTTTATTTAGTGATAATAGTTATGGTATGTACTAAGTAAGGTGTGGACCACAGGGGAAGACTAAAAATTATCAGTAAATAAAACATCCCATATGTGTGGAACGTATGGCAAATTTACAAAATACTGAATACTCAAGGGAAACAACAGGAATAAAATTGCAGCAAAAATTGACAATTTTCATATGGTGATAGGTCCTCTGTAAATGATAGTTAGCCCACCACCCCATAGTGTTAACATAAGTTTACATAACCATGGCTAAAGTGTATAATAACCCATGGCTGTCAGGACATATCCGATGTCATGGTTCTGAGATTTTGGAGCCCTGATGTCCCCCTTCCTACACTCACACACTAGATGCCTCACTTACAAACACACTCACACTTGTGTTCTATAAGAGCGAGGGATTTCACAGCCAAGTCTTAAGTGCCTGGAAAGAAGAAGGAGGCAGCTCCCGGGGTCCTCAGAGTTAATTACCATTCCCTGTGTCTTTGTTTCCTTTTGAACATATTTTCCATCTGCATTGGAGCCTATAAATACTCAGTGCTTCACATTTCTCTGGCACGTTGTAGCCAGCTTGTTATAATACACATTGTTTATCCAGCAAACATTGTGCAACCCATCGGTCGAGATTAAATAACTGAGAAAGGAAGAATGATGCAAAAGTGTTATTTTTAGCATATTGGAATACGCTACATAACGAGGATGAACCCAATCCAAAAATTTTATTGTCTGCAAGCTCAGGAGTAAAACGAGGGTCAGGAAAATGAATGCGAAACGCAACGGCTGACGGCGACATTCATATTGTTAGATGATGGTGATTTATGTTGTTTTTATGCCTTCACATCTTTTATCAGCAAAGTTTGAAATGTAGATTCTCACTTCGAAGTAACTTTTTCAGAAACAGGGATTCGCTGAAAGGAAATTTGTCAGTAGGATCAACCATCCTAAGCCGTCTATATGGGCATGTAGGTCATAGGAAGCTGAATAAAGTGATACCTTGATTTCTGCAATCTGATATTTTATTCTAAAACAATCCACTTTTGTAATATGTAAATGAGCTGTTAAGATCTATGGGCCGGATAAAGATCTCCCTGAGAATTTGCCTCCCAGGCTTAGGCCACGTTCACACTTTGCGGGTTCCTCTGCGGGTTAATCCCGCAGCGGAATTGAAAATCTGCAGGGCAAAACCGCTGCAGTTATCCCTGCAGATTTATCGCGGTTTGTTCCGCGGTTTCCGCTGCGGGATTACTGCTGTACTATTGATGCTGCATATGCAGCAATATGCAGCATCAATAGTAATGTAAAAAATAATTAAAATTGGCTATACTCACCCTCTGACGTCGCGATCTCCCCGGCGCTGCAAGCAGCTGTGCCGACAAGGACCTTCGTGACGTCACGGTCATGTGACCGCGGCGTCATCACGGTCATGTGACCGCGACGTCACCACAGGTCCTGTTCGGCACAGCAACTGAGACCGGACACCGCGGGCAGCGCAGAGAGGTGAGTATAGCGTGATTTTTTATTTTAATTCTTTTTTTTTACACCCAAATATGGTTCCCAGGGCTTGGAGGAGAGTCTCCTCTCCTCCACCCCGGGTACCATCTGCACATTAGCCGCTTAACTTCCCGCAACGTGGGCACAGCCACATGCGGGAAGTTAGCGGTTCAATGCATTTCTATGGGTGCAGAATCGCTGCGATTCTGCACCAAGAAGTGACATGGTCCTTCTTTTTTTCTGCAGAAAATCCGCGCGGATTTTCCACAGAAAAAAAGGATCGTCGGCACAGCGGGTTTTGTTTTCCATTAGGTTACATTGTACTGTAACCTACATGGAAAAAGGATGCGGACCCGCAGCTGCAAAACAGCTGCGGGTCCGCAGCAAAACCCGCAGCGTGTGAACATAGCCTTAAAGGGAATCTGTCACCCCAAAATTCGCCTATAAGCTAAGCCCACCAGCATCAGGGGCTTATCTACAGCATTCTGTAATGCTGTAGATAAGCCCCCGATGTAACCTGCAAGATAACAAAAACAGGTTACATTATACTCACCCAGTGGCGGTCCCGTGCTGTCCGGTCCGATGGGCGTCGCAAGTCCGGGTCCGGCGCCTCCCATCTTCATACGATGACGTCCTCTTCTTGTCTTCACGCTGTGGCTCCGGCGCAGGCGTACTTTGTCTGCCCTTTTGAGGGTAGAGTAAAGTACTGCAGTGCACACGTGTCGGGCCTCTCTGACCTTTCCCGGTGCCTGAGTATAATATAACCTGTTTTTCTTATCCTGCAGGTTACATCGGGGGCTTATCTACAGCATTATAGAATGCTGTAGATAAGCCCCTGATGCCGGTGGCCTTAGCTTATAGGCGAATTTTGGGGTGACGCATTCCCATGAAAGGAGGCATTACTTGGGTGAGACATGTAATGACTGACAGTCTGCTCTCCTGCTCGATCCACATCTTCACACTGGTATCGCCCTCTTTCATTTAAATTAAGCCTTTGAGGCAGATTCTCAGGGAGATCTATGTCCGGCTCATAGATCTTAACAGCACATTTACATATTACGAAAAACATTGATTTCTTGGGAGTTATACATTAGATTGCAGATATCAAGGTATCGTTTCATTTAACTTACTATGTCCTACATGCCCATGTACAACGTCGGACTAGAGTAGTTTGTACCCACCAAAAAAAATCATTCTTGGGGCCCACCATGTATAAGTGGTGCTAACAGCATAATATGCCCGTATCTTTATCTCCCATCTTGTCAAGCTGATAATCAATGAATGAGCATTGATAGGAATGATTGTTTCCAATTATCGACCTTTCTATAAAATCTAATAATCACCTGTCAAATCAGCGCAAACGCTCATTTGTTGGGTGCAATGATTTTTAAGCTTGCTATAAAATCATCATTCGGGCCAGCATATCATTTTTTGTAAAAAGTAAGTGATCTGCTGCAATGCAGTGTCAGCCAGGACCCACCAGAGGTTTACCCGATCCTCTGGTGGGCCAGTCCAATGCTGCCCATGTAGATGGCTCAGGATGGTTAATCCTACTGACAGATTCCCTTTAAATAACAACTACTACCTACCCTTTTGCAGTTGGTGGTGGCAGGAGTGTGCAGCGCCCCAGAGTCCTGGTCGTTGCAGTACTGTGGCTCTGCCACTAAGGGGAGCCATGGTACGTTCGATGGCACTGAAGGAGTTCCTCCAATCAGGTATCACAGACACCAATATGTTTCACAGCAGGGCCTCCGGGGGGAGCTAAGGGTGCTATTCATTAGGCCACTCCCCACCATAGTGGGTAAACTGGGGGTCAGGCAGGAAGTTAGAGAGAACGCTGACAGGATTGAACGGAGCAACACCTTGTGGCAGAGGGTGTTGTGAAGGGAGAGACTGTAGGGTCTCTGCCAGGGGTGGGACCCTGGCAGAGGCTTGGCATTGAGAGAACGTAACGGGACCGTGCCTGCTCAGCTTAGCGGCGGTGCCCAAGAAAGGACTAGAAGCGAGGCAGATTGTGCTGAGTGAGAAACGAGATCAAGCAGAAGGAGAATACCAGCAGGGGTTTTGTTGAAAGAGGCAGCACCCTGCTGAGGCGCAATACCGGTGGCCGGAACGCCGAGGGAGTGGATTAGAATACAGCTTCAAGCCATACTCCAAACAGCGGCAGGACAGTCGGTCTCAGGCGGGCTGTCTACCACATATCACCTATGAAGTCTTGGGGGGCAATTGCGGGAGAGGGGCGTCTCTAGGGTCCCGGAAGAACTCCAGGCCTACCTGACAAACGGGTGCCATTCCAACCTGAATACAGGGAGGGGTGGATTACAGAGGAACATCAAATCGAGTTGTGAGGGAACTTAAGAAACAGACACAACCGTTGTGGGGTCACTTTCCGTGAGCACAGCAGGGAAGGACTACAACACATAGCGCTAGAAGGAAGGCACAGATTTCCACCTGAGAGGAGGACTCTGGAGGTGCCATTGGACCGGCTGGACTTGCGTAGCCTGGTGAACCGTGTTCTGGACTGAGGACTCAGAGATCTCCAGTAAAGAGGTAAAGAGACTGCAACCTGGTGTCCTTGTTATTTACTGCGACCTGCACCCCACAACTGCACCGCTACACCACCATTAGCACCACTTATTTCACCGGACGTCCCCCACTGACGGACAGGGCCACGGACCGGGTCTAGCCACCGTGACAACCCCAGGACTGAGACCTAGAGGCCCGGCTCCGGGTACCCCTCGGCCCTGCGGCGGTGTGGGGGCGCGCCGTAGATTTTGGCGTCACGAACAGGATCTACTTAAGCCTGAAGAATCAGGTCATGTGTGCCTAGAGACTGTGATTTACTGTGCTTGAACTGTACTTTATTGAAAAGACTGTGCTGCGCCAGTTGCCGCCAAAATCCGCCGCCATTGCAGCGCTAAGGAGAGTGCAGGAAGAGAAGAGGGGCGTGAAGTGGGCGTAGGCAAGCTGGAGAGCGCGAACAGTAATGGCCGCCCAGTCTAAATATTTCTGCACGGTGAGGACGTGTCCGTCAGCAGCAGAGATCCGCCTCCTAATCCTTAATGGGGGGCGGAGGCAGAGAAAACGAAACCGCTCCCGAAGGAGAGAGCGGGAAAAGGACCAGGAAGTGACCCACGTGGAGGACGCTATGGCCAGCAGCTCCGAACCCGACAGCGGGGTTGAAGTAGAAGTCTCCCCCGACTACCCGGATGAGCCCAGCAGCCCGTCCTTCGTGGATAACACCAGATTCCTGAGAGCCGAGATGGAGGACTTATATAACCAGCTCCTCCAACTGAATGTGAGAGTCCAGGCTCCGCACCCGGTGGAGCCGGTAGAGGGTTCCCGGACATCGGAGTCCTCACCGGAAGAATCAGTGGGACCTGCTGCGGAAAAGGAACTTGCATCAGTTGGTGAGTCCGCCGATCCTGCCCCGCCAGCCGAGGGTGTGTTAGTGGGCCCCGTAGCGGCACCACCTCTCCCGGGAACCCATAGACTCCAGCGCCTGCTACCCTGGGAGGAAGCCACGGGCATGGAACACCGTATGCGAGCCCCAATCACCCCTACTTCCTTGTTGGGTGAGGTCCACGCGGAGCGCACGGTGTGCCGCTGGGTGAACCCCGGATCCAATCTTATGGGGTTCCCCGGGGTGGAGACCCAGAAGGGGGAGATGGTACAGGCCCTAAGCTGGGAAGAATACCAAATCCAGCTAGAGCACCGGTGGCGAGAGGAGGGGAAAATACATCAGGCTGGGCGGGAGGCCCATCATCAGAAAGATCTGGCGGTCAAGGACCGGGCCCGCAAGGACCCCACCACTCACCAGGCCCCGCGCAGGCAGGGCATCGTCACCATTTTTAAGCTCCGAGGAGGCTGGGGCTTTATTAAAGAACCGGGGCTATACGCGGAGGTCTTTGTTAACCGGCGGGATGTCGAGTCGCACCTCAGAGAGGGCCACCCCGACCGAGACCTCTACCCGGGAGACAGCATCATCTATACCAGGCATCTTGGGGAGAAGGGGTGGTTCGCTCTGAACGTCTACAAGCAAGAGAAACCGGCCCCTGTAGCCAAAGTGCCACCGTGTGACCGATCTGTGACCACTTCGGTCGCCCCACCCTGTCTGATCACAGAACCTGCGATCTGCCGCCTGACCACCGTAGCGGCCAAGGAGGTGCCTCTTCGAGTGATTGATGTTCCTGATGTACCCGCGCAGAGAGAAGTGGGAACGCAGACCCTCATCACCGCGCACGATCTGGTTGTGCAACAGACCCGCACCCATGGGGTGTACCTGGCCGCGGGAGTGAACCTGGAACCTGAACTGCCTGTATTGCAGGGGTTCCCCCGCCAGGTGGCGCCTCGTGGGGGATTCTGAGATTTTATTGCTTGATGAAAATGTAAATAGTTACTGTTTGTTCTTTTGTTCCTGTTGCTGCTAAACCCGTCTAGGGTAAACTTTAAAAGGTGACCCCTTTGTTGACCCGGGGTCACTACTGCTGTTTCCTTGAAGTTTTGCACAAAAGTTACACAAACTGTGAAATCATGGACTGTGCATGATTCGAACTTCCTTGTAAATAGTTGCACCTTCTTAAGGGTGCCTCCTACTGGTTTTAGTTAAAAGACACTTTGCGAAGATACCTTTCCTACTGGTTTTAGTTAAAAGACACTTTGCGAAGATACCTTTCCTACTGGTTTTAGTTAAAAGACACTTTGCGAAGATGCCATTCCGGAGCCTTTGCGTGGACTGGTAGGCTGAGAAGACGAGCTACCTCAGAAAGGCTTGGTCCCCTCTTAAAGGGGATGCGTGGAATTGAACTTGAAAGCGATACTGTTTTAGAACAGTAATATGATGATGCTTTGAAAAGAATGTAACTGTTTTACATGAAAAGTTATATGTGTTTAAATTGTTTGAATTGTGAAATCTGAAAATAATGTTTTGTGAAAGGAAAAGATGCAGAGAGCCCGCAGGGGTAGAAGTAGAGATCTGCATAGTTGAAAGTAAAGAAGTAATGATGAAGGTGAGGATAGAAGGTAAACCCTGCGTCCCCATAGAAAGTTACTTTGTTACTAAGGACAGAAAGCGAACCCGTAGGGGTTAGAGAGTGAGTCCTTAAAGGAGCCGAGTAGAGCTGGCTCAGAGTTCTTTAAACGAAAGGAATGTTATGTCTATACTATGTATAGTAGCGAAAGGCAGTAGGCCCTGGCTGAACGGGGCGGTCCTGTAAAAGAAAGGAGAGGCAGTAGGTCTGGTGCCATAGGGACAGGCGGTCCTGCAGGTTCAAAGTAGGAGAATGTGAAGTTACCCTACCCTGTAATGTGATTATAGGAAGGCCTTTGGTAAACTAAGAGTGTATGTTTCTTAAAGGCAATGTTAATTTATTGTTCCAGAATTTGCACTAAGTAGAATACCCGGTTGGGTAACAGGAGTTATGTATAGCCTGTAATTTATAATGTTGACTATGTTTGTAACGTTAAAAGTGTCCTCACCTCCCATAAAGGGAAGCCTGTTCAAGTATACTTATTGTTTTGCACTCAACAAAATTGTATGTCTGTTTACTAATCTGTATTGTTGTTTTTCTTCCCAGTCCCGGAGTACTGTGTTTAACCAGGGGGGAGTGCAGCGCCCCAGAGTCCTGGTCATTGCAGTACTGTGGCTCTGCCACTAAGGGGAGCCATGGTACGTTCGATGGCACTGAAGGAGTTCCTCCAATCAGGTATCACAGACACCAATATGTTTCACAGCAGGGCCTCCGGGGGGAGCTAAGGGTGCTATTCATTAGGCCACTCCCCACCATAGTGGGTAAACTGGGGGTCAGGCAGGAAGTTAGAGAGAACGCTGACGGGATTGAACGGAGCAACACCTTGTGGCAGAGGGTGTTGTGAAGGGAGAGACTGTAGGGTCTCTGCCAGGGGTGGGACCCTGGCAGAGGCTTGGCATTGAGAGAACGTAACGGGACCGTGCCTGCTCAGCTTAGCGGCGGTGCCCAAGAAAGGACTAGAAGCGAGGCAGATTGTGCTGAGTGAGAAACGAGATCAAGCAGAAGGAGAATACCAGCAGGGGTTTTGTTGAAAGAGGCAGCACCCTGCTGAGGCGCAATACCGGTGGCCGGAACGCCGAGGGAGTGGATTAGAATACAGCTTCAAGCCATACTCCAAACAGCGGCAGGACAGTCGGTCTCAGGCGGGCTGTCTACCACATATCACCTATGAAGTCTTGGGGGGCAATTGCGGGAGAGGGGCGTCTCTAGGGTCCCGGAAGAACTCCAGGCCTACCTGACAAACGGGTGCCATTCCAACCTGAATACAGGGAGGGGTGGATTACAGAGGAACATCAAATCGAGTTGTGAGGGAACTTAAGAAACAGACACAACCGTTGTGGGGTCACTTTCCGTGAGCACAGCAGGGAAGGACTACAACACATAGCGCTAGAAGGAAGGCACAGATTTCCACCTGAGAGGAGGACTCTGGAGGTGCCATTGGACCGGCTGGACTTGCGTAGCCTGGTGAACCGTGTTCTGGACTGAGGACTCAGAGATCTCCAGTAAAGAGGTAAAGAGACTGCAACCTGGTGTCCTTGTTATTTACTGCGACCTGCACCCCACAACTGCACCGCTACACCACCATTAGCACCACTTATTTCACCGGACGTCCCCCACTGACGGACAGGGCCACGGACCGGGTCTAGCCACCGTGACAACCCCAGGACTGAGACCTAGAGGCCCGGCTCCGGGTACCCCTCGGCCCTGCGGCGGTGTGGGGGCGCGCCGTAGATTTTGGCGTCACGAACAGGATCTACTTAAGCCTGAAGAATCAGGTCATGTGTGCCTAGAGACTGTGATTTACTGTGCTTGAACTGTACTTTATTGAAAAGACTGTGCTGCGCCAGTTGCCGCCAAAATCCGCCGCCATTGCAGCGCTAAGGAGAGTGCAGGAAGAGAAGAGGGGCGTGAAGTGGGCGTAGGCAAGCTGGAGAGCGCGAACAGTAATGGCCGCCCAGTCTAAATATTTCTGCACGGTGAGGACGTGTCCGTCAGCAGCAGAGATCCGCCTCCTAATCCTTAATGGGGGGCGGAGGCAGAGAAAACAAAACCGCTCCCGAAGGAGAGAGCGGGAAAAGGACCAGGAAGTGACCCACGTGGAGGACGCTATGGCCAGCAGCTCCGAACCCGACAGCGGGGTTGAAGTAGAAGTCTCCCCCAACTACCCGGATGAGCCCAGCAGCCCGTCCTTCGTGGATAACACCAGATTCCTGAGAGCCGAGATGGAGGACTTATATAACCAGCTCCTCCAACTGAATGTGAGAGTCCAGGCTCCGCACCCGGTGGAGCCGGTAGAGGGTTCCCGGACATCGGAGTCCTCACCGGAAGAATCAGTGGGACCTGCTGCGGAAAAGGAACTTGCATCAGTTGGTGAGTCCGCCGATCCTGCCCCGCCAGCCGAGGGTGTGTTAGTGGGCCCCGTAGCGGCACCACCTCTCCCGGGAACCCATAGACTCCAGCGCCTGCTACCCTGGGAGGAAGCCACGGGCATGGAACACCGTATGCGAGCCCCGATCACCCCTACTTCCTTGTTGGGTGAGGTCCACGCGGAGCGCACGGTGTGCCGCTGGGTGAACCCCGGATCCAATCTTATGGGGTTCCCCGGGGTGGAGACCCAGAAGGGGGAGATGGTACAGGCCCTAAGCTGGGAAGAATACCAAATCCAGCTAGAGCACCGGTGGCGAGAGGAGGGGAAAATACATCAGGCTGGGCGGGAGGCCCATCATCAGAAAGATCTGGCGGTCAAGGACCGGGCCCGCAAGGACCCCACCACTCACCAGGCCCCGCGCAGGCAGGGCATCGTCACCATTTTTAAGCTCCGAGGAGGCTGGGGCTTTATTAAAGAACCGGGGCTATACGCGGAGGTCTTTGTTAACCGGCGGGATGTCGAGTCGCACCTCAGAGAGGGCCACCCCGACCGAGACCTCTACCCGGGAGACAGCGTCATCTATACCAGGCATCTTGGGGAGAAGGGGTGGTTCGCTCTGAACGTCTACAAGCAAGAGAAACCGGCCCCTGTAGCCAAAGTGCCACCGTGTGACCGATCTGTGACCACTTCGGTCGCCCCACCCTGTCTGATCACAGAACCTGCGATCTGCCGCCTGACCACCGTAGCGGCCAAGGAGGTGCCTCTTCGAGTGATTGATGTTCCTGATGTACCCGCGCAGAGAGAAGTGGGAACGCAGACCCTCATCACCGCGCACGATCTGGTTGTGCAACAGACCCGCACCCATGGGGTGTACCTGGCCGCGGGAGTGAACCTGGAACCTGAACTGCCTGTATTGCAGGGGTTCCCCCGCCAGGTGGCGCCTCGTGGGGGATTCTGAGATTTTATTGCTTGATGAAAATGTAAATAGTTACTGTTTGTTCTTTTGTTCCTGTTGCTGCTAAACCCGTCTAGGGTAAACTTTAAAAGGTGACCCCTTTGTTGACCCGGGGTCACTACTGCTGTTTCCTTGAAGTTTTGCACAAAAGTTACACAAACTGTGAAATCATGGACTGTGCATGATTCGAACTTCCTTGTAAATAGTTGCACCTTCTTAAGGGTGCCTCCTACTGGTTTTAGTTAAAAGACACTTTGCGAAGATACCTTTCCTACTGGTTTTAGTTAAAAGACACTTTGCGAAGATACCTTTCCTACTGGTTTTAGTTAAAAGACACTTTGCGAAGATGCCATTCCGGAGCCTTTGCGTGGACTGGTAGGCTGAGAAGACGAGCTACCTCAGAAAGGCTTGGTCCCCTCTAAAAGGGGATGCGTGGAATTGAACTTGAAAGCGATACTGTTTTAGAACAGTAATATGATGATGCTTTGAAAAGAATGTAACTGTTTTACATGAAAAGTTATATGTGTTTAAATTGTTTGAATTGTGAAATCTGAAAATAATGTTTTGTGAAAGGAAAAGATGCAGAGAGCCCGCAGGGGTAGAAGTAGAGATCTGCATAGTTGAAAGTAAAGAAGTAATGATGAAGGTGAGGATAGAAGGTAAACCCTGCGTCCCCATAGAAAGTTACTTTGTTACTAAGGACAGAAAGCGAACCCGTAGGGGTTAGAGAGTGAGTCCTTAAAGGAGCCGAGTAGAGCTGGCTCAGAGTTCTTTAAACGAAAGGAATGTTATGTCTATACTATGTATAGTAGCGAAAGGCAGTAGGCCCTGGCTGAACGGGGCGGTCCTGTAAAAGAAAGGAGAGGCAGTAGGTCTGGTGCCATAGGGACAGGCGGTCCTGCAGGTTCAAAGTAGGAGAATGTGAAGTTACCCTACCCTGTAATGTGATTATAGGAAGGCCTTTGGTAAACTAAGAGTGTATGTTTCTTAAAGGCAATGTTAATTTATTGTTCCAGAATTTGCACTAAGTAGAATACCCGGTTGGGTAACAGGAGTTATGTATAGCCTGTAATTTATAATGTTGACTATGTTTGTAACGTTAAAAGTGTCCTCACCTCCCATAAAGGGAAGCCTGTTCAAGTATACTTATTGTTTTGCACTCAACAAAATTGTATGTCTGTTTACTAATCTGTATTGTTGTTTTTCTTCCCAGTCCCGGAGTACTGTGTTTAACCAGGGGGGAGTGCAGCGCCCCAGAGTCCTGGTCGTTGCAGTACTGTGGCTCTGCCACTAAGGGGAGCCATGGTACGTTCGATGGCACTGAAGGAGTTCCTCCAATCAGGTATCACAGACACCAATATGTTTCACAGCAGGGCCTCCGGGGGGAGCTAAGGGTGCTATTCATTAGGCCACTCCCCACCATAGTGGGTAAACTGGGGGTCAGGCAGGAAGTTAGAGAGAACGCTGACGGGATTGAACGGAGCAACACCTTGTGGCAGAGGGTGTTGTGAAGGGAAAGACTGTAGGGTCTCTGCCAGGGGTGGGACCCTGGCAGAGGCTTGGCATTGAGAGAACGTAACGGGACCGTGCCTGCTCAGCTTAGCGGCGGTGCCCAAGAAAGGACTAGAAGCGAGGCAGATTGTGCTGAGTGAGAAACGAGATCAAGCAGAAGGAGAATACCAGCAGGGGTTTTGTTGAAAGAGGCAGCACCCTGCTGAGGCGCAATACCGGTGGCCGGAACGCCGAGGGAGTGGATTAGAATACAGCTTCAAGCCATACTCCAAACAGCGGCAGGACAGTCGGTCTCAGGCGGGCTGTCTACCACATATCACCTATGAAGTCTTGGGGGGCAATTGCGGGAGAGGGGCGTCTCTAGGGTCCCGGAAGAACTCCAGGCCTACCTGACAAACGGGTGCCATTCCAACCTGAATACAGGGAGGGGTGGATTACAGAGGAACATCAAATCGAGTTGTGAGGGAACTTAAGAAACAGACACAACCGTTGTGGGGTCACTTTCCGTGAGCACAGCAGGGAAGGACTACAACACATAGCGCTAGAAGGAAGGCACAGATTTCCACCTGAGAGGAGGACTCTGGAGGTGCCATTGGACCGGCTGGACTTGCGTAGCCTGGTGAACCGTGTTCTGGACTGAGGACTCAGAGATCTCCAGTAAAGAGGTAAAGAGACTGCAACCTGGTGTCCTTGTTATTTACTGCGACCTGCACCCCACAACTGCACCGCTACACCACCATTAGCACCACTTATTTCACCGGACGTCCCCCACTGACGGACAGGGCCACGGACCGGGTCTAGCCACCGTGACAACCCCAGGACTGAGACCTAGAGGCCCGGCTCCGGGTACCCCTCGGCCCTGCGGCGGTGTGGGGGCGCGCCGTAGATTTTGGCGTCACGAACAGGATCTACTTAAGCCTGAAGAATCAGGTCATGTGTGCCTAGAGACTGTGATTTACTGTGCTTGAACTGTACTTTATTGAAAAGACTGTGCTGCGCCAGTTGCCGCCAAAATCCGCCGCCATTGCAGCGCTAAGGAGAGTGCAGGAAGAGAAGAGGGGCGTGAAGTGGGCGTAGGCAAGCTGGAGAGCGCGAACAGTAATGGCCGCCCAGTCTAAATATTTCTGCACGGTGAGGACGTGTCCGTCAGCAGCAGAGATCCGCCTCCTAATCCTTAATGGGGGGCGGAGGCAGAGAAAACGAAACCGCTCCTGTCATGATCTCTGCAGGCAGAGATCATAGCAAGCCTATAGAGGGACAAGCTCTCGGAAGATGGAACTATACTGACCATGAACTAAGCCTGCCGCGCAACTAGAAATAGCCAGGTAGCATTTCCTATTTATCGCTAGATGCCCAGCTCTGGCCTAAGACCTAAATAGCTAGCAGAGGGAAATATAAGACCTGGCTCACCTCTAGAGAAATATTCCAAAGAAGACAGTAGCCCCCCACATATAATGACGGTGAGTTCAGATGAAACAACAAACGCAGCAGGAAAATAGTCTTAGCAAATTTGAGGTCCGCTTACTAGATAGCAGAAGACAGATAGTATACTTTCATGGTCAGCAGAAAAACACTAACAAAACACCATCCAGAGATTACCTTAAACTCTGGCATTAACTCATAACGCCAGAGTAGCAATCCCTGATCAACGAGAGCTTTCCAGACACAGTAACAAAACTTCAGCTGTGAACTGGAACAAATAGGCAAAACAAAACATGGACAAAAGTCCAACTTATCTAGTAGTAGTCTAGAAGCAGGAACAAGCACTGAGAGGCATCAGATAACATTGTTGACCGGCAAGAAACCACCAGAGAAATGAGCTTAAATAGCGACACCCACTACTGATGGAATCAGGTGAAACAGGAAAGAGGATGACAAGTCCAATTCCACAAGCGGCCACCGGGGGAGCCCAGAATCCAAATTCACAACAGTACCCCCCCCTCAAGGAGGGGGCACCGAACCCTCACCAGATCCACCAGGGCGACCAGGATGAGCCCTATGGAAGGCACGAACAAGATCAGAAGCATGAACATCAGATGCATTGACCCAAGAATTATCCTCCTGGCCGTAACCCTTCCAGTTGACCAGATACTGGAGTTTCCGTCTGGAAACACGAGAGTCCAAAATTTTCTCCACAACGTACTCCAACTCACCCTCAACCAACACCGGAGCAGGAGGCTCAACTGAAGGTACAACAGGTACCTCATACCTGCGCAATAACGACCGATGAAAAACGTTATGAATGGAAAAGGACGCAGGGAGGTCCAAACGGAAAGAAACAGGATTAAGAATCTCCAATATTCTATAAGGGCCGATGAACCGAGGTTTAAACTTAGGAGAAGAGACCCTCATAGGGACAAAACGAGAAGACAACCACACTAAATCTCCAACACAAAGCCGAGAACCAACACGACGATGACGGTTGGCAAAACGCTGAGTCTTCTCCTGGGACAACTTCAAATTGTCCATAACCTGCCCCCAAATGTGATGCAATCTCTCTACCACCGCATCCACTCCAGGACAATCCGAGGATTCCACCTGACCGGAGGAAAATCGAGGGTGAAACCCCGAATTACAGAAAAACGGGGACACCAAGGTGGAAGAACTGGCCCGATTATTGAGGGCGAACTCTGCCAATGGCAAAAAAGCAACCCAATCATCCTGGTCAGCAGAGACAAAACACCTCAGATATGTCTCAAGGGTCTGATTAGTCCGCTCGGTCTGGCCATTAGTCTGAGGGTGAAAAGCAGACGAAAAAGACAAATCTATGCCCATCCTAGCACAGAATGCCCGCCAAAATCTAGACACAAATTGGGTACCTCTGTCAGAAACAATATTCTCAGGAATACCGTGCAATCGGACAACATTCTGAAAAAACAGAGGAACCAACTCAGAAGAAGAAGGCAACTTGGGCAGAGGAACCAAATGGACCATTTTAGAGAAACGGTCACAGACCACCCAGATGACAGACATCTTCTGGGAAACAGGCAGATCTGAAATAAAATCCATCGAGATGTGTGTCCAAGGCCTCTTAGGAATAGGCAAGGGCAACAGCAGTCCGCTAGCCCGAGAACTACAAGACTTGGCCCGAGCACAAACGTCACATGACTGCACAAAGACTCGCACATCTCGTGACAGAGAAGGCCACCAGAAGGATCTTGCCACCAAATCCCTGGTACCAAAAATTCCGGGATGACCTGCCAATGCAGAAGAATGTACCTCAGAGATGACTCTGCTGGTCCAATCATCCGGAACAAACAGTCTATCAGGCGGACAACGATCCGGTCTATCCGCCTGAAACTCTTGCAAGGACCGCCGCAGATCAGGAGAAACAGCCGACAAAATTACTCCCTCCCTAAGGATACCTGTGGGTTCAGAATTACCAGGAGAGTCCGGGTCAAAACTCCTAGAAAGGGCATCTGCCTTAACATTCTTAGAACCCGGTAGGTATGACACCACAAAATTAAAGCGAGAAAAAAATAAAGACCAGCGCGCCTGTCTAGGATTCAGGCGTCTGGCAGTCTCAAGATAAATCAAATTTTTGTGGTCAGTCAATACCACCACCTGATGTCTAGCCCCCTCGAGCCAATGGCGCCACTCCTCAAACGCCCACTTCATGGCCAAAAGCTCCCGATTCCCAACATCATAATTCCGCTCTGCGGGCGAAAATTTGCGAGAAAAGAAGGCACAAGGCCTAATGACGGAGCAGTCGGAACCTTTCTGCGACAACACTGCCCCAGCTCCGATCTCCGAAGCGTCAACCTCAACCTGAAAAGGCAGATTCACATCAGGCTGACGCAACACAGGGGCAGAGGCAAAACGGCGCTTAAGCTCCTGAAAGGCCTCTACAGCATGAGGGGACCAATTAGCAACATCAGCGCCTTGTCTGGTCAAATCAGTCAGTGGTTTAACGACATCCGAAAAACCAGCAATAAATCGGCGGTAAAAGTTGGCAAAGCCCAAAAATCTCTGAAGACCCTTAAGAGAGGAGGGCTGAGTCCAGTCACAAATAGCTTGCACCTTGACGGGATCCATCTCAATGGAAGAGGGAGAAAAAATATACCCCAAAAAGGAAATTTTCTGGACCCCAAAAACGCACTTAGACCCCTTCACACATAAAGAATTAGACCGCAGAACCTGAAAAACTCTCCTGACCTGCTGGACATGAGAGTCCCAGTCATCAGAAAAAATCAGAATATCATCCAGATATATTATCATAAATTTATCCAGAAAATCGCGGAAAATATCATGCATAAAAGACTGGAAAACTGAAGGGGCATTAGAAAGACCAAAAGGCATGACCAAATACTCAAAGTGGCCCTCGGGCGTATTAAATGCGGTCTTCCACTCATCCCCCTGCCTGATCCGCACCAAATTATACGCCCCACGAAGATCAATTTTAGAGAACCACCTTGCACCCTCTATACGAGCAAACAAATCAGTAAGCAATGGCAATGGGTATTGATACTTAACAGTGATCTTATTCAGAAGCCGATAATCAATACATGGTCTCAAAGAGCCGTCTTTTTTTGAGACAAAGAAAAACCCAGCTCCCAAGGGAGAAGAGGATGGACGAATATGTCCCTTTTCCAAAGACTCCTTTATATATTCCCGCATAGCAGCATGTTCCGGCACAGACAAATTAAACAAACGACCCTTTGGATATTTACAACCCGGTATCAAATCTATGGCACAATCGCACTCACGGTGCGGAGGTAACGACCCAAGCTTGGGTTCGTCAAAGACGTCTTGATAATCAGAGAGGAACTCAGGGACTTCAGAGGGAATGGACGACGAAATAGAAACCAAAGGTACGTCCCCATGAATACCCTTACATCCCCAGCTCAACACAGACATTGCTCTCCAGTCCAAGACTGGGTTGTGAGACTGCAACCATGGCAATCCCAGTACCAAATCGTCATGTAAATTATACAGCACCAGGAAACGAATAATCTCCTGGTGATCCGGATTGATACGCATGGTTACTTGTGTCCAGTATTGTGGTTTATTATTAGCCAATGGGGTGGAGTCAATCCCCTTCAGAGGAATAAGAGTCTCCAAAGGCTCTAAATCAAAACCACAACGATTGGCAAAGGACCAATCCATAAGACTCAGAGCGGCGCCAGAGTCAACATAGGCGTCCGTGGCAATGGATGACAAAGAGCAAATCAGGGTTACAGACAAAATAAACTTAGACTGAATGGTGCTAATGGAAACAGACTTATCAAGCTTCTTTGTACGCCTAGAGCATGCTGATATAACATGAGTAGAATCCCCACAATAGAAACACAATCCATTCTTCCGTCTAAAATTCTGTCGCTCGCTCCTGGACAGAATTCTATCACACTGCATACTTTCTGGCGTCTTTTCCATAGACACCGCCAGATGGTGCACCGGTTTGCGCTCCCGCAGACGCCTATCAATCTGAATAGCCATTGTCATGGACTCATTCAGACCTGCAGGCAAAGGGAACCCCACCATAACATCCTTAACGGCATCAGAGAGACCTTCTCTGAAAGTTGCCGCCAAGGCGCACTCATTCCACTGAGTAAGCACAGACCATTTACGGAATTTTTGGCAGAAAACTTCAGCTTCGTCTTGCCCCTGAGATAGTGCCATCAAAGTTTTTTCTGCCTGAAGTTCCAAATGAGGTTCCTCATAAAGCAAGCCCAAGGCCAGAAAAAACGCATCCACATCGCGTAACGCAGGATCCCCTGCTGGCAATGAGAAGGCCCAATCTTGAGGGTCAACCCCTGAGCAGCACCCCTGGGCAGCACGGTGGCGCAGTGGTTAGCACAGCAGCCTTGCAGCGCTGGAGTCCTGGGTTCTAATCCCACCTTGGACAACATCTGCAAAGAGTTTGTATGTTCTCTCTGTGTTTGCGTGGGTTTCCTCCGGGCACTCCGGTTTCCTCCCACATTTCAAAGACATACTGATAGGTAATTTAGATTGTGAGCCCCATCGGGGACAGCGATGACAATGTGTGCAAACTGTAAAGCGCTGCGTAATATGTTAGCGCTATATAAAAATAAAGATTATTATTATTATTATTATGAGCAAGGAAATCACAATCCTAACCTGCTGAGCAGGGTCTCCAGCTGAACGAGACTTCAGGGACAAATAAAGCTTACAATTATTTCGGAAATTCTGGAAGCTAGCTCTATTCCCTGTGAAGAACTCCGGCAAAGGAATTCTCGGCTCAGATACCGGAGCATGTACCACAAAATCTTGTAAATTTTGTACTTTCGTGATGAGATTATTCAAACCCGCAGTTACACTCTGGAGATCCATTATTGTCAGGTGCACACAGAGCATACAGAGATTAGGAGGAGAGAGAGAGAAAAGACTGCAGCAAGGCAGACTGGAGGAAAAAAAAAAAAAAAAAAAAATTTCAGCAGACTTCTTATAACTCTCCTTTCTCAACCTGGGTCTTTAACACTTTACGGGCCGGTCAAACTGTCATGATCTCTGCAGGCAGAGATCATAGCAAGCCTATAGAGGGACAAGCTCTCGGAAGATGGAACTATACTGACCATGAACTAAGCCTGCCGCGCAACTAGAAATAGCCAGGTAGCATTTCCTATTTATCGCTAGATGCCCAGCTCTGGCCTAAGACCTAAATAGCTAGCAGAGGGAAATATAAGACCTGGCTCACCTCTAGAGAAATATTCCAAAGAAGACAGTAGCCCCCCACATATAATGACGGTGAGTTCAGATGAAACAACAAACGCAGCAGGAAAATAGTCTTAGCAAATTTGAGGTCCGCTTACTAGATAGCAGAAGACAGATAGTATACTTTCATGGTCAGCAGAAAAACACTAACAAAACACCATCCAGAGATTACCTTAAACTCTGGCATTAACTCATAACGCCAGAGTAGCAATCCCTGATCAACGAGAGCTTTCCAGACACAGTAACAAAACTTCAGCTGTGAACTGGAACAAATAGGCAAAACAAAACATGGACAAAAGTCCAACTTATCTAGTAGTAGTCTAGAAGCAGGAACAAGCACTGAGAGGCATCAGATAACATTGTTGACCGGCAAGAAACCACCAGAGAAATGAGCTTAAATAGCGACACCCACTACTGATGGAATCAGGTGAAACAGGAAAGAGGATGACAAGTCCAATTCCACAAGCGGCCACCGGGGGAGCCCAGAATCCAAATTCACAACACGCTCCCGAAGGAGAGAGCGGGAAAAGGACCAGGAAGTGACCCACGTGGAGGACGCTATGGCCAGCAGCTCCGAACCCGACAGCGGGGTTGAAGTAGAAGTCTCCCCCGACTACCCGGATGAGCCCAGCAGCCCGTCCTTCGTGGATAACACCAGATTCCTGAGAGCCGAGATGGAGGACTTATATAACCAGCTCCTCCAACTGAATGTGAGAGTCCAGGCTCCGCACCCGGTGGAGCCGGTAGAGGGTTCCCGGACATCGGAGTCCTCACCGGAAGAATCAGTGGGACCTGCTGCGGAAAAGGAACTTGCATCAGTTGGTGAGTCCGCCGATCCTGCCCCGCCAGCCGAGGGTGTGTTAGTGGGCCCCGTAGCGGCACCACCTCTCCCGGGAACCCATAGACTCCAGCGCCTGCTACCCTGGGAGGAAGCCACGGGCATGGAACACCGTATGCGAGCCCCAATCACCCCTACTTCCTTGTTGGGTGAGGTCCACGCGGAGCGCACGGTGTGCCGCTGGGTGAACCCCGGATCCAATCTTATGGGGTTCCCCGGGGTGGAGACCCAGAAGGGGGAGATGGTACAGGCCCTAAGCTGGGAAGAATACCAAATCCAGCTAGAGCACCGGTGGCGAGAGGAGGGGAAAATACATCAGGCTGGGCGGGAGGCCCATCATCAGAAAGATCTGGCGGTCAAGGACCGGGCCCGCAAGGACCCCACCACTCACCAGGCCCCGCGCAGGCAGGGCATCGTCACCATTTTTAAGCTCCGAGGAGGCTGGGGCTTTATTAAAGAACCGGGGCTATACGCGGAGGTCTTTGTTAACCGGCGGGATGTCGAGTCGCACCTCAGAGAGGGCCACCCCGACCGAGACCTCTACCCGGGAGACAGCGTCATCTATACCAGGCATCTTGGGGAGAAGGGGTGGTTCGCTCTGAACGTCTACAAGCAAGAGAAACCGGCCCCTGTAGCCAAAGTGCCACCGTGTGACCGATCTGTGACCACTTCGGTCGCCCCACCCTGTCTGATCACAGAACCTGCGATCTGCCGCCTGACCACCGTAGCGGCCAAGGAGGTGCCTCTTCGAGTGATTGATGTTCCTGATGTACCCGCGCAGAGAGAAGTGGGAACGCAGACCCTCATCACCGCGCACGATCTGGTTGTGCAACAGACCCGCACCCATGGGGTGTACCTGGCCGCGGGAGTGAACCTGGAACCTGAACTGCCTGTATTGTAGGGGTTCCCCCGCCAGGTGGCGCCTCGTGGGGGATTCTGAGATTTTATTGCTTGATGAAAATGTAAATAGTTACTGTTTGTTCTTTTGTTCCTGTTGCTGCTAAACCCGTCTAGGGTAAACTTTAAAAGGTGACCCCTTTGTTGACCCGGGGTCACTACTGCTGTTTCCTTGAAGTTTTGCACAAAAGTTACACAAACTGTGAAATCATGGACTGTGCATGATTCGAACTTCCTTGTAAATAGTTGCACCTTCTTAAGGGTGCCTCCTACTGGTTTTAGTTAAAAGACACTTTGCGAAGATACCTTTCCTACTGGTTTTAGTTAAAAGACACTTTGCGAAGATACCTTTCCTACTGGTTTTAGTTAAAAGACACTTTGCGAAGATGCCATTCCGGAGCCTTTGCGTGGACTGGTAGGCTGAGAAGACGAGCTACCTCAGAAAGGCTTGGTCCCCTCTTAAAGGGGATGCGTGGAATTGAACTTGAAAGCGATACTGTTTTAGAACAGTAATATGATGATGCTTTGAAAAGAATGTAACTGTTTTACATGAAAAGTTATATGTGTTTAAATTGTTTGAATTGTGAAATCTGAAAATAATGTTTTGTGAAAGGAAAAGATGCAGAGAGCCCGCAGGGGTAGAAGTAGAGATCTGCATAGTTGAAAGTAAAGAAGTAATGATGAAGGTGAGGATAGAAGGTAAACCCTGCGTCCCCATAGAAAGTTACTTTGTTACTAAGGACAGAAAGCGAACCCGTAGGGGTTAGAGAGTGAGTCCTTAAAGGAGCCGAGTAGAGCTGGCTCAGAGTTCTTTAAACAAAAGGAATGTTATGTCTATACTATGTATAGTAGCGAAAGGCAGTAGGCCCTGGCTGAACGGGGCGGTCCTGTAAAAGAAAGGAGAGGCAGTAGGTCTGGTGCCATAGGGACAGGCGGTCCTGCAGGTTCAAAGTAGGAGAATGTGAAGT
Source organism: Ranitomeya variabilis (assembly GCF_051348905.1). Lineage (NCBI taxonomy): Eukaryota > Metazoa > Chordata > Amphibia > Anura > Dendrobatidae > Ranitomeya > Ranitomeya variabilis. The sequence goes on from NC_135233.1 coordinate 227,308,376, forward strand.
TACCCTACCCTGTAATGTGATTATAGGAAGGCCTTTGGTAAACTAAGAGTGTATGTTTCTTAAAGGCAATGTTAATTTATTGTTCCAGAATTTGCACTAAGTAGAATACCCGGTTGGGTAACAGGAGTTATGTATAGCCTGTAATTTATAATGTTGACTATGTTTGTAACGTTAAAAGTGTCCTCACCTCCCATAAAGGGAAGCCTGTTCAAGTATACTTATTGTTTTGCACTCAACAAAATTGTATGTCTGTTTACTAATCTGTATTGTTGTTTTTCTTCCCAGTCCCGGAGTACTGTGTTTAACCAGGGGGGAGTGCAGCGCCCCAGAGTCCTGGTCGTTGCAGTACTGTGGCTCTGCCACTAAGGGGAGCCATGGTACGTTCGATGGCACTGAAGGAGTTCCTCCAATCAGGTATCACAGACACCAATATGTTTCACAGCAGGGCCTCCGGGGGGAGCTAAGGGTGCTATTCATTAGGCCACTCCCCACCATAGTGGGTAAACTGGGGGTCAGGCAGGAAGTTAGAGAGAACGCTGACGGGATTGAACGGAGCAACACCTTGTGGCAGAGGGTGTTGTGAAGGGAGAGACTGTAGGGTCTCTGCCAGGGGTGGGACCCTGGCAGAGGCTTGGCATTGAGAGAACGTAACGGGACCGTGCCTGCTCAGCTTAGCGGCGGTGCCCAAGAAAGGACTAGAAGCGAGGCAGATTGTGCTGAGTGAGAAACGAGATCAAGCAGAAGGAGAATACCAGCAGGGGTTTTGTTGAAAGAGGCAGCACCCTGCTGAGGCGCAATACCGGTGGCCGGAACGCCGAGGGAGTGGATTAGAATACAGCTTCAAGCCATACTCCAAACAGCGGCAGGACAGTCGGTCTCAGGCGGGCTGTCTACCACATATCACCTATGAAGTCTTGGGGGGCAATTGCGGGAGAGGGGCGTCTCTAGGGTCCCGGAAGAACTCCAGGCCTACCTGACAAACGGGTGCCATTCCAACCTGAATACAGGGAGGGGTGGATTACAGAGGAACATCAAATCGAGTTGTGAGGGAACTTAAGAAACAGACACAACCGTTGTGGGGTCACTTTCCGTGAGCACAGCAGGGAAGGACTACAACACATAGCGCTAGAAGGAAGGCACAGATTTCCACCTGAGAGGAGGACTCTGGAGGTGCCATTGGACCGGCTGGACTTGCGTAGCCTGGTGAACCGTGTTCTGGACTGAGGACTCAGAGATCTCCAGTAAAGAGGTAAAGAGACTGCAACCTGGTGTCCTTGTTATTTACTGCGACCTGCACCCCACAACTGCACCGCTACACCACCATTAGCACCACTTATTTCACCGGACGTCCCCCACTGACGGACAGGGCCACGGACCGGGTCTAGCCACCGTGACAACCCCAGGACTGAGACCTAGAGGCCCGGCTCCGGGTACTGTTGTGAATTTGGATTCTGGGCTCCCCCGGTGGCTACTGGTGGAATTGAACTTGTGACATCATCTTCCCTGTTCACCTGTTCTGATTAGATCTGGGTGTCGCTATATAACCTGGCTTCTCTGTTAGATGCTTGCCGGTCAACAATGTTATCAGAAGCCTCTCTGTGCTTGTTCCTGCTCCCAGACATCTACTAGATAAGTTGGACATTCGTCCATGTTTTGTTTTTGTATTTTGGTTCCAGTTCACAGCTGCAGTTTCGTTACTGTGTCTGGAAAGCTCTTGTTGATCAGGAATTGCCACTCTGGTATTATGAGTTAATGCCAGAGTCCTAAAGTAATTTCTGGATGTGTTTTGTTAGGGTTTTCTACTGACCATGAAAGTATGCTTTCTGTCTTCTGCTATCTAGAAAGCGGACCTCAAATTTGCTAAAACTATTTTCCTGCTGCGTTTGTTGTTTCATCTCATATCACCGCCAATATATGTGGGGGGCCTCTGTCTCCTTTTTGGGCATTTCTCTAGAGGTGAGTCAGGTCTTATATTTCCCTCTGCTAGCATTATTTAGTTCTCCGGCCGGCGCTGGGCATATAGGGATAAAAAGTAGGACATGCTACCTGGCTACTTCTAGATGATGCGGTAGGTTTAGTTCATGGTCAGTATAGTTACATCTTCCAAGAGCTTGTTCCTATTGAGGCTTATGCTAGTTCTCTGGCCATGGAGATCATGACAGTTTGACCGGCCCACTAAAGGGTTAAAATCCTTGGCTGAGAAAGGAGAGAAATAAGAAGTCTGCTGAGAGTTTTTTTTTTTTTTTTTTTTTCTCTGTGCTCTTAATTGGATCACTTGCCAGTCTGTCTATGCTGCAGTCTTTCTTTTTTTTCTCTCTCCTTCTAATCTTTGAATGGCTCTATGTTCACCTGTCTATAATGGATCTACAGAGTGTAACTGCAGGTTTGAATAATCTCGCCACGAAAGTACAAAGTTTGCAAGATTTTGTTGTTCATGCTCCGGTATCAGAGCCGAGAATTCCTTTGCCGGAATTCTTCTCAGGGAATAGATCTAGCTTTCAGAATTTTAGAAATAATTGTAAGTTATTTTTGTCCCTGAAATCTCGTTCTGCTGGAGACCCTGCACAGCAGGTTGGGATTGTGATTTCCTTGCTCCGCGGCGACCCTCAAGATTGGGCTTTTGCATTGGCACCAGGGGATCCTGCGTTGCGCAATGTGGATGCGTTTTTTCTGGCCTTGGGCTTGCTGTATGAGGAACCTCATTTGGAACTTCAGGCAGAAAAAACTTTGATGTCCCTATCGCAGGGGCAAGATGAAGCTGAAATTTACTGCCAAAAATTCCGTAAATGGTCTGTGCTTACTCAGTGGAATGAGTGTGCCTTGGCGGCTACTTTCAGAGAGGGTCTTTCTGATGCCATTAAGGATGTTATGGTGGGGTTCCCTGTGCCTGCAAGTCTGAATGAGTCCATGACAATGGCCATTCAGATCGATAGGCGTCTGCGGGAGCGCAAACCAGTGCACCATCTGGCGGTGTCCACTGAGAAGACGCCAGAAAACATGCAGTGTGATAGAATTCTGTCCAGAAGCGAGCGGCAGAATTTTAGACGGAAAAATGGGTTGTGTTTCTATTGTGGGGATTCTACTCATGTTATATCAGCATGCTTTAAGCGTACTAAAAAGCTTGATAAATCCGTTCCCATTGGCACTTTACAGTCTAAATTTATTTTGTCTGTGACCCTGATTTGCTCTTTGTCATCTATTGCTACGGACGCCTATATCGACTCTGGCGCCGCTTTGAGTCTTATGGATTGGTCCTTTGCCAATCGTTGTGGGTATGATTTAGAGCCTTTGGAGACTCTTATTCCTCTGAAGGGGATTGACTCCACCCCATTGGCTAATAATAAACCACAATACTGGACACAAGTGACTATGTGTATTAATCCGGATCACCAGGAGACTATTCGTTTTCTGGTGCTGTATAATCTACATGATGATTTGGTGCTGGGATTGCCATGGCTGCAGTCTCACAACCCAGTCCTTGACTGGAGAGCTATGTCTGTGTTGAGCTGGGGATGTAAGGGGACTCATGGGGATGTACCTTTGGTGTCCATTTCATCATCTATTCCCTCTGAAATCCCTGAGTTCCTGTCTGATTATCGTGACGTCTTTGAAGAACCCAAGCTGGGTTCACTACCTCCGCACCGTGAGTGCGATTGTGCTATAGATTTAATTCCGGGTAGTAAATACCCAAAGGGTCGTTTATTTAATCTGTCTGTGCCTGAACATACTGCTATGCGAGAATATATAAAGGAGTCCTTGGAAAAGGGACATATTCGTCCATCGTCATCTCCCTTAGGAGCCGGTTTTTTCTTTGTGTCAAAAAAAGACGGCTCTTTGAGACCATGTATTGATTATCGGCTTTTGAATAAAATCACGGTTAAATATCAATACCCATTGCCGTTGCTGACTGATTTGTTTGCTCGCATAAAGGGGGCCAAGTGGTTCTCTAAGATTGATCTCCGTGGGGCGTATAATTTGGTGCGGATCAGGCAGGGGGATGAGTGGAAAACCGCATTTAATACGCCCGAGGGCCACTTTGAGTATTTGGTGATGCCTTTTGGTCTTTCTAATGCCCCTTCAGTCTTCCAGTCCTTTATGCATGATATTTTCCGCGATTTTTTGGATAAATTTATGATAGTGTATCTGGATGATATTCTGATTTTTTCGGATGATTGGGACTCTCATGTCCGGCATGTTAAGAGGGTTTTTCAGGTTTTGCGGTCTAATTCTCTGTGTGTCAAGGGTTCTAAGTGCGTTTTTGGGGTTCAGAGAATTTCCTTTTTGGGATATATTTTTTCTCCCTCTTCCATTGAGATGGATCCTGTCAAGGTTCAAGCTATTTGTGATTGGACGCAGCCCTCTTCTCTTAAAAGTCTTCAGAAATTTTTGGGCTTTGCCAACTTTTATCGTCGATTTATTTCTGGTTTTTCGGATGTCGTTAAGCCATTGACCGATTTGACTAGACAGGGTGCTGATGTTGCTAATTGGTCCCCTGATGCTGTGGAGGCCTTTCAGGAGCTTAAGCGCCGTTTTTCTTCTGCCCCTGTGTTGCGTCAGCCTGATGTGACTCTTCCTTTTCAGGTTGAGGTCGACGCTTCTGAGATCGGGGCTGGGGCAGTGTTGTCGCAGAAAAATTCTGACTGCGCCGTGATGAGGCCTTGTGCCTTCTTTTCCCGTAAATTTTCGCCCGCTGAGCGGAATTATGATGTTGGGAATCGGGAGCTTTTGGCCATGAAGTGGGCGTTTGAGGAGTGGCGCCATTGGCTCGAGGGGGCCAGACATCAGGTGGTGGTATTGACTGACCACAAAAATTTGATCTATCTTGAGACCGCCAGGCGCCTGAATCCTAGACAGGCGCGCTGGTCATTATTTTTCTCTCGGTTTAATTTTGTGGTATCGTACCTACCGGGTTCTAAGAATGTTAAGGCGGATGCCCTTTCTAGGAGTTTTGAGCCTGATTCACCCGGCAACTCTGACCCCACAGGTATTCTTAAGGAGGGAGTTATCTTGTCAGCCGTTTCTCCAGACCTGCGGCGGGCCTTGCAGGAGTTTCAGGCGGATAGACCGGATCGTTGTCCGCCTGATAGGTTGTTTGTTCCTGATGATTGGACCAGTAGAGTCATCTCTGAGGTACATTCTTCTGCATTGGCAGGTCATCCTGGAATTTTTGGTACCAGGGATTTGGTGGCAAGATCCTTCTGGTGGCCTTCCCTGTCACGAGATGTGCGAGGCTTTGTGCAGTCTTGTGACGTTTGTGCTCGGGCCAAGCCTTGTTGTTCTCGGGCTAGTGGATTATTGTTGCCCTTGCCTATTCCTAAGAGGCCTTGGACACACATCTCGATGGATTTTATTTCAGATCTGCCTGTTTCTCAGAAGATGTCTGTCATCTGGGTGGTGTGTGACCGTTTTTCTAAGATGGTCCATTTGGTTCCCCTGCCCAAATTGCCTTCTTCTTCCGAGTTGGTGCCCCTGTTTTTTCAAAATGTTGTTCGTTTGCATGGTATTCCTGAGAATATCGTTTCTGACAGAGGAACCCAATTTGTGTCTAGATTTTGGCGGGCATTCTGTGCTAGGATGGGCATAGATTTGTCTTTTTCGTCTGCTTTTCACCCTCAGACTAATGGCCAGACCGAGCGGACTAATCAGACCCTGGAGACATATCTGAGGTGTTTTGTGTCTGCTGACCAGGATGATTGGGTTGCTTTTTTGCCATTGGCGGAGTTCGCCCTCAATAATCGGGCCAGCTCTGCCACTTTGGTGTCCCCGTTTTTCTGTAATTCGGGGTTCCACCCTCGATTTTCCTCCGGTCAGATGGAATCCTCGGATTGTCCTGGAGTGGATGCGGTGGTGGAGAGATTGCATCATATCTGGGGGCAGGTGATGGACAATTTAAAGTTGTCCCAGGAGAAGACTCAGCTTTTTGCCAACCGTCACCGTCGTGTTGGTCCTCGGCTTTGTGTTGGAGATTTGGTGTGGTTGTCTTCTCGTTTTGTCCCTATGAGGGTCTCATCTCCTAAGTTTAAGCCTCGGTTCATCGGTCCGTATAAAATATTGGAGATTCTTAACCCTGTTTCCTTCCGTTTGGACCTCCCTGCATCCTTTTCTATTCATAACGTTTTTCATCGGTCGTTATTGCGCAGGTATGAGGCACCGGTTGTGCCTTCCGTTGAGCCTCCTGCTCCGGTGTTGGTTGAGGGTGAGTTGGAGTACGTTGTGGAAAAAATCCTAGACTCCCGTGTTTCCAGACGGAGACTCCAGTATCTGGTCAAGTGGAAGGGATACGGCCAGGAGGATAATTCTTGGGTCACTGCATCTGATGTTCATGCCTCTGATCTGGTTCGTGCCTTTCATAGGGCCCATCCTGATCGCCCTGGTGGTTCTGGTGAGGGTTCGGTGCCCCCTCCTTGAGGGGGGGGTACTGTTGTGAATTTGGATTCTGGGCTCCCCCGGTGGCTACTGGTGGAATTGAACTTGTGACATCATCTTCCCTGTTCACCTGTTCTGATTAGATCTGGGTGTCGCTATATAACCTGGCTTCTCTGTTAGATGCTTGCCGGTCAACAATGTTATCAGAAGCCTCTCTGTGCTTGTTCCTGCTCCCAGACATCTACTAGATAAGTTGGACATTCGTCCATGTTTTGTTTTTGTATTTTGGTTCCAGTTCACAGCTGCAGTTTCGTTACTGTGTCTGGAAAGCTCTTGTTGATCAGGAATTGCCACTCTGGTATTATGAGTTAATGCCAGAGTCCTAAAGTAATTTCTGGATGTGTTTTGTTAGGGTTTTCTACTGACCATGAAAGTATGCTTTCTGTCTTCTGCTATCTAGAAAGCGGACCTCAAATTTGCTAAAACTATTTTCCTGCTGCGTTTGTTGTTTCATCTCATATCACCGCCAATATATGTGGGGGGCCTCTGTCTCCTTTTTGGGCATTTCTCTAGAGGTGAGTCAGGTCTTATATTTCCCTCTGCTAGCATTATTTAGTTCTCCGGCCGGCGCTGGGCATATAGGGATAAAAAGTAGGACATGCTACCTGGCTACTTCTAGATGATGCGGTAGGTTTAGTTCATGGTCAGTATAGTTACATCTTCCAAGAGCTTGTTCCTATTGAGGCTTATGCTAGTTCTCTGGCCATGGAGATCATGACAGGGTACCCCTCGGCCCTGCGGCGGTGTGGGGGCGCGCCGTAAGTGCAATATCACATATCACCCATATATCATGATGTCACCATCTGTAAGTTTGTCATTGGGGTTTTCAGAATAGAGTCGGTGAAGATGGCCCATTTAAGACCCCGACGATTAGCTAAATAAATGAGGCTCAAAATTCGGCACAGCACTGCAGCACCTTCCCTTAAAGGAGTTGTACCATACATAATATTTATCACCTACCCACAGGATAGAAGGTAGATTAATGATCTCTTTTTATCCAGCCACTGAGACCACCACTAATGTAAACAATAAAGGGGCCCAAAGTCCCCTGTGTGTGCATGGAGTAGTAATGAGCATTGTGACCACCACTACTATAGGCAGTGACTGGTGCCGCACATGCTCCATTTACACAGGGAATTTTGAGACCCTTGTTCTTGTGATTGGTGGGGATCACAGTGATCTAACAGGCATTATCTATCCTTTGGTTTTGTATGTTTGTTTTTTTTTACAGGATAACTTTGTTAGATTGGATCTGTCACCAGATTTCTCAATCCTAATTGCATACATTATCAAACAGATCTCTAAGACCTGATGGGCCTGGTGTACTTTGTTTGAAAATCCATTGCAGAATGGCTGTAAAATCCTTTTCTTAAAGTTTGCACACAACCTCCACCTAGACTGATGAGAGCTCCTCAATATCGCTTTTCCCCGCTGCTGCTGAATCTTCACTCACCTAGCCTGATTGACAGATGCTCAGCGTCCCTCCTCCCTGATGTTGCTGCTGAAACCTCGCACTGCTTAGTACAAGCTGCAGCTCTCACTCACAAAACTGAATTCACTTGGTCTCTTGAATGCTCTTACTCTTTAGCTGGACTAATAAAGTGGTCATTATAATATTATAATTATACAGCTGGTCTAAAACCAATTTCCAAGGAAGTACACCAGCCTCACCAAGTCTAATAGATCTATTTCATAACATATGTAGTTTCTCTTGTGAAATCTGATGAAATGTTTGATTTAAGAGTGTGACAAGCACGGCTGGTGCTTAGGGCAAAGATTTCAATGGTGACATTCCTTAAATCCTTCCTAATTAAGGCAAAAACAATTATTTGCTCCCTCTAACCCAGTGGTGCCTGTATGCAGCCAGCTATTCCACATGCCCCATACAGAGGCATACATCAGCCACAGGATACAATGTGACAAAGTATATGCTGCAGTGTGCTACCTTTGTGCATTCCTATGAGTAAAGGTATTCTCACCCCAATGGGGACCAGAAGGACGTTTTGGCCTCCATCCAGTGAACGGGCTCCAACTACTACTAAGTTTCATGGTGGATCTGATGTACAGATCAACCAAATGTAATGTGAAAACAGACAAAAATGCATTAAAGTTACTGAGTTTTTTATCCTATTAAATAAGTTGAAAAGTGGCCACGCATGGTGTAAGAATTAAAAACATAGCATATACGCCTAGTCTTCCCCTACCTTGCCTTTCTTTGTGCTCCCAGGGTACCCCGCAGGTCTCCCCTCTTCTTTTTCCATCGGGACACAGTATGTGACTGCGGTGGCCAATGATTGGCTGCGGTGGTCACACGTCTATACAACCAGACTAGGATCCTTTTATGGTCGTACAGACATGACCACTGCAGCCAATCACTGACCTCAGTGGTCATGTGATCTATATCATGGAAGAGGAAGTAAGATGACTGGCAGGAGATCTAGAATTAGTAGGTAAGTATGATTTATTTTCTTATTTTTACACCATGCTTGGATTTTCTTTAATTATAGAGAATTACCAACCCTTTACATTAATTTATGGCTTTTTTAAGAGCTCATTAACCCCTTCAAAGACACCTTGAAGGATTTGTTACATATGTTTAAAGCCCAAGAACTGAAATAAACCTAGTCAAACATGCTGATCTTGCACACTGGCCTGCCAGCAGAGAGGTGAGCACATGTCACATGCTCCCTCTTTTTTTGGACTCATTAATTACTCTCCACTATTGACAATGGAAACAGTCAACAATGGAGCAGTCAACAAGCTTGTCGGCAAATACGCCCCTAATATCTTTGATACGTTTCTATGACGTGGTGGAAGAGGTTATGCTCCCTTTTTTGACCTGGTATGAAAACTACACTTCCCAGAATGGAGAGAATGCAAAAAATGCCGGTAGATTTCAGCTCCGAAGCCTGCAGAATTGTGAATGCAGCTCTGAACAGGTTGTAACTTAGGATCAGTACAAGATAAATATTGCATTTAAAAAAAAAGTAACTCAAATGATTTCATGCAGATGACGTCTACACGAATAGTGGAATTGGAGTGCAGGAGTAGACATAGCTGACAAACTTTCCAAAGTCCTATTCCTATGTCACATCCTGGGTTCAATGTCACACTATGAATCCTGCTCTTCCCTTTCATTTTGTATGTCTCCAGAAAATGTAGTTTGATTTTCTGAGCACATTGTCCATTATTATAATATCTGATCCACAGCTGCCACCTAGTGTCTCCATTACACATACAGCCGGTCACCTTTTTGTGTATGGCGTATTCTCATGGCTGACAATCTAGTCTCTGCACATTACAAGGATAGTAAATAAGGATAAAAAGACAAATATTTTTCTTATGTCCATGTATGTATGGGAAGAACACACAAACTCTGTGTACACTTTTTTTGGTTGTATTCCCAGCATTGCATATTGAGTTGCTGTTAAGAACCCCATACAGCAATCACTAATAGAAAAAATCAATATCAGGCATTGTACAAATAATCAGACAGGTCCATGAAATAACATGGTCATACATCATCCATTGGCCATAATATTACATAAAGAATACCACATGGTGACCCACTGCGGAGCTAAGCAAAGTCCTGGCGCACGCACCGATCATGTTGACATAAAAGCGACGTGAACACAGCCGAAAATGTATGCAAGTTATGGCTTTTGTTTTTGTCATTTTTTTTTTTTTTTTTAAAGTGATGTCTTCCATTTCTCATCAATAAAAAGATGGTTATTAAAAAAAAGAAAAAAAGCAAAGTCCAGCACTGGAGACGGGTGACTATCTTCTTTTTCCCAAACTCGGAGTTAGTGCTACCTGTCACCTGGTCATTCTTCAGTATAGCTAGTGACACTCGCCAAGTCAAGCTCTCAATCCCGGATCTCCAGCAAAGCCCAATTTATTGGAGCAATGTTTGGCAAAATAACTAGCATACATTTTTTTTTCTTAAAGGATTTCTCCACTTTTCACAATCTATTTTGCTAATAATGTCTCATTAAAATAAGATGATGTTATCGTCTTCAGCTGCTAAGAATCTCAACAAAAAGATGTAATGTAGCAGAAAGTGTTAAATTGTTGCACTTTGTAGTCACTCTCCGCTACAACTAATTGAAGGGACTCCAAACGAGATGCCCTAATAGGGTACTTAAAAGAGTATGCCTGATTTTTTATTTTGTTTTTTTGAAAGTGGGAAACCATGTTGGAAAAAGAAGAAAATGCTATATCCAGAAGCTGACTCTGCAATCAGTCAGTGGTCACACTTGTGATCCAACAGAGACCATTAGCGTGGTAGCACTGGATCAGGGAGGTGGTAGCGCTGGATCAGGACGGTGGTAGCACTGAATCAGGAAGGTGGTAGCACTGGATCAGGAAGGTGGTAGCACTGGATCAGGACAGTGGTAGCACTGGATCAGGGAGGTGGTAGCACTGGATCAGGGAGGTGGTAGCACTGGATCAGGGGGTGGTAGCACTGGATCAGGGAGGTGGTAGCACTGGATCAGGGAGGTGGTAGCACTGGATCAGGGGGGTGGTAGCACTGGATCAGGGAGGTGGTAGCACTGGATCAGGGGGGTGGTAGCACTGGATCAGGGAGGTGGTAGCACTGGATCAGGGAGGTGGTAGCACTGGATCAGGGGGGTGGTAGCACTGGATCAGGGGGGTGGTAGCACTGGATCGGGGGTGGTAGCACTGGATTGGGGGTGGAAGAACTGGATCGGGGGTGGAAGAACTGGATCAGGGGTGGTAGCACTGGATCAGGGGGGTGGTAGCACTGGATCAGGGGGATGGTAGCACTGGATCGGGGGGTGGTAGCACTGGATCGGGGGTGGTAGCACTGGATCAGGGAGGTGGTAGCACTGGATTGGGGGTGGAAGAACTGGATCGGGGGTGGAAGAACTGGATCAGGGGTGGTAGCACTGGATCAGGGAGGAGGTAGCACTGGATCAGGACGGTGGTAGCACTGAATCAGGAAGGTGGTAGCACTGGATCAGGACAGTGGTAGCACTGGATCAGGGAGGTGGTAGCACTGGATCAGGGGGGTGGTAGCACTGGATTGGGGGTGGTAGCACTGGATCGGGGGGTGGTAGCACTGGATCAGGGGATGGTAGCACTGGATCAGGGGGGTGGTAGCACTGGATCGGGGGTGGCAGCACTGGATCAGGGGGGTGGTAGCACTGGATCAGGGGGGTGGTAGCACTGGATCAGGGGTGGTAGCACTGGATCAGGGGAATGGTAGCACTGGATCGGGGGTGGTAGCACTGGATCAGGGGGTGGTAGCACTGGATCAGGGGGGTGGTAGCACTGGATCAGGGGGGTGGTAGCACTGGATCAGGGAGGAGGTAGCACTGGATCAGGATGGTGGTAGCACTGAATCAGGAAGGTGGTAGCACTGGATCAGGGGGGTGGTAGCACTGGATCGGGGTGGTAGCACTGGATCAGGGTTGGTAGCACTGGATCAGGCGGTGGTAGCACTGGATCGGGGGTGGTAGCACTTGATCAGGGGAGTGGTAGCACTGGATCAGGGAGCAAATTTCCTGAGTGAGAATAGCTTCTCTTCTTTTATCAGCATGACTCACTACTGAATGGCTAATAGGGGTTGTCCAGCCTTGGAGAATTGTAGAATTACTTAACTGAGAAAGTTGAATGTGCGCAGAAATAAAAAGCCTGTAAAGTGGTGCAGACTTTTTAATGAGACTGATTAGCAAAAATGATTTTTAGCCCCAAATAATAATAATAATAATATTTTTTTATTTATATAGTGCCAACATTCCGCAGCACTTTACATTACAGAGGGGATTTGTACAGACAATAGACATTACAGCATAACAATATACACAGATCAAAACAGATTCCAAGACGAATGAGGGCCCTGCTCGCAAGCTTACAATCTATGAGGAAAAAGGGAGACACGAGAGGTGGATGTAACAATTGCTTTCGTTGTTCGGAACAGCCATAGTGTAAGGAAAGGAGTTGAAAGTAAGAAAAGGTCGAATTCTAGAAATGTTTTTGAGGTGCTGGTGTAGGTCCACTGTGTTTTATCAAGACCAAAATCAGTGCAGCCGTCTACTAAGAAATTTTAGAGCACTTCATGCTTCCCTCTGCCAACAAGCCTTTTGGAATTGGAAATGTCATTCTCCAGCAGGACTTGGCACCTGTCCACACTGCCAAAAGTACCAATACCTGGTTTAAAACAAACAGTATCACTGTGCTTGATTGACCAGCAAACTCGCATGACCTTAACCCCATAGAGAATCTATGGAGTATTGTCAAGAGGAAGATAAGAGACACCAGACCCAACAATGCAGACGAGCTGAAGGCTGTTATCAAAGCAACCTGGGCTTCCATAACACCTCAGCAGTGCCACAGGCTGATCACCTCCACGCCACGCTGCATTGATGCAGTAATTGATACAAAAGGAGCCCGACCAAGTATTGAATGCATTTACTGAATATAAATTTCAGTAGGACAACATTTCAGATTATAAAATAATTTTTTCAAGCTGGTGATATAAAGTATTCTAATTTACTGATATAAGGACTTTTGGGTTTCCATTGGCTGTAAGCCATAATCATCAACATTAACAGAAATAAACACTTGAAATAGATCGCTCTGTTTGTAATGACTCTATATAATAAATTAGCTTCACTTTTTGTATTTAAGAAGTGAAATAAATTAACTGTTTGATGTTATTTTAATTTTGCGGGATGCACCTATATATATATATATATATATATATATATATATATATATATATATATATATACAGGTCCTTCTCAAAAAATTAGCATATAGTGTTAAATTTCATTATTTACCATAATGTAATGATTACAATTAAACTTTCATATATTATAGATTCATTATCCACCAACTGAAATTTGTCAGGTCTTTTATTGTTTTAATACTGATGATTTTGGCCTACAACTCCTGAAAACCCAAAAAACCTGTCTCAATAAATTAGCATATTTCACCCGTCCAATCAAATAAAAGTGTTTTTTAATAACAAACAAAAAAAACATCAAATAATAATGTTCAGTTATGCACTCAATACTTGGTCGGGAATCCTTTGGCAGAAATGACTGCTTCAATGCGGCGTGGCATGGAGGCAATCAGCCTGTGACACTGCTGAGATGTTATGGAGGCCCAGGATGCTTCAATAGCGGCCTTAAGCTCATCCAGAGTGTTGGGTCTTGCGTCTCTCAACTTTCTCTTCACAATATCCCACAGATTCTCTATGGGGTTCAGGTCAGGAGAGTTGGCAGGCCAATTGAGCACAGTAATACCATGGTCAGTAAACCATTTACCAGTGGTTTTGGCACTGTGAGCAGGTGCCTGGTCGTGCTGAAAAATGAAATCTTCATCTCCATAAAGCATTTCAGCCGATGGAAGCATGAAGTGCTCCAAAATCTCCTGATAGCTAGCTGCATTGACCCTGCCCTTGATGAAACACAGTGGACCAACACCAGCAGCTGACATGGCACCCCACACCATCACTGACTGTGGGTACTTGACACTGGACTTCAGGCATTTTGGCATTTCCTTCTCCCCAGTCTTCCTCCAGACTCTGGCACCTTGATTTCCGAATGACATGCAAAATTTGCTTTCATCAGAAAAAAGCACTTGGGACCACTTAGCAACAGTCCAGTGCTGCTTCTCTGTAGCCCAGGTCAGGCGCTTCTGCCGCTGTTTATGGTTCAAAAGTGGCTTTACCTGGGGAATGCGGCACCTGTAGCCCATTTCCTGCACACGCCTGTGCACGGTGGCTCTGGATGTTTCCACACCAGACTCAGTCCACAATCTTCCTCAGGGTCCGGTCACCTCTTCTCGTTGTACAGCGTTTTCTGCCACATTGTTTCCTTCCAACAGACTTACCATTGAGGTGCCTTGATACAGCACTCTGGGAACAGCCTATTTGTTGAGAAATTTCTTTCTGGGTCTTACCCTCTTGCTTGAGGGTGTCAATGATGGCCTTCTTGACATCTGTCAGGTCGCTAGTCTTACCCATGATGGGGGTTTTGAGTAATGAACCAGGCAGGGAGTTTTTAAAAGCCTCAGGTATCTTTTGCATGTGTTTAGAGTTAATTAGTTGATTCAGAAGATTAGGGTAATAGGTCGTTTAGAGAACCTTTTCTTGATATGCTAATTTATTGAGACAGGTTTTTTGGGTTTTCAGGAGTTGTATGCCAAAATCATCAGTATTAAAACAATAAAAGACCTGACAAATTTCAGTTCGTGGATAATGAATCTATAATATATGAAAGTTTAATTGTAATCATTACATTATGGTAAATAATGAAATTTAACACTATATGCTAATTTTTTGAGAAGGACCTGTATATATAATATATATATATATATATTTGCTATAATTTTTCTCATTATAATTTTTTTTTCTTAAATGCATGTATTTGAGGCTGAAAATCATTGTTGCAAATCAGTTTAATTACAAAATGCTGCACAGTTTGGCCTTTACAGGCTCTTTATTTCCATGCACATTCAGCGTTCTCAGTTAACTCATTCTGCATCCAGCAATACACTGTGTTCCAAATTATTATGCAAATTGAATTTAAGTGTCATAAAGATTTAATTGTTTTGTTTTTCAAATAAACTCATGGATGGTATTGTGTCTCAGGGCTCAATGGATCACTGAAATCAATCTTAAACACATGTGATAATTGGTTTTCCAGGTGATTCTAATTAAAGGAAAACTACTTAAAAATGATGTTCCACATTATTAAGCAGGTCACAGTTTTCAAGTAACATGGGAAAGAAAAAGGATCTCTCTGCTGCTGAAAAGCATCAAATAGTGCAATGCCTTGGTGAAGGGATGAAAACATTAGAAATTTTCCAAAAACATAAGCGTGATCATCGTACTGTTAAGAGATTTGTGGCTGTATCTGAGCACAAATGTGTTTGTGCTGATAAAGGCATAATGAGGAAGATTTCTGCCAGGCAAGTTCATCGGATTAAGAGAGCAGCTGCTAAAAAGCCATTACAAAGCAGCAAACAGGTATTTGAAGCTGCTGGTGCCTCTGGAGTCCCTCGAACCTCAAGGTGTAGGCTCCTTCAAAGGCTTGCTGTGGTGCATAAACCTACTATTCGGCCACCCTTAAACAGTGTTCACAAGCAGAAATGGTTGTATTGGGCCCATACATACATGAAGACTAATTTCCAAACAGTCTTGTTTACTAATAAGTGTTGAGCAACCCTGGATGGTCCAGATGGATGGAGTAGTGGATGGTTGGTGGATGGCCACCATGTCCCAACAAGGCTGCAACGTCAGCGAGGAGGTGGAGGAGTCATGTTTTGGGCCAGAATCATGGGAAACAGCTGGTAAGGCCCTTTACGGTTCCTGAAGGTGTGAAAATGACCTCTGCAAAGTATATAGAGTTTCTGACTGACAACTTTCTTCTATGGTCTAAAAAGCAGAAACGTGCCTTCAGGAGCAAAATCATCTTCATGCTGACAATACACCATCTCATGCTGCAAACAATACCTCTGAGTCATTGGCTGCTATGGGCATAAAAAGATATAAACTCATGGTGTGGCCACCATCTTCCCCTGACCTCAACCCTATAGAGAACCTTTAGAGGATCATCAAGCAAAAGATCTATGAGGGTGGGAGGCAGTTCACATCCAAACAGCAGCTCTGGGAGGCTATTCCAACTTCATGCAAAGAAATTCAAGCAGAAACTCTCCAAAAACTCACAAGTTCAATGGATGCAAGAATTGTGAAGGTGATATCATAGAAGGATTCCTATGTTAACATGTAACTTGGCCTGTTAGGATGTTTTGGAGTTAAATAGCTTTTTTGTTCAGTGAATGTGACCTCCTAATGCTGCAAATTCCACAAATGAGCATTTTCAGTTCTTTAAAACATATCAAATGTTTAGAAATTCTACTGTGCATAATAATTTGGAACAGTGCATTTTGAGTTTTTATTCATTTTGGAGATTATACTGTTATCATTGGGAGGTTTCTTCAATAAAATTCGATGTATAATCTAACGGGTGATGACTTTTATTAGACTGACTCATTTGCACCGACCATTTAGGAAAATCTGATAAAAATGTAATTTGCATAATAATTTGGAACATAGTGTATACACTGCAACACAGAGGCAATAGGAGGCAAATGGTGACGAATTTTTAATGGAACCCAAATGCAAAAAATATTTTTAGGTGCAAGTATATGCATTTAAGTAAAAAAAAAAATACTAAAAGGAGGACAGCCCCTTTTTTAATTCTGCAGCTATTTGTTGGCTTTAAGATATTAGGAAAATGTTACAAACACTTCAATTTTTGGCAGAGTTTTTGCTTAATTTTGGTGTATTATTCAGCCAGTAATGTTTAAATAAAAAACTGCACCAAAAAAGGTTTGTAAAAAAATCCATTAAAATCATGGCATTTTTACAAATGCCACTGGAACAGTATGGCCATATGGTAACCAGTTTGGAGACAGTTTTGAGCTCCAAAAATCTGCATCTTATTAAAGAAAATGTTGAAAATTCTGCAAAATTGTTGCCTTTTGCATCGGAATTACCAAAAGTTTAAAAAGTGGTCTTGGTTAAAAATGTTTACAAAAATTGACAAACTCTATCAGAAAAATTGCACTTGCTCATAGAAGGCATAGATTTCATTTTCTGACATTAGGACAGTGTGAAATGTGTCTTTTTTCAGAGGCATGCAGTCTTTTATAAATTTGGCAATATGTATTTTAATAATTTTTCTTAACTAAAATCTTAATATATTTTCCCCATTGTGTAAATAAGACCCACACAAATAACTACCAGGGCAAAGAATTAGCATTTTTCTCTGTCTCTCATTCATAAAGTGTTACAGGAAGGGAAGCAATAGAAAAGACACATCCCACGGTGGCTTCATTTCCTGTAAAGACAGAGCTCAGACAAGAGAAACCAACGACAGCGTTTATTAAAAAGGTACTTGAGAAATAGGAGCACCAGTCGTAATGGAAAACCGGTCTTTGGTGGGGGAGGGGAGTTTCCATTGAAAGTCACATTTTTTAGATCTCTTCGTAGTAGTAGGTTGTCTGGAGACAGATGGCAAAATCCACAGTGGATGGGTAAGTTTTTTCATGCCATGTTGTAATTAAAATAGAGATGTACTAGTTGGTTCGAGGGACGATTGATTGAAATAAACTCTTGCCGTAAGTAGGATCAGTGTAATAAAGAGTGCATAAATGGAACATATAACAGTAAGACTCCATATGTTCTGTGGGATATTGCTGCATCTGACATTACATTTCAGCCCTATTTACTTTTTGATGAGCGCAATACCAGAAACAGCCACAAAGGCAAAAGTGGCGCTGTTTCTTGGAAAAAGAAAGATTAGTCCAGCAGACGAATCACAGGCAACTTCTGTTACTTACCACTTTTTTCTTCTGTTCGGGTACAGTTGTCAAATTGGCGGTGGTGTACTGCCCCCAGTGTAGTTTATTATGCTACATGAGTATTAATGTAATATCAGTTGCATTATCCCTTCATTAACAGTTGATTCAGGATCCCGATGCCTAGCTCCCAAGACAAGACCGTACAGACCTCAAGTCCACAGAACGATGGACCAGAAAAGGAACAGAACGGTCAATGGAGTCGCAGGAGTGCTGCAACCGGCTCCCAGCTACATCAAGTAATGTTCTGTTAGTAATAAAAGTGTGTTTAATACCATAATTTTCAGCCCTAATATACATGTGTTATATTAACAGCACCATCAGAGTCCTTATATCATGGTGAGCCCTCCAGCTTCTTCCTACCTGCGAGCTCTGCTTCATGAAAATAAGCAAGCAGTGGTGATCCATCCGGTAAGTGGCACTTCATGTTCCAAAAAAAGTAATTAAAGAAGCAAGGAAACAAATTGGCATTCAGTGTATCGCTTGTAAACTTCTGTACCCCTGATGGAGCCGGACTAGCGGCGAAACATGCTTAATAGTTTTTCTGTCTGAAGGCTCTTTAAAAACATTGTTTAACTGCAGGACTTGGTATAAAATAATAAAACAACCTTTACTTACCAGTTCCATCCCCCTTCCTTCTTGCACAGTCACTTTGGTGATCCTCGATGGTCCGGCATAAATGATGTCACATCCATAAATCAGTGGTCTCAGCTGTGACGCATGTATGGGATATGATTGTTGAGGTATTGCTAAAGGGGGCTGGCAAATCTTAGGTTAATTCCACAACAAATACATTGACACTCCCCCAATGCACTTTCAGGCTAACTTGCATATGGCCTAAACGTTTAATTTCTCTGCTCTGGCACATCGGATCATCAGATTACTACAAAACTGGTATCGCTTTTATTGTTGTGCTAGGACCAATATAGCCGTACCGCTAGTTTCATTAGTAAAATCATCATGGAAGTTTCTCTTTATGGTAGGTGGGTCAGATGAAGCATGTAAGTGCAGGTAAAATATAGCTGGTTTCTGCATTATACCATATGGATGTTTATTTTAATTAGCAGTCCTGTACTTTATGGCTAAAAAAAGGAAAGTTCCTATAGGATAATCCAGCATCATGGGCGCAGTGCACCTTTAAAGATCAACAGCAATTAAAACATCAAATAAACATAAAATACCGTAATAAAAGCTTTTTCCCAACTTAAAAGAAAATGATCAAGACAAAAAAAAAGAGAAGTGTGTGGTACGCTCCTCTGATCGTAATTAGAATAATTATAGGATTGTGTCACCATTTGCTTGTCTTCATTCCTGGAAGGAGATGATTATGGAGTCTATTACTTCAAAGTCTTGGCTCTTTCGCTAAATGTTGATATGAATCATGAACCAGTGAGACCAGAAAATGCTGGAAGGCTCCTGATATCGGACGTCCGGCGGCTGCAAACACAATGTTTAGAAACCCATAAACATCTGAAGTGTTTGCACAAATCGAATAATCAAGTTCTAAGACTGCAATGTGGCAGATGGGACCGGACTGTTGGGCGGCGTGCACATTTACGCAACATTTTATAATCAAAGGGTACTGTAGCGGTATACTCCTCATAAACTATTCCCGTATAATTGTGCTGTATGCTAATTACCCCTGAAGAGTCATCTGGGCGGTGCAGTTCATGGGATGAGTCGCGAAATTCAGTCCCTCCACCAGCTTGATTGGTATCGTACAGGCCGCCATACATCATTGCAAACCATCTCTGGCACATGCATAGTGTGCGCTGCACCATGAAGGCCTCCAGAGATGACTTAGAATGACGTATTCCAGCCTGTGGCCAATAAAGCCAGGAAGGCAGGGGGCCTACATGACTCTTCCACCAAACTGTAATTCATATAACTCCATATTTTGCTGAAATTAGAATGCACAGTTTATATTTGGAGATTGCTCTGGCAAAGCAATATATCTCTATAGTAGGGATCCCGAAAATGAGGCTCTGGATCCAGGGATTGGAGCTCTGCACAGCCATAGTGAATTGAGCACAGTTGCACGTGCTCCAAGACCATTGTTTATAGAGCGAATGGACAAAAAATGAAAAAAGCACTTGACTTTTTCATCAGTCCCATAGACAATGAATAGACCGTAGAACTTCTCCATCCAAAACAAGCTTCTGCAGCCCCGTTCTCGGGTTTCCAGAGCCCTTTTCTCAGTATCATTTGTTTTTTGTCCCAGAGGTTGAACCCCCCCAGTGACCAGCAAGGTATATAGGATAGTGGATAACTTATTTTGGGAAGAATATTCCAAAACACATTTTAGGTGACTGTCAGGACTGACAGTAATCCTGGAGGAACCATCATGTCTGTATATTACATGAATAATCCATTGATTTCAACATAAACTATGTAATGATTTTCTCATCCTGCGGAGGCGCTGCAGGGAATTTGACCAACTATAACCCTGTTCCTCTACAGACTACAGCTGATCGTTAGAGGTCACTTTGTGATTAGCATTGCATCAGGAGACCTTTATAACAGAAAATGAATGTACCAAGCGGCCAAATCCTTTTTTTAAGAGGGGAGGGAATAGCACTGCAGATTTATTCTCATTTTTTTCTCTCAGATCACTAGAGACTCTGCTCCTCAGTCTCCTATACTACATTTGGCATCTTCCATTACACCGTCATTACCTTCATCTTCATCATCATCATCATCATCATCATCATCATCATCATCATTATCATCAGGACCAAACCTGCAGCCTTCAAGATATTTTCAAGTAATAAACAAACCCAAACAAGTGCACCCTGTGCCTCCAGGTGAGTGCGGCACAGCTACGACTATGTAAGAGGGTGTACAACCTGCGTCTGATCTGACATAAGAAAAGTGAAATATCAGTCATGGCCAGGGTATACAGTACATCGAGGTGAGATTAAGGTGGTACCAGCTGGCACCTATGCACAAAGCATCTCCTGCATTAAAGTCAGTCCTCCTTGAACGTATCTTAGGAAAGAAAATTGGTAACTGCACACAGATTCATTTTAATGGAGGTCATTTTTTAATCTACATGGGCTTCAATGGCATCTATGGTGGTGCACATAGGATTATTAATGAATGTTAGGAGTTGTCGTTTTTCCCTTAGTTATTTATTGTCTTCACTTTCTGAGAGCTGAGATACATCTTCCCAAACTGTGGGTTAATATAGATTGATCCTTCTTATTGTACAGGTAGTTTACCTTTGTTTTCTCTTGTTGAACATCCTGTTTCTATGTCTGGGGTCAGTTGCATCTTCCCTTTTGTAATATTTGGTTTTCAGCTGCTAGTTTGGAAGTCATGGGTTTTCTCTTCTGATCTTATATGCTTGAGATGTCACATTTTTTATGTTCAGCAAAAGTAGCACTTCTGTTAATGTTAACACTATTTGCATTCTTTACAGTTGTTACTGTATCTGACATATTCCTAATGATGTTTTGGAATTTAGTGCTCTTTTCTTATGGAGATATGCATTTTTTTTTTCTTATGGAGTTTCCTCTGCTTTTCAGGATAATAGTCTGTTTTGTAAAAAAAAAAAAAAAAAAGTTTCTTTCATTGTGACTTCAATTTAACAATTTTCAGGCAATCCGAAATCTGTCCACATACATATGGGACTGTGTTGTGATGCGCTATTCATTTTATAGTCTTCTATTAGGTGTCCTGTGAATTCATCTCCATTGTCACTTGGAAGTAACATTGCCCATCATATGATTGCCATTATCGATATTGTGACATTTTTCTCTCTAGAAGTCTATGGAGACTGAAAAGTTACATCCATTTTTGTAGATAGATGTAAATCATACCTATATTCTTAACTAAACTGATAGCAAGGAGGACTTCTTTTGAGGCAGGAAATTATTTGGGACTCAAGGACCTCACCTGTTACCAAACGGAACACCATAGGGAGGTCTTAAGTCAAAAGTGATGGTGTCATTCTGAAATTTACATGCGTTCCTTGGCCAATTGTGTCAATAGATGCCTCTTTTTTTTTAAATTGTCCCACCACTACCTTTACAATCAAAGAGCTATCACCTCCTTGAGCATAAAATATTCAATTTAAGAATGTCCTATATACAAAGATAGGCGTCTGTCACTCGTCCGCCATATATAGGTCTACCAACTCCCCGTGGCAATGGGTAAGAGACATACAAGAAGGGATGCCCAATGCGAACACGTATATGAAAGGGAGCACTGAGTCCCTGGTCAGGATTGGAGAGGCCAGACATGAGTAATCCAACCAAAGTTGACCATACTCAAACTTCTTTCCAGCATTTCTCATCAGAAAACTTATTTTTTTTCCACTAAATGTTATCTATAAATTCCCTGTTGGATGGCCTTGCAGCCATGTTTGAGATCTGAACTTTCTAGCCATATACCATGTCTTGGCCACAGCCAGTTTTATCAGGCCAGCAGATCCTCCACGTATCCTAGTACACATATGTATGGAGTAGGTATAATGAATAAGTCATACGCCCTATTCACCAAATTCTCCACCTTTGTCTAAAAACACGTCAAGTCTCAAACATCCCCACAACATGTGCATTAAGTTGGCAGCCTGTGTTTTGTATCTATTACGTAGGGGGAAATCAAGTAACCCAATCTTGAACAGGGGATTTATATACTCTGTGTATGATATACAAGTGAGATCATCTATGAGCTTCACACAATGCTAGCTGGAGGGTCCTACCAAAGATTTTGTGCCACTGGTCATCCTCATTTGGGCCCAGGTCAGGGTCGAATATTAGCTTGGTAGAGACTATTGTCTCCTCATGTATTCTTATTAACAGCTGCAAGTATACCCTAGAGATAAACCCTGCTGACCTTGCAGCCTACCGTACCCAAATGACGAAAGGATGAAGAGCCATCGGTCAATTGGTACTTCTTTAATCTCACCCATCTATATAGCCATGGTTTTTGAACATGTCTGGATAATAATATTACCTTTGAGAACTGTGTTAGTTTCCCTTTAATGAATCTATACTGGAAAAACATTTTATTTGTAAAAGAGGATTATATGCATATGGTGGGTGTTTAATAGAGATTAGACATGATAAGCCCTTAGGTAAGTACAGACTGAATGGCAGGTGAACTAAAATATGAAGCACACACCTTAAATCTGTGAAATCTTTGATCCTCCCTTGACTTTCACCAAGTCTTTCCCTGGCAACATGTACTCAACGTGATTATGTTGTCACAGGATTCAATCTTGCCGGTCTGGGCTGGGCCCAACATGAATCGGGCTTCGGAAAAGGTGAAGAAGATCCTGTCAGTAAGAAATGTACAGTGTCTGCCTACGTACAGGAACTGTCCTCAAATACAGAGAGATGCCAAAAGAAATCCCTCAATGAAGCTCCCAATAAGGACAGGTCAGTAGCTGTATAAAGAATTATCTTGAAGGGGTTGTCCCACAAATGAGGCTGCTGAGACCCCAATAAGCTTGACAAAGTCCTCTGTATAAATAATCCATTTTTGAGCATTTGTGACAATCAATAGTCAGATATTGGACAGTTAATACACTTATCATATTGTCATCAAGATCCACTGCTGGCAGCTTCCTTTACAATGGCCAAACAGTGATGCCCCAGTTGCGCTCAATGAAAGACGAGACCAGGGACGCTGCAGGTCATGGTAGCAAGTTTAGACCACGCAAGCTGCTCTCAATAGGAAAATGTGGCCTGGAGTTGTCATGTTGAAAAGTTATCATGTTGAAAAACAGCTCCTAGGACACTTTGGCGAATGGCAGTACCACTGATACCACCACCACATCAATATAAAGCCAAGTTGTTAGTATACATGGAAGGAAAAGTTGAAGGGTTCAGCTACCGTTTAATATTACACCCCACACCAGTGGCGTATCTAGGGGGGGCAGCCGGGGTATGTGCCCTGGGCGCAGCCGGCAGGGGGGCGCAGTCGGGCCGCCTAATTCGGCGGTCTGCAGTGTCTCCCCCGGCAGCTGCATTCTGCCGACCCTGGTCTGGGAGTCAGCTGTTCTCTGTGCCGACTGTCAAGCTGACAGCCGGCACAGAGAAGCTGCAGAGTGCCGGCTCCCAACGTGTGCAGAGGTGGAGGGGGGCCCCTGCAGGGTGGCTGCGGCGGGCAGGGAGAAATCCCCGCAGCTCCGATGCCCAGCGATCTGTCTTCCTGCTTCCTCTCACACAGACGCGCCACTGGATGACGTCATCATTCAGCGGCCGGCTGTGTCAGAGGAAGGCGATGAGATGCTGTGGCAGAGCGCGAGGAGAGGTGAGAGGTGTGTGTGTGTATGTGAATGTGTGTATGTGTGTGTGTGTGTAAATGTGTGTATGTGTGTGTGTATGTGAATGTGTGTGTGAATGTGTGTGTATGTGAATGTGTGTATGTGTGTGTATGTGAATGTGTGTATGTGTGTGTGTGGCTCAGTATTGTGTGTGTGTGTGTGTATCGCGCTGCAGGGGAATGTGCAGAGAAGTGAATGGCGCGTGTGTGTGTGTGTGGGGGAGGAGAGGGCAATGATGGGGCTGACGGGGAGAGAGCAATGATGGGGATGGTGGAGGAGGAGAGGGCAATGATGGTGCTGACGGGGAGAGAGCAATGATGGGGATGGTGGAGGAGGAGAGGGCAATGATGGGGCTGACAGGGAGAGAGCAATGATGGGGATGGTGGAGGAGGAGAGGGCAATGATGGGGCTAATGGGGAGAGAGCAATGATGCGGATGGTGGAGGAGGAGAGGGCAATGATGGGGCTGACGGGGAGAGAGCAATGATGGGGATGGTGGAGGAGGAGAGGGCAATGATGGGGATGGTGGAGGAGGAGAGGGCAATGATGGGGCTGACGGGAGAGGGCAATGATGGGGCTGACGGGGGGCATATGTCCTTGGGGGGGCACCAAAATGAATTCTTGCCCCGGGTGCCAGAAACCCTAGATACACCTCTGCCCCACACAATAATCCTGAGAGCAGGACTGACGTGACAATACCTGAAAATAATAATGATTTTCATGCCCGAGGACATTCAGCGGCAGAAACTTCCCCAGACGACCATTAATAACCTCAGTGATAGCAGCCGAGGCTGGAAGCAGCGGGATTTCTGCACATAGCGCTCATACTCCATACTGAATAAATAGAGATGTTTCGAAAAATTTGATTCCATTTTTCTATCCTTTGCATTTTATTAACTTGTCTGTCCTTCCTGTGATTTCCATACGTTCATGACTTTTCCTTCTTGGTGTTGCAGCTTCAATGTTGAGGAGTGTATTATCCATCCTGTGGAGAGGTAATAAATCTTATATTGGATACTCCATTTACTATTTAGAAGTTACAATTTGGCTGTAAAAAAAAAGCAACCAAATTGGACACAGATCACAAGCAAGTTCTGATGGGACCCACATTGTGATCTATGACTGTAAAGTTAAGCGGAACTTAAAAATCTAGAATTTATAGCTATTTGGCGGCAGTCAAACGTGACCACATTGACGATCATTAGAAGCGATGTTGCAGCGGGACTTTGTGATTTTCATGTTGTACAACCAAAGTGGTGTAACCCTCGCTGTGCTGGGATGTAACAGACTGTCCTGTGGTACGTTAGTGAGTCACCTTTTTGCATTTTCTCTTAAAGAACTGATCTCATCAATCCCTTTGAGTATTGTTGTGCCCAGTTGCATACCGCCAATGGTGGCAAGCCACGCCACTGCTATGGGGCCCAGTGTCCTCGCCCCTGCACTGCCTGCCCACACAGGATGACACCTCCTCCTCCATCATCATTGCTTGTGCTGACAGCTGGGATGGGGCTTCAGAGGTGGCCTCCAGCCCAGGGCAAGCAATGATGATGGAGGAGGGAGCATCAGCAGACACTTCCACCCCCATCATTCTGCCTTGGCGTCTGACGTGTCAGAGCAGCGGGCGCGATGACGTCATTACAGCGCGCCCACTGTTCTGACATGCCCAGCGTTTCACAGCACACTCTCAGGACAGCGGAGTATCGGGTGGAGCGAAGAGAGCTGAGTATTGACTGGTGACTATAATAGTGTATGGAGGACCATGGGGTGTTCATTTTATTGTATGGGAGACCATGGGTGGTGGGGGGTGTATTATACTGTATGGAGGACCATGAAGGGTGCATTATATTCTATGGGGGACCATGGGGGGTGCATTTTATTCAGTAAAGGACCATGGGGGTGTATTATTCTATGGAGGACCATATGGGATGTATTATATTGTATAGAGGACCATAGGAGGTTCATTATATTGTATGGAGGACCATGGGGGTGCATTATACTGTATAGTGGACCATGTGGAGGTGAATTTTATTTTATGGAGGACCATGGAGGGTGTATTATACTATGGAGGACCATAGAGGGTGCATTTTACTGTATGGAGAACCATGTGAGGGTGCAATTTATTCTATGGAGGACCATGGGGGGTGTAATATACTATGGATAACCATAGGGGTGCATTATATTGTATAGAGGACCATATAATGTTCATTATATTGTATGGAGGACCATGGGGGGTGCATTATAATGTATGGAGGACCATGGGGGGTGTATTATACTGTATAGAGGACCATGGGTAGGTGCATTATATTGTATGGAGCACCATAGGATGTTCATTATATTGTATGGAGGACCATGGGGAGCTGCATTATTTTGTATGGAGGACCATGGTGAGTACGTTATATTCTATGGAGGACCATGGGGAGCGCATTATACTATATGGAGTATTATGGGGGGCCATTATACAGTGTGGGGC
This sequence comes from Ranitomeya variabilis, assembly GCF_051348905.1. Taxonomy (NCBI): domain Eukaryota; kingdom Metazoa; phylum Chordata; class Amphibia; order Anura; family Dendrobatidae; genus Ranitomeya; species Ranitomeya variabilis. The sequence goes on from NC_135233.1 coordinate 227,334,942, forward strand.
TATTATACTGTACGTAGGCCCATTATGCTGCATGGAGGGCAGTGTGGGGGTTACAGTTGCGGGACCATCCTGTGTTGGGGTCACCATACTTTGCTTTAGGAGTTGAGGTGGAGTACAGAACTTTCATTATATTGTGCATATGGAGGCTAATGTGGAGAAATTCATCATGGGAGAATCATACTATGTTTGGAGGGCACTTTTGTTGGCATCATACTTTATGGGGGCAATTTAAAGGGAACCTGTCACCCCCACCGCCGGAGCCGCGGCGTGAAGACCAGAAGAGGATGTCATAGAATGAAGATATGAGGTGCCGGAACGGACCTAAGACACCCATCAGACCGGACCGCAGCTGTAACCCCCACACTGCCCTCCATGCAGCATAATGGGCCTACGTACAGTATAATAGCCCCACACTGTATAATGGCCCCCCATAATACTCCATATAGTATAATGCGCTCCCCATGATGGGTGTCTTAGGTCCGTTCCGGCACCTCATATCTTCATTCCATGACATCCTCTTCTGGTCTTCACGCCGCGGCTCCGGCGCACTTTGTCTGCCCCGTTGAGGGCAGAGCAAAGTACTGCAGTGCGCAGGCGCTGGGCCTTTCTGACCTTTCCGGCGCCTGCGCACTGCAGTACTTTGCTCTGCCCTCAACAGGGCAGACAAAGTACGCCTGCGCCGGAGCCGCGGCATGAAGACCAGAAGAGAACGTCATGGAATGAAGATGGGAGGAGCTGTACTGGACCTGAGACGCCCATCGGAGCGGGACCGCCCCTGGGTGAGTATAATCTAACGTCTTTTTCTCCTCTTTCAGGTAACATCGGCGGCTTATCTACAGCATTACAGAATGCTGTAGATAAGCCCCTGATGACGGTGGGCTTACCTCACCATCGATTTTGGGGGTGACAGGTTCCCTTTAAGAGGAATCTAGGACTTCAGCAGGAGGAAAATTACTATGTAAAGGATGGAAAAATATTTAGAATTGAGAGTCCTCAGTGGTTGATACCTTTAATGGCTAACTGAAAAGATGGTAACAAATTGCAAGTTTTTTACTCAGGCCTCTTCATCAGGCATAGACTAAATGATGAAGAGGCCTGTGTAGTCTCGAAAGCTTGCAATTTGTTACCATCTTTTCAGTTAGCCATTAAAAGGTATCAACCACTGAGGACTCTCAATTCTAAATATTTTTCTACCTACTGGCTAACACTGTACCAAGATATTTATCTTTCTTGTATGTAAAGGATGGAAATTGTGAGATACTCTCTTCTGTGACCTCGACAATTATTTAACTTTTTTTGGGGGGGAAGAAGGGGAGGGCCCAATTAGAAATTCTGCTATGGGACCCCGGTAGTGCCTGTCAGAAGACTTTTACAGATTGCCAGCAGCTTTTCAGGTACTGATATTCACAAGCTGGGCTGCCACCAGGAATTTCAGTGCCCCATACTGGCAACATTTTTGGGCCCACTTGAGACTCCGCCAGGCTCCATCCCAGCTCCACCTCCACACTTTGAACTATGTGAACTGGCCCTAATAGTTATTCCATATGTTGTATAGGGTAGGGGATAAGCATTAGGTTACCAGAATATCCCTTAAAGACAGGTAACTGTACCTTATTGCAGGCAGGCAGTCAGTAGGGTTGAGCTTAGTAGTACTTAGTAGTTTGCAGGCAACAGACATAGACGGCCTCCAGCTTCATACTGCACGAGCACGGATTGGGGCACAAGAAGAGTATCTCATGGGTGGGCCAGTGGGTTGGCGAACGGGAGGTTGGATGGTGACTGGAAGGTCAGGTGAGTGGACGGTCGGCTTTTACCTCATCACTCTCGAGCCCTCAAATCCTGCATATAATATTTTGCAGGAGCCCGAGGTATGCCGGCAGCTTAGGAGCATAGGGCGGGCCGACAGCATCTGTCGTCATTAATGTCAGACATGGCCGGCCCATCTGCTGCGGCCAAACAATGTGAGTAGCTGAGGCTGTGATTGATTGGGGCCCCTGGGACTTAATAAAGTAAAGTAATTAGCCCGGGCCCCAGAGTGTCAGTCTGCAGGCCATTTATCTCGCCCAGCCCGGGCCCTCCCTCTTTGCTTCTGCTCACTGGGCCCCATACACCAGTAATGGCATAAAAGTCATATAATTGAGCTTCTTTTTGACTCCCAGTTAAGGCCAACAACTGGTATAAAAAGCTTAGTAAATGAGGAGTGAAGTATCGAAAACTGAACATAAATACCAATATGTGCATCTATAATATTCAAATCATCACATACATCATCATTAGAAAGGAAATACGTAATGTCGCCATATGGTATGAGTAGATGATGCAGCTATACAAGGTACATAATTAGTTCTGAAATAAAGTACACATAAATAAAGTTGTCATAGTGTGCAAATTAATAATGCTACTATATAGTGCACAAAGTAAATACCATGATGCACGATTCGGCATTGGGTTTCCTGATGCCAACGGAACAGCCTCATAGGCATATAAAAGGCTGTTGAGTTCAGGTTGGAAGACCTGTGGATGGACCGTGTTTTACAGCCGTCTAAATTTGCCCTAAATGCATTATAGCCAGTGGGACCTGCAATCTAATATGGGCTTGTCTGAATTCGCTATCTCACTACCATACAAGCATTGAATGTAAGTACATCTTCTGTCCATTCAGACACCTGCACAATGATCATAACCTGGAGGACAAGAGCAAAATGCAATGGTTCATCCAGACGGAGGTGGTCCGCAGCCTAGAAGAGCAGGTGAGATACCTGCATTCGCTTCTATAAAGACTATTTCAAGTATATAGTATCACTTACCTGTAGCTCCTTATGCTTTTTAGCTGTATAATTCATGGCAGTGGGATTTGGAGCTTTTTTTTCTTTAAAAAAAAACCGACACTTACAGTAAAGAGTAACAGTTATTTTTATTTTTATTCCATACTGTAACTCAATAATACACATGAAAATTAGAAACAGTTTAATGTCTCTTATCAGTGAAATATGCTTTTTTTCCTCTTGGACTGATCTTTTACTTTCAATTCATGGGTAAAATCTGTATTGAATAAAAGACAGACATTCACATTACTGAGCAAGAAGATAACAGTTGGTGCTTGTAAGAATGTATGGAGAGGTGGAGGAGGAAATAAAGGCAGAGACAGACGTTCTGCTGCAAGTTCTCCAGAAATTACACTTACACTATAACTTTTTTTAATTATAAATTTAAAGTGTAACGGTCATGTCAGAAGAACGTTTAACTGCTGCCTTCTAGCTCCTCCCTCCTCCTCCCCCTCCCCTCTTCATAGAATCTTGTGGGCACCAACTGTCATCTCCTTTCTCAGTAATAGAACAATCTGTATTCACTGAATATAGCTTTTACCCTAGAACGGAGATTGAAAGATCCGTCCACGAGGAGAAAGACGCTGATTTATCTGAAAAGATATATTACAGAGTTCATTATTTCATGTATACTAATGATTTATGAAATAAAATTTAAAAAAAAATGGTTTGTCTTTAAAGCATCATTTAGGATAATTACCAACAGAGACTACCTGATGTCCCAGGCAGATCCTTAAGACAATCTGCAGATTCTTAAGACAATCTGTCACAAAGATAAACATCTATAAATTACCAGCATTTCAGAATAAAACATACCTGTGTGTAATGCTGGAGGCTGACCATGATTCATGCTGTAATAAATTAGATGCGTAATAATTAAGACACCATGGAATCTTGGTCTTAAAATAAGTTCTGTCACCGCTTCTTACACGTCTGTTTTACTAAATAATTATATTCTGTTCAGTTTTGAATAAAACTGTTGGAACATTTTTTTCTTTAGAGTCTAGGTTGTGACATTCTTCTGTTATACCTACTAGAAATTTATGAACAAATTGACAACTGGGAGGGGTACAGTCTGACAGGGTCCAATCAGCGCTGACTATGTCGGGACACGCCCCTTTGTGACATACCCCCAACTGGTGATGCACAGCTGACTTTTTTTTTTTTTTTTAAATGTCAAGGAGGAGTAACAGAGGTACAGCAGCAAACAAAGTTCTTGGAAAAAAAATGCTCCAGAATTGTTATTTAATTAAGTATACATTTATTTCAGAAAACTATTTTCAGGAGAGTAGACATGCCTTATGTAAACTGTAAATGTACTCCTGGTTATAAAAGGACCCATTCAAATCATAGAAGTATATTAGAGAATTGCTGAATTGCTGTGTAGCACTGGTTCACTAAATCCAGCTTATGCCCAAAGTAAAGGCACCCACCACATCCCCAAAATTATGCTTATCTGACCTCTGAAGACTCTTGAAGGTCATTCTGCAGCATCCTTTCTTTAAAAGAGAGTTATTTTCTGCAAAAGTTCCTAGGCGATGGTCTACAAGAAGAACCTCATTGATCAGCATAAATAAGGTCAATATAAATGTTATGGTGCAACATCTACCTATATTTTGGATAAAAACTGGATTTTCTAGGGTAGGTTACCCGGTGGACTTTGGACCAGGACAGAAGTGAGCAGTGTGGTATGATATTGTTAGTATGGTTGATAGCTTCTGCTTCATTACAGCTTGCTGTTGAGAAACAAAAACTTCACGAGATGCAAAGCTTGATGATGGAAAAGCTCGGTGCAATGCATATGTCTGTAAGTGGACAATCTCCTTCTAACATTGACTAATCTCTAGTGTCAGGGCTGTGAGATTCACCAACAACTGTCTTGTAACCTTCCACAGAAGCCGAGAGAATGCGGATTAATCCTCCAACCATCCCATCATTCTGGAGTGTCCCCTTGGCCTGGACTCAACCTCCCTGTCCAACTTCACAAGGAATTCTCTCACAGACTCCTGGCCTTAAGAAGAAAGATGATGGAGGGAAACAGTTACAAAATATATGAGAGTGGGTATTATTATGTAGGAACTATTTCTTTACGCTGGTGCAATGTTCGTATTGTAGGAAATGTTTTGTATAGGTATTTTTGTGTATGGTGCACTGGTTTTACATTGAAATACAAAAGTATTGGGTCAACTACACATTACACCGACATAAGCTTTTCTAACCATTCTAAATCTAGAGTTATTAACATTGAGTTGACCCCTTGGAGATATAACAGCTCCTACTCTTCTGTGAGGGATTTCTACAAGATTTTAGAGGTGCTTTTGCCAATTCATCAATAAGGGCATTTGTGAATTCGGACCCTGATGTTGGGGGAGGCCGGGCTCACAATCTCTATTATAGGTAATATATGGGGCTGAGGTGCGGGCTCTGTGCTGCCACTCATGTTCTTCCACCAAACTCCTCCTCCATGTCTGTATGGATCTTGTGCACTGGGTGCAGTCATGGGGAACAGAAAATGTCCTTCCCAAAACTGTTCTCACAAAGCTGGAAGCTACAATTATCCACAATGTTTTGTGCTGAAGAATTAAGATTTCCCTTCACTGGAACTAAAAGGCCGACCCCTGAAAAACAACCTCATAGTATTATCCCTCCACCACCAAACTGTACAGTGGGCATAGTGCAATCAGGAGGGTAACGTTCTCCTGGCATTCACCAAACCCAGACTCGTACATCAGACACCAGATAGAGAAGTGTGATCCGACACTGCACAGAACACATTTTCTCCAGGGTCCAGTGGTGGCGGCTTTACACCACTCCATCTGACACTCGGCATATGGGTGCATGCAGTTGCTTGGCACTGAACCTCCCAGCGATGGTATAGTGTTTTTGCTGATGTTAATAACACAGGAGGTTTGGACATCACACTGATGCAGTCAGCAGAGGGTTGATGACTTGTGATGAGCGAGTATACTCGTTGCTCGGGTGGTCTCCGAGTATTTGTAAGTGCTCGGAGATTTCGTTTTCATTGCCTCAGCTGCATGATTTACAGCTGATAGACAGCCTGAATACATCTGGGGATTCCCTAGCAACCAGGCAACCCCCACATGTACTCAGGCTGGCTAGCAGCCATAAATCATGCAGCTGCGTCAACAAAAACTATCTCCAAGCAGTTACAAATGCTCGGAGACCACCCAAGCGTGCTTGGGAAAACCTGAGCAATGAGTACACTCGCTCATCACTATTCGTGACTTTTATGCCCCCAGCTCCTCACACAGGGAACTTTCGGACCAATTACAAAGGCGTATACTCATATATGCCCTGCTCCAAAAAAAAAAAGGAACACTAAAATACCACATACTAGATATCACTAAATTAAATATTTCAGTTGCAAATCTTTTATTCACTACATATTGGAATGCTTTGAGAACAATAAAACATAGAAAATGATCTATGTAAATCAAAAATAATATCCCATGGAGGTCTGGATTTGGAATGATACTCAAAATCAAAGTGGAGAATCAAATTACAGGCTGATCCAACTTCAGTGGAAATGCCTCAAGACAAGGAAATGATGCTCAGTAGTGTGTGTGGACTCCACGACCTCCCTACAACGCCTGGGCATGCTCTTGAGGAGGGGGCGGATGTTCTCCTGAGTAAACTCCTCAAAGACCTCAGTCAACTCCTGGACAGTCTGTGGTGCAACTACAATAAACCTGTACAGCCTCAAGGGCTTATAAAAAGAACATTTCAAGGGTATATATGTAAAAGCATCAGTAAAGTGTTACACTATTTGTAAGCTGCTGTCATAACATACTTCACATTTTCTATAGTGTTAGTAGCTGCATAAAAAAATGGAATTTACATTGATAATATGCAAGACTTTCTCAAAGACATACTGTATACAATCATCAGTAGTTTATGTCACTACTGATAAGCTGCTGTCGTGATATGCGCCACATTTTCTACAGTGCTAGGAGCTGCATACACAGCTACAGAAATAAGAAAGCACAATTTGCATTGGTAAGATGTAAGGCTTCCTCAGGGGCTTATGGAAAAGAGAATTGCAAGGGCGTGTATATAACGTCAGTAGTTCCTGTCACTATTGGTAAGCTGCTGTCATGATATGAGCCACATTTTCAATAGTGTTAGGAAGTGGTATATATTATATAAACTCCAGGGACAGGTATAGAGAAAAAAATTGCGCTGATAAAACGTAAAACTTTTTAAGAAACTATGAAAAAAAAGTTTTAAGTTAAACCAAATTAAAGAATGCGAAACGCAGCGATGGGACGATCTGTATTATCGTTGCCCAGGCTCTCGTGCAGTAAACTGCGTGTGACTAACAAATAAGAAGAATTAAATTAAGGGGCCTGAATGTAAATGGATTAGTCCTATGTAAGGCTCTTATTAGCATATGCTAATTGTACGAGCGCTCACAAAACCTTTTCGGACAAAAAGTGAATTTATCTGGCTATAAAGACGGCCTATTATAGCTGCGCCAAGCGCTTGTTATCTGCAATTACATCATTATTGCTTTGTTTCTTCAGTAAATGGAATGTGCAATAAGTTCCGGATGTAGAGAACCATTGTTATGAACCGCGGCGGCCATAATACCTCATTATAAAGATGTGCAGCAAATGTTTGATTGAATTTGTACAAGGGATAGCGACTCTTATCAATAAGGAGATTTAATTAATTTGTAAAAAAGAATGAGATCCGCAAAAGGCTAATTGTCAGACACCGAGATATGGAGACGAGAAATTAGATATCAGCTTATATTCCTACATCCATAGTCTTATCTTGGAGAATATGGCATTTATTGGGTCTATTGTTTCTGGTAAAATCTGAGATATTGGAGCGAAATTGTGAAACTGTTGAGAAGAAAGCTGCCTGAGATACAAATAGCAACCAATCAGAGCGCAGCTTTCATTTCAAATTCTGCTCTTTTAAAATGAATGCTGTGCTGTGATTGGTTGCTATGGGCAACCATGGCAGATTTTCATTTAGAAAGTTTAATAAATCTGACCTAGAGTTCCTCATTGAATCAAGTTGATTGACTAAAGCTGGCCATCCACGTCAGCATGATTAGAGGGGGAATTGAGAAAAATCAATGTCACCTGTCTATCAAATTCTCCACTCCGAACTGGGCCGAATGCTATTCTGCCTGCCCCCCTCCATAGACATGAATGCTGCACTCTGTCGACCGATTCCTCATGGTAAACGTCCATGCTTTACCTGATCGAGCATGCATGTGTCCTGCATGTGGGTGGGGAATAAGAAGCCACTGACAAAAACCTCTAGCTAGGTGGATAGATAGAAATCAGGGGCCTCATATCGAAGGTCCAAATTGGGGTCCTGGCTACCATTAAACAGCCCATTGTGTTCCCACAATCATGTCATGGGGGTCAATGTTGGGAAGACTTTATATCCACTTAGATGCCATGGTTGCTCTTCTCCAAGGCATCTGAGGGGTTAAAATGCTGCAATCAGAAAAGGCTCCAATTTATGGGTGTGTAAAACAGGCAGCGGGTGGGATTGTTCGGCTCTGGGGACAATTACAGTGGTGTTCTGCCATTGGCGGTATACCACTGCCTTTGGTGGCAGCTTATCTGTCAAAAGGGCAAAAAATTGGGCATATTGATATCTAATAGCCCCATCCTTTTTTCCCACAACCCCTCCATACACAATAGATGTTTCGTCAGTTCTGCTAAAATTAACGAGTTCAGCCAACATTAATCAAATGTGTATGGCCACCTTAAGGCCTTAAGGGACCATGCACATGGCCGTTTATTGTGCCTCCATATAAAATGCTAGTTCCTAGGGTAGATGTGGGCTGTCATGTGGTTGTAAAGGCTCGTTCATCCGACGATATTTTTGGTCTGAATGTTGTCCATAAAAAAACAGACAGCACTCGGACCAATATTATTCAATGGAGCAGTGCTGATGAGTGATTTCTTTTCACTGACCAAATTTGTGTGTGAACAAAATCACAGAATGCCCTATTTTCCTCCATAAATCGGATGATACTCGCCCATTCCATTTTGGTGCATGGCCCTGCTGTCCTATAATAATCTGCTGCTTTCTGCCAATGGAGTACCGGAGCTAACCCTCTATTGATATCTATTATATTCACAGATGTGACAGCCTGTATGGAATATTACAAGACAAATAATGTGAGGCCACCATTCACATATGCTTGCCTTATTCGATGGGTAAGTTGGATTGGAGGCGCAATGGGGTGTGCACTGTAATGAGATCAACAAGGGGCTACCATACAGGCTACCAGCAGACATCACTACTCCATTGGAACTTTAAAAATGCTGGATTGTCCATGAAAATTGGCTCCACTGCGATTTAATTTGTATTATGCAGTAAATATACAGTGGGAAAAATAAGTATTTGATACACTGACAATTTTACAAGTTTCCCACCTACAAAGAATGGAGAAGGCTGTAATTTTTATCGTAGCTACACTTCAACTGTGAGAGACGGAATCTAAAAATAAATAAAAACAAAACAAAACAGAAAATCACATTGTATGGATTTTTAAATTATTAGTTTCCATTTTATTACATGAGAGAAGTATTTGATACAATAGAAAAACAGAACTTAATATTTGGTAGAGAAACCTTTGTTTGCAATTACAGAGGTCAGATGTTTCCTGTTGTTCTTGACCAAGTTTGCACACACTGCAGCAGGGATTTTGGCCCACTACTCCATACAGATCTTCTCCAGGTCTTTTAGTTTTCTGGGCCGCCCGTCTGCAACATTGAGTTTCAGCTCCCTCCAAAGAGTTTCTATTGGGTTCAGGTCTGGAGACTGGCTAGGCCACACTAGCACCTTGAAATGCTTCTTACGGAGCCACTCCTTATTTGCCCTGGCTGTGTGTTTTGGGTAATTGTCATGTTGGACACCACCCCAACCACTCCATATACCAGACCTCTGCCCTTACCTAATAACCTCCCTCTCCAACATCACTGAAGGAGAGCTTATTCAACTCCTTTCAAAATCACACCTCATCACCTGTGCACTTCACCCCATCCCTTCCCACCTGCTCCCCAACCTCACTAACATGCTCATTCCAGCCCTTACCCATGTCTTCAGCCTATCGCTATCTTCTGGTACCTTCCCCTCTGCCTTCAAACATGCCACCATCACACCCATCCTCAAAAAAACTAACCTTGACCCAACTGCTATGCCTAGCTATCGCCCCATATCACTGCTCCCGTTTGCTTCAAAACTCCTTGAGCAGCATGTCCATGCTCAACTTTCCTCCCACCTCTCATCTTGACAACCTCCAATCTGGCTTCCGCCCCCACCACTCCACCAAAACTGCCCTGACAAAAATTACTAACGAATTACTCACAGCCAAACCTAACAGTCAGTTCTCCATCCTCCTCCTTCTCGACCTGTCTTCTGCCTTCGACACAGTCGACCACTGCCTACTGCTACAGATTCTTTCTTCCCTTGGCATCAAAGACCTTGCTCTGTCCTGGATTGTAAGTCCGCAAGGACAGGGTCTTCTTCCCTCTGTACCAGTCTGTCATTGTAAATTTGTTTACTGTAAACGATATCTATAACTCTGTACGTAACCCCTTTCTCATATACATCACAATGGAATTAATGGTGCTATATAAATAAATAATAATAATACTGGAATACTCAGCCACAACCCATCTTCAATGCTCTTACTGAATGAAGGAAGTTGTTGGCCAAAATCTTGCGATACATGACCCCATCCATCCTCCCTTCTATACGCTGCAGTCGTCCTGTCCCCTTTGCAGAAAAACACCCCCAAAGTATGATGTTTACCCCACCATGCTTCACGGTTGGGATGGTGTTCTTGGGGTTGTACCCATCCTTCTTCTTCCTCCAAACATGGCGAGGGAAATTGGCTGACCACATGACCTTCTCCCATGCCTCCTCTGGATCATCCAGATGGTCATTGGCGAACTTCAAACTGGCCTGGACATATTCTGGCGTGAGCAGGGGACCTTGCGTGACCTGCAGGATTTCAATTCATGACGGCGTAGTGTGTTACTAATGGTAATGTGAGACTGTGGTCCCAGTTCTCTTCAGGTCATTGACATGGTCCTCCCATTTAGTTCTGGGTTGATTACTGACCTTTCTCAGAATCATCTTTAACCCACGAGGCGAAATCTTGCATGGAGCCCCAGACCGAGGAAGATTGACAGTCATCTTATGGTTCTTCCATTTTATAATAAGTGTGCCAACATTTATTGCCTTCTCACCAAGCTGCTTGCCTATTGTCCTGTAGCCCATCCCAGCTTTGTGTAGGTCTACAATTTGGTCCCTGGTGTCCTTAGACAGCTCTTTTGTCTTGGCCATCGTGGAGAGGTTGGAGTGTGATTGAGTGTGTGGACAGGTGCAATTTAATTATTTAAAAATCATACAATGTGATTTTCTGTTGTTTTTTTTACCTTTAGATTCTCCTTCTCACAGTTGACGTGTACGTACGATAAAAATTAGAGATCTCTCCATTCTTTGTAGGTGGGAAAACTTGCAAAATCGGCAGTGTAATAAATACTTATTTTCCCCACTGTCTGCGAGAAGGGGATGACCACTGACAACCATTAACTCAAAACATCTTCTACTGTATAGGCAATTATGGAGTCACCACAGAAGCAGCTGGCACTGAATGAAATCTATCACTGGTTTACAAAAATGTTTGCTTTCTTCAGACTTAACAAGGTTACTTGGAAGGTAATGTACATCTAACATCGCCTTTATTATACCAACCCATCTGTAGCCATTAGTAAGGCATCTGGGTATCAGTGAAGGGGCACTATAGGGAGCAGTTTTTGCATAGTTGCAAATTGAGATCAATTGTGATGTTTAAAGGTGTTGTACCATCTTGACATTTATGACACATCCCTGTGATATGCCATAAATGTATATAGTCACTGCTGAGACCCAAGAATGAGGCCTATCATGTACAAGCAGGAATTAAGAGGTGGTAGGGCATACCAATGCTTGCTCAGCAATTTTCTCCCGTACAAGATCCGCCACCTCTCTGTTCCTTTTCATGTGTTATAGAGTACTCATCTCTTGAAAGATACAAGTTCCAGAGATGAAAATTGCATGTCAGATATTTATGGATATAGATGTACAGTGGGTATGGAAAGTATTCATACCCCTTTACATTTTTCATTGCAGAATTTGGTAAATTAAAAAAAGGTACCGTAATTTTTTTTCTCATTAATGTACACTTTGCACCCCATCTTGACTGAAAAAAAAAAACAGAAATGTAATAATTTTTGCAAATTTATTAAAAAAGAAAAAAATTAAATATCACATGATCATAAGTATTCAGCCCCTTTGCTCAGTATTGAGTAGAAGCACCTTTTGAACTAGTACAGCCATGAGTCTTCTTGGGAATGATGCAACAAGTTTTTCACACCTGGATTTGGGGATCCTCTGCCATTCTTCCTCACAGATCCTCCACAGTTCCCTCAGGTTGGATGGTGAACGTTGGTGGACAGCCATTTTCAGGTCTCTCCAGAGATGCTCAATTGGGTTGGCTGGGCCAGTCAAGAATGGTCACAGAGTTGTTCTGAAGCCACTCCTTTGTTATTTTAGCTGTGTGCTTAGGGTCATGGTCTTGTTGGAATGTGAACCTTCGGCCAAGTCTGAGGTCCAGAGCACTGTAGAAGAGGTTTTCATGCAGGATATCTCTGTACTTGACCGCATTCATGGTTCCTTCAGTGACAACCAGTCCTCCTGTCCCTGCAGCTGAAAAACACCCCCATAGCATGATGCTGCCACCACCACGTTTCACTGTTGGGATTGTATTGGGCAGGTGATGAGCAGTGCCTGGTTTTCTCCACACATACCGCTTAGAATTATCTCCAAAAAGGTCTATTTTCATCTCATCAGACCAGAGAATCTTATTTCTCATAGTCTGGGAGTTCTTCATGTGTTTTTAGCAAACTCTATGTGGGCTTTCATATGTCTTGCACTGAGAGGCTTCCGTCGGGCTACTCTGCCATAAAGGCCAATTGGTGGAGGGCTGCAGTGATAGTTGACTTTGTGGAACTTTCTCCCATCTCCCTACTGCATCTCTGGAGCTCAGCCACAGTGATCTTGAGGTTCTTCTTTACCTTTCTCACCAAGGCTCTTCTCCCACGATTGCTCAGTTTGGCTGGATGGCCAGGTTTTGGAAGACTTCTGGTGGTCCCAAACTTCTTCCATTTAAGGAATATGGAGGCCACTGTGTTCTTAGGAACCCTGAGTACTGCATTCTGTTGTAACCTTGGCCAGATCTGTGTCTTGCCACAATTCTGCCTCTGAGCTCCTTGGCCAGTTCCTTTGACCTCATGATTCTCATTTGGTCTGACATGCACTGTGAGCTGTGAGGTCTTGGGGTATGTTTCCACGTTCAGGAAACGCTGTGTTTGATGCTGCGTAGAGCCGCAGCGTCAAACACACAGCGTCCAGGTGTTACAGCATTTTATGAAATCCGTTCTCCACTATGCGTGGGAACACGCATCCAGCGGCCCTGCGATTCCGGACACGCGGCGCATCTTTTTAGATCGCAGCTTGTCCGTTTACCTTGTGTCGACACTGCGCCGCAGCAAGGTAAAACACAGGGCCCTATGTGTGGGGTGCGATGATGCCGGATGTGTGCAATGAACACATCCGGCATCATCGCGTCTGCAAAAGGGGGCGGAGCTTTGGGCGGAGCAGGTTTGCCTCTCCGTCCAAACTGCCAGCCATCCTGAACGTGGACACGTACCCTTTTATATGGACAGGTGTGTGCCTTTCCAAATCAAGTCCTATCAGTATAATTAAACACAGCTGGACTCCAGTGAAGGAGTAGAACCATCTCAAGGAGGATCACAAGGAAATGGAATGTGACTTAAATATGAGTGTCTGAGCAATGGGTCTGAATACTTATGACCATGAGATATTTCAGTTTTTGTTTTTTATTAAATTTGCAAACATCTCTTCATTTCAGTGTTTTTTCAGTCAAGATGGGGTGCAGAGTGTACATTAATGAGACAAAAATGATTTTTTTTGATTTTTGAATTTACCAAATGGCTGCAATGAAACAAAGAGTGAAAAATGTAAAGGGGTCTAAATACTTTCCGTACCCACTGTATATATAAACTATAACTATGTCTGGGGATCCCCAACACTGAAATCCCCAATGATCACTTAGGGTGCTTTCATATTACTCTTTTCTCCAAGTTCTTGCGTCCCGCCAGGGCTCGCATCCATACCTCCTCCTCACAAAACGGGATTCGAGCGCATGCGCCGGCAGAGCGGTCATGTGCTCTCATTGCACAATTTTCATGTGTATACACCTAATGAATGGGACACCCGTACGCAGTCTCCTACATCTAATTGTCCGCCTCCAGTAGGCGAATCCGCCCAAAAATGATGCACCATTATAGTCTGTGGCCCCATACGTCTGAATCCCGTTTTGCGCGTGGGAGGGGGGTTTCGACACAGGCTCACTGCAGCTCCTATTAAAAGCTATGGTTGCTGATGGGGATAGCCAAGTGCGACACTTCGCTGTTTACATCAGCCGTTTTCTAAACCTCTTTAAGGTGACTTTGAGGTAAATAGAGAACTCACATTTCCATGGATCTGTAGTATAATTTTATTGACTTGACTTTTATGATCCTTCAATAATTGCTATATCACCTTATAAAAAAAAAGTATTCTTAGGAAGAGCATACTGGGAAAGATCTGACACGGACTGATTTGTAATGAGGAGCGAGGTGCTAGCAGTGCCCAGGGCATCATGTTACTCATGTACCGACATACATGACATCCCGGGCGTGTATTGCTGTGTTTCTGAGCTAAATGTGCCAAAATCCCTAACACCGCACTATGAACATCTGGTGGGAAATCTACCAGAGCGCTTGTCAGGCATCACAGAAATGACAAATACTTGGCCACCAATTCAAATTTACTTTTTTATTTTTTCCTCCTAGAACGCCGTGAGACACAATTTGAGCCTCCACAAATGTTTTGTACGAGTGGAGAACATAAAAGGAGCCGTGTGGATGGTGGACGAGATGGAATTCCAGCGAAAGAGAGGCGGCCATGGCTGCTCCTGATCGGCGCCCCCCCCCTTCTGCTCCTTGTAAATGGGCAATCCTCCCCTATAGAAAATACGAAAACCCGACCGCTCCTGCACGACCCCGAGTACAGCAGATTAGTGACTCATCTGTAGAGGAAACACCACTTATTACACTGCCTGAGCGCGAGATCTGCTAACTTTCCATAACAGCTGTAAATCTGACAGAAGATGACATCCTACATCAGGAAATGTGAATTTTCCATTACTACGACAGCTAATTAGCTGCAACACTTGTGGAAACATGTTTCTAGGTTCGCCGGCTAAATACATATAGGGGCCCCCACGAAGAATGCCATAAGTATCTGACCCCCCGCGGGTGTATCGCAGCTGGGAATACCGATGACATAATAAGTGTGTATAACTCACCCTTTTTTATTCCCGCTATAAGTGTTCAACGTACACTTGGAGCCGTTAAACATGTGCTCAAAGTCACTAAAAAGGTGTATAGACCAAAGCTCTGGTTATTGAGGGGTTAAAAGATCACCACTCCAGTCTTGTGATTGGTATAGAGCAGTGGTCCCCCAACTTTCTGAGCTAGAGAGCCACGTTCCGCTCTGTGAGAGCGTCGCGAGCCACATTCCGCTCTACCCTCACAGTAGTGGCAACCAGAGCCCCCATTATGGGTATAATGATAACCAAAGCTTTTCCACAGAAATCACCCCGAAGCAGTATAACAAGATCCAGCGGTCCCCACAATACTCCTATTCAGTATTCTCCCATCCAGCACTCTCAACATACTGTCACATTTAGCTTCAGGCACCTTCTCCGACAGGTGCTATCATCCTGTCTCCAGCATCCCATACCTAAATTATGTCTAAACCCCCTAAAACCAGTATATGTGCATCAGATCAGCTCTTCTGTTCAGGGCTACACACAAAATTCATCATTTTTAGATTTTCTCCTCATATCTGTTTGCTAGACCTGCAGCTAATGCACCACGCTGGCAGACAGCTGCGAGCCGCAATTCATGGGACCGCGAGCCACATGTGGCTCCCGAGCTACAGGTTGGGGACCCCTGGTATAGAGTTATTTTACCTGCATATACAATAATGTATGTACGGATAGGATGTGCTCACATTGCCACCTAGTGGTCGTCAGATCAGAGCCGCACACTCAGACCTTTTGATTCTTTTATCAGGCGGGGGCCCGACTTGTTGAGGTTTGCATAGTAGAGGGGCCACTATTTTTTCTGTTATGGAAAAAGGGGAGGATAGTTTAAAAAAAAACAAAAAAAAACAAAAAGGTCTTTCTTTACATAAAAAAAAATCAGTTGCCAAAATGCTTTTTTTGTAAAATAACATTCATGCTTTTTCCATGTTTGCTTCTTCCAGATTCTATATTTTTTTCTTATGACATCTTAAGGGTCAAATGCCATATTTTGATACTTTGCAAAATAAAGAATATTGAATTCATGACTATGCAAAGATTATAAATATTGAGGGGCAATCCCATTTATATGGGAAAAAAAAAATTCCAAGTGTGTTGAAATTGAAAAAAAGTGCAATTCATATATGTTATATTATATTTAGTATATGGTGAAAATCTGATTCTCCAGGTCAGTACGAGTATGCAGATACTAAACATGTATAGTTTAAGCGGTGAAAAAAAAAATTAGTAAAAAAAAAAATTGGTAAGAAAAATTTTTTTTTGATTGTGTCGCCATTTTCAGAGACCCATAATGCTTTCAATTTCTGGGATAAGGTGCTGTGTGGGGGCTTTTTTATGCCCTCTGCTGACACCATTTTGGAGTAGATACGATGTTTGGATCACTACACCATTTACCAATCCCAACTAATTTATTTTATATTTTGATACATCTGACTTACGCAGCAATACCAAGTATGTGTTTTTTTTTATTGCTTTATTTTTAATGGGGCAAAGGGGGGATGATTTGAAATGTTATATATTTTTAACTTAATATTTTTAAAATCTTTTTTTATTAGTCGCCTTAGCTGCGGTCATCCGATCACTTGTACTATACACAGCAGCGCTACAGTACTGTTATATACTTAAAAAGTCACAGTCTCCTATGAACGCAAACTACAGGCTGGTTTTCACAGGAGTACCATAATGACAGACAAAGGGTCTTCAGCAGACCCCCGGCTGTCATGGGCTCATGGCAACCAATCGGTGCCCCACAATCACATCACAGGTGCGCCGATGGGCGTATAGAATGACGCACCCCCTGCACACACGCATTACATGCTGCTTTAGAGATTAGCAGCAGGCGGAGCTCTGCTCCACCCGTGGTTATTAGAAGCAGAAGATGACTGAATAATTCAGCCATCAACTGCCAGGAAAGATGTGGGCTTAGCTTGCAAGGGGGTTAAAGGAAATGTGTCATAAAAAATGAGCTATTGCTTAAATCAAGTTTTTATGTTAAAAGTATTTTAAATTTAAATATTTGATAATGTTTTGGTTTCATATCTTGATAAAAAAAAAGAACATTGCTAATTATCACACTGGCCACTAGGCCTAATATTAGACTTATACTTCCTGTTGTTTACAGATGTATTTTCAGCAGTCTCATTATCACAGACAGGATTACAATGCAAGATAAAACTATACTCAGTATATAACACAGGATCCATCATTCATTCATGTCACAGCTTACCTCCTCCTGGACAATGACTGATATCACCTCTACATATAGTACATAACAGGATCCACCATTCACAATAGGTGATGTCAGAGCTCACCGCCTCCTCCTGTACAATGACTGCTAACACCTCTATATAGAGTAGGTAACACAGGATCCACCATTCACAATAGGTGATGTCACAGCTCACCTCCTCCTCCTGTACAATGACTGATAACACCTCTATATACAGTAGATAACACAGGATCCACCATTCACAATAGGTGATATCACAGCTCACCTCCTCCTCCTGTACAATGACTGATAACACCTCTATATACAGTAGATAACACAGGGTCCACCATTCACAATAGGTGATGTCACAGCTCACCTCCTCCTCCTGTACAATGACTGATAACACCTCTATATACAGTAGATAATACAGAATCTGCCATTCACAATGTCACAGCTCACCTCCTCCCATACCCTGCTGAACATTTTCAGGTGTTTCCATACAAACAAATAGGGTCAGAGTCAGTCTATTGGTGTGAAAGTTCCTGTGTCCTGTTGCGTGAACATTAATATATATAAATAAGTATACCATAATAATCTGATTTCAATAATAGGTCATTTTGTGATGACATTTCCTTTAAGACAAGAATTAATGAATGCCTTTGCAATATACCCTGATACTTGGGGAGAACAGCAGCAGACGATGGGCCCATGTCGCCTCCCTGTGGCAGAACAAAATCGGATGTGCCCGGAGGAGTCAAGTATCAGGTTGTCCCGGCTCTGCGCGTTCTTAAGAGCCACTACCCCCATCGCTTTCTCTCTATACGGAGAATTATATTACTGGTACTACTTTTTGCTGGACTTGATGTTGACCACTGTCCTGAATGGCCTTGTTTGTGCCACCCACCCCCAGTATAATGGTAAATCCTTTTCATGAGCCAGAGATCATCATGCCCATACTAATCTTTGTATCCCTTCCCATAATAGCACATTACTGGATAGATCTAAATGGAGTTGTGATATAATCTGCCATTTATCTTCTCCCCTGGGTGAAGAGATGCAAATACTACCAACACAGGAGAATGATGGACATTTCTGCTGCAGGCATTGGAAAAACACAAGAGTAGCTGAGGTCCATAATAAATGGAGTAACGAGGCATATTAACACCTTTACCCCCAAGGGTGGTTTGCACGTTAATGACCGGGCCAATTTTTACAATTGTGACCACTGTCCCTTTATGAGGTTATAACTCTGGAACGCTTCAACAGATCCTAGTGATTTTGACATCGTTTTCTCGTGACATATTGTACTTCATGTTAGTGGTAAAATTTCTTTGATATTACGTGTTTATTTGTGAAAAAAACGGAAATTTGGTGAACATTTTGAAAATTCCACAATTTTCCAACTTTGAATTTTTATGCCCTTAAATCAGTTATGTCACACAAAATACTTAATAGGTAACATTTCCCACATGTCTACTTTACATCAGCACAATTTTGGAACCAAAATTTTTTTTTTGTTAGGGAGTTATAAGGGTTAAAATTTGACCAGCAATCTCTCATTTTTACAACACTTTTTTTTTTTTTAGGGACCACATCACATTTGAAGTCATTTTGAGGGGTCTATATGATAGAAAATACCCAAGTGTGACACCATTCTAAAAACTAAACACCCCAAGGTGCTCAAAACCACATTCAAGAAGTTTATTAACCCTTAAGGTGTTTCACAGGAATTTTTGGAATGTTTAAAAAATAAATGAACACAACTTTTTTTCACAAAAAATTTACTTTAGCTCCAATTTGTTTTATTTTACCAAGAGTAACAGGAGAAATTGGACTCCAAAGGTTGTTGTACAATTTGTTCTGAGTATGCTGATACCCCATATGTGGGGATAAACCACTGTTTGGGCGCATGCAGAACTCAGAAGGAAAGGAGCGCCATTTGAGTTTTCAATGCAAAATTGGCTGGAATTGAAATGTGACGTCATGTTGCTTTTGGAGAGCCCCTGATGTGCCTAAACATTGAAACCCCCCTCAAGTGACACAATTTTGGAAAGTAGACCCCCTAAGGAACTTATCTAGATGTGTCGTGAGCACTTTGACGCACCAAGTGCTTCACAGAAGTTTATAATGTAGAGCTGTAAAAATAAAAAATCATTTCACAAAAATGATCTTTTTGCCCCCAATTTTATTTTCCCAAGGGTGAGAAGAAATTGGACCACAAATTTTGTTGTGCCAATTGTCCTGAGTTCGCCGATACCCCATATGTGGGGGTAAACCACTGTTTGGGCGCATGACAGAGCTCGGAAGGGAAGGAGCGCCATTTGACTTTCATGCAAAATTGACTGGAATTGAGAAGGGACGCCATGTCACGTTTGGAGAGCCCCTGATGTGCCTAAACATTGAAACCCCCCACAAGTGACACCATTTTGGAAAGTAGACCCCTTAAGAAACTTATCTAGATGTGTGGTGAGAACTTTGAACCCCCAAGTGTTTCACTACAGTTTATAACAAAGAGCCGTGAAAATAAAAAAACAATTTTTTCCACACTAATTATTTTTTAGCCCTCGGTTTTGTATTTTCCCAAGGGTAACAGGAGAACTTGGACCCCCAAAAGTTGTTGTCCAATTTGTCCTGAGTACGCTGATACCCCATATATTGGGGTAAACCCCTATTTGGGTGCAGGGGAGAGCTCGGAAGGAAGGAGCACTGTTCTACTGTTCTTTTTTAATTTAGATAAAGAAATGTATTTATTGGAACAATTTTTTTTTTCTTTATTTAGGTTTTTTTTTTTTACACATGTAAATGTTTTTTTTTTTACATTTCCCCAGGGGGGACATCACTATATGTATGATCAGATCGCTGATCTGACACTTTGCAGTGCACGGTGTCAGATCAGCGATCACACAGGCACTGCAGGGAGGCTACCCGGCACCTGATCTGAGCAGGCGCTTGGAAGCCACCTCCCTGCAGAACCCGGAAGGCCCCCCCCCCGTGGCCATTTTGGATCCGGGCCTGCAGGGAGGAGGAGGTAGGAGACTCTTGGAGTAACGCGATCACATCGCGTTGCTCCGAGGGTCTCAGGGAAGCACGCAGGGAGCCCCCTCCCTGCGCGATGCTTCCCTGTGCCACTGGATCACTGCGATCATCTTTGATCGCAGAATTCCGGAGGTTAATGTGCCAGGAGCTGTCCACACACAATCACTCTCCAACCTGTTGTGAATTCCGTTCTGGAGCTCCCTCCTGTGGTTGCTAATGGTATTTTTTGGAGTTCTGCCCTTGGGCTCCCTCTGGTGGTTTCGAGTGGAACTGCTGCTCCTTTAGGTAGGTGTAGCAGCTGCCATCACTGATCGCCTTGCCTGGGTTTGTTATTTAAACCTGCTCTGGGCTTAGTTCATGCCAGCTGTCAATGTCTTAGGTTGGATTTTGTTCTCTCCTTGGATTTCTCATATGGCCTGTCCTTGTCAGCAAAAGATAAGTTTCTGCTAGTTCTTGTTTGTCCATTTGCTTTGGACTTATTGTTTTGCAAATATGTCTCTTTTTGTCCAGCTTGTCACTATGTCATATTCAGGCTAGCTGGAAGCTCTGGAAGCAGATTTGCCCCTCCACACCGTGAGTCGGTGTGGAGTTCATTTTTGTAAACTCTGCGTGGATTTTTGTAGTTTTTAATACTGACCGCACAGTATCCTTTTCTCTCTGTCTATCAAGTTTAGTATTGGACTCCTTTGCTGAAAACTGATTTCATTTCTGTGTATGTCATTTCCCTCTTCACTCACAGTCAATATTTGTGGGGGGCTATCTTTCCTTTGGGGGTTTTCTCTGAGGCAAGATAGCTTTCTATTTCCTTCTTTAGGGGTAGTTAATTCTTAGGCTGTGAAGAGGTGTCTAGGGAGAGTCAGGAACATCCCACGGCTATTACTAGTGTTGTTGTTAGGATTAGGGATTGCGGTCAGTAGAGATACCACCTCCTCAGAGCTCGTCCCATGTTGCGTTTTAGCCACCAGGTCATATCAGTGTGGCCTTTTAACCACCAGGTCATAACAGACAGCAGCCACTGGAGAGGTATCCGCCCCAAGGAACAGGAAACCTACAGAAGAGTATAAAAGGGGCGGTCCGCCTCTCCTCCTCAGTTTAGGTTTCCTGTTCCTAGGGGAACCTCAGGCTAATCTCAGAAGAACATGCCAGGGCATCCGCCTGTGCGGTCCCTGCGGGAACGGCAGGGGTTGCGGTCCAGATGCAGCGTCTGAGGAGTTTCCGTTAGACTGCTCCCCCTCGTCTGTCGGATACAGTGAGGACCGGGTCCGGGGGAGGCCGCCTGGTCTCAC
Organism: Ranitomeya variabilis; assembly: GCF_051348905.1. Lineage (NCBI taxonomy): Eukaryota > Metazoa > Chordata > Amphibia > Anura > Dendrobatidae > Ranitomeya > Ranitomeya variabilis. The sequence goes on from NC_135233.1 coordinate 227,356,791, forward strand.
TGATGCTCGGCAGGGAGTGCGGGCTGAAGAATGATGCCTTGATTTCCGGCGCCGGCCGACATATGCAAAAGGTCCGGGCGTCCACCGTACAGCCCACAGGATCCAGCAGAGATGCCGGGTAAAAGCGGCGTTCCATTACGCCGGCCGAGGTAGGAAGCGCGGCTGCGCATGCGCAGAACAGCGCAAGGTCCTTTCCTGCCCTGGAAGTGATCATACAACTTCCGGGGCATACAAACAGCGGTGGGGGAAAGCGTGATAGGCGCATGCGCAGTATTCCGCGATCAAAAAAAAGCAACCCGGATCTGACAGAAGTGGCCTACAAAAGGGGAATCGTTGTGGGCACACGGCGATGCAACATGTCATCCCCAGGCAAGACGGTGGACCCAGCAGGAGACTCAGCCAGCAGGAGGTCCTCAGATGTCAGTAAAAGTGATACAGCTGACTCTAGATCCAGGACTGCGCTTTGGCCACCTGATCCGGTACCGGAAAAGCTTCTCTGGGTGAGTGTTAACTCTCTACCTATTAAGCTGATACTATTTTTTGCCATATTCCCCCCCCAGGCCAAAAAGAAGCAAAAGTCCAAGCATAAACAATGTGCTTTATGTTTTCAGCCGCTCCCAGATTCCTACCCCAAAAAGCTCTGTAAGCAATGCATTAGTGAAACCATGCAAAGTTCATCTATGTCAGTTACGGATATACGGGCCATAATCAGAGAAGAATTGCAAGCCATTACCCAAGCCAGCGCAGCCTTTAAAAAAAGTAGCAAAGGAAAAGTAGCGTCCAGTTCGGAGTCCCATAATGATCAAATGGTGGACTTGGACTCCTCACAAGCATCATCCTCATCTTCATCACCGTCAGATATTGAGGGTCGATCATGTTTTCCTCTTGAAGGAGTAGATAATTTGGTAAAATCAATCAAACACAATAGGTTGTGAAGAAACAAAAGATGATCAGACCACGCAAGATATGTTTGCGGGGTTAGCGGAGAGGAAAAGGAGAGCTTTCCCAGTAATCCCAGCTGTTAAGACATTAATAAGAGAGAATGGGAAAAGCAGTACCAGAGAAGTTTTCTCCCATCAGCCTCCAAGAGAAAATACCCTTTTAGTGATGATGAACTAATAACCTGGACTAAAATCCCTAAAGTGGACACAGCGGTCGCTTCCACTTCAAAACAATCCACTTTACCGGTTGAGGGATTGCTTTCCGGTCAAGAGGATCAGAAAGTGAGTCATCATTAAAGAGATCATGGGAAGCTTCCACAGGTATATTTAATCCTGCAATTGCCAGTACATGCACCGCTAGATCCATGCTCATCTGGATTGATCAATTAGATCAACAAATTGAGCAAAGGATCTCTAGACAAAAATTGCAGGATGCTATACCATTAATTAGAGGGGCAGCAGCTTTTATGGCCGACATCAGCTGATACACTCCTTGCAGCAAGATCAGCGGGTCTAGTGAATAATGCCAGACGAGCTTTATGGATGAAGAGTTGGAAAGAGGACACGCAGTCGAAAACGAAGATCTGCGCTATCCCATGTGAGGGGGAGTTTCTCTTTGGGAAAGCCCTAGATGATATATCTATCCTTTCCCTGACCCATCAATTCCTTTCTATAGGAAGACTTTCAGAAGGAGACCATTCGGGAAAAGGAGACAGAGTGAAAGACCAACGCGGTGGGCCACAAAAGAAGAAAAGCAGAAGGGTACTATGTTTAAGGGACCCACCTTCCACAGAGATAATAAATATTTAAACACTGGTCGCCCCAGTAGGTGGTAGACTAAAATTATTCTCCCCACAATGGGGAAAAATAACATCAAGTTCGTGGATTTTGAATATCATCAAATAAGAAATTAAGATATAATTCCTCCAAATTCCCCACGACTCATTTATTGTAACAAACCTCAGCACTCCGATACAACAAAGAGCCCTTGAACTTGAAATTCAAAGCCTAGCAGATAAAAAAGTCTTTAGTTAAAGTTCCAAAGGGACAAGAAGGTAGCGGTTTCTACTCTCCATTATTTCTAAGCCCGATGGTTCATTTAGAACAATTATAAATCTAAAAAAGCTTAATACATTTATTCAAAACCATAAATTTAAAATGGAATCCATTAGATCCACTATTAAGCTCCTTTTTCCAAACTGTAAGATGGGGGTATTGATTTAAAAGATGCATATTACCATCTCCCTATCCATAACAGATACCAAAGACACTTCAGGGTCGCAGTAACACTCGAGGGGGAAATCTATTATTTCCAGTACACGGCCATTCCCTTTAGCCTATCTACCGCACCAAAGATCTTCACCAAGAAGAGGTTAGAGGTGATGGCCTACCTTCATAAAAAAGACACCTTAATCATCCCCTACTTGGATAACTTTTTAGTTGTCGGAAATTCGACTGTTCAGTGTGCTAAACGCTTAGCTTACACTGTTTCATCTTTACAGGATCTGGGCTGGATCATCAACTTCAAAAAAGACTTATCCCACTTTCCCTCCAGATGCTTTTAGGGTTTCATCTAGATTCTACAAAACAAAGATGTCTACTCCCTCAGGTAAAAATATCACTAATAAGAAATAAAGTAACTGCTGAAATTAAAAAAATCTCGAATGTCTCTAAGGGAAGCAATGTCCTTGTTAGGATCCCTTTCTTCCTGTATCCCAGCTGCCCAGTGGGCACTATACCATACCCGGACACTGCAACATCAAATTCTGCGGAAGGAGAAACAACTTCTGGGCAACCTCGAAACAAAGATAACCTTATCCCAGGAAGTCCTGGCTTCTTTAATATGGTGGTTAGACAGTAAACTTTTTTTTGGGGGGGTGTCCCTTTGGTAATAACACCATCCCATACTTTAACTACTGATGCTAGTCCACACGGATGGGGCGCACATTATTATTATTATTATTATTTATATAGCACCATTAATTCCATGGTGCTGTACATGAGAAGGCACATATGGGACATAGTTTCTGCCAGGGGATATGGAATAAAGAGAAAATCCGATATTCATCTAACCTAAAAGAACTAAATGCAGTAAACTATGCATTACGTCAATATCTTCCACAGCGTCGAGGAAAACAAATCAGAGTTTTTTCAGACAACACTACGACAGTGGCATACCTAAACAAACAAGGGGGTACTCGATCAGACGCTCCAATGTCTTTCGCAGAAAAGATCTTGAACTTGGCCAAAAAAACATCTGCTATCTCTCTCTGCCCTTCACATCAAGGGAGAAAACAATCAACAGGCAGACTTCCTAAGTCGATACACTATACAACAGGGAGAATGGTGCCTAAATCATCGCATTTTCCACAAGATAGCATTACTATGGGGTCATCCTCAGATAGACCTTTTCACTAAGAGACAGAACAGACAAGTACAGAAGTTTGCGTCTCGATCCCGTGCAGACCACCCGGACATTCTAGACGCTCTTCAAATACCTTGGAGATTCGATCTAGCATATGCCTACCCTCTGATAATTCTACTACCTCAAGTCATTCGGAAAATCAGAGAAGAGCAGGCCAGGATAGTATTAATAGTGCCATTTTGGCCCAAGAAACAGTGGTTCTCGTGCCTGCAAACAATGTCAGTGACAGACCCATGGGTTCTTCCCTCAATCCCAGACCTACTCTCTCAAGGACCTTTCTTCCACCCCCAATTGGACAACGTCCACTTGACGCCCTGGAATTTGAAAGGCAGATACTAAATTCTAGGGGTTTCTCAAAGGGGCTAATTGATACACTTCCTGTACAGCAGGAAACAGTCTACTACAAAGATTTACGCCAAAATATGGAAAACATTTCTTCAATTCCATACTAATTCTGACTCCTCAGAAATCCCAATAGGACCTATCTTAGAATTCCTACAAAAGGGAAAAGTGTCAGGTCTTTCTGTAAATACACTAAAGTTCCACGTATCCGCTCTAGGCACCCTCTATGGCCATAATGTTGCAGGGAATAAATGGGTGTCCCGTTTCATCACGGCCTGTGAACGAGTTAGTCCTGTTCACATACATAGAGTATCTCCCTGGGATTTAAACCTAGTCCTAGATTCTCTAACAGAACCTCCATTTGAGCCTATAGATACAGCATCTCTAAAACACCTGGTCGCTAAATACGGCCTTCTTAGTGGCACTAACATCGGCAAGGAGAGTCAGCGATATTCAGGCCCTATCAATAAATCCACCCTTCCTTCTGACATTTCAGGATAGGTTACTTTTAAAATCGGACCCCTTATACCTCTCTAAGGTAGCAGGGAAATTCCATAGATCACAAGAAATACATCTCCCCACTTCCTTTAAAGACCCCTCCACTCCTGAGGAACAAAAGTTTCACACTCTAGACGTCAGGAGAGTAGTTTTACAGCATATTGAAAGAACTAGAAGTTGGAGACAGTGTAGGGCTCTGTTCATATCCTTCCAGGGAAAAAGAAGGGGTATGGAGTCACGAGGGGCACCTTTTCCCGATGGATTAGAGACGCTATCCGGCTGGCCTACTCCGTGAAAAATAAGGAACCTCCAAAGGGCATTAAAGCACATTCCACCAGAGCTATGGCATCTTCCTGGGCCGAAAGGGAAAACATTCCAATTGAGGACATATGTAAGGCGGCAACATAGTTGGCTCCTTCTACCTTCTATAACCACTATAGACTTAATCTTTCATCAACTTCTGACCTAAACTTTGGCAGGACTGTCCTCAGCACGGTGGTCTCCCCCCTAGGTTATGGTCTCTGGAAATTTCTCCAGTGGGTGCTGGAGTGGGCGAAGGGTAAAAAGCCGGACTACTTACCGGTAATGCTCTTTTAATGAGTCCACAACACCACCCAGTCACATCCCTCCATAATGATTAGTATAGTACAGTATATACCAACTGATTTACTTCCCTTGTAAAGTTAACCCCTTAACGACCGCCGATACGCCTTTTAACGGCGGCCGCTAAGGGTACTTAAACCACAGCGCTGTGGAAAAAGTGAATAGCGCCCCCCAGAGTCGGATTTTCTCTGGGGTCTCGTTTGCCGAGGGTAGCCGAGACCCCCAGAGAATATGATTCGGGGGGTTTTTACCGACCCCCGAGTTGCGATCGCCGGTAATTAACCGTTTACCGGCGGTCGCAACTAAAAAAAAAACCAAAACGCGATTTGCTATTTAATTTCTCTGTCCTCCGATGTGATCGCACATCGGAGGACAGAGAAATAGGGTCCCCGATGGCCCCCGATAGCCCCCCAATACTCACCTATCTCCCCCGGTGCTCCTCGTGGCTCCCGATGGGCGCCGCCATCTTTTTCCGGAAGATCTTTGGGGTCTCGGCTGCCGGGGGTAGCCGAGACCCCAAAGAACATGATCGGGGTCGGTTTTTACCGACCCCTGTTTTGCGATCGCCGGTAATTAACTGTTTACCGGCGACCGCAAAAAAAAAAAAAAGCGATCTGTAATTCTCTGTCCTCTGATGTGATCGCACATCAGAGGACAGAGAAATAGGGGGATTCGGGGACCCTATCATACTTACCGGTGTCCCTGGGTCCTCCTGCGTCTCCTCCTGCCGGACGGCTTCTTCCTCGGGAAAGAAAATGGCGGGCGCATGCGCAGTGCGCCCGCCATCTGCTGCCATCTGCCGGCCGGCAGGAGAGACGAGTTGGGGCTAAAATTAGGGTTAGGGCTAGGGTTAGGGTTGGGGCTAAATTTAGGGTTAGGGTTGGGGCTAAATTTAGGGTTAGGGTTAGGCTACTTTCACACTAGCGTTTTTTGGCTTCCGTCGCAATGTGCCGTTTTGGAGAAAAAACGCATCCTGCAAAAGTGCTTGCAGGATGCGTTTTTTCTCCATTGACTTGCATTAGCGACATTGCGACGGATTGCCACACGTCGCATCCATCGTGCGACGGATGCGTCGTGCTTTGGCGGACCTTCGGCACAAAAACGCTACATGTAACGTTTTTTTGTGCGACGTGTCCGCCATTTCCGACCGCGCGCATGCACGGCCGGAACGCCGCCTCCCCGCACCTCACAATGGGGCAGCAGATGCGTTGAAAAACAGCATCCGCTGCACCCGTTGTGCGGCGCTTACAACGCTAGCGTCGGTACGTCGGCCCGACACACTGCGACGGGCCGAGTACGACGCTAGTGTGAAAGTAGCCTTAGGCTTCTTTCACACTTGCGTCGGTACGGGGCGGTCGCAATGCGTCGGCCCGACGTACCGACGCGCGTTGTGAAAATTGTGCACGTGGGCAGCGGGTGCAGTTTTTCAATGCATCCGCTGCCCAGTCTATGTCCTGGGGAGGAGGGGGCAGAGTTACGGCCACTCATGCACAGAAATGGCGGACGCGACGTACACAAAAAAGGTTACATTGAACTTTTTTTGTGACGACGGTCTGCCAAAACACAACGGATCCAGTGCACGATGGACGCGACGTGTGGCCATCCGTCGGCAATACAAGTCTATGGACAAAAAAGGCATCCTGTGGGCACATTTGCTGGATCCGTTTTTTGTCCAAAACAACGGATTGCGACGGATGCCACACGACGCAAGTGTGAAAGTAGCCTTAGGGCTAGGGTTAGGGTTGGGGCTAAATTTAGGGTTAGGTTTGGGGCTAAATTTAGGGTTAGGGCTAAAGTTAGGGTTAGGGTTGGGGCTAAAGTTAGGGTTAGGGTTGGGGCTAAAGTTAGGGTTAGAGTTGGGATTAGGGTTAGGGTTTGGATTAGGGTTGGTATTAGGGTTACGTTTGGGATTAGGGTTGGGATTAGGATTAGGGTTAAGGTTGGGATTAGGGTTAAGGGTGTATTGGGATTAGGGTTAGGTTTGAGGTTAGGGTTGAGATTAGGATTAGGGGTGTGTTGGATTTAGGGTTTTAATTAGGGTTATGGTTAGGGTTGAGATTAGGGCTGTTTTGGGGTTAGGGTTGTGATTATTGTTAGAGTTGTGATTAGGATTATGGATCGGGTTGAGATTAGGGTTAGGGGTGTGTTGGGGTTAGGGTTGGAGTTAGAATTGGGGGGGTTTCCACTGTTTAGGTACATCAGGGGGTCTCCAAACATGACAGCCAATTTTGCGCTAAAAAAGTCAAATGGTGCGCCCTCCCTTCTGAGCTCTACCGTGCGCCCAAACAGTGGTTTACCCCCACATATGGGGCATCAGCGTACTCGGGATAAATTGGACAACAACTTATGGGGTCCAATTTCTCCTGTTACCCTTGTGAAAATAAAAACTTGGGGGCTAAAAATCTTTTTTGTGGAAAAAAAATATTTTTTATTTTCACTACTCTGCATTATAAACTTCTGTGAAGCACTTGAGCATTCAAAGTTCTTACCACATATCTAGATAAGTTCCTTAGGGGGTCTAGTTTCCAAAATTTGGTCACTTGTGGGGGGTTTCTACTGTTTAGGTACATCAGGGGCTCTGCAAACGCAACATAACACCCACAGACAATTCTATCAAAGTCTGCATTCCAAAATGGCGCTCCTTCTCTTCCGAGCTCTGCTGTGTGCCCAAACAGTGGTTTACCCCCACATATGGGGTACCAGCATACTCAGGACAAATTGGAGAACAAATATTGGCATCCAATTTCTCTTGTTACCCTTGTGAAAATAAAAACTTGGGGGCTAAAAAATCTTTTTTGTGGAAAAAAAAAATATTTTCTATTTTCACTACTCTGCATTATAAACTTCTGTGAAGCACTTGGGCATTCAAAGTTCTCACCACACATCTAGATAAGTTCCATGGGGGGTCTAGTTTCCAAAATGGGGTCACTTGTGGGGGGTTTCTACTGTTTAGGCACATCAGGGGCTCTCCAAACGCGACATGGCGTCTGATCTCAATTCCAGTCAATTTTGCATTGAAAAGTCAAATGGCGCTCCTTTGCTTCCGAGCTCAGCCATGCGCCCAAACAGTGGTTTACCCCCACATATGGGGTGTCAGCGTACTCAGGACAAATTGTACAACAACTTCTGGGGTCCATTTTCTCCTGTTAACCTTGGTAAAATAAAAATTTGGAGGCAAAAATATCATTTTTGGAGAAAAAATGCGATTTTTTTATTTTCACGGCTCTACGTTATAAACTTTTGTGAAGCACCTGGGGGTTTAAAGTGCTCACCACACATCTTGTGAGGGGTTTCCACTGTTTAGGCACATCAGGGGCTCTCCAAACGCGACATGACGTCCGATCTCAATTCCAGCCAATTCTACATTGAAAAAGTAAAACGGCACTCCTTCTCTTCCAACCTCTGCGGTGTGCCCAAACAGTGGTTTACCCCCACATATGGGGTACCAGCATACTCAGGACAAATTGGACAACAACTTTTGGGGTCCAATTTCTCGTTACCCTTGTGAAAATAAAAACTTGGGGGCGAAAAGATCATTTTTGTGTAAACAAATGCGATTTTTTATTTTCACGGCTCTACATTATAAACTTCTGTGAAGCATTTGGGGGTTCAAAGTGTTCACCACACATCTAGATAAGTTCCTTAAGGGGTCTAGTTTCCAAAATGGTGTCACTTGTGGGGGGTTTCCACTGTTTAGGCACATCAGGGGATCTCCAAACGCGACATGGCGTCCGATCTCAATTCCAGCCAATTCTGCATTGAAAAAGTCAAACGGTGCTCCTTCACTTCCAAGCTCTGCGGTGCGCCCAAACAGTGGTTTACCTCCACATATGGGGTATCGGCGTACTCAGGAGAGATTGCACAACACAATTTGTGGTTACATTTCTGTTTTTACACTTGTGAAAATTAAAAAAAATGGTTCTGAAGTAAAATGTTTGCAAAAAAAAGTTAAATGTTCATTTTTTTTTCCACATTGTTTCAGTTCCTGTGAAGCACGTAAAGTGTTAATAAACTTCTTGAATGTGGTTTTGAGCACCTTGAGGGGTGCAGTTTTTAGAATGGTGTCACACTTGGTTATTTTCTATCATATAGACCCCTCAAAATGACTTCAAAGGTGATGTGGTCCCTAAAAAAAAAAGATGGTGTTGTAAAAATGAGAAATCGCTGGTCAACTTTTAACCCTTATAACTCCCTAACAAAAAAAAAATTTGTTTACAAAATTGTGCTGATGTAAAGTAGACATGTGGGAAATGTTATTTATAAACTATTTTTCGTGACATATCTCTCTGATTTAAGGGCATAAAAATACAAAGTTTGAAAATTGCAAAATTTTAAAAATTTTCGCCATATTTCAATTTTTTTTCATAAATAATCGCAAGTAATATCGAAGAAATGTTACCACTAACTTGAAGTACAATATGTCACGAAAAAACAATCTCAGAATCAGCGGGATCCGATAAAGCGTTCCAGAATTATAACCTCAAAGTGACAGTGGTCAGAATTGTAAAAATTGGCTCGGTCATTAAGTACCAAATTGGCTCTGTCACTAAGGGGTTAAATAAGTTTTAAACAAATGATACATACTTGGCCTAATACTGGCGGTCCTCAGGGTACTCTGAAAACTAAACTGAGGAGGAGAGGCGGACCGCCCCTTTTATTCTCTTCTGTAGGTTTACTGTTCCTTGGGGCGGATCCCTCTCTCTCCAGTGGGTGCTGTCGTGGACTCATTTAAAGAGCATTACTGGTAAGTAATACGACTCTTCTTTTTCGCTTCATTGTGACACAGGTTACCATGGGACGTCCAAAAGCAGTCCCAAGGGTGGGAAAATAGTCAGAGAAAAGAAGACTTGGGTCGGCCGGTGGGAAACCGCCAACTGCAGTATCTTCCTACCCAGGCCTGCGTCTGCAGAAACCTGAGTATGCACCGTGTAGAACTAGAGTTGCAGCTTTGCAAACTTGCAAAGCCAAGGCCTGGTGACGAACGGCACAGGAAGCTCCCACAGTCCTCCGGGTAGAATGAACCCTCATCTCCGGGGGAGGCTGTTTACCTTGAACGCGGTATGCCTCCAGAACCGCCGAACTAATCCAACGAGCAATAGTGGATTAGAGGCAGGGAGCCCCATCCGACGACTTTCAGAGATGACAAACATAGGATCGGACAGGCGAAAAGGAGCAGTTCTGGTAAGATAGACCTGGATAGTCCTGACCAAATCCAGCTTGTGGAGAGATTTCTCCAAGGGTTGAACCGGGGAAGGGCACAAGGAAGGGAGGACGATGTCCTCGTTAATGTGAAAAGCCTAAACTACTTTTGGTAATAAGGAAGGAACAGGCCGAAGGACTATCTTATCCTGATGCAGAATCACAAAAGGAGAACGGCAGGACAATGCCGCCAACTCGGAGACTTTCCTAATGGAGGTGATGGCGACTAGGAAGGCCACTTTCCAGGAAAGAAAGGAAAAGGAAATGTCCTGGATTGGTTCAAAAGGCGCGCGCTGGAGGGGCCAAGAATAAGGTTAAGATCCCATGGCTCGACCGGGGAATGATAAGGAGGTGCTATGTGGGCAACACCTTGGATGAAGGTCCTAACTTGGGGAAGGGAGCTAGGTCCCTTTGGAAAAGGATGGACAGGGCGGAAACCTGGCCCTTTAAAGTACTTAAAGAAATGCCCGAATCGAGACCCGCCTGAAGGCAGCCAAGGACTGAAGGAAGGGAAACAACCATAGGGAACAAAATGTTGTCTTCGCACCATCGGAAAAAGACCTTCCAACATCTATGATAGATACGAGAAGAAGCTGGTTTCCTAGCTTTTATCATGGTCTGTATGACGCTGTGAGAAAAACCTGCGTCCCTTAGGACCGCGGCCTCAACGGCCATACCATTAAATTCAGAGACCGAAAATTCGGGTGGAAGAGGGGCCCCTGCGATAACAGATCCGCACGGTCTGGGACTCTCCAGGGGATGTCCGACAGCATGTTCACTAGCTCCGTGTACCAGGCCCTTCCGAGGTCAATCTGGAGCTATTAAGAGAACAGGAACCCTCTCTGCCTTTATCTTTTTTACGACCCTTGGGATCAAGGGAAGAGGAGGAAACAGATAGGGCATATGGGACTGGGCCCACGGGATCACAAGGGCGTCGCAACCGACGGCCAGCGGCTCCCGAGACCTGGATACATACTGGGGAACTTTCTGGTTTATTCGGGAGGCCATTAGGTTGACGTCTGGAACTCCCCATCTCTGACATATTTTGGTTGAAGAAGGTGGGATGGAGAGACCACTCGCCTGACATGAAGCCCTGACAGCTGAGAAAGTCTGCTTCCCAATTGTCTACCCCTGGAATGTGGACAGCTGAGATGGTGGGAACGTGGTTCTCTGCCCACCATAGAATGTTTGACACCTCCCTCATGATCTGTTTGCTGCGAGTCCAGCCCTGGTGGTTTATGTAAGCCACGGCCGTGGCATTGCCCGACTGAATGCGGACTGGATTTCCCATGAGGAGGAGCTGCCAGCGGAGGAGGGCGAGGAAGACCGCCCTGATCTCCAAGAGATTGATTGGGAGAAAAATCTCTTGAACATTCCAGCAACCGTGCGCTGTGTGATGGAGAAAGACCGCACCCCACCCCTGAAGACTGGCGTCGGTGGTGACGATCTGCCTGCAGGGAGAAATGACCTTCCCGCAGAATGGAGGTGGAAAGCGTCCACCAAGTGAGAGACTGCCTCACAATGAGAGGAAGGCGAATTGGGCGATCCAGGGAAAGTGGGTTCCTGTCCCAGGCAGACAGGAGAGCCAGCTGGAGAGGGCGAGAGTGTAACTGAGCATAAGGTACTGCTTTCCAGGAAGCGACCATCTTTCCTAGTACTCTCATGCAGAGCCGTAGAGGCAGAGGAACAGGGCGCTTTAAGGCTTTGATGCCCTGTCGGACAGAGAGGAACTTCTCCTTCGGGAGGAGGACCCGAACCTGAATGGTGTTGAATTCCATGCCCAGGATCTCGAGGCGTTGAGTTGGAATCAAGGTCGATTTGTCCTTGTTGATTATTCAACAGAGGCGGGTCAGTGTGTCCAGAGTGATCTGGAGGCTCTGGTCACAGTCCTGGCGAGACGGACCCTTGACCAGAAGGTGGTCGAGATAGGGGATTATGAGGATCCCCCTTGAACGAAGGATGGCTGTAAACTGGTAATGTTGCTCGTGGATCACAAAACGAGGGAACCTCTGATGCTGCTGATAAATAGGAATATGCAGGTACGCATCCTGAATTTCCACAGAGCACACATATTCCCCCGGTTCCATGGAAGCGATCACTGAACGCAGAGACTCCATCTTGAAGTGCCGAACATAAAGGTGACGGTTCAACTGTTTGAGGTCCAAAATTGGGCGGAGTGAGCCGTCTTTTTTCGGAACCACAAACAGATTTGAGTAACAACCCGAAAACCGCTTGCGATAGGGAACAGGGACGATTACTCCTGAGGCGAGGAGGGCATCGACGGCCTCAAGGAGCCCTGGGGCATGGGAAGGCTGCTTGGGTGGATGAAAGAGGAAGAAACGTCTTCCTGGGGGGTGACGAAAATTCTATTTTGTAGCCTGATGTGCCGATCTCCCTGAGCCAGGCGTCGTCGACCACCGATAACCAAGCCTCTGTGAACAGAAGAAGCCTGCCTCCCACTCTGGAAAGATTTCCAGTTGGGGGTGACCCGTCATTTTGAAGAAAATCTGTGGCCGTGAGATCAGGAAGGCTTAGAGGAGCGGCTCTTAGCCCTCCAGTGAGGGGTAGGCCTGAAGGAAGGTTTTCTCCGTTCCCCCTGAGCGGAAGAACAGTCCTGCTGGGAGGAACTGCCTGAGAAAGAGAAGGGCTGGAAGGGACGAAAGGACTGGGGTCCCCTTCTATTAAAGGGGAGCTTAGGCTTGGATTGAGGGAGAGAGGTGCTCTTTCCACCTGTAGCATCCGAGATGATTTGGTCCAGAGCCTGGAGCCCTGGAACGGAATGCCAGTGAGAGACTTTTTAGAAGCGGGGTCTGCGTTCCACCCAATCAGCCAAAGGACACGGCGAATGGCAATGATGTTGCTGTTTGCTCTTGCGGAACAAGCAGCCGCATCCAAGGAGGCGTTTAAGAGATATTTCCCCATGTGTGCAATCTGGTCCGCTAAATCAGCTAATTCCTCCGAAGGAGCCGAAGCTACGATGCCCCTGCTAAGTATCTTGGCCCAGGCAGACACGGCTTTCGCCACCCAAGAGGAGGCGAAATTCGGGCAGAGAAAGGTGCCGGACGCCTCAAAGGCTGATTTGGTTAAAGCCTCAATTTGCCTGTCCGTAGCGTCCTTAAGAGACGCTGCATCGGGGATAGACAGAACTGTCTGCAAGGATAGACGAGAGACAGGCGGGTCTACCTTAAGGGAATCAGACCATTCGCTGACCAGGTCTGGATTAAAAGGGGTACAAAATATCCAGACGCTTTCTTCCTTGAAAACGTTTTCCGGGTAGTTCCCAGTGTCTAGAGGTAGTATTCTCAAACTCTTTGTGATTGGGGAAAACTCTAGAGGGCCATTTCACCCGTTTGAATGAAACTGAGTCCTCCTGGGAGGTGGAGTCCTCCCCCTTAAGTTTGAGGGTTTGAATAATAGCCAAAATAAGGCTATCTACCATATCCTGCGTGCCGGAGGATTGATCTGCATCTGAATCAGACTCCGAATGAGAAAATACATCCGACCCGACGTCCGCCTCTGAGGAGGGGGAACGAGTGGAGAGGAGTATTCTAGATGGCGCCGTGGGGTCCGGAGAGCTGGATGAGGAGCTAGACAAAGTCCTCTTGCTGGATCCTTTCTCTAATCTGAACCTGTGACGGTCATGGTCAGGTGCGTGTGAAACGCCGTGGGAGGCGTTCGTGGCACTGGTGGCAGAAGATAGAAGCGGCATGCGTTCCAGGACCTGTACCAGGGACTGGGACACTTCTGTCAGGTCTGAGACTGACTGAGACATGGCAACAGCCAACTCCGGGGGAGGGGGAGTGCACTCATCCCGAGTATTAGGAGCTTCCTGAGGGATGGACATGGTGGAAGGACTGCAGGACAGACAGGCGACGGCTGGCTTCAAGCCCACTTTCTCTTACAGCGGGCACAAGCGTAATGGGTCACCGTGGGGTTGTACAGTGGTTAGTGGTTAGCACTGCAGCCTTGCAGCGCTGGAGTCCTGGGTTCAAATCCCACCAAGGACGACATCTGCAAAGAGTTTGTATGTTCTCTCCGTGTTTGCGTGGGTTTCCTCCCACATTCCAAAGACATACTGCTAGGGAATTTAGATTGTGAGCCCCATTGGGGTCAGCGATGATAATGTCTTTAAAGCGCTGTGGAATATGTTAGCGCTATATAACAAAAAAAAAAAGAAGAAAGAAGTTGTAGCCGGAGGCCTGTGTGGGGTTGGGCATAGGTAGAGCCTGAGTGAGGACTGCAGCAGAACGCTATAACAGCGATACTGCTGAAGGAAGTAAAGCCGATGAAGGAGGCCAGGGAATGCAGAGCCTACCAGACACCCAGCGATTTGCAGAGGCACCACAGGTAGCTGTGTCCCCCTCCGAATCCTTAAGACGCTGCAGGAGCCCGGATGGACGCAGTACTCTCTGGCCACGTGACGCGCTGGAGCGAGCGGTGGGTGGGTAAAGCTGTGTTCGGGCGCGCAGAAAGAGGGGCGTACCCAGGAAAAAGAAACCGGCATCCTGATAGGCTGAGGGGGCGTGTCGGTGTGAGAGATCCAAGGCAAGCGCATAGCAGAGGGGGTGTGTCCGGCGCTGGAAAAAATGCAGCGGTGATAGGCCTAGACCAGCAAGGGGGTGTGGCCTAACGGGAGATAGAGAAAAGGTGCAAGATGCCGGGAGAAAAGGTGCAAGATGCCGGGAACAGCGCGATAAGAAAAAGTGTGCGAAATTTTAAAAATTAGTGACCGGTGAGCGCTGTCGCGGGGAGAGGAGGGGGGAGTGGGCTCTGTCCCATTTGCTACCTTGCTTGAATCCAGCTCCTTGGTGTATGAGGATCGCGTCAGAATCCCTTGGAGAGGAAGAGGGTCCTGGGAATAAGACCCTCCTTCCAGCACAGTCTCCGGACGGTGCAGAAGACGGATTCAACCCCTTACGAGAAGGGGGGAGGTCACCATAGGTGACCACCGTCTTCCTCTCAGCCCTCTCCGAGGAGAGGGGTGAGGAGGGAAAAAGGCAAGGACTGGCTACCAAGAAGTCACCCTGAAACACCCATAAGGGTGACAGGGGACGAAGTCCTGCCAGCGGGTCCGAGAGTGGGCGATGAGGGAAGTACCACACTGCTCTATCAGTTGCTAAAATGTGGTAAAAACAGGGTGAGAATCTACACCGTTACCCGAGAAAAGTCTGGAAAAGAAAGGGAAAAAGTTCACAAAAACCCTGTAAAGAAAATAAAGCGTATCTGGTGGTTAGATCCTGGTCCGCCTCCTACAGACACTAAGCAAAAACAGAGTTGGATTGTGCCAGTCGGAGGGTGTATACTGCCGAGGAGTTAACTTTTCCTTATTTGCATAGTGTCAGCCTCCTAGCGACAGCAGCATACACCCATGGTAACCTGTGTCCATGGTAACCTGTGCCCCCCAATGAAGCGAGAAAGAAATGGAAGCAACACAAGATGACTGTCCATCTTCCTCAATCTGTGGCTCCATGCCAAATCTCACCTCGTGGGGGTAAGGACGATTCTGAGCAAGGTCAGGAATTTGCCCAGTACTAGATGGGAGAATCTGGTAAATGACCTGAAGAGAGCTAGGACCACAGTCTCAAACATTACTGTTAGTAACATACTAGGCAGTCATGGATTAAAATCCTGCAGGGCACACAATGTCCCCTGCTCACGCCAGCACATGTCCAGACCCGTTTGAAGTTTGCCAATGGCCATCTGGATGATCCAGGGGAGGCATGGGAGAAGGTCATGTGGTCACATGAGACCAAAATAGAACTTTTTGGTATCAACTCTACTCGCTGTGCTTGGAGGAAGAAGAAGGATGAGTACAACCTGCAGAACACTATCCCACCTGTGAAGCATGATGGGGGAAACATCCTTCTTTGGGGGTGCTTTTCTGCAAAGGGGACTGCACCGTATTGAAGGGAGGATGGGTGGAGTCATGTATCATGAGATTTTGACCAACAACCTCCTTCCCTCAGTAAGAGCATTGAAGATGGGTTGTGGCTGGGTCTTCCAGCATGATAATGACCCAAAACACACAGCCAGGGCAACTATGAAGTGGCTCCATAAGAAGCATTTCAAGGTCCTGGAGTTGCATAGCCAGTCTCCAGACCTGAACCCAATAGAAAATTTTTGGAGGGAGCTGAAACTCAATGTTGCCCGGCGACAGCCCCGAAACCTGAAAGATCTGGAGACGATCTGTATAGATGAGTGGGCCGAAATCCCTGCTGCAGTGTGTGCAAACTTGGTCACGACCTATAGGAAATGTCTGACCTCTGTAATTACAAACAAAGGTTTCTGTTATGTAAAAATTATACAATTTGATTGTCTGGATCTTATTTTTAGATTCTGCCTCTCCCAAGTGAGGTGTACCTACGATAAAAATTACAGACCTCTCCATTCTTTGTAGGTGGGAAACTTGTAAAATCAGCAGTGTATCAAATACTTATTTCACCAACTGTAGATAAATATAAAAAAAAAAATTTATATGTTGTACATAATATATATCATGCTTCAAACATAAAGATACCAAATGTAGTAAATTTTTGGTGAAGAATTAACAAGTGGAACACAATTGTGAAGTTGAATGAAATTTATTGGTTATTTAAAATTTTTGCGGAAATTCAAAAACTGAAAAGTGGGGCGTGCAATATTATTTGGCCCCTTTACTTTCAGTGCAGCAAACTCACTCCAGAAGTTCATTGTGGATCTCTGAATGATCCAATGTTGTCCTAAATGCCTAATGATGATAAATATAATCTACCTGTGTGTAATCAAGTCTCCGTATAAATGCACCTGCTCTGTGATAGTCTCAGGGTTCTGTTTGAAGCACAGAGAGCATCATGAAGACCAAGGAACAACAGGCAGGTCCGTGATACTGTTGTGAAGTTTAAAGCCGGATTTGGATACAAAATGATTTCCAAAACTGTAAACATCCCAAGGAGCACTGTGCAAGCGATCATATTGAAATGGAAGGAGTATCATACCACTGCAAATCTACCAAGACCCGGCCGTTCCTCTAAACTCTCATCTCAAACAAGGAGAAGACTGATCAGAGATGCAGCCAAGAGGCCCATGATCACTCTGGATGAACTGCAGAGATCTACAGCTGAGGTGGGACAGTCTGTCCATAGGACAACAATCAGTTGTATACTACACTTAGGCTACTTTCACACTAGCGTCGGGCTCGGCCCGTCGCGGTGCGTCGGGCCGAGGTTCCCGACGCTAGCGTTGTCTCCGCCGCACAACGGGGGCAGCGGATGCATTTTTCCAGCGCATCCGCTGCCCCATTGTGAGGTGCGGGGAAGTGCGGGGAGGTGGGGGCGGAGTTCCGGCCGCGCATGCACGGTCGGAAAAAGCGGACCGTCGTGAGCAAAAAACGTTACATGTAGCGTTTTTTGGTCCCGACGGTCCGCCACAACACGGCGCAACCGTCGCACGACGGTTGCGATGTGTGTCAATCCGTCGCAATACGTCGCTTAATGTTAGTCTATGGGGAAAAAACGCATCTGCAAGCACTTTTGCAGGAAGCGTTTTTTCGGCAAAACGACGCATTGTGGCGGATTGCAGTTAACGCTAGTGTGAAAGTAGCCTAATCTGGCCTTTAAGAGTGGCAAGAAGAAAGCCATTTCTCAAAGATATCCATAAAAAGTGTTGTTTAAAGTTTGTAACAAGCCACCTGAGAGACACACCAAACATGTGGAAGAAGGTGCTCTGGTCAGATGAAACCAAAATCGAACTTTTTGGCAACAATGCCAAACGATATGTTTCGCGTAAAGGCAACACAGCTCATCACCCTGAACACACCATCCCCACTGTCAAACATGGTGGTGGCAGCATTATGGATTGGGCCTGCTTTTTTTCAGCAGGGACAGGGAAGAAGATGGTTAAAATTGATGGGAAGATGGATGGAGCCAAATACAGGACCATTCTTGAAGAAAACCTGTTGGAGTCTGCAAAAGACCTGAGACTGGGACGGAGATTTGTCTTCCAACAAGACAATGATCCCAAACATAAAGCAAAATCTACAATGGAATAGTTCACGAATAAACGTATCCAGGTGTTAGAAAGTCAAAGTCCAGACCTCAATCCAATCGATAATCTGCGGAAAGAGCTGAAAACTGCTGTTCACAAACGATCTCCATCAAACCTCACTGAGCTCGAGCTGTTTACCAAGGAAGAATGGGCAAGAATTTCAGTCTATCGATGTACAAAACTGATAAGAGACATACCCCAAGCGACTTGCAGCTGTAATTGCAGCAAAAGGTGGCGCAACAAAGTATTAAGTTAAAGGGGCCGAATAATATTGCACTCCCCACTTTTCAGTTTTTGAATCTCCACAAAAATAACCAATAAATGTCGCTCAACTTCACAATTGTGTTACACTTGTTGTTGATTCTTCATCAAAAATTTACATTTGGTATCTTTATGTTTAAAGCATGATATGTGGGAAAAGGTTGAAAAGCTCCAGGGGGCCAAATATATATATATATATATATATATATATATATATATATATATATATATATATATATATATATATATATATATATATATATATATATAGCCACCTTTTGTTTTGATGACTGCTTTGCACACTCTTGGCATTCTCTTGGTGAGCTTCAAGAGGTAGTCACCGGGAATGGTCTTCCAACAATCTTGAAGGAGTTACCAGAGATGCTTAGCACTTGTTGGCCCTTTTGCTTTCACTCCGCTTTCCAGCTCACCCCAAACCATCTATCAGTTGTTTCACACTTTTTTGTTAAGTACGGTATATAATTCCACATGTGTTAATTCATAGTTTTGATGCCTTCAGTGTGAATGTACAATTTTCATAGTCATGAAAACACAGATAAATCTTTAAATGAGAAGGTGTGTCCAAACTTTGTCTGTACTGTATATATTCTATTTTATTTTTTTTTTAAATATATAAGACTTAATACCCTCTTTTCTTGTAACACGAAATCCTAAAAATAAATGAAAAAAAAAAAACAACAATTATATATTTATCACTGCGTGCATGACTGTTCATTAAAAATAAATTAAAAAATAATAATATATAGCTTTTGCAAAGTCACCCAAGGGTGTCTGCATTTACCCAGAACCGGGACCAAATGATCGGACATGCTGTGGTTTTAGGAATGACATTTGCTCAAGATACTGCTGAGCAAACTATGGCAAGGGATCTTGTGAAAATCAGAATGTGTCATCGTTGACACTATTTTTATTTATTTTTTTTAAATCGTACAAGAATCATGATGGTCGCCACTTCCCAGACTCAGAGAAACTGCCCCACGCACAATGTCAGCATCAATTTGTCTTTATAGAAATGTTTGCATTTACAGATATGAATGTTACAAAATGATTTGGTTTCCTCCATAAAATAAACATATAACTAGGATTCCCCCCAAAAAGAAAAAAAAAAAATTTAGGCTTCACGTACTGCACGCTTCACCAGGGTGAAACACTGATTTCCGCTAACTCGGTACTGCCGTCTGCAGGCCGCATTCTGCACAGCATTTCCCGCACAAAATAAAGTTGTGCAAAGATTTCATTCATGAGGTCCAATTTTGTTATGGATGTGAGTACAGTATTATGAGAAAGGTGCAGTCTATGTATAGGACTTGTGGATAACTTCAGCCGAGAAGATGCCAAAATGTCAAGCTTCTCTTAAGTCTGCCTCATGCGACCCAGCAGCAGAGCGTTCTCTTGTTTAATGGCCTTGTAATCTTCCAAGATCTTCTGCAGATTACTAAGAGTCTTCTTAGCCGCCTCAGTCTCTATCTGCGAAGGGAAGCAAAAAAAAAAAAAAAAAAAAAGCGTTAAGCTGTCAGTGGTCACTACCCAGTATTAATGCACTGATATGTTCACTATAACTTCCAGCATGCTCCGCGACAGAGTTCAACAATCAGTGAACTCCTGGACATGTCAGATAAAAATAAGGTGAATTTCACCTCATAAGGACGGCTCCTAACAGCAAATGTCATTGAAAGGAGGAGCGGGCATGTTGGATTTCAACATGCCCAATCCATTATTCCCTTCCCATGCAATATAAATCTCCTTATCAAATAGTTTCTGGCATCAGCTTATGCTCCTTATGACAGATTCTAGCTCCACCACTTATTATCCATACTGGCCGCCTTCTTGAAGAAGACTTCCCCTCTTACAGGACCACTTTTTAATGTAATTTTGGATGGCTGCCTCCAAGAGGTTTCACTATCAGTATATGACCAGCATTCTATAATGTGAGATTATCTGCGTGATGAGCTAGTTAGGAAACAAAACAATAGCCACCACCAATTTACCTGCTCTTCTAAATCACGGATCTCTCTCAATATGGTTCCTGTGTCCTCAATTGTTTGGATTAGATGGCTGCAATTCTTAAAAGCAATGAAAAAAAAAAAAAAAAGTGAAACCATGTAAAATGTAATACTAACCGCGCAATACCAAGGATACATGTGCATCTGTGTACTGCTAGGTGACCCCTAAATCAGCTGATCCCTCTCTCCTGTCTGCAGCGGCCGCTTGCTATACTGCTTTGTATCCGTGCAGCAGGGAACAGCTACAGACAGGAGAGAGATTAGAGCGTGCCCACACTGACACTGTGCGCTCGAAAGGCTCCTGCAGTGTCCATGTGAGTGACCGGGCATTCCTCTCTCCTGTCTGCAGCGGCCGCATGCTATACTGCTTTGTATCCGTGCAGCAGGGAAGAGCTACAGACAGGAGAGAGATTAGAGCGTGCCCACACTGACACTGTGCGCTCGAAAGGCTCCTGCAGTGTCCATGTGAGTGACCGGGCATTCCTCTCTACTGTCTGCAGCGGCCGCATGCTATACTGCTTTGTATCCATGCAGCAGGGAAGAGCTACAGACAGGAGAGAGATTAGAGCGTGCCCACACTGACACTGTGCGCTCGAAAGGCTCCTGCAGTGTCTGTGAGTGACTGGGCATTCCTCTCTCCTGTCTGCAGCGGCCGCTTGCTATACTGCTTTGTATCTGTGCAGCAGGGAAGAGCGTTCCCCCACTGATACTGTGCGCTCGAAAGGCTCCTGCAGTGTCCATGTGAGTGACCGGGCATTCTTCCCTCCTGTCTGAAGTGGCCGCTCGCTACACTTTCTTGTACCAGTGCAGTGGGAAGCAACAGCAGACAGGAGAGCGGAGTGGAGTGCATGCATGGAAACTGTGCACAAGCACTTCATGGGCTCCTGTAGTGTCAGTGCGCAAGTGGTGGGGCAGGAAATCCGTTAAGGCAGCATTCACTCTGGGCAAGCAGACACTGTCCAACGTAAAGCCCCATTACACAGTGGCAATCCTTGCCGCCCGGCTATACTGAGAACTGCGGCCAGTCCCATTCACTTCCATAGCTGTCTGGGAGCGTCACCGTGTAAGGAAAGCTAAATTATTGCTGCAGCCTCTTCGGACCTTGGGGGGGGGTCGGTTCTAGACTTGGACCCACCAATTCTCCTAACGATAAAGTATCTCTGTATGAGATGATAATACCTCTTAATGAAATCACAGAACAGCAAGGGCACATTTATCATAGCGTTTGTGCTTTTTTTTGGCACATGGCAGCATTTCTATGTTTTGAAGCCTAAAGCCAAATTTATCAATGTTCTATGCCATAACATGAGGTTTTATTTCAGAACCCGTGTCAAAACTTTAAAAAGAATGTTAACTCATTGGTGGGAAGCGCGATGTAGTTCTGAATGCAGTTCTGCATAAAAGTTGCATATTCTAGAGAGGTCGTATAGTAGCGGTCATAAAAAGGTGCAAAACAATTACATTTATGTTGCATCCATTTTTAACACAAATGCCATGTTTTTGACAAATTTGGGCCACGGTCTTTAAATCTCTTGTACCTCATGTAAGGCAGCCAGGTATTTGTAGACCTTTCTGACTGGTTCATCTTTCTTGGCATCCTGTGCAGGAGACACAGAACAGGTTAGAGTGCACATAAAGAAATAAATGGGGGGCAAGGACTAAGACCAGGGTTGCCGTACCTTAAACACAAGCTCATCAGTCACAACAAACGTTCTGTCAACTTTTCCCGTCAGATTATTGATCTCTTTCTGCAGATCTTTAGTGTCTGATAGGATCTGATCAGAAAAAAAATATTTAAAAGAACACCAACAAAGTAATAGTGCCAAGTGGCATCTGGGTACATGCCGTGGCAGTAAGAGATAATGACTGAATAAGAGGGGCTTCTAGCTGAATCAGATTGCAAACCATTTTTTTATACCTTGGTGATGTCTTCCTTCTGCTTCTTAATATTGCTTACAATCTCTAGGATTCGTTGGGTGTAGGCAGCGCGGGAGACGTCCTTAGGCAGGGACTCGTACTCAGAAACCTAGGTGGAATTACAGATGAACACGGTTGTAGAAGGTGTCGGCCATATTATTAGACCAGTGCTTAGCTTGATGGTCTTAGTACATTAAAGGCATTGTGCTTTACTGTACGTCACATTCAGCCCAGGTGCTGACATTGTAGTCATTAAAGGGTTATTCACCCACCATAAAAGCACGTTATACCCTATTATATGGGGTTCGACCTCTGGGATACCCTGAGAATGGGGAGGATGTGCAGCCTCTGCTCCATTCATTGTCTATGAAAATAGCCGAGCGCTGTGTTTGGCAGTACCAGAGGCAGAGCATGCTCCATTCAAAGCCTCAAATTCTGGATCGCTGGGGGTGCCTGTGGTCGGACCTCAAGCGAGCAACAAGTTATCCCATATTCTATGGAAAGGGTATAATTTTTATATTCGCTTCACCAGTAACGCTATACACTGTGGTGCGGTCCAGAATACCAGTGCTGGATCTAGTTATTAGGACGAGGTGCCATCGTGTATACCAGTCCCAAAGGGCATTCTCCTCACCAGCTGTTTGTACAGTTCCTCCTTGCGTCTGGCTTCATCCGCTGCAGCTCGAATCTTGTCGTATAAATCCCTGACGTCTTTCATCCAGCGAGAGGATTCATCCTTTTCAGAGAACAGAAAAATATTAAACTGGAGGGATGTGGGGGATTTCACTGCTAATACCACCACCAAAACATGAGCCCCTTGCCACCTATTACCATCTACATACAGAATATGGGGCGCCATTATTGCCTGCGGTCTACCGTCACATTGACACTATAGTGTGCGGTTACTTGCTCCTAAAATCTTGGCTGAGTGACTGCTCTATGACTGCTCTTCTGTAGACAACAGGTATTGTTTCATGTTAGCACCCCCCGTGCCAATGTCATGTACCTCCTTTTCCTGCTGGAGTCTCTTCATCTCTCTGTATTCATCCATCAGCCGAGCACGATGAGACTCCCACTGTCCCTCAAGATTCGTCATCCGCTGGGTGCTGCCATCTACCATAGCCTGCAAACAGGAGAAGCAGAAGAAGATGTCACATACAAAGCCCTATGTTCACTGCCTATAACTAGTCTGCCATGTATATACTAATCGTAACCACCTGCATATAAATGAGAACTGATCGCCCACTGCCCGCCATGTGCCCAGTGCCCGCCGTGTGCCCAGGGGCCCCTACATCTGTGGCTTGTGTGCCGCAATCTGCTACTAATAAAACATTAGGAAGGAAACCATTACGGGTGTCGTGTGCTGAGGTCTCAGCCTTGGATTGCGCTCTATTTTTCTAGTGTCAGTGACTGGGAGGATAATCTAGCAGATTCTCACCTTTCAGCTATTGTCAGGTTAAAGACAGGAACACGGTCAACTCACAGACTAAGAGATGAACAGCGCCATTAAATATTACTAAAATATTATACACAGTGCATGTTACAAAACGCGGATGAAGCAGAGGTGCCTACATATCTGAACATTTAGGTAATACAGCATTGCTCAGATATCAGTAGTGGAGATTTGCAGGACCCGTTCCAGCAGCCACACATACATTCCCCCGGACGAAGCTAACGCGAAACGCGCGTTGGGGCTCAGGACCGCACATTCAGGTTATATAACGCAGTCATATTATATATTTATCTCTTGCCTAACACCTATTCATATGGTATATGTGTATGGGGCCAATAAGTATGCTGGCTAATAAGAGGGTTCCCGTATTGGCAGGTGTGTTCTTGCTGTAGAGGTCATGTGGTGGCAATAGCTGGATATAATGCACTATGCACTTTATATTGTATGTACAACCGCAAAACCTCCATAGGAATGACCACTGCTGTTTAATGTTGGGATAGTTCCACATGTGTGAATAAGTTATACTATCTGAAATATTAGCAACACAAAGGGGTTAAATATCATTACATAGGCGTTCCATGCACCTATATGTACTTTAACATACACTTATTTATGTGCGGTTTATTTGCATATGTTATCTCCAGTGTTAGAAATTCAGTTTTTATGCCTGCAAGTACCCGGACACCACTGCTTCATCCATGCCTGTAAGTACCCGGACACCACTGCTTCATCCATGCCTGTAAGTACCCGGACACCACTGCTTCATCCATGCCTGTAAGTACCCGGACACTACTGCCTCATCCATGTCTGTAAGTACCCGGACACTACTACCTCATCCATGTTTGCTGATATCCAGGAACTACAATCTTATCCATATGTACTGATATCCAGTGGTTGTCCGGTGAAAACGAGTTGTCACGTATCGATAGGAGATACCCTGCTGACCAGCACAGGTTGGCAGAATAGGGAATTGTTATTCCCTTTCTAGAATGAAGCTTCTTGTTGGATACAGGTCTGCCACACCATTCATTCCCTAGAGGCAGCTGACCTCTGCACTCAGCTTTTTTCACCAGCCTCAGAGAATGAATGGAGCTTCGGTCAGACCTGCGCACTGCCGCCCCATTCTGCCGATCCGTGGGGGTCCTAGCAGTCTGACCCCCACCGATCAATAAAATATCGCCTGCCCTGCAAAAAGGTGATAACTTGTTTTCACCAGACAACCCCTTTAATACCTCATCTTCATGATCTTATATCCAGACACTACTGCTTCATCTAGAAGTTCACACTGATGAGGTAGTAGTGCCAGTACTGATGGGCGATACATCTTGACATGTGAATAATAATGACAATATCAGGACTTTTCCACACTTTTTTGCCAATAATCATTTATTTTACCTGTAATTTGGCGAGATTATTCTCAGCATCAGGCAGTAACTCCACGGCTCTCTTTTTCACCTTAACCACTTTCTCCTTTTCATCACAGTGCTGCTGCAGTTTCCCTGTCTCTTCCTCCACCTGAAATATACGTTTTTATTACTTTAAGGAAATATTACAGAAAATCTTATTTATTTAACGTGGTGATCGAGCAGTCTGTACCTGAGCGATGGTGAGACGGAGCTGCTTGGTGGTCTCAGATAGGCCGTGGATATCCCGCTCCATATCCTCTATTTGCTGCTGCAGAGACGACAGTTCTTGTTGCTCGGCTTCTGCATCCTGGAGTGGAATTAGAGTCTGAATAAGTTTGGCCTGTGGGACCCCACTGATTAACAGAATAAAGGGGCTGTAGCTCCATCAATGTCTATGTGTGTCCGGGCTTCCTACTACAGCTTAGCACCATTTACCTAAATCGGCTTGAGCTACAGTACCACGTACAGCCACATGAGCAGACAAGCCAATGTGCAGGTGGTAACAGTAAGGGGCCCACCTTACTGAGGTCCCAAGGGTTAAACTCTAACAGCACATTGATGACCCCTTTAACTAGTAATTCAGTGATTGATAATCCAAATATGGCTCCATACCTGGGTGTCCTTTTTAGGAAGACTTTCAGCGGCTCTTTGCATCTGTTCAGTCAATACTTGAGGGTCCTGGAAAACAGTAAAGACCGAACCTGCATTTTATTTTTTTAAATTGTCTTTTTGACAGAATTAATTTATTAAATACTGATTTTTTGTCCTAATAAGAATATATATTTGACTTAGATTTATGGGAAAGAAGGTTCAATCACAACCACAGATTACAATTCTCTACTGTGCAAAAAACTAGACTAATACATTCTTTACTGTGCAAGCAGTGACACCATTTCTTCTACACTGTGTGAGCAGTGACAATATGGATTCTTTACTGTGTGAGATGTGACACTATGGATTCTTTACTGTGTGAGCAATGACAATATGGATTCTTTACTGTGCGAGCAGAGTGATTGCCATATGTAGAGTCAAGAAGGAATTTTCTCTCTAATATAGGGCAATTAGCATCTGCCATATGGGGTTTCTGTATTTCTGTTAGGTCCATTTATGCCCTATGTGTACTTTCAACTTTTAAACTATGAAATGCGGCAAAAATATATTATATAAATATCTAAATAATACATATATACAGATATATGCTGTTAAGTCCAGAGATATTTGGACAGCGACAAAAGTTTTGCCATTTAATTTATCATCATTTTTGGCAGTTAATTTATCATCAATTAAGCAAGTAAAAGGTCTGAAGCCAATTCCAGGTGTGGCATTTGAATTTGGAAGCTGTTGTTGTGAACCCACAACATGCGGTCAAAGGAGCTCTCAATGGAAAAGAAACAGACCATCAATGCGCTGAAAATAAAAAAGAAATCTATCAGCGATATGGTAGAAATGTTAAGAGTGGCCAGATCAACAGTTTGGTACATTCTGCAAAAATAGAGGACACTGCTGAGCTTGGGAACTCGAAAAGGCCTGGACATCCACGGAATACAACACAGGTGGATGATCGCAGAATCCTTTACATGGTGAAGAAAGACCCCTTTATAACATCTACCCAAGTGAAGAACACTGCCCAGGGAGTCGGTGTTTCAGTATCCAAGTCTACCATAAAGAGAAGACTTGGTAGAGCAAATACAGAGGGCTCACCACAAGGTGCAAACCATTAATCAGCTTAAAAATAGAAAGGCCAGATTAGAGTTTGCCAGAAATCATCTAAAGAAGCTGCCCAGTTCTGGAAAAGCATTCACAGGAAAGATGAAATCAAGATCAACTTGTACCAGAATGATGGCAAGAAGAAAGCATGGAGAAGGCTCCTAACGGCTCATGATCCATCACATCCTCTCTAACAAAAGGTGGCGGCGGTGTGATGGCGCAGGTATACATGACTCCCAATGGCACCGGGTCACTATTGATGATTAACATTTTTTATGATAAAGTTAATTTTTCCAATTACTTTTGAGCTTCTGAAACAAGGAGGCTTTGTAGAAAAATGGTTGCAATACCTAAACATTTCACAGGATAAGTCTCCACTTCAATTGCATCTATACACATACACACATCTGATGACCGGTTGATACCTGCTGGTGGGTGAACTTTTGGGCATGTGTGAATCTGGAGCCTTTGTTCTGATCCACTCCCCCTTCCACAGTGAAGGCTTTCAGCATGTCCACGAGATCTTGTGTGGATGATCCGGGAATATGATTCTCGGTAAGCTGCTGGCTGAAATTGTGGAGCTGATCCTGTATCCGTTTCTGCAAACGCTGGCGTTTCCTGCTGCGGTACTCCTGTGAGAGTGAAGCAAAGTTAACGGTACCGTACAAAGTGTCTGCGCTGCTTTACCTTCCCGTCGGCCAATTGAAAAATCCCTAGAAGGTTTTTTTGTTTGTTTTTTTCCCCCAACAAACTCACCTCCGGAGACAAACGAGAGGCAAGACCTTGGCTTTTCCACTCTGCCTCCCACTCTTGCACGGCACTGAGGTCGGATGTGTTCCTCTCAAGTATCGAGGCTGCTAAAGAGTAGGCGTGAGGCAGCTGGGTGCTGACAGAAGGCAGGTAACGCTCCCAATACTCCTTCCGTTCTGCAAGCACAAGACAGTCATGAAATGACATACGACCATAGTAAGAGTCATTGTAAGTCTATTATTCTTACCGGGCGGAATGGACTTGGATGAAGAATCTCCAGCAAGAGACAACGGCTGCGCGTGAAAACGATGCAACAGGCACAAACTCTGAAAAAGAGAGAAGAATGCTTTTCACAATTATTTAGTCGACGCTCAGAATTGTATGTTCCTAGAACCACTTTTTTTTTAATAAGTCAGATCATTTTTATTGTGACATGTGTTCCTTTTGATATACGTTCCTCTTTCCAGGCAAAGAATACCATTTATTTTAGATTTCAGTTCTATTGTTGGGGAAGCCTGGTCTAACCAATGCAGCGCTAACAGCTCTCGAGCTTGGAACAGCACCCTACAAATGGCCAGAATCCACAGCACCCCCCAAAGCACAACTTTGGGTGCTGTTGTAGGTGTATCCCAAAAACCTGTCCTACATGGGTGGTCACCCCTATCCAGTAACGTCATGTGCATTAGGTGGGCCCCCAACCTATTCCGCATCTTTTACATGAATCTGTAGTCCATGCTCCAATTATTAGGATATACAAAACGCAGAATATCTTAAGTAAAAGGAAGATTTGGGGCCATCTTTGGGACTCATAAGGATAATCTAGGTGTCAATTCTAGAATTTCACTACATTACTTTGGATAAAAACTATGGAGGCTCCCTATACGACAGCCTGTGAACTGTGAATACTTGTCTGTTAACATAGGCTCAACCTCCATAATATTATTATGGTATGCCATGAAAGCATTTATCCCAGTATGGATGTACTGTAAATACATATTAAAGTCACCTATTGTGAGAAATGGGACCTTTGGGAAAGTGCATATTTCCCCCGAAGTATGGCAGAGGGATGTACAGTGCTACTATGAGAACTGGAATATTACATATGTTGCAATGTGTAGAAACAAAAGGGCCCTTCGATTCCACCACCACAACCTTGTGGCATATGAATGGGATGGCCCCATGGATCATACAGCTTACGCCTCTTGAATACGTGGATTAAATGCAGCTTTTCTTATGGTCGTGGCTTGGCTGGTCACGTGAGCAGTCTTGCAGCAGGAGAGCTAAATTGATTGTTTTTAGCATTTCAAAGTGCAGCTGTTTTTTCATCAGCTTTATAGACTTGGTTGTTGCCAGCTTGCACTTGTTCACACTACTTTGGATGTGTCGGTCAGTTTTTTCTGTTTGTAGTAAACTACTCCTGATCTGAGCACTCCTGCACCCATCACCTAAGGCAGTTTTATTTAGCTGGATCCTTCCGGCCCTATAAGTTGTAGGCTTTTCACCCCAGGAGAGGAGTCATCAGGTTAGGTCCCCAACAATAAGGTACGCCATGTCGCTGGCTGTTGGGCTCTCATGAACTGCGCCGAGCACCTTCATTTTTTTCTGTAGCAATTTTTTCAGTAGCAATATTGCAGTTTCATTTTCTATATTTCATAAGTACATATCACGCACGTATTCACGTATTTTCTCGGCAGTAATGCAGTTCCAATAATCTAAATTCATTGTTTTTAGCTTTTGTGAGTGCAGCTATTTTTTCTCAGCTTTACGGACGGATTTATGGCGTGATAAATGTCCCAAAAAGCATCAGTTCTCCCGTTATTCCTAATCTCATGAAGCACCATGATGCATTGATTTGGTCTTGGGTTTGGATTATATCCTCCATCTTGTGACTTATCTGCCTGGAGTCTTATCAGATCATTCGCCTCTAGTGACGTCTTTATATAGTTTACATAGACCAATGACATATTTGGTTTTATGGGCTGTGGACTCTTTCTGGCTCCAAATCATAGATGATAATCTGGTGTTATCCATTCTCAAATATTGTTTCAAGGAAAACAAGAATTCAGCTTTGCTTAATATTACGTGGGATGCCATGAAGGCGTGCTTAAAGGAGCGTATTAATACAGAGTATTAGTAGATCTAAAACCAAGGTGAGAAATTCCTCCAAGATCTATGGAGGAACGATTCATTTTAAACGGGAGCAGTGGGGTTTTTATGGAGTTGGCAGGAGGTGCAGAAGGAATACAATCTGCATGTGAACGAAAAAGCCAAAAATAAGGGCATTTTTTCTCAGCAACGGTTTTTTGAAGAG
The DNA here is from genome assembly GCF_051348905.1 of Ranitomeya variabilis. Lineage (NCBI taxonomy): Eukaryota > Metazoa > Chordata > Amphibia > Anura > Dendrobatidae > Ranitomeya > Ranitomeya variabilis. The sequence goes on from NC_135233.1 coordinate 227,386,650, forward strand.
GGGGAAAAAAGAGGGGCACTTGCTAACGGCGTTTGCAAATTTTCAGCGGGGTCCTCCTTCAATTCCCATTATCAGTGGTGGGTTGCACTAATCTAGTTACAATGATATGGATGCCTCATCTGCTATACGTCTTACACAATTCTGCAGATATCCTTTTTTAAATTAATCGCCTGCTCAGGAAACTGATCTGGGCAAGCAAAGTGCAAGAATTAGACTGGAAGCATTGCACAGAGACAAAAGTGATGGTGGTCTGGTGGTTGCAAACGCATGGGTTTACTTTATGGCAGCTCAACTCCAACATATCAGGGGATGGGGCAATAAGAAATGGGGTAATGGGGGGGCGCGGAGTTTTCTACTTCAGCGCCATTTTAAGGCATTAACTGATTTGTAGTAGTACAGCCATATTGGCGTTACCTGTAGTCATTACACACATAGGTGGGCTTGTCAATTTGGTTCTGTCCTGTGGAGGTGTGGGTACCACGGATCCCTCTTATCTGTATTAATCAATGGTAATAAGGTTACACTGTGTTATTGATTGTCAATAACTTCATACCTATATTATTGTAATCTTTTCCGGGTTTCCTGGTGTTTTCTTTGGTGTTTTTTAGTGTGTTGGTTTTTAAACATTTTCTAATAAAGATTATATTTATTTGCTATATGCTCCGGTTTGATCTCCTGTATTCGATATAGCTCATTGGGAGTAGGTTTTGAGGGGCCTGGATATTATCCTGGCCACCTTATACTATGAGTCTGGGTTTTTGTGCAGTGATATTATGCACAACATAGTATAGAGAGAAAAAAAAAAAAAAAAAGAGGGGAAAAAAAAACCATGGATAAGCCAGGTGACATGAAGCAGAATTACCATGGGTGATAAACAGTTACGTCCATAAATATTGGGCCAATTCTTAGATAAGGATTGTTTTATTGTCCTGTGATTAGGGTCTGGTTCTGTTGTGATGGCCCCACATGGTCTGATGGGCAAGTTCATTAGTTGATGTAAAATAGGGATTTTTGTGTGTACTCACCGTAAAATCCTTTTCTCCGAGCCACTCATTGGGGGACACAGGACCATGGGTGTAATGCTGCTGTCACTAGGAGGCTGACACTAAGCTGAGACAAAAAAAGGTTAGCTCCTCCCCTGCAGTATACACCCTCATGCTGGCTTCCAGAGACCCAGTTCAGTGCAAAAGCAGTAGGAGAATAACAACAAAGTACCAAGAAACAGTAGAGTACAACATGTCAAAGAAAGTAATAAAACTGAAAAACGGTAAAGAGCCGAACAGGCTAACAGGGTGGGTGCTGTGTCCCCCAATGAGTGGCTCGGAGAAAAGGATTTTACGGTGAGTACACACAAAAATCCCTATTTCTCCATCGCCACATTGGGGGACACAGGACCATGGGACGTCCAAAAGCAGTCCCTGGGTGGGAAACAATACAACCCAACAACTCCGTGTACCATCTGACTTACAAATGTGCGACGGCTGCTTGTAGAACACGTCTGCCAAAAGCCGCGTCCGCAGAAGAATGGATGTGGACATTGTAGTGCCTTGTGAAGGTATGCAGGCTGGACCACGTTGCGGCCTTGCAAACCTGCTCCGCCGTAGCCTGGTGCCGAATGGCCCAGGAAGCACCCATCGACCGAGTGGAGTGGGCTCTAATCCCCGCCGGGATAGGTCTGCCCCTGACTTGATAGGATTCTTGGATAGCCGAACGAATCCATCTGGCTATCGTGGCTTTAGACGCAGCCAAACCCTTTCTGTGACCCTCCGGGAGAACGAAAAGGGAGTCTGATTTTCTGAAAGGAGCCGTTCTGGAAATGTACCTCCGAAGGGCCCGTACGATGTCCAGAGTATGAAGGGCTTTTTCAACCCTGTGTTTTGGCTGCGGACAAAAAGAGGGAAGAATGATGTCCTCGTTAAGGTGAAAAGAGGACACCACCTTAGGGAGAAAATCCGGAGATGGGCGAAGGACTACCTTGTCCTGGTGGAAAGCAAGAAAAGGAGCTCGGCAGGATAAAGCGGCCAATTCTGAGACCCGTCTGATAGACGTTACGGCCACAAGGAAGGCAACTTTCCAGGATAGGACTGTAAGCGGGATGTCCTGAAGAGGCTCAAAAGGAGGTTCCTGAAGAACCCCCAGAACCAAGTTGAGATCCCAGGTCTCCAACGGCATTCTGTAGGGGGGTACGACATGTGAGACCCCCTGAATGAAAGTTTTAACTTGAAGGTTGGCAGCGATCCTACGTTGGAATAACACAGATAACGCTGAAATCTGACCTTTGAGGGAACTCAGAGCCAAGCCGGAGTCCAAACCGGACTAAAGAAAATCCAAAATGCCAGGAATAGAGAATACGAGCGGAGGGCGACCTCGGAGCCTGCACCACGAGAAGAAAGTTTTCCAGGTGCGATGATAGATAGAAGCAGAAGACGACTTGCGAGCGCTTAACAAGGTGGGAATGACCTGCTGAGAGAAACCGGCTCGAGTTAGAATCCAGGTTTCAACAGCCACGCCGTTAAACGTAGGGCCCCTGAGTTCTGGTGGCAGATCGGCCCCTGAAGAAGAAGATCTGGGCGGTCTGGTAAGCGCCAGGGAACGTCGGCTACGAGCTGAACGAGCTCCGCGTACCAAGCGCGACGAGGCCAATCCGGCGCGACCAGGATGACCGGAACCCCCTCCGTCTTGATCTTCCGGATTACCTTCGGCAGTAAGGGAAGAGGAGGAAACACATAAGGTAGTCGGAACGGATGCCACGGGGATATCAGCGCGTCCACTCCGATGGCAAGGGGGTCCCGGGAACGTGCAATGAAATTGAGAACCTTGGCGTTCAACCTGGATGCCATCAGATCCACATCCGGGGTCCCCCAGCGAAGGCAGATCTGCCGAAACACCTCCGGATGAAGTTCCCACTCCCCCGAGGCAAGGCCCTGACGGCTTAGAAAGTCCGCGGCCCAGTTTTCGACGCCTGGAATGTGCACCGCGGAAATGGTGGAATGGTTGGCTTCGGCCCAACGAAGGATATGTGAGACTTCCTGCATCGCCGCCCTGCTGCGGGTAACCCCCTGGTGGTTTATGTAAGCCACCGCTGTGACATTGTCCGATTGGATTCGGATCGGGTGACCCGCGAGCAGGGGGTGAAAACGAATCAGGGCGAGCCTGATTGCCCGAATCTCCAGAATGTTTATAGGGAGCCTCGACTCCCGAAGAGTCCAGCGACCCTGGGCAGAGTGGTGAAGAAACACCACACCCCAGCCGAGAAGACTGGCATCGGTGGTTACCACAAACCATCGGATCGGGAGAAAGGATTTCCCCTGGAGGAGAGAGGGACCCAGGGTCCACCATAACAGGGCTTGTCTGGTCCGCAGAGATAAAGGACATGGACGGTCGAGTGATAAGGGACTCCTGTCCCAGTTGTCCAATAGAGCCCGTTGCAAGGGGCGAAGATGGAGTTGGGCGAAAGGGACCGCTTCCATCACGGCTACCATTTTGCCCAGGATCCTCATGGCGAAGCGAATGGTACGGGGATGAGGATGGCAGAGCGTCCGAACTCCAAGTTGAAGCTCTCGGGCCTTGGACCGAGGGAGTAAGACCAGACCCCTTGAGGTGTCCAGGATCATTCCCAAAAAGGAGATCCGACGGGCAGGAACGGGGGAGGACTTCTCCCAGTTGATCAACCAACCCAGGCGCGAAAGCGAATCCAAGGTAATCTGGACGCTTGCCTCGCAGGCCTGAAAAGATGGACCCTTTATAAGGAGGTCGTCTAAGTAAGGCAACACGACCACTCCACGAGAGTGAAGAATTGCCATGACGGCCGCCATCACCTTCGTGAAAACCCTGGGCGCCGTGGCAAGACCGAAGGGTAAAGCTGTGAATTGGAAATGGTCGTCCAGGATGGCAAAACGGAGGAACCTTTGATGAGGCGGGAATATTGGAATATGGAGATAGGCATCCTTGATATCTATTGATGCCAGGAATTCCCCCCTCTCCATTGAGGCGATGACCGACCGGAGAGATTCCATCCTGAAGTGCCGTACCTTTACGCACTTGTTCAGGAGCTTCAGGTCTAAAATGGGACGCACTGTCCCGTCCTTTTTTGGCACGACGAAGAGATTTGAGTAAAAACCTCTGAACCGGTCGTGTTCCGGAACCGGAACAATGACCCCGCACTGGCGGAGGGAATGAATGGCGCAAAGAAGTGCGCGAGACTGGGCGCCCGAACTGGGGAGGCGAGAGGGAAAAAACCGAGCTGGGGGGGGGGGGGGGGAGGCGGAGAACTCTATTTTGTAGCCAGACGACACCAGATCCCTGACCCATTCGTCGTGTATGACGGAGAGCCAGACTTGCTGAAAAAGAAGTAGGCGTCCGCCTACCTTGGAGGTGTCGCCTGGACAAGTTCGCGAGTCATTGTGAAGGGAATCTGGCAGGCCTGGACCCTCTGGTTCTGGGCTGCCTAGGCTTTCCTCGCCAGGACGGGTTTGGCCTAAAAGAGGGACGAACGTCTCTGTCTGAGCGAGTGGATCGGTCCAATCTGGAAGGGGCGGCAGGATTGGACCAGGCTGGACTGCTACGAAAGGGCCGAAAGCGAAAATATGGTTGACGCTGGAAAGCAGTCTTGGGCCTCTGTTGGGGAAGGAACTTGCTCTTTCCCCCTGTAGCGTCGGAGATAAGCTGGTCTAGTTTTTCTCCAAAAAGACGCCCACTCTGAAAAGGGAGAGAAATGAGCGACTTTTTTGAGGAGGAATCTGCGCGCCACTCTCTGAGCCAAATAGCCCTTCTGATGGTGATGGCATTAGAAGCTGCCGATGCTGCACAGTCTGCTGCATCGAGAGAAGCGTACATTACGTAATCACCGGCCATGGCAATTTGTCTGGCGAGGTCCGCCATCTCAGAGGGAAGATCCTGATCGTGAACAGATTTTGCTAGGGCATCTGCCCAGGAAACCATTGCCTTGGCCACCCAAGCCGCGGCAAAGGAAGGAGAAAAGGAAGATCCTGAGGCTTCGTACACTGAGCGAGCTAGGGAATCTAGCTGGCGCTCTGTGGGATTTTTAATTGAGGCGCCATTAGGAACGGACAAAAGAGTTTTGGACGCTAGGCGCGAAACCGGAGGATCTACCAAAGGGGATTCCGTCCAGTCTTTAACCAGATCTGCGGGAAAAGGATATTTCGATTCCAGGGTCTTTTTGCCTGTGAAACGCTTATCCGGGCACTCCCTGTGTCGCTTGACAATATCCAGAAAATCTGGGTGAGAGGCGAACGTTTTATGGGAACGCTTGTTTCTAGTAAAGGAAACTGAATGTTCCGGAGCAGGATTAGGGTTATCGTCCACTTTAAGGGCGTGATTGACAGCCTCAATGAGGGAGTCAACTGTAGATCTAAACTCAGGAGCATCCGGGTCTAAGGATACATCAGACTCATATTCAGAGTCGTGAACGCTACGACCCCCTAACGAGGGTGAGCGAGAGGCGGAGCCGCCAGAAGCTGAGTGGCGTGGGGAGTGTTCAGGAGAGGTAGAACGGATCCGTTTTCTGGATGCCCGTGCCTCTTTGTGGAGAGAGCGGCCCCTGCTGGCCGACGATTCCCCTGCTACGGAGGGATCTCTTAATCCGAGAAAAGGATTGCCCCGCTCCCCAGGAGGGTGCTGAATGGATTTGATAGCATTGGCTAAAAAATCCACAGACTGAGACAGAGAGGCGACCCACGCGGGGGGACTAGATACACCAGAGTCGGTGGCGGTGGAGGGCTCCTGGGCACTTGGGGCATCGCAGGTTGAGCAGAGGGGGGAAATCTGAGGCCGAGGAAGTGGAGCCTGGCAGGTGGTACACGCAGAAAAAAAGGTAGTATGCAATTTAGAGGTTTTAGACCTTGTCTGTGACATGGTGTACCCTAGTGTAACAGATTGCAGGGTCTAAGATAAAGTGAGGGCGGCGCTGCTGGGGAGGACCTGACGTGGTCTCCTTACCCGAGGTCCTGTGTCCCACCAAGAAGAGAGGAAGAGCGGTGGAGTTGGAGAAGGTCGGAGTTCGCAGCGTTGCACGTGGAGAAGCTGCGGCAGGAAGATCTGAAGCTGCAGCGTGCAGGAGAAGATCCAAGATGGCCACCGAGAGTAAAGTAGGAAGTCTCGCAGAGAGCGAGAAGCGCCAGGACCGGGGGGCGGCGCCGCCGATGATGCGAAAAAAGGGGCGGAGCCTATCGGAAGAACCGAGCTAGGCCGAAGCCGGGGACTAAATTTGCGGCTTCGGCCCGGCGCGACGCCGCTGCGCGCCGGAGGCTATGGGACCCGTACCACTGCTAAAAGGGAGCCCTCCGACCGCTGCGGGTGACCCCCCCCCCCCGAGGCACTTACCCCGATAAAGATTCGATTCCAGGGAGTGCTGCCCACAGATCCAGGTGAGCTGTGCCCGGGGTTATAAGGACGGTGCAGGGATTGGGGAGCCTCTAGCCACTATCCCCTGAAAAGGGGGGTGGAGAGGGAACCGTCCGCCACCATCCATCAGCCGCATAATCAGTGGTGATGCAGTGGGGGCTGCACGGACGCCACAAGATGAGGTGCCTCTGAACAGCAGAGGGTGAAACCTGGTGGGCAGGGCATATGTCCGGCAATAGAGCCTGGCTGCAGAAGAGGGTACTGGAGGTGATACTTCAGTGCTCGTCTGTAAAGTGAGGTGGGGAGATCGGACCCTTGAAGGGGCCCGTCGCCCCTAGAATCAGCTCAGGCAGTGGCATCCCGCGTCGCAGGAGAGGGTACAGAGAGGTGAAACTCCCGTGCTCGCCTGTTGTTGGTTCGGGGGAGAACGGAACATGAAAGAATCAGTCGCCCCCTTCGTCCGGAAATAGAAAGGATTTAAAGAAAAAAATTCCAGTGTGCCTCCTACGGACACTAAGCTTGAACTGGGTCTCTGGAAGCCAGCACGAGGGTGTATACTGCAGGGGAGGAGCTAACCTTTTTTTGTCTCAGCTTAGTGTCAGCCTCCTAGTGACAGCAGCATTACACCCATGGTCCTGTGTCCCCCAATGTGGCGATGGAGAAAAGACATAAATCCGTGACACATTCATTCCTGCATTTAGAGTGTCAAAGGTCGTCATCAGTTTATATTCCCAGACACTCCTGTCTTTCTGCGATTTGAAGTTACCCTTTAATACAAGTAATTTCATGTCCATAATGCTATGATTTGGGAGACAGAAATGTATTGCCACAGGTATATCCATTCTTTTTTCTCTTATTGTATGGTGGTGAGTTCATCCTTGTTCTCAGTTTCTGCCCTGTCTCCCCCACATACAGACCCCCAGTTGGACATTTAGTACAAATGATTAGGTACACCACATTAGAAGTGACGCAGCTGAAAGTACCTGGTATCTTGTAGTCCTGATGTGAGTTGGGAATCTATCTTGTCCGTGGTCATTATAAATGGACAGGTTTTACATTTTTTCTGGTTGCAAGGATAGGTACCTGCAGCTGTTGGAGAGGACAGGGAGCTCTTGACAATGATGCTTCTTTGATTTGGGGCCTGCCTAAAACACAGTAGTGGGGGGTCTGGAAAAATGGATTGTAATCGGGCATCTTTTTGCAGTAAAGGTTGTAATTTCCGTGCAGCTCCCCTTAGCACCTCCAGATTTGGATTGTAGGTGACTACTAGAGGCACCCGGTTATTTTCGTCTTTAGTTTTGTAATGTAGCAGGTGATTCCTTGATATTTTGGTGGCTCTTGTGATCTGATTTTCAATTGTTCTTGGATGGTAGCCCTGATTCAAAAAGGTCTTTCTGAGGCGACCAAGGTGTTCATCCCTATCCATTGGGTTGGAACAGATACGATTGTATCTGATGGCTTGGCTGTAGACAATGGAGTTTTTTATGTGTTTTGGATGGAAACTGTCCCATTTAAGGTATGTTGGATGGTCGATTGGCTTCTGATACAGGGATGTCTCTATTTTATTGTTCTGCAGCTTAATGATGGTGTCCAAAAAGTTAATTTCAGTGCAGGAGTAGTTGAGTGTCAAGTTGATGGTGGGATGAAATTGATTAAAATGTTCATGGAATGTCTTTAGCTGTTGTTCAGACTCCGTCCAGATGATTAAAATGTCATCAATGTAGCGGTAGTAGGCCAGAGGCCTGATGGGACATGAGGACAAAAAGTCGCTTTCAAGCTTGGCCATGAAAAGATTTGCATACTGTGGGGCCATTTTACTTCCCATTGCTGTGCCAGTCTCCTGTAGATAGATCTTCTTGTCAAACTCAAAGTAATTGTGGGTGAGGATGAATTTTATAAGTTTCACCACAGAATTTGCATCAGTCCCTGTGTTTTCCAGGAAGAATTGGCAGGCATTTAATCCATCCTGGTGTGGGATATTGGAGTACAAAGATTCCACATCCATGGTGGCCAGGATGGTTCCTTCTGGTAGAGGACCTATTGCTGATAGTTTATTCAATAGGTCGGTTGTGTCCTGAATGAAGCTGGGTGTATCTTTTACCAGGGGTTTAAGAATACCCTCTACCCATCCAGATACCTGCTCAGTAAGGGTGCCCACACATGAAATAATTGGTCTTCCTGGGTTTCCAGATTTGTGGATTTTGGGAAGCATGTAGAATGTCCCTGTTCTTGGACTTTCCGGTATAAGGTCATTGGCTCTTATGGATTCGTCGGGCAGACAAGATACCAACTTGTTTAGTTCCTTGTAATAATCCTGTGTAGGATCCGACTCCAATTTTTTGTAGTAGCGTGTGTCCATAAGTTGTCTGTTTGCCTCCTTCATATAGTCTGATGAAAATCAGATCACAAGAGCCACCAGAATATCAAGGAATCACCTGCTACATTACAAAGCTAAAGAAGAAAATAACCGGGTGCCTCTAGTAGTTACCTACAATCCAAATCTGGAGGTGCTAAGGGGAGCTGCACGGAAATTACAACCTTTACTGCAAAAAGATGCCCGATTACAATCCATTTTTCCAGACCTCCCACTACTGTGTTTTAGGCAGCCCCCAAATCTAAGAAGCATCATTGTCAAGAGCTCCCTGTCTTCTCCAACAGCTGCAGGTACCTATCCTTGCAACCAGCAAAAAATGTAAAACCTGTCCATTTATAATGACCACGGACAAGATAAAGATTCCCAACTCACATCAGGACTACAAGATACCAGGTACTTTCAGCTGCGTCACTTCTAATGTGGTGTACCTAATCATTTGTACTAAATGTCCAACTGGAGGTCTGTATGTGGGGGAGACAGGGCAGAAACTGAGAACAAGGATGAACTCTCACCGCCATACAATAAAGAGAAAAAAGAATGGATATACCTGTGGCAATACATTTCTGTCTCCCAAATCATAGCATTATGGACATGAAATTACTTGTATTAAAGGGTAACTTCAAATCGCAGAAAGACAGGAGAGTCTGGGAATATAAACTGATGACGACCTTTGACACTCTAAATGCAGGAATGAATGTGTCACACGGATTTAGGTCTTTTTACATCAACTAATGAACTTGCCCATCAGACCATGTGGGGCCATCACAACAGATCACAACAGAACCAGACCCTAATCACAGGACAATAAAACAATCCTTATCTAAGAATTGGCCCAATATTTATGGACGTAACTGTTTATCACCCATGGTAATTCTGCTTCATGTCACCTGGTTTTTTTTTCTCTATACTATGTTGTGCATAAATATGTGATTCTTCAGAATTAGTTTTAGTCTTTGCCTGATGAAGAGACGTATGTAGTCTCGAAAGCTTGCAATTTATTACCATCTTTTCAGTTAGCCATTAAAAGGTATCAGTCACTGAGGACTCAATTCTAAATATTTTTCCATCTACTGGACAACACGGTACCAAGATATATTTCTTTCCTGTATCGCAATTAAACCATTGAATTCACCGTATAATGTGCTGGATTTGGAAAAAAAAAGGAAACAAATTCCAACTGTATTGCACCAGAAACTGCACACTTTATAGTCCCTGTCAGACATTCACAAACATTTAAAGGGTTAAACAGCAGCAACAATCAGGGCAAGCTCTGGTCACTGCTTTGAGAGATGGATCAACCAGGACGTGAAGACCGGTCAGCTACGGAGTCCGCTACATACACCGGCCCCCGATATCAGACCCACCAGTGCATCCTATACCCCTTTCTTCTAAAGCATCTTGAAGAAAAACTTACCTGAGAACGTTTTGCAGCTGCAGTTCTGCAAGATGACGGCAACCAGGGAAGAGAGAGCTGCTGCTTTATCTTGGTCGCAATCTCCCTTTGTAGCACCGCAGATTTACCTAGATGACAAAAAAAAACAAAAACAGGATTTTTGGTTGCTTACCGTAAAATCTGTTTCTTGGAGCCTCCATTGGGGGACACAGGAACCATGGGGCGTATGCTGCTGCCACTAGGAGGCTGACACTATGCAAATAAAAAAGTTAGCTCCTCCTCTGCAGTGTACACCCCACCGACTGGCATTATACTCTTCAGTTAGTGAGAAAGCAGTAGGAGATAAATAACAAGGTTGAAAACCATAACCACAAACTTGAGAACTGTAAACGTGAGAACAGTCATAGAACATAAAACAACAGAAACTGAGAAACATTGGGAGGGAGCCGTGTCCCCCAATGGAGGCTCCAAGAAACAGATTTTACGGTAAGCAACCAAAAATCCTGTTTTCTTTATCGCCTCTCATTGGGGGACACAGGAACCATGGGACGTCCCAGAGCAGTCCCTGGGGTGGGAAAAACGGACTTCCATCAGGTCAGAGGACTCACCACTACTGCCTGCAAGATCCTTCTGCATAGGCTGGCGTCCGCCGAAGCGTAGGTATGGACCTTGTAAAATTTGGCAAACGTGTGGATGGAAGACCAGGTTGCCGCTTTGCAAAGCTGTAGGGCAGAAGCCCTGTGGTGCACCGCCCAGGAGGCGCCGACTGCCCGGGTAGAGTGAGCTTTGATCCCAGGAGGGGGCACTCTGTTCTTGACCCGGTAAGCCTCCAGAATAGCCGTTCTGATCCAGCGAGCAATAGTCGCCTTAGAAGCCGGTTGGCCTCTGCGCGAGCCATCAGAAATTACGAAAAGAGAATCCGTCTTCCGGAAAGTGGACGTTCTATCCAGGCAGATCTTCACAGCCCTGACGAGGTCCAGCTTGTTCAACAATCGCTCCAGAGGATGAGTCAGAGCTGGACAAAAGGAAGGTAGAATGTTGTCCTCGTTAAGGTAGAAGGTGGAAACCACCTTAGGAAGAAAAGAAGGCGGAGGCCTGAGGACCACCTTGTCCTGGTGGATGACCAAGAACGGAGGACGGCAAGACAGGGCCGCCAACTCAGAAACGCGGCGGATAGAAGTGATAGCCACAAGAAAGGCCACCTTCCAAGATAGAAATGACAGGGGGACCTCCCTGAGAGGCTCAAAGGGGGAAACCCTCAGAACGTCCAGTACCAGGTTTAAATCCCATGAATCCACAGAGGCCCTGTACGGAGGGACAGCGTGGGCTACTCCTTGAAGGAAGGTCTTAACCTGTGGTCGGGAAGCTAAAGTCTTCTGAAAAAGGATGGAAAGCGCAGAGACCTGGCCCTTGAGGGAACTCAGAGCAAGGCCCGAATCCAGTCCTGCCTGAAGGAAGGCTAAGATGGAAGGCAGGGAAAAGGACAAAGGTGAAACGCGGTTGGACTCGCACCAACGGAAGTAAGCCTTCCAGGTACATTAGTAGATCCTGGAAAACGAAGGCTTTCGAGCCTGAATCATGGTATGAATCACCCGGTCCGAAAGGCCGGACGCTCTTAGAACTGCGGTCTTAACAGTCATGCTGTTAAACTGAGCGACGGAGAATTCGGGTGGCAGATCGGACCCTGAGACAGCAGATCGGGCATGTGGAAGGCGCAAAGGAGCGTCCGCGAGAAGATTGACGAGCTCCGTGAACCAAGCTCTCCTGGGCCAATCCGGGGCGATCAGAATGACCGGCACCCCTTCCGCTTTGATCTATTTCAACAGTTTGGGAAGTAATGGAAGAGGTGGGAACAGGTAGGGCAGCACGAACTGTGACCAAGGAATGGCCAGAGCGTCGAAGCCCACTGCAAGAGGATCGCGAGACCTGGAGACGAACTGCAGAACCTTCCTGTTCATTCGAGACGCCGTGAGGTCCACCTCCGGAGTCCCCCATTGCTGACAAATCTGAAGGAAGACCTCCGGATGCAAGGACCATTCCCCTGCCGCGAGGCCCTCGCAGCTGAGGAAGTCGGCGGCCCAATTGTCCACGCCGGGGATATGCACCGCGGATATCACCGGAACCGTTGCCTCTGCCCAGAGGAGAATCTTGGATACCTCGGCCAAGGTGCTCCGAGTCCCCCCTTGATGGTTGACATATGCCACCACTGTGGCATTGTCCGTCTGGATTCGGATTGGAAGGCCCCTGAGAATCCTTTCCCAGTGACGAAGGGACAGAAAAATGGCCCGGATCTCGAGGACATTGATCGGCAAGGTTGACTCCTGCGCCGACCAGCGGCCTTGTACAGTCAGGTGGCGAAACACCGCACCCCAGCCAAGCAGGCTGGCATCCGTCGTCACCACTTGCCAGTGAACTGGAAGGAAGGACCTGCCCTGGGAGAGGAGAGGTGACGTGAGCCACCAGTTGAGAGACCGTTTGACCCGGGGAGAGAGTCGGATTGGGCGGTCCAGGGAGAAGACAGACCTGTTCCACTGAGACAGGATGGCTTGCTGAAGAGGCCGCGAGTGAAATTGGGCGAAGGGAATCGCTTCCAATGTTGCTACCATCCTCCCCAAAACCTTCATGGCCGATCGGAAGGAGGGAGACCGAGGGCCCTGGAGCAAGCGTATATCCCGACGAAGGATGGATCTCTTTTCTTCGGGAAGAAAGACTTTGGTCTGACAAGAGTCGAAGAGCATGCCCAGAAAGATGATGCGCTGAGAAGGAATAAGGCAGGACTTCTTCCGGTTGACCAGCCACCCGAAACGGACTAGGGTGTCGAGGACGATGGACAGGCTTTCGTGGGCCTGAGAAAAGGACGGAGCCTTGATGAGGATGTCGTCGAGGTATGGAAACAGAACCAGGCCTCTGACCCTCAAGATGGCCATCAGCGCCGCCATGATCTTCGTGAAAACTCTTGGGGCGGTTGCAAGACCGAACGGCAGGGCGACGAACTGAAAATGTTCCTGAAGCACTGCAAAGCGCAAGTATCGGTGATGTCCCGGGAATATCGGAACATGGAGGTAGGCATCCTGAATATCTATGGAACACAGAAATTCCTGAGCCTCCATGGAAGCAATCACTGAACGAAGGGATTCCATCCTGAAGTGCTTCAGACGAACTCTCCTGTTCAGTAATTTGAGGTCCAGAATGGGCCGAACCTTTCCGTCTTTCTTCGGAACCACAAAAAGGTTTGAATAGAAACCTGTGAACCGTTCTTTTTCTGGGACGGGAACGATTACCCCGGCTTTGAGGAGAGAAGCGATGGCTGCGAAGAAACCCGGAACCAGAGCGGGATCTCTTGGAGGTCGGGATTCGAAGAAACGATCCCGGGGTCGTGAAACGAACTCTATCTTGTATCCCCAGGATACAACTTCCCTGACCCATGCGTCCTCTACTGAGGAGATCCAAACGTCCCTGAAGAAGAGAAGACGGCCGCCCAGCCTGGGAGGTGGGCTGGGGTCTTGTCGAGAGTCAGGCCGAGGTGGATCTACCAGGCCTGGACCTGGAGGATCTACCCTGGGAGTAGCGAGGACGCCAGGACGGGGTGAGCCTAAAGGATACTGTCTTCTTCTCTTGACGTGCCTGTGGCCTCTGTTGCTGCTGAGCAAAGGAATTTGACGCCGCGAAGCGACGAAAAGACCGAAAGGGCCGAAATTGCAGTTTAGGAGGAGGGCGATGAGGCTTAGCCTGGGGAAGAAGAGAACTTGTGCCCCCTGTGGCGTCCTTAATGATTTGGCCCAGCTTAGAACCAAAGAGGCGTGAGCCTTGAAAGGGCAGACTGGTAAGGGACTTTTTGGAAGATAATTCCGCCTGCCAGGCCTTGAGCCAAATGGTCCGGCGGATGGCAACAGCATTGCTGGACGCCTGAGCCGCACAAGACGCGGCATCTAGAGAAGCGGAGACCAGATATTCACCCGTGTGAGAAATCTGGTTGGCAAGCTCCGCCAGCTGTTCGGGTGGCGCCCCGTCCAGGATACCTCGACGGAGTTCCTTGGCCTATTTGGATACGGATTTCGAAACCCAAGTGGAAGCAAAGGCTGGGCATAGAGCAGCTGCAGCCGCTTCAAAGGCTGACTTCGCAAAGGATTCTATAACTATCGTTAGAGTCCTTGAGAGATGCTCCGCCGGACAGTGGAAGCACAGTGTTGGTGGATAGCCTGGAAACGGGGATCCACCGAGGGAGAGACCGTCCAATTGGCGGTAAGTTCTGGAGAAAAAGGATATAAAAGACCAAGGCGTTTTCCTCTCTGAAAACATCTGGTCGGGTTCTCTCTTTCTCTATTCATAATTTGCTCGAATTCAGGATGCGGAGCGAAAAATTTGGAAGGTGGTTTAGCCCGTCTAAACGAAACCGCCTGATCTGCGGGTTCCGTAGAGGGATCCTTTATGCCACAGGTTTGGTTTATAGCCCCAATGAGGTTCTGGACCATATCCCTCATGGTGGCAATTTGGTTAGAATCCAGCTCCGAGATATCCTCTGAGGGCGCATCAGAGAATGCCTCGCCTGACTCAGGGGAGGAGGATCGGGAGGAGGCCGACCGCAGAGGAGGACCGTGTGGCGAGATGGAGCGAGAAGAGGACTCAGACCGTCATTCCTGTCTGGACCTTTTGCGATTTATCAAAGAGGGCTCGGACGGAGGCTCCTGCGACCCACTGGCTACTGCGGGGGGCTGCAGAGGTAATCGATCCAGCACAGACACCAGGGTTTGAGACACCCGTGTTAGATCGGTCACCGATTGTGACAGAGAGGAAGCCCAGCCTGGGATGGGGGTATCACTCTCCGGCGGGACGGCCGGGGGATCCTGGGCGGTGGGAACAATCGGGATGCTGCAGGCCTGACAGAGTGGAGAGGACTGACCTGAGGGAAGTTTGCAGTTACAAGACGAACATGCAAAGTACTTGACTAAGGCGGAAGAGGAAGAAGTGGGAGGACGAGAGTGCCCCCCTTTAGAGGTAGACATTTTGAGAGGGTCCCTGAAGAAAAATGCCAGAGGGTTAGGGGACAGGTGTGCAGAGGGGGTGTCAGTCTGCAGCGCAGAGCTACTCACGGTCGATGAGATTGCTGTGTCCCCCAATGTCCAGAAGGAAGACGCCGCACAGCTGTAGGTTGTCCCACAGGGAAATAGGTCTTTCGTGGAAGGGATGCGGATCTGCAGCAGCCCAGCAAAGACGTGGTCCTCTCCTGCGGCTTACAGATCCAAGCGGCGTGCGTGGGGTAAGGGGAGCTAAGATGGCGCTGGTGAGCGGAGCAACGCCAAGTCATGAGAGATGGTCGGGCGGGAGAAAAGCCCGCCCGAGTAAAAGGAGGAAGTAGGCGGAGCGGCGTCACCGGAAGTAGGCCCCGGAAAAAAACGGCCGCCGGAGAGTGCAGGGAAGTGCCGCGGCGCCGTACAGGAAGAGCGGCGCGGCAGCCGCCAGACCGTCGCAAGAGCGTGGCCTGAAGTTAGGTGCCGGAAGTAGGCCCCGGGGCCTAAATTAGGAACCGGCGACCGCCGGAGGGTGCCGCGGCGCCGGTGCGGTGGTCTGTAAGGGAGCGCGGCCGCAGGCTAGCGCATCGCCAGAAGTAGGCCCCGGAGGAAAGCCGGGGCCTAAACTAGGAAAAGAACGGCGACCACCAGATAGCCGTGCTCTTTCTTCTCCGCCGCGGCCCTGTCTGGCTACTGCGGGGGGAATCAGCCACCGGTGCAGAGAAAAGTGCTGCAAAAAGCAGCGATAAGCCCTGCCCACACCAGAAGGTCCCCTAGCAACGCCGACCAGACCAAAGATAGCCTGGAACCCTGCCGAGCAAAAAAGGGAAAACCCAAGGGAATCCCGGGATTAAATGAGGGGATACTCACCTAAAAACATCCCACACCGTCCATTACTAACCTCAACCTTGGTGAAGGTATCCATGTGAGCTGCTGATGGATGTTCTCGTCTCCTCCGACCGACAGGCTCTGGTGGGCGAGTGGGTGGGGGACGGAGCCAGGACCGGACATCTGAGCACGCTTGTGTGCTAGGATCTTGGTCCTGGAGAGGGATCTATAAGGATACGGGGTGGCAGTACACGCTGTACTCATAGTCCGCCTTGTGGGACTAGAGGTGTGACTGTTCACCCTGTATTCCTCCGGAGAACCTACAGGAAAAACGACGCACAATGAGGTAGATAAGGGTCTAATGAAAGACCCGTGTCCACCTCCTACTGACACTAAGCTAAACTGAAGAGTATAATGCCAGTCGGTGGGGTGTACACTGCAGAGGAGGAGCTAACTTTTTTATTTGCATAGTGTCAGCCTCCTAGTGGCAGCAGCATACACCCCAGAGAGGCGATAAAGAAAAAAAAGAAACAGTCGTGACTGCCCTCCTATGCATTATTTCCAATGTCATGTTACAAGGCTTATTTAAAAATATTAAATCGAGGACATAAAAGAAGCACAAAAGTAAAATAAAAATAAACTAAACCTGCCGTACATAACACCCTATAAGAACAACATTTTGTCATGAAAGGGAGCGAGGTGAGGAAGCAACAGGCGACGACGAAGAGGGGAGGTAGGGGGGGGGGGGGGGGGTGTACGACAGGCAGCGTCTACGAGGAGCGGAGCGATAGGCGGTGTCGACGTGGAGGTGTTTAAGGGGCCATAGGCGCTGTTGACGAGAAGAGGAAGTAGGGGCGACAAGCGCTGTTGATGAGAAGAGGAGCTAGGGGCGACAGGCGCTGTTGACGAGAAGAGGAGGTAGGGGCGACAGTTGCTGTTGACGAGAAGAGGAGGTTGGAGCGACAGGCGCTGTTGACGAGCAGAGGAGGTAGGGGCGACAGGCGCTGTTGACGAGCAGAGGAGGTAGGGGCAACAGGCGCTGTTGACGAGCAGAGGAGGTAGGGGCAACAGGCGCTGTTGATGAGGAGAGGAGGTAGGGCCCACAGGTGCTGTTGACGAAGGGAGGCGGCAAGGGTGACAGGCGCTGTTGACTAAAAGAGTAGGTAGGGGCCACAGGCACTGTTGACGAGGAGAGGAGGTAAGGGCCACAGGCGCTGTTGACGAAAAGTGGAGGTAGGGGCCACAGGCGCTGTTGACGAGGTGAGGAGGTAGGGGCCACAGGCACTGTTGACGAGGAGAGGAGGTAGGGGCCACAGGCGCGGTTGACGAGGTGAAGAGGTAGGGCAGACAGGCACTGTTGATGAGGAGAGGAGGT
Organism: Ranitomeya variabilis; assembly: GCF_051348905.1. NCBI lineage: Eukaryota > Metazoa > Chordata > Amphibia > Anura > Dendrobatidae > Ranitomeya > Ranitomeya variabilis. The sequence continues at coordinate 227,403,992 of NC_135233.1, forward strand.
AGGGGCCAGAGGCGCTGTTAACGAGGAGATGAGGTAGGGGCCACAGGCGCTGCCAAAGGGGAGGGAAGGAGGGGGCAGCAGGCGTTGCCGACCTTGTACAGGTGCACAGTACCTACAAGTCGTCATGCAACATCATCAGTGCCTCTCACCTCCCGATGCAGAAGTGAGAGGAGCGGAGAACCCTCCCACAGGACCCAAATTATACATGACCCTATGTAGTCAATAGATATCAGTTCTCTATCTGCTCTCCTCCATTACCGGCTGGCTGATCAGCATCTTCCTGGGAGTGTCTTGGAAGCTTCTCAGCCAGGAAAATCAAAAGTGCTCGAATATCCGGCTCACTACTGTATAGAAATGTCTGGTAACCAACTTCTCCAGTATATCCCAGGTCCTGAGGGAGAGACAGAATAAAAACCACAAACATTATAATCAATATTAATTATAACAGGCATGGCAATTATAATCAAACTGTTCCATTAAAAGAAAAAAGTAGAAAGAAAAAAAAAGCCCTCATTGAAAAAGTCTGTACGCTGCGCGTTACTTCCAAAATGGTTAAAAGTTTGTCATTTCATTCCCTATAGTTGCTCTATGTGGCACAATACACCACGGTCAGCCATTGGCCCAGAGCCACCATTTGCGTTCTCCTTTCTTTTTTTGTCTTGTGGCATATATTGATATCTCCTGTGCAAAATCTTTCAAAAATACACCCGAGGTATATGAATTTTGTGCAAAAATTACCTTTATTTTTTTCATTCACTGTTATGGCACCTTTTAAAAGCAAAAGGGGTTGCTTATTCTGCTAAAATTTGAGCCGAAAAATTCAGACTTATATAAAATCATTTGAGGGGGTAACTTGAGTACATTTTCCAAAAATGTAGTGACTTTTTTAAAGAGCTGCAATTAATGAATCAACAAAAACATTGGGAATCCCCCATTCCCACCCATTACGATGACCACAACGCCATTTCCCAGGTGGTCAGGAATGGCCACTGGGCAGAGGAAGTCCTATATCACCATCATTTGTCGCCATGACAACCATTATGACATTATCATCACCATGACAACTTATTATGACATCATCAACATGGCAACCTGTTATGACATCATTGTAGCTATGTTAACCCATTTTAACTTATTATGACATCATCTTCGCCATGTCAACCTATTATGACATCATTGTCGCCATGGCAACCATTATGACATCATCCTCGCTATGGCAACCATTATTGCATCATTGTCGCCATGGCAACCCATTAAGACATCATCGTCGCCTTGACAACCATTTTGACATAATCATCGCCATGTAAACCTATTATGGCATAATTGTCGACATGACAAACCATTATGACATCATTGTCACCATGGCATCCATTATAATTTCGGCGCCATGTCAACCTATTATAGCATCATCGCCATGGCAACCATTATATCATCATTGTCACCATGGCAACCATTATGACATCATCAACATGGCAACCTATTATGACATCATTGTAGCCATGTCAACCCATTATGACATCATTGTCGCCATGGCAACCCATTAGCACATCATCGTCACCATGACAACCATTATGACATCTTCATCGCCGTGGCAACCATTATGACATGATCATCGCCCATCATCACCATGTAAACCATTATGACATAAATGTCACCATGGCAACTATTACGACATCATCTACGGCATGTAGAGCTATTATGGCATCATTGTCGCCATGGCAAACCATTATGACTTAGTCGTTCTCATGGCAACAATTTTGACATAATTGTCACCATGTCAACTATTATGACAACATTGTTGCCATGTCAACCCATTATGACATCATCTTCGCCATGGCAACCATTATGACATCATCATTACCCATCATCGTCATGTAAACCATTATGATATAATCATCGCTATGGCAACTATTGACATCATCTTTGCCATGTAAAGCTATTATGGCATCATTGTCGCCATGGCAATCATTATGACATCATCGTCACCATGAAAACTTATTATGACATCGTCGCCATGGCAACCATTAGGACATCATCATCAACATTGCAACCTATTATGACACAACTGTAGCCATGTCAACCCATTATGACATCATCATTGCCATGGCAACCATTATGACATCATCATCATCACCATGTAAACCTATTATGGCATCATTGTCGCCATGACAAACCATTATGACATCATTGTCACCATGGCAACCATTATGATATCATCTTCGCCATGGCAACCATTATATCATCTTCGCCATGGCAACCATTATGACATATCATCACCATAGCAACCTATTATGACATCACTGTTGCCATGGCAACCATTATGGCATCATCTTCGCCATGTCAACCTATTATGCCATTGTCGCCATGGCAACATATTATGACATCTTCATTGCCATGGCAACCATTATATCATAATTATCACCATGGCAACAATTATGACATCATCATCAACATGGCAACCTATTATGACATCATTGTAGCCATGTCAACCCATTATGACATCATCTTCACCATGTCAACATATGGCAAAATTGTCACCATGGCAACCCATTAAGACATCTTCGTCGCCATGGCAACCATTATGACATCGTCACCATGGCAACCATTATGACATCATCATCACCCATCATTGCCATGTAAACCATTATGACATAATCGTCACCATGGCAACCATTATGACATCATCATTGCCATGGCAACCATTATATCATCTTTGCCATGGCAACCACTATGACAATCATATTATAATAATAACTGTTGCAATGGCAACCATTATGGCATCACCTACGCCAACCTATTATGACATCATTGTTGCCATGGCAACATATTATGACATCATCTCCATGGCAACCATTATATCATCGTCACCATGGCAACCTATTATGACATCATCTTCACCATGTCAACCTATTATGGCATCATTGTCGCCATAGCAACCCATTAAGACATCATCGTCGCCATGGCAACCATTATGACATCATCACCCATCATTGCCATGTAAACCATTATTACATAATCGTCACCATGGCAACCATTATGACATTGTCATCACCATGGCAACCATTATGACATAATTGTCAACATGGCAACTACTATGACATCATTGTCGCCATGGCAACCTAGTATGACATCATCACCATGGCAACCATTATGACATCATCATCGCCCATAATTGCTTTCCAAAAATGTAGTTTATTTTTTCAAAGAGCTGCAATTAATGAATCAACAAAAACATTGGGAATCCTCCATTCCCACCCATTATGATGACCACAACGCCAATTCCCAGGTGGTCAGGAATGGCCACTGGGCAGAGGAAGTCCTATATCTCCATCATTCTCAAGATCGGTGGTGGTCCCAGAGGATAGACCCCTCGTTATTTTAAAGTGATGGCATAAACTAATGATATGACATCACTTAGTAAGACAGAAATACCTCCTTAAAGGGTTCTCTCCCATCTTCATAAATTGGTACTATTGGATAGCGCTTATAAAGACAAACAATATTGCAATTTACTGCCTATTACAATTTTCAACCATTCTTCAGATAACAGTTTTCTTTTCATTACAGCTTGTTGCCTTGGAAACCGACTACTGCTAGACAGCAGAACTTATGCAGCGCTTCCTCTTTTCCATTGAGCTTGTAAGCGCTGTTTTGAAGCTGGTTAGAATCAATGGAGAGCGCTGTTTCCTCCTAATGCAGGCCAGCTTCAGCGCAGTGCTTACAAGGTAGACAGCAGCGGTGGTCGGTCTCCTACACAACGAGCTGTAAACAAAAGAAAAGAGTGAATATCTCAAGAACGACTGTAAATTTTAATAAGCAGTAAATTTAAAAATTGTTTGTTTTTACAATTGTTTGTTTTTACAAGCTCTATCTAACAATATCTATTTATGAAGATGGGATATAACCCTTTTAAAGACAGACTTACCCTTTCATATAGAGATCAGTAGTTTTAGTTGGAAGCCCTATGAAAAAATGTAATATATGACTAACTAATACTAAACTACAGGCCCTTGCGTGATTTTACCCAGACGACCCCCTTCCCTGTGCTCACCTGACAGGCCTGCGCCAGGCTGGTGCCTATACGGAAGCGAGCTGACATCCCCGGGGGCAGGATGTGACTGAGGTTTGCGCCCACAGACGGGTTTATCACTCGCAGACATCTCACCACGGCTTCCACTATGAGTTCGGTGTTGAAGTGACGCACGCTCTGCACTTCTTCTGGAATTTCTCTGCAGGGAAAAAAGGTAAATATAAAATATCCGGACCACCGATCCATGCTGCAAACTGAAGCCTGGCTCCATTCAAGGGAGATACATTTCTCTGGCCACAGCATCGCTGTGCAAGGAACAAATACAAATTAAATTATAAGTGGACAGTGACCTTCCTCTATGAGACAGCAGAGCGTCCATCTGGCCTCACCCCCCAGAGACACTGACCCCCGAGCTGCAACTCCTGCAGGCACCAGCCTCTAGGCCCACCCCTAGATGCCAGCATCTTTAGGTCAGAAACTACAGCTGCTATATAAGAGGGATGTCCATTATTTTAATTGCGATCACCTGTCCTAAGAGTATGTATCTGTATCAGATTTCTGGGAGTCCGAAACCCGGCACCCCATCCGGGCTGTGGAGTCAGTAAGCCAAACCTCCAACTCTGAGCTGCCCCATCACTGCCATCAGCTGTACTCCACATGGGTATGTTCTGATATCAGTGGCCGGCAATTACACAGGGGAAAGTCTAAGCTTGGAAGCCACTTACATGCACTTGCTTTTACAGAAATGAAGACAAATCCCCTAATAAAAGGGATTCACTAAGTTTCATAACTTTCCGAGAGGAACCAAACTATTAAAAGTAAAATAATGAAGTGCAGCAGGGAGACAGTGACCATATAACACCAGATGTGAGGGTGTCCCCTGCTGTCCTCCGAGCCGGAGGTAGTGATCGACCCATTACAGGGGCTGCCGGGGACTAACATACTGATGACCGGTCTGCAGGGTGGGAGGGGTCCTCAGTATCAGACCTGGGGAGGGGGCGGACGTCTTCAGAGAAGGGTTTCACTTCATTAGAAGGGTGGATGTCAGTGCGCAGAGGTCACAAGATGGACAGAATTCTATATTATAAGGGCGTGAGTATATAGCAAGGTCACATGACAATGCCCAATTAAAGACGAAGGTCACGTGATGGCATATCATGGTGTGAGTATATAGAAAGGTCACATGACAATGCCCAATTAAAGGCCGACAGGCGCTGTTGACGAGGAGAGGAGGTAGGGGCCAGAAGCGCTGTTGACGAGGTGAGGAGGTAGGGGCCACAGGCGCTGTTGAGGAGGTGAGGAGGTAGGGGCCACAGGCACTGTTGAGGCGGTAGGGGCCACAGGCGCTGGTGAGGAGGTGAAGAGGTAGGGGCCACAGGCGCTGTTGACGAAGAGAGGAGGTAGGGGCCAGAGGCGCTGTTGACGAGGTGAGGAGGTAGGGGCCACAGGGGCTGTTGATGAGGTGAGGAGGTAGGGGCCACAGGGGCTGTTGACGAGGTAGGGGCCACAGGCGCTGTTGACGAGGTGAGGAGGTAGGGGCCACAGGCGCTGTTGACGAGGTGAGGAGGTAGGGGCCACAGGCACTGTTGATGAGGTGAGGAGGTAGGGGCCACAGGCACTGTTGACAAGGTGAGGAGGTAGGGGCCACAGGCACTGTTGATGAGGTGAGGCGGTAGGGGCCACAGGCACTGTTGATGAGGTGAGGAGGTAGGGGCCACAGGCGCTGTTGACAAGGAGAGGAGTCACGTGATGGCATATAAGGGTATGAGTATATAGAAAGGTAACATGTCAATGCCCAATTAAAGGCGAGGGTCACGTGATGGCACATAAGGGTGTGAGTACATATGGAAGTCACATGACGGACAGTGACAGAACCATGTGAGTATACATGTGTCACAGGACTGCAGGGTCACCTGATCACATGGTGCAGCCAGGAGAGTCACATGACCTGAGACTAGGTGCAGCTGCACCAAATCACATGACCCCCTCCCTGGTGGCTACTTACGTGCCGCACGTCCTGAGAGTGTGAATGAGGATCCGGTCCACCTCCTCCATGGCACAGCGGGCAGGGTCTCTGCACAGGATAACGGCGTGCCCCTGCTCCTACGTCTATATGCATTGACCTGTGTGTGAGCAGAGTCCTTACAGCGCCATGTCTGTGAGCAGCACTGGAGGAGGACGTGACTGCCTGCAGCTGACAGACCGCTAATTGCCCCCTCAATAGATTCTCACTTACTACAGCACACAGGAAACAGCTCACCTCCGGACTACACCCCCCACAATGCAATGCGCTGATCAGCCGCTACTTTCCCCATTTCGAGACGAGAGCCGACCCCGTGACCGGAAGTTACTTTTCCTATGATTCTTGTCGCTGCGTATTATGGGATGTGTAGTCGATAACGTCATGCTGTGCTTGTTACTACAGTGTTACAGATGTGAAAAAAACCTAAATGTTTCTCATGTTCTCCGCTAATTCTTCAGGGGTGTGTACAAAATGACTCCCTGTTCTCATAACCAGTGAAGGTAATACAAGTAACCAATCAGAGCTCACGAGGCTGAAGTTGGTTTCTTATTCGTCTGTTTTTTATTCGGCAATTTTTTATTTTCTGTTTTTTATAGGTTTAACAAAAAATAATCACAATAATAACATACAATGCAGCGAGGTGCCCTGATGTGAATACACTTAAAAACAGCTACAAAAACAATAAAACTGGCACAAAAATGGGCATCAAAGTGGGCACCAAAGAGCGTTGACGTTGAAGAAAGGGTTAAATGCCTTTGGGCCACTGATCTCACACTGCAGACATATAGAACAGGGAGCCCCACATCAAAAACAAGTCTCTCCAGCCTGAACCAAATGGGTTCTGGGCATCAGAACTGGCATCAAAGTGGGGAGACAGTCAATTTTGGACAGTAACTGATGTTTTTAAGGGGTTAAATGACTTTGGGCCACTGATCTCACACTTAAAATATGCAGAGAGTGATGCCCTGCATCAAACTCGGGTCTCTTCAGCCTGGCCCAAATGAGTTCCGGGCACCAGAATTGGCATCAAAGTGGGCAAATAGCCCATTTTCACAGATTTTAATAAGTAACTGATGTTTTTAAGGGGTTAAATGACCTTGGGCCTCTGATCTCACACTTAAAATAAACAGATAGTGATGCCCTGTATCAATCCCAGGTCCCTCCAGCCTGGCCCAAATGGGTTCTGGGCACCAGAATTGGCATAAAAGTGGTCAAACAGCCCATTTTCACAGATTTAAAAAAGTAACTGATGTTTTTAATGGGTTAAATGACCTTGGGCCACTGATCCCACACTAAGAATACATATATAGTGATGGCCTGTGTCACGAATCACAGGGAGGATATTTTTATCATCCCCACCGCTGACACCAACCGAGGTTGTTTGGTTGCCCCGATTCTTTTCTGAAGGGGATTTAGCTATATCCCACTTCCCAGTTCCGGTTTGGAACTTGCAGCTCTCTGGCACCCCCCTTACCCTCAGGTCAGTCAGGGTACTGCACCTAGGATAATTATTCGCCAAAAACACTACCTTATTATGTACTGGCTAATAGGCACACTGCAGCGAGGGCGATATAACTACTCCCGCACCCGGAAGAAGCTATTTGCGAAATGCGCGTTGGGGTGAGGTGGGACACTGTGCTGCAGGTAGATATTATTATAAGTTCTGGGTTTATGTGCACTTGGATTTCCTATATTATAGGCATGCTTAGGCAGCTAGTGGTGTACCAGACAGTATAGAGTTATGAGGTTACTACTCTGCATTTGACACTATTGAGTGATGTATACTACTCAGCTTCCCATCTTTTGTTAGGGTGCTTGGGCATTTATGCATTTTTATAATTTTTTCAATAAAAGCTTTAATTCACTTTACTCTGGATCTCTTCGTTTCGGCTGCTTTTGAGTTCAGACCGTTTTTGTGTATTATGTATTTGGAAGTGCCAGCCTTATTATATGGACGTTGGTGACTATATATTTGGTATGTACGACAATAGGGCTACCCGCCAGTGCGTTTTCTAAGCACGGCACCTAGCAGGGACGGAGAAATGGATTGCTGCTTAAGTGGGTCATATATCTACCTAGTGTTTATACTTAAAGGAACCCCCATGATGTGGGGAGCATCATGATCATTGTGTCATTTTTCTACGAGGTTCATGCAGCGAGATATACAGTATGTGTAAAAATGGCTTTTCATAATAGTAAGAAAGGGGAGTATTCAGCCTCTGAGTGAGGTCACCACAGGGGGAGCTCCTTGGTTTTGGGCACAGGGATAAGTGAGTGAGACCTCCTTCTTCACTAGTCTTTTGTCCAGGGTCTAGCTGCGAGACACATCTGTCATGCACTGGGATATATGCCCTTCCCCCGAGCTGCATGGTCAGCCATGATATGAAAGAACCGTAAGTCTATTTTCTTCCCTTAATCCCTTTTTATTGGTAATTGTTCTGTACATACGATACTTGTCTTCTTCTATAATATCTTTTTACCCTTTTGTAAACACTGCCTACCTTTTTGGAGTAAAATATATAAAATTACTAGCTTAGTTTCTCCTTGCTCTATAACGTACTGTCACGTCGTCTGAAGTGAATTACGCTACTAAATTGGGTTGGCTCCGGACCCGTTATTAAGAAATCGGAGCTGGTGGCAGGGGATTTTTCCTGCGTTTTTGGGGAAACTGGCAGCAACGAGTGGCGTTGATAATTATTGTTCCCACCTGAGTGGGAGTAGTTATATCACCCTCACTGCAGTGTGCCCATTAGCCAGTATATAATAAGGTAGTGTTTTTGGCGACTAATTATCCTAGGTGCAGTACCCTGACTGACCTGAGGGTAGGGGGTGCCAGAGAGCTGCAAGTTTCAAACCGGAACTGGGAAGTGGGATATAGCTAAATCCCCTTCAGAAAAGAATCGGGGCAAGCAAACAACCTCGGTTGGTGTCAGCGGTGGGGATGATAAAAATATCCTCCCTGTGATTCGTGACACAGGCCATCACTATATATGTATTCTTAGTGTGAGATCAGTGGCCTAAAGTCATTTAACCCCTTAAAAACATCAGTTACTTATTCAAATATGTGAAAATGAGCTGTTTGCCCACTTTGATGCCAGTTCTGATGCCCAGAACCCATTTGGGCCAGGCTGAAGGGACCTGGGTTTGATGCAGGGCATCACTATCTGTGTATTCTTAGGCTGCAGTCACACTAGCAGTATTTGGTCAGTATTTTACATCAGTATTTGTAAGCCAAAACCAGGAGTGGAACAAACAGAGGAAAAGTATAATAGAAACATATTCACCACTTCTGCATTTATCACCCACTCCTGGTTTTGGCTTCCAAATACTGATGTAAAATACTGACCAAATACTGCTAGCGTGACGACAGCCTTAAGGTATGTGCACACGCTGCGGATTTTGCAGCGGATCCGCAGCGTTTCCGCAGCTGCGGGTCCGCAGCGGTTTCCCATGCGTTTACAGTACAATGTAAACCTATGGGAAACGAAATCCGCAGTGCACATGCTGCGGAAAAAAACGCGCGGAAACGCAGCGGTTTATATTCCGCAGCATGTCAATTCTTTGTGCGGATTCCGCTGCGGGTTTACACCTGCTCCAATAGAAAACTGCAGGTGTAAACCCGCAGTGAAATCCGCGATAAATCCGCAGGAAAAACCTCAGCGGTTTTGCCCTGCGGATTTATCAAATCCGCTGCGGAAAATTCCGTAATGGAATCCGCAGCGTGGGCACATGGCCTTAGTGTGAGATCAGTGGCCCAAAGTCATTTAACCTCTTAAAACATCAGTTACTTATTCAAATCTGTGAAAATGGGCTATTGCCCATGTTGATGCCAGTTCTGGTGCCCAGAACCCACTTGGGTCAGGCTGGAGGGACATGGGATTGATGCAGGGCATCACTTTCTGTGTATTGTTAGTGTGAGATCAGTGGCCCAAAGTCATTTAACCCCTTAAAAACATCAGTTACTTATTTAAATCTGTGAAAATGGGCTATTGCCCATATTGATGGCAGTTCTGGTGCCCAGAACCCATTTGGGCTAGGCTGGAGGGACCTGGGATTGATGCAGGGCATCACTTTCTGTGTATTGTTAGTGTGAGATCAGTGGCCCAAAGTCATTTAACCCCTTAAAAACATCACTTATTGAAATCTGTGAAAATCGGCTGGTTGCCCACTTTGATGCCAGTTCTGATGCCCAGAACCCATTTGGGCCAGGCAGGAGATACCTGGTTTTGATGTGGGGCGCCCTGTTCTATATGTCTGCAGTGTGAGATCAGTGGCCCAAAGGCATTTAACCCTTTCTTCAACGCTCTTTGGTGCCCACTTTGATGCCCATTTTTGTGCCAGTTTTACTGTTTTAGTAGCTGTTTTTAAGAGTATTCACATCAGGGCACTTCGCTGCATTGTGTGTTATTATTGTGATGATTATTTTTTGTTGTTAAACCTATAAAAAACAGAAAATAAAAAATTGCCAAATAAGAAACTGACAAATAAGAAACCAACTTCAGCTCCGAATAAGAAACTGAAGGAATAAGAAACCAACTTCAGCCTCGTTCAGAGCTCTTCTTTTATGTTCAAAGCTGGTTATGGAAAACTAGACGTATTCTAGAATATGTATGTACGTCTCGCTTAGCACAGCCACGTAGTATATAGCACAGCCACGTAGTATATAACACAAACACGTAGTATATAACACAGCCACGTAGTATATAACACAGTCACGTAGTATATAACACAGACAGCCACGTAGTATATAGCACAGCCACGTAGTATATAGCACAGCCACGTAGTATATAGCATCCACATAGTATATAGCAGCCACATAGTATATAGCAGCCACATAGTATATAGCACAGCCCACGTAACAGACAGCCACATAGTATATAGCACAGCCCTGTAATATATAGCAGCCACGTAATATATAGCACAGCCCACATAATATATAGCACAGCCCACGCAGTATATAACACAGGCCACGTAGTAGATAACACAGGCCACGCAGTATATAACACTGCCCACCTAGTATATAGCAGCCAGGCAGTATATAACACAGCCCACGTAATATATAGCACAGCCCACGTAGTATATAACACAGCCCACGTAGTATATAACACAGGCCACGCAGTATATAACACAGCCCACGCAGTATATAAGAGCCCACGTAGTATATAACACAGCCCACGTAGTATATAACAGGCCACGCAGTATATAACACACGCCACGTAGTATATAACACAGCCCACACAGTATATAACAGCCCATGTAGTATATAGCAGTGTGGGCACCATATCCCTGTTAAAAAAAAAATTTAAATAAAAAATAGTTATATACTCGCCCTCCGGCGTCCACCGAAGCTGTCCTGATGCGCGTGATGCTGCCGCCAGCGTCCGTTCCCAGTGATGCATTGCGAAATTACCCACATGACTTAGCGGTCTCGCATTATATCTTTTTACTATTGATGCTGCATAGGCAGCATCAATAGTAAAAAGTTGGTCCAGGATGGGGCGACACACTGGCACTGATGGGAGGGGGGAGTAGGGAGTGGGCAGTGACTGGAGGAGAGTAGGGAGGAGCCAATTCACGGCCGGACTAGGCCTGTCACTGATTGCCGCCTCCGATCAGCGACGCGGGATTTCCGTTACGGAAGTTAGTTACAGACAGACAGTCAAACAGACGGAAGTACCCCTTAGACAATTATATAAATAGATGTGTGTGTATGTATATATATATATATATATATATATATATATATATATATATATACAGTATATAGACTGTATATATGTTTTCACGAATATTTGAGCCCGTGGATCTATTTTATGTACATTTTGCAAGGTTGCGAGAAAAAAACGAAGTATGGATGCCATACGGATTACATACGGAGGATGACATGCGTAAATTACGCAGCCACACCCTGCCTACGGATGACATACGGATCACTGTTTTGGGATCATTTCTGCGTATTATGCCTGTAAAAAATGGACCGAATTTCCCTACGCTGAGTGTGACTCTGGCCTAAGGCTTCTGGAACTTACTAGGCCTCACATGACGTCATGGCAACGAGGAGCCAAGTATGCCGAGCGCAGAAGTGAAGCGCAGCTGCTGCGTAAGCCTGGACCAGGACCGCTCGCCTCCATAGACGACCATTTGTCATATTTTAAAATGGCGTATTTACATTTGTGTCAGCCCTCACACGAAAGTTCTTATTTACTATTGTCATTGTGACACAATTCTTGCACTAGACGCGCTTTTTTTTCTCTTTTTAGACAAATTTAATATAGATTTGGGCCAAAATATACAGTATGCGCCATACTGAACACTTTTCAATAGCGTCTGGAAAAGGAGGCGTTGTTTTGGCGAACCTCGAAATGCCCCCAATTTGTTTTATTGGTGTACACCAGTTTGAAAGGCAAAAAAAGTGGTGGAAAAGGTGTAATTGATGCAAACCATACATAAATGTAGGTCCCTCTTGAGTTTCGGGGGACATTTTTGAGTGGAGTAAGGGGTGTTCCCCATTATCAGACATTTTTTTACAAGTAGTGTTTCAAAGCATTTTTTCTGTGCACGTTTAACAATGCCAGCAAAATGTATGAAATTTCTAACATCTCATTCAGTGTATTATTTATTTTTAGTTTTTTTTTTACCCATGGTGCGTTTTTACTCCAGTCTTTCTCCATTGAGATCAAAATAGCATTAATAAAAAAAAACTCATGTAATTTCTGATGCGGATTTCTGCATTAAAGACATATTATGTCCAGACTCTGCCCATAAATACTAACCACACGGCTATTCTGAAAGTTATGTTCGATCTGTTTTTTTATTAAAGGACACCTTTTTACAGATAATACAAATATGACATTGCAATTAAAACTTCTTGCGTTAATATAAACAAAATGGCCAATCAGGACCATCATAAAAGAAGCAGATGCCTTACAAAATAGGCAATGGGAACGTTTCTTGCAGTGACAATATCAATTCTAAGAACATTCACCTGATACAGTATGCTTCTATAAAGACCTATGCTAAAAGTTAGGGAGGTTACACTTGGTCAAGTTTGGTTTTTTTTGCATGCGAGAATAAATGAACCGTTTTTGATTACTGTGCTGGATCAGATTTTCTTCTGTTTTTGGTGCATATGTCAGATTTCACCATCAGAATGCTGCTGTTTTTCTCATATGCAAAATAAAAAAGTACAGCATTCACTTAAATTGGCGATTTTAATTGAATCAAAATCAGACATGTAAAAAAAATCGACATGTGAATATACAATCTCCGATCATTTCAGTTTATTCCTTTTCATGCCACGGTCAATTTATAAATGTTGGAAAGTTTCCCTTCCAATGTCCATTGCCCACTCCACCCAAAACATAGCAGTGGCATTGTCATGGTTTACTAAAGATCCCTGTGTTTACCATGCTTAAAATCTAGAAATCCTATCCTGTGGTTGGGCTTTATATGAGATCTGTAATTTTATTATACACTGCAATATTACAGTATTGTACAAGCGATCACAGGTTCAAGTCCCCTAAAGGGACTAATACATAAAAAAAAATACAATAAAAGTTTATTATCAACCCCTTTTTCCATAAAGTAAGTAAAGCCTAGTAAATAAAAAAAAATGAATGTACTTGGCATCTCTGTTGGTGTAACTGTCCAAATGTATTAGGTATCAAAATATTTATCTGCCGAAACAAAAAATAAAAATCGAAATGGCAGAATCGCTGTTTTTTGGTCACTTCACCTCCCCCCAAAAATGGAATAAAACAAAAAGTTGTATGGACACCCAAATGGTAATTATATAAAAACGACAGCTCATATGTAAAAAAACAATAATTTATCAACCAAAATATATATAGATTTTTTTTTACAATTCTTGGAAAGCAATGGGGAAAAATTGAAAGCAAAGAGGAGCCCACTGGGATTGTGTCGCCCGTGAGCCTGCATACAGGAGCAGGCCCAGCTCTGGTATATACATAAGGTATGGTATATGAAATGTCTCCATTCTTAAATGTAGGGTAATGTTCCGCTATCTCTTGATGACTTCTATGAAACGGGTGCTGTCTCCTTTGGTCTCACCCTACGGATAATCCCATAGCCACCTTGTACTGTATCTCTGACTCTTTCTATAAATCTGCAAATCTCTATATAAATATAATGAGGCTTTGCATCCTCTACACATTCCCTATGTCGCTGCCACTCAAGGTCCCTCCCCCCACCTGTTTTAAAGGCTCAGCATTCAATCTGTGGTAATCCCCGGACAGAGGGAGGGAAGAGAGAGAAGACTCTGGGCACCCAGCTGGAGCTGGGCATTGCTGGGCAGCGAAGAACAAAAAAAAATGGAGAGGAGACTGCCCCCATTATTACCACCAGGTAACTTACTCAAACCCCATCTTGGGTGCGCCATAACATTTACCTACATCACTCCAGTAAAGTGCATGACACTATGCATTCACCAGTCCATGACGTACGCTCATACCGTCCATCTGATAATCTCTGTCTTTTTCCTCGGCAGCCTGATGAAGAGGACGGATATACAGAATGCCGGGAGAGCGATAGGATACGGTGCGGGGCTGCCGGCCTATTTGTAAGGAGAGATTGCCCAATGCACCGATAAGAAACTGATGATCGTCGACAGGTCTTTCCTGTGAAGATGTCAGAACCTGAGAAAAATGGGACGGGTAAGACAAGCTGCCAAAATATCACATTTATGGAGAAGATATATATTTCCAGTTCCAAGAAACGACTGAAGATTTGTCATAAAGTACGGTAATCGTTACTCACCGGTAAAAAGTAGTTAGCTCAGCCGTAACTGATTGATAGGCGAGCGAACAGCAAGCTTAAGGGCCAACCATTGCAACAAGCAAGCTGACAAAATACGTAGTGTAATATTGCTGCAAAACAATGATATCACATGATTTTATGAAGATCCGTATAAAAAAAAGTTTTAGTAATTTTTTCTTAATTCAATTTTTTTCAATTGGTTTTAGCAATTTTTTTTTGCATTCTCCTGGCATTAAACTGCTGGAGACGACGCAAAATTTAGCAACCTTTTAGCATTTTTTTTATTTTTAAGGGACTTTTGTTTGTTTTCACACCAAAAATGTTTTTGTTGTTGTTGTTCAACAAAATTGCATATGCAAGTTAATGAATTTTGTGTAAAATGTCATATTTTCTTTTTTCTTGTCTGTAAGATTTTTTCCAACTTTTTAGAGCAGAAAGCGGCATGATCCTTTCAAAATATTTTACAGTAGTCTTCAACTGTGCAAAAAAATAAAAATTACTTAGATTTTGTACTTCTTTAGAGTACCAGTGTGCAATAGTGCAAAAGTTTTGTGACTTTTTTTGAAAAGACTTAATTGAATTAGGGTAAAACATCTGAATAAGGAAAACCACAGCCGCATTAAAACAAAACAGATGAAGCCAAGTAAATATAATTAAAAAAAATATATATATTATATAATGAATAAAGTCCAAATAAAAAAAAACACTATTAGAGCCATTTATACCCTAGAAAAATAAAGGTGCAAAGGCAATGATGAAGGCCTTGGCACTTTTATGCAAGTCCCAACCTGCTTTTCTAAATGTTGGCCGATTGCAGGATGGAAAGGACATGGCCAAGTGCGCCCAACAAATTCATCATAATTTATGCTATATGGATGTAATAGAGCGTGTCATACAGT
This sequence comes from Ranitomeya variabilis, assembly GCF_051348905.1. Lineage (NCBI taxonomy): Eukaryota > Metazoa > Chordata > Amphibia > Anura > Dendrobatidae > Ranitomeya > Ranitomeya variabilis. The sequence continues at coordinate 227,419,719 of NC_135233.1, forward strand.
TGGGTGCCATTTATTCACCCGGGAGGGGAGCTGCTACAAAGACTTCAAAGGTGAACATGTAGTGCTTAGTTTCTTTGGCCCTTGAAACCCTACCACCACCACCACCACAATCAGGTTATTTATGGGGCTCCATCATATGGATAATGGTTAATCAAATACCTTTAAGTAGACTATGACTAAACTAGTCCATCATTCATCATCCTGTAAGTTTGGGATGAGGAAAGCATTTGCTACATTCTATATATGTCTATGCATGATCAGACCTGTGGTGCAGCATGGATTGCTAGCATGCGGGTTCATAGCAAGTATTTTGCACCCCTTTAACCCGTGGACTGTAGCTCTTGTGAGGCAGTGACCGGTGTTATATGCGAGGGTCACTATGTGTCCCCCAGGATGTGCAAAGAAGCATTTGAAGGCTGTGGGAGTGCATTGCAGTCACAGGCATAGCTGTGATTGAAATGCAAAATAAAAGTGAGTATTGGTCTTGGGCAAGCTATGTGTCCAGGTGGGCTTTTATTTTTTAAACAGACTACAGGATGGCAGCGGGGTAGTCCGTTTCCTCCCCTGTCCCAGGTTTTCCTCAGCGTACATGGCGGTACCGTAGCCCATGGCAACCAGTCACGGACTATCTTTGTTTTCTCAGCTGCGATTCAGAGGATCTGATTTACTTTCTGTTTGCAATTACACTGTACATTAAAAGAGACTTTATTTGGAACTTTTGCTGGGTCAAATACTGATGTAATTTTAGTTTGACCCTATATATATATTTTTTTTCTTAATTTTAAAATTTCAAGATTTTAAAATTAAGAGGTAATACATTGTCACAATCTTTTTTTAATATATAGTTCAAAGTAACATTCAGTACCAACAGAAATTAGATTTCAGACCAAGTGCTAGGCTTGGTGCGTGATGGGAATAACAGTGTAAATAGCAAACTAAATAAGTCTACTCTATAAATAAAAGCATCTAAATAATGGTGAATGATATCACTGATGACTTCTTTCCTAACTAGAAATCTCTGAGATGCTCCAAGATGTACCAAGCAGTATTAATAAAAGGAGTTACAGTGCTTTTTTCTTCTTCTTCTTGAGAGCAGAACTTTGCGATAAATTGTTTCCACACAAGAAAGTTTTCTGCTTACGACGGAATTACTGGCTGCATCTCACTTTTCAACCTCCATATAGTGTTTCATTTGGGCTAACAATTTAGGGATTAGGGCAGACCTGGGCAAGATGCGGCCTGCGCCTGATGATTTTAAACGGCCCGCCAGCTAGCTGTCACTTCTGACAGCCGCTCCCGGCACTGCTCGGCCAGCCGCCAGACGCTTCTGAGGAGGACCGCTGGTGGCTGGAGTGAAGGCCCCGAGCTCATCCACACGCTGTCGGAACTGTATGCGCTTGCAGCGTATACAGTTCCTCCAGAGTCCAGGGTCAGGATGTGATTAACACAGCATCAGGAGCCATTGGCTCCCGGCTGTGTCAATCATTCTTGTGACCGGAGGCAGCATTATGCCACCAGTCACAAGAGGCAGAGCCAGGTTGATCACCTGTTTATCGTTGGCGGCGGCCATCTTCCCGAGGCCGCGCATGCGCAGATGGAGTGCTGTGCTTCACGTGGCTTCAGGAAAATGGCCGCAGGAGGCCGTGCGTGCGCAGATGGAGATCGCGGCGGCTATTTTCCTGAAGCCGAGTTTGCAGATTTAGATCTCGGCTTCAGGAAAATGGCCGCCGTGATCTCCATCTGCGCACGCGCGGCCTCCCGCGGCCATTTTCCTGAAGCCCCGTGAAGCACAGCACTCCATCTGCGCATGCGCGGCCTCGGGAAGATGGCCGCCGCCAACGATATTCAACCCGGCTCTGCTGCTCACATTGCATTCCGGGCCGCTGCGTCACCTCACCGGTGGAAGGGACCCTGCGCACGCCATACCGGACCTCTGCCGTCGCCACACCACTGCTGCAACCCCCCAATGGACACCAGGCCGTGGCTTCGCCCACCTAAGCAGGAAGGGACCCTGCTCAGGTGCACGCCACACCGCATCACCCCACCTCTGCCGACACCATGCCTCCTGTGACCCTGCTCTGCCACCGCCAGCCCTCAGGTAAGATACTGTAAATTCGGACAATAAGACGGACCCCCATCTTATAAAATAATCTTTTTTTCTGCAATTTTCACCCCAAATTTGGGGTTCGCCTTATGGTCCGGTGCGTCTTATAGTCCAAAAAATACGGTAATTATATTAGTCCGGCCCTCTAAAACCATCCCAATTTCTCATGCGGCCCCATGGCAAAATTAATTGCCCACCCCTGGATTAGGGTGAGTAGAGGGTTCTTGACAAAATTGTATTTATTTTTTTTTTGCCAGAAGTATAACGTATGGATCAATTTTTAGAGGACCCTTTGATTAGTTGTGACACCTAAGCTGTTCCAAAAATGTAAACGGGCTGATTGGGGAGCCCGAGAGTAATCAGAGCCCTGGACTCACGTTAGTTTTCCATTATGGAGAGTCTAATTTGGTCAAACTGTAAATAAGACTGAGAGAGTTTATATTCCTCTAGACATTCAGTACATGTCAACCATCTGCTCTCATTTGGGTGAAGAAGGTGGGAGATATTATTTTTGCCGGCCTGACCCCACGCCAAATGTGGAGGTGTTTGGAAACCCTAAATGAGAGACCACACTTTTTCCCCACTGCTTTCCGTGTAGAAATCGTATCTCTAAATATTATTGAGCGTTTGAGCATTGAAGGTAGGGAGCGGGATACGGGAGTGCAAAACTGAAGTTAGGGAGAAGCAAAAACAGATTCTAATGTAAAGTCAGAGTAGGTATGCCTTTTGTGGAGCCAGTCAATTACATGGCGTGTAAGACACACTAGGTTGTAATTGCTAACACTGATTAAATTGATCCATCCAACGTCCTTAGATGCCATAAGTTTATTTAGGCCAATCCTGGGGTCGTTTATCTCTCCATAAGAAATGGCTGAGGGCCCTATTGAGAATATTGACGTCAATATGTTTTAGTAAGAGGGGGAGGGTTTTTAGCGGGTACATAAGCTTGGCTATGCTTATCATTTTAATTTAGGTGGGCCCTACCCATAAAAGAAAGAGTCACGTCCTGCCATGATTTTAGTTGGTTAGTATTGTTTTTGGTGAGAAAAGGATAGTTTAGGGAATATATCGATGAAGGTATTCCACCGATTTTAATGCCTAAATAAGTTATGAATGAGTGTGCAATGGCTATTCCTCCTAGAGAGAGATTGCGGAAAGCATTTTTCCCTCTCTATGTTAGGGGAAGTATTTCACACTCATTTACATTAATATCGCCCAAATCTTTGAGGAGGTCTAAGACCTTTGATAAGTGATCCTTGGGATTAGACATAAATAATAATATGTCATCTGCAAAAAAAAGTTACCTGAATGTTTTTTCAGTTAATTTAGATACCCTTAAATGTACTAGGGTTGGATAGAGTACAGACCAAGGGTTCAATAGCTAAGTTAAAAAGTAGTGGAGATAATAGGCAACCTTGTCTCATGCTCTTTTCCAAAGGAAAAGATTTTGCTAAAAAAAACAGGGTGTACACTTGAGCTCTGAGAGGAGTATAAGTTTTGAATGTATTAAAAAAAGGGGCCTAACATTGACATTTTACAGTAGATAGTACTTTGAACAGCCATTGCCATTTTATGCTATCAAAAGCTTTTCTGCGTCAATTGTTATGATGGCTGGGGAGCATTTGCTGTTAGAGGATGAATGCATTTTATGCAGGACTAGGAGAACCTTCCTGATATTAAGAGTGGCCGAATGACATTTTATAAATCCAGCCTGAGAAGGCGAAATGTGGTAGGGAAAGATGGACGCTAACCTGTTGGCCAAAATTTTGGAGATGATTTTGCCGTCAGCGTTCATTAAAGAGAAGAGAGGAAAATTGATGACTAATCAAAGAGACGGATAATATGAATGGTAACAAAAGAGCCCAGGAAAATTTCTAAACAGATTAAAGGTGAACTTCAAGCTCAAGGAACATCAGTGTCAGATTGCACCATCCGTCATTGTCTGAACCAAAGTGGACTTCATGGGAGACGACCAAGGAGGACACCATTGTTAAAAAAAAAATCATAAAAAATGCCAGACTGGAATTTGCCAAACTACATATTGACAAGCCACAAAGCCTCTGGGAGAATGTCCTATGGACAGATGAGACAAAAATGGAACTTTTTTTGGCAAGGCACATCAGCTCTATGTTCACAGACGGAAAAATGAAGCATATCAAGAAAAGAACACTGTCCCTACTGTGAAACATGGAGGAGGCTCTGTTATGTTCTGGGGCTGCTTTGCTGCATCTGGCACAGGGTGTCTAGAATCTGTGCAGGGTACAATTAAATCTCAAGACTATCAAGGGATTCTAGAGAGAACTGTGCTGCCCAGTGTCAGAAAGCTCGGTCTTAGTCGTAGGTCATGAGTCTTGCAACAGAATAATGACCCAAAACACACAGCTAAAAACATCCTAAGAATGGCTAAGAGGAAAACATTGGACTATTCTGAAGTGGCCTTCTATGAGCCCTGACCTAAATCCTATTGAGCATCTTTGGAAAGAGCTGATACATGCCATCTGGAAAAGGCAACCTTCAAATACGAGACAACTGGAGCAGTTTGCTCTTGAGGAGCGGTCAAAATATCTGTCGAGAGGTGCAGAAGTCTCATTGACAGTTACAGGAATCGTTTGATTGCAGTGATTGCCTCAAAAGGTTGTGCAACAAAATATTAAGTTAAGAGTGCCATAATTTCAGTCCAGGCCTATTTTATGAGTTTTATTTTTTTTTTCAATTTTGTGGAAGCATGGTTGAAAAGCAATGTCTGACTTTCATTTGTTCATTTTCATATATTTTTTATTTATTATTACTTTTGTCATATTCAAGTTATTTCTGTGACCACTGTGGGTTTTTCTGTCATTAAACGAGAGGTACCAACACTTTTGACCACGTGTGTACTTGTTTAAGTTCATCTGATAATTCGCCAAATCTTATTAGGGTCTTTTTTTTGTATGAAAAGTCATAGGCCATGATCTTTCCACGTAACGCTGCCTTTGCCCTTTCCCAGAACAAAATCATTTTTTCTTTTACTTTTGTTTTTTAATGTATTATTTTTTGTTATGTAAATATTTTACTAATCTAGACTTAACCCTAGTTAGGGTTAGAAAAATTGTGTAAAAATGTACAATTTATTATTATGTTAGTGTTTGTTTGTTTGTTTTTTTGTGCTTGTTATATTTTTTTATTTTTCAAGGGACACTTCTTTTAAATTTGAGAATGCTTCTGCATTTAGGGTTCTCCTGGACTTATTTATGAAATTTTGCCCCCTTGGGGAAATCACCCCTGTGACACTCTTTCCCTCCACGCTACGCCAGTGAATCCGACGATGGCTGATACCGTAACCTAGAGAATTGTAGCAGGTAGCATTGTAGGGGTATGATAATGTTACATAGAGAAAAGGGGTAGAATTCAAGATACTTTATTAACATATATTTTATTTTGTAGGCCCTGCCCCTCCGTACTCCAGTGAGGAGGCGGAGCCTTTTATAGAAGCCGCGGAGACAGTGTTGACTTGTTGGCGCTACTCTATGGACGGAGTAGTGATGAATGGAACTGATACACTCAACTCTACAAGCAGCTCCCAAGCCCAGAAGAAGCGGCAGCAGTACAGCAAGCACAAGAACCAAGGAGGCAGCGGGGTTCACCGAAGTCCAAGGGCTCTTTTTTGTTTGTACCTTAACAACCCCATCCGTAGGGCCTCCATCAGTATTGTCGAATGGAAGTATCCTTCAGAAGGTTTTATATCTGGCTTGATTGATTTGATATTTGAAATTCTATGTAAAATGGTTAAAGTTAGCGAAAAGTAGGCCAGTAATAATATTCCCTCTTTAAAAGGATTGTCCACTGCTTCAAATGAGCTGCGGTACCCTAGGGCAGCCACTAAACAGTATATGCAGCTGTGCTGTTCCAGCTTTCTACATTGTTTGCAGAGGTGATAAAAGCTGATCAGTGGAAGTGCCGGGTGTCGGACCCCACTGCCCTGATATTGGTGACCCATGTAATAATTCCATCACTTGTCTGATACTAAGGAAATCCTGAAAATATGATCTGTTGGTGGCTATTAAGGAATGGAGTTGGGGAACACTGCTATAGATAGATAGGTCATCAATATCAAAGTAGTGGACAGCCCCCTTAAAGGGGTAGTAAAGGGCAGCTTTTCTTTTAAATTACCACCTTAATGTTATGTATTTTTGTAATATATGCTATGAATTATCTGCTGCCCTCGCTCGTTCCCATATTCCAGATAAATGCCCCATTACATCCCGTACATCATGTACTTGATTTTTCGTCAAAACTGATGTTACAAAGGCAACCTGGTGGGCTCTTTCTCATGATGCATGCACCGTAAACAGTGCTTCAGCCTGCCCGTGTACGTGACATCACTTATGATGACCTGTATATAGGTGAAAGACTCCAACATGGTCAAACCGCATGTGATGGGATAAAGTCACGTCACAAGAATAGGTAAAGTCAAGGCACGTGAATAGGCATGTCACTGGAAGAGGACACCAAGAGTCTTGTGACTTATATCGAGACCAGCAGGGAATATAAGCAGCAAGGTATATTACTAAAATTAGGATATAAAACCAATGAAAGAAAAATTAGTCCTGGACCACCGCTAGAAAAACCCATTTGTAATTAGAAATCAATCTCTTAGTTCTATCTTTTTTTGGGGGGAAAGCCAGTGACCACCAATATAGCCTCCATTACAGCTTATCAGACGTCACAATGTTATATAGTATATGCTGTAGCGCAGCGGTTCAGTGTGACAGACTGTGACCACAGGAAAAGTTCACTGCAAAACGTGTTTAATGTCCAAACTCACACAGTGTACAGTACACGGTATACTCCGGATCACAGCCAGGAAACAGGACAGTCCATAAGTGTGTCCAATTGCCGAGGGTGACTGCACCACCGTATCACACTGCGGGGTGCCAGGAGTTCGTTCTGCTTGGCCTTGTGTTCCCTCACACAGACGGAGCTTTGCAGAGCCGACTGCTCTGCACTCTAGCAAACTCCACACTGACACACCCAAACCCTTCCTGCAGTGTTTTTTTCTAATTTGGAATCTGTGGCCATGGGCCACTTGTAAGACCCAGCCTGGAGGAAATGGACCAGACCCACTACCTTCCTACAGACCGTTTAAAAAATAAAAGCCTATACCTGGTTTTCCTGAACAATGCCTTGGCCAAATAGTTTGACCAGGTCCATGCTTACTATTATTTTGCCTTTTATTTTGCCTTTCCACTCACAGGCATCCTGCTGTGACCACAAGGCACTCCAGCGGGTCTAATACGCTCCTGAGCGCATTCTGAGGGACACACAGAGATCCTCGCAAATAACACAATGCCTAGTTATGAAGCAGGTTTTTTTATCCGTTATTATCTCGTATGAAGCAGATTTGTTGTTTTGTTCTTTAAGTATCTGGGTGACAACCCCTTTAAGGGCTGGTTGACATATTGGGCTTTCTCACAGACAGATGTAGCATCTTGCAGCCCCAGCTTATCTGTTTTCCGTTTCTCTAAGGGTACCGTCACACATTGAAATTTTCATCGCTGCGACGGCACGATCCGTGACGTCGCAGCGATCGTATGAATATCGCTCCAGCGTCGTAGACTGCGGTCACACGTTGCAATCACGGCGCTGGAGCGATGCCGAAGTCCCCGGGTAACCAGGGTAAACATCGGGTAACTAAGCGCAGGGCCGCGCTTAGTAACCCGATGTTTACCCTGGTTACCAGCGTAAACGTAAAAAAACAAACCGTACATACTCACCCGTCGGTGTCCTTCAGGTCCCTTGCCGTCTGCTTTCTGCTCTGAGTGAGCCGTACAGTGAGAGCAGATCGCAGCACCGCTGTGATCTGCTCTCACTTTCCGGCCGGCACTCAGAGCAGGAAGCAGACGGCAAGGGACCTGAAGGACACCGACGGGTGAGTATGTACTGTTTGTTTTTTTACGTTTACGCTGGTAACCAGGGTAAACATCGGGTTACTAAGCGCGGCCCTGCGCTTAGTTACCCGATGTTTACCCTGGTTACAAGCGAAGACATCGCTGGATCGCTGTCACACACAACGATCCAGCGATGTCAGCGGGTGATCAAGCGACGAAAGAAAGTTCCAAACGATCTGCTACGACGTACGATTCTCAGCAGGATCCCTGATCGCTGCTGCGTGTCAGACACTGCGATATCGTAACGATATCGCTAGAACGTCACGAATCGTAACGTCGTAGCGATGGAAATTTCAATGTGTGACGGTACCCTAAGAGAGTTCAGACATAAAGGCTAGTGCAAATAACCCTTTTACCTTTTGCCTTAGGGTACCGTCACACATTGAAATTTCCATCGCTACGACGTTACGATTCGTGACTTTCTAGCGATATCGTTACGATATCGCAGTGTCTGACACGCAGCAGCGATCAGGGATCCTGCTGAGAATCGTACGTCGTAGCAGATCGTTTGGAACTTTCTTTCGTCGCTTGATCACCCGCTGACATCGCTGGATCGTTGTGTGTGACAGCGATCCAGCGATGTCTTCGCTTGTAACCAGGGTAAACATCGGGTAACTAAGCGCAGGGCCGCGCTTAGTAACCCGATGTTTACCCTGGTTACCAGCGTAAACGTAAAAAAACAAACAGTACATACTCACCCGTCGGTGTCCTTCAGGTCCCTTGCCGTCTGCTTCCTGCTCTGAGTGCCGGCCGGAAAGTGAGAGCAGATCACAGCGGTGCTGCGATCTGCTCTCACTGTACGGCTCACTCAGAGCAGAAAGCAGACGGCAAGGGACCTGAAGGACACCGACGGGTGAGTATGTACGGTTTGTTTTTTTACGTTTACGCTGGTAACCAGGGTAAACATCGGGTTACTAAGCGCGGCCCTGCGCTTAGTTACCCGATGTTTACCCTGGTTACCCGGGGACTTCGGCATCGCTCCAGCGCCGTGATTGCAACGTGTGACCGCAGTCTACGACGCTGGAGCGATATTCATACGATCGCTGCGACGTCACGGATCGTGCCGTCGCAGCGATGAAAATTTCAATGTGTGACGGTACCCTTAAAGGGGTACTTATCTGTACTTGTTAGAAGGGTCCCTTGTCAATAAGCTGATTGCAAATAGCACCCATGCTGGGACCCCAGTAATCTTCTGTAATCTGTGAGGTAACCTGTCAGTGTCCAGCTTCCCTGCAGCGCCTCCACAGGAGAAAAAAAGCATTACACAGTGCCCATTCTGGACAAGTCCTCCAAAGCAAGAGGGTTTTTTTATTCAGGGAAGAGATATATTGAAATTGAAATGTGATGTTGTGGTCAGAGGCATGACATGTAGAGCAGGGTGTCTCGGGAACCATATTTGCCACTAGTATGATACTTGGCCGCTTGCTGGCTTGATGCTCTCTCTTTTTGAAGTTATCAAACTTCCATAATTACTAAATGTATAGAAATCTGAGACCCTATTTCGCTTCAGAATCCCAACATCTGCTAGACATGTGTTCAACAGACCACCCGGAGGTCCAGATGGCCCAAGCTGTCATTTTCAATCCGTCTAGATGTTTTGCTTTGACCAGGGGAAGAAACTTTTGTGAAACGACATAGCAGTTGGGATGTGCGGCTGTCCTGGTCTTGCTACTTTTAACCATTTGAGTTGCTGTAATTTTCTCTACTTAGGGTACCGTCACACAGTGCCATTTTCATCGCTACGACGGTACGATTCGTGACGTTCTAGCGATATCGTTACGATATCGTAGTGTCTGACACGCTACTGGGATCCGGAACCCCGCTGAGAATCGTACGTCGTAGCAGATCGTTTGAAACTTTATTTCGTCGTCTAGTGTCCCTCTGTGGCGGCATGATTGCATCGTGTGACACAGGTTGTATACGATGTGCGCACAGTAACCAACGGCTTCTACATCGCAAATACGTCATGAAATTATCGCTCCAGCGCCGTGTATTGCAACGTGTGACCGCAGTCTACGACGCTGGAGCGATAATCATCCGACGCTGCAACGTCACGAATCGTGCCGTCGTAGCGATGAAAATGGCACTGTGTGACGGTACCCTTACTGATTCTTTCATGGCACTTTACAATGCGACATAGGTATAGAACCATTGCTGGTCTTTGTAAATATTTGCTTCCATTTAGCCCTATAGAACAGTCTGACTATAAGTGGTTGTTGATTGGATTCCTCCCTTGCACTAAGCACTTTACATATTTGTTGGAACCCCTCATATTTTTATACCACTAAACAGGCAGACTGGATGTATTGGTATGTATGATAATGAATTATGCCTTCCATGAATTACATTCCCATGTCATTAGGATCTTGAATTGTATGGTTGACCCAGCCTCATTTTTGTGCACATCCCTCTTTGGAGGTTTATTCCCACCGTTTTTTTGTCTTACTCTTTTCTCTTCATGTTTTAACTTTATATTAATAAATCATGATTTTAGTATCTTTGCTGGAATAACTTTGTGTCCTTAGGCGGTAAAATGACGCTGTTTTTGGATAGTGTTGGTTCTACATTTAGAGGGTCTAGCCCCCCAGTTGTGTTCTTTGGACATATTTGACTGATAATGTCAATTCATGTATACAGTACCATAATTGGAGAAGGGTAAAAGTGGATCTCTAGGTATCTCTACATAAACACTAGGTGCAAATGTCCTGGATTTGCTAAACACTTTGGTCTTGTTGTAAAGTAGCAAGTAATAAATTTGCTCCTGTTTTGAAGAGGTGAAGCCATGGAGAGGAATAAGCTGGGAGAGCAGAGGTGATGACTTTAGAGGTAGCGTGGGTGACTCTGTTTTTTTGCAGCGCACCATAAAGACTGTACTCTTATATTTTAGGTTCCCCTGTTGCTGTTTTATCCATTCATCTAGTGCCAGCCTCATTACAAATGATTTATATAGTGATATATTCACGTCAGGCTGCCCCTGGAGGGGATAATGGATGATCAGTGAGACCTCCCCAATTTTTGTACTGGTGACTTATCCTAGGAAATTGGTGGACAGCCCCTTAAAGAGTAGATCTGCAGACTGGAGGCAGCTTTTTATTACAGCCTATAGTCTGTAAATGGAACACAGCAAGTAATACATTTGAAACAGTGGCATAGTTTATAGCTTATTGGTGGGCTGGCAAAAAATGTAGTGTCGTTTTGTTTCTTTTATTATTATTATTATTATTATTATTTGGTTGTTTTTTGTTTTTTTTAGATGATCTCTATAATCATGTTACCAAGTCATATTCGTGTCTCAGTTTTTTTCACATTTTCCTTAAACTTGCTAACCCAGACCTTTTGATATCCTCATTCTCATGACCATTTTTGCAAACTGTGTGGCATTAGGTGTCTACATCCCTTTCCCTGAAGATGACTCAAATGTATCAAACCATAATCTGGTAAGAAAATGTTTAACGTACAATCGTGTATTTATAGAAAGGAAGGGGAGACGCAATTGTGGACCCCCGACTCTGGTACAGACAGCTGAGGGAGGGCTGCCAGCAGGCGCGATATGCCGCAATCCCAGCTTATCCATGTTGTGTTTTTAAGAAAGGTCAGGCACGTTCTTACCCATCGCCGCAGGCAATCGTGTATTTAGGAAGACTAGTGCAAATGAAGATTGTAGTCGTAGAATGTTTTTTTCGTATGGGATCTCCTCCTTGAACAATTCCCAAGAAGAAGATTACAAGGTAAGAACCTACAGCAGTCGATGGGGAAACCTGCCAGTAAGTGTTCAAGTTTCCTATAACGCCGCCACATGGAAAATTGAACATTACACAGTGTCCATACACATTAAAGGGAATCTGTCACCAGGTTTTTGCCACCTAAACTTAGAGATGCTTGATTTAGGTGTAGAGACCCTGATTCCAGCAATGTGCCACTTACTGAACTACTTGATGTAGTTTTGATGAAATCACTGTATTATCAGCAGGAGATTATCGCTAGAGTACTAGTAAACCTGCTGCCATGTATTTCTCCATATTCATAAGCTTTGCATAACACCTTAAACATTGCTGGCATCAGGGTCTCTGCTCCTACATCATGCTTCTCTCAGATGGGGTAACAATAACCTGCTGACAGATTCACTTTAATAGCTTATTTAATGTAGGACAGGACAGATCCTCCAGAGTGAGACCTTATTTATAACCGTTCTCTGCTCTGATTGACAGATGAGAATCCCTTGCAGGAATAATAAATGTACCTACTGTATTATTTTATTCTTGCTACTAGGACTCATCTTTGTACGATGTCTGCCTGCACATCTATGGCGGAAATAGAAGGATCATCCACGTATTGACTTCAGATTTCTGCACAGAATTCATGCAAACTACAAATTGGGATTTGCAGTTGCAAAATCCGACAAGTGTGAACATTGCCCTATAGTAACAGTGTTCAGAGTACGTTCCCGTGTGCCGGATTTGCATATTTCCAATCCAAACCATATTTTACTATGTAGTATGACAAGTGAAGGGCACATGCCTTATGGCGCTCTTCTAATATTTCTCCAACTTGGGGTCCTTGGAAAAAAAATTGCACTTTTTCTTTGCAGAAATTGCATGTGAGTTGCGGAAACATGCACAGATTGTTTTCAGATCTGCACAGAAATCCATGTGGAATGTGACCGATTAACGTCATCTTGGTATATTAGACAGTCCTTTCTTCGCTGATTTGAGAGATGTCCCAGTCACACCAGCAAACTTCAGAAAAAATTGAGTTACGGACTCTGGAGAGGACTCTCTGAAGACTGACGGATATTCCTCCTTGCCCTTCTGATTTACTTGTTAAGCTCCTAGTGGTTATGGCTAATTTTAGACCGTTCAAACAGTAAGGAGTCTTAATCCAGAGTCATGGGCTTTTCCCTGGAGGAGGGGAAGGGGATCCCCTCTGTGTGAAGGACAGTATTGAGGCTGGAGCTGTGTTACACGTCATGGATTACTGACCACTAGTGGTGAGCCAACGTGCTTGTGTGTTAACCGAGTAACTTTGACATGCTCGAAAAATGTGTTGAGTCCCCACAGCTGTATGTCTTGCAGCTGGTCGAGAGCCAGTGTTGCAGCTGTCAAACAGCCACGAGACATGAAGCCACATGAACTCAAACATATTTTTTGATCACGCTACGGAAGACACTTAGCACCTGAGCATGCTTGGACAACACCTTATCTGAGTACGTTCACTCATCCCTACTTACCATCCATACTGTTAAAGCCACTTTACAATCAGTGGGAACTTGCCTTTTGGGACCTTCCTGATCCTGAAAATAAAGGGAACTATTTCAATACTGCTGCCCCTTACATTTTTACTGTGCAGGAAAACTTCAAGTGTATGGGGTTGGCTGAAGTTTTGTGGTCAAGTGTGAAAGGGCCACATTGATTAGTCCAAGTTTTGGCCCCTTCATTCTTCGGGCTAGTTGGGGGACCCATATATCAGTCCCACACTAATAAAGTGATGGCATATTTTAACCTGTGTATGTGTCATCACCAGTGAGAGGTAAAGGGAATAACATTAATCGTATCTAGTAATGGCGCCTGACATTAGTTAGTTAGGCAGCAAATGAACAGTCAGTTCTTGAACCTGATACAGTATATCGGAAGCAGGAAAATTGAGCAAGCATAAAGATCTGCGAGACATTGTCAATATGAGATGGGACACATTTTAAGTACCTAAATATTGACCCCTTTTTGTGGCAGTGATATTTTCTAATGACCTTGCCTTCTTATAATGTACACTTCTTGAAGGTAGGAATGGCTTGAAGAACTAGGTAATTATGTCTAAATTCTCCAGTTTTCAACCCAATTGGTCATCTGTTTGAGGTCAATCCATGGAGGCAGCAGCTCACGACTTGGTGCCGGTTACTCAAGGTACCTTCAGACGACTTATGGTGTTCATGCTTTAAACAGTTGTATGTGGACCTACACTTACGGCTAATCAGTATATCTATGGTCATAGATTTATTTATTATATTAGATTTAGTAAGGTTTGTTCCTGCCACATTTATATCCTGAAGTTTAGTGTCGGTACACAATTGTTACGTAAGTGCATGTAGCATATATAGATGCATTGATGTCTCTGTCCCATGTAATGATGGTGTTCAATTATCCCAGGAACAAGTGGAGTATATTTTCCTCATCATCTTCACCGTTGAAAGCTTCCTGAAGATCATTGCCTATGGACTGGTCCTGCACCCTAGTGCCTATATCAGAAATGGATGGAATCTCTTAGATTTTGTCATTGTAGTTATTGGGTAAGCTCTTATACTTACATCTAATCCTGATATTGCTCCTCTTCCCAATTCTCGCCAACATTTTTAAGACTGGGGCTGGACAGCAACCTTTGCAATGACACATTTCCCCTTTTTGTGTTGCCGAAGATCATAGCACGGTGATGTGGTAGTTTTAACCTGCAAGTTATCGCAGCCACAACAAGCAATCTGCAAGTAATCCAAACATGCTAAACTTTTTGTGACTTTTCGCTGCTGTCTTTCTTTCATTATGTCTCCTCGCGATACTGAGATCATTGGCCTCGTGATCTATGTTGTGGCCAAAATTGTCATGCAGTCCCAGCTTAAATCTGACAACCCAAGACACAGTGAGCAGATTGTGTGGTACTGTTGCATTAGTCTAATGTTTTTCCATTACTTTAATTTACAGGCTTTTCAGTGTAATTCTAGAACAATTTTCACACAAGCAAGGAGATGCGCATCACATGAGTGGAAAGCCAGGAGGTTTTGATGTCAAAGCTCTGAGAGCATTTCGTGTACTGAGGCCTCTGCGACTTGTATCCGGTGTCCCAAGTAAGGAAAATAATCACATTATATTGCTGTGATATATTTAACGAATACCTGTTGTTTGGTGACTGTTCAGAATAAGCTGTTATGTGGACATACATGAGGAATAACACTATTACTAGCCTTTATATGACTTGTATTCTTAATTTTTCACCGGTTTTCCTCTTGTAATAATGGTGGGTGTGGAATCTCTGTGCCACGGGCCGGGCTTACTCTGCAGGGGCGTGACTAAGTGTCTACCAAGTATTCACTAGAGCCTCTGATAGGGAGGATAGGCTGGGCCGCTGCTAGACACCGTGTACTACTCCAGAGCAGTCCACGGGACAATAGCAGCTGACCAGAGGGTCAGAGACTCGGGTACGGGGTGCATGTGGGCGAGACAAATCCATAGTCAAACATTCCAAGGTCGTGGGCAGGCAGCACAAGTTCAGAATCTGTAGCAAGGTCAGGAGCAAAGAGATCAGGATAAGCGAGAAGGCTAGCGGGGTGAGAAATAGGTGAGACAAAACAGGAATACGCCAATACAGGAAGCTAAAGACCGAGCTATTAAAACCTAAGTTCAGGCATGGACTGGAAGGTGCAGACGCCTCAGAGCTATGGTCAGGTACTGGGAGGAGCATAGCAAAACACGCCGTGAGTCGGACAACGGTTAAGTGTGTTAGTGGCCAGCGTAACAGTCTCCTCCTCCTTATCCCCCTCCCTATTTTTGTCACACCCACTGAGAAATCTTTTAAGGACGGTAGGGACACAGATGTTCTCCTCAGGCTCCCAAGATCTATATTCTGGGCCAAATCCCTTCCAATCAACCAAATAGAATGTATTCCCTCGGACCCTCTTGGAATCCAGAATGTCTTTCACCTCGAACACATCTGAAGGTCTCTCAGAAACAGAAGTAGAGACATGGACCTTGGAGAAGCGATTCAGAATCACTGGCTTCAAGAGAGAGATGTGGAAAGAGTTTGGGATCCTTAGATTTGGCAGCAGTAGAAGACTGTAGGTCAACTGATTGAGTTGTCTGGTGATTTAGAACTGACCAAGATACTGAGGAGCAAACTTGTAGGAAGGCACCTTCAGGTGAGCATTCCACAAAGATAACCAAACCTTATCTCCAGGTAGGTAGTGATGCCGCGAACCTCTCTGAGTGTTATCTGAGCATGCTCTTGTGCTAACTGAGTGACTTTGTGTTAGGGCTAGCGGAACGCACCGAGTAAATAGAGATGTTTTTATTGATATTAGTGCATTCGCAGCCCGAGGTCCACCGTGCAGGAGTACCTGCTGCTTGCAAACGGCGGCACTATATGGCGGTATGGACTAACTCAGTTAATTCACCGAGTAGCCATGAAAGCAAAGCACTGTGCCCTGTTAGACTTCACAGAGGCACAGGCTAACTGCCCAAACAGAGAACAGTCAGTGGTCACGCATGCACACAAACTCCTCGCCGGAGGTGCCAGCATTCTAGGGGCTGATTTCAGCCGGGTCCCTGAACACACTCTCACATGACCACACTGGCGCAAAGCACATAACAAAGAACAATACTAGCGCATGGCCGTGCGGCCATGCGAGCCTTAAATAGTTGCAGCACGTACAGGACCTTCCTAGAAGGACCAATGAGAGGCTGCCACAGAGAGTGAGCACCTACAGGACCTTCCTGAAGGACCAATGGCCTTAGCTGCAGTATCTGATCATGTGACCCTCGATCTCCACTGAGAGATCTTACTCTGGGCATGCTCAGAACGAGAAAAGCAGGACTTAGTCCCAGAAGCGTCTGCTCGCCGCTGCCCAGCACTGACTTCAATGGCCGAAGCAGGAAAGGCAGCAGTAACTCTTTGTACAGAGTCAGACTGAGCGAGACGCTGGAGCCGACGTCTCCGCTGAGCAGACTCCACTGCGGCAGGAGAAGAATGGGAGACCGCAGCTGAGATCGCCCGAGATTCCCCCTGTGCAGAGGCGGGAACTCGACAACTAACACTTCGGCATACTTGAAAAATATGTTCGAGTTCCTGCAGCTGCGCCTGCAACACGTGCAGTGATTGCCTAACAAACAGGCAGTCCCTCCACGTGTTGCAGCTGTCAAACAGCTATGAGACATGCAGGCCCGTGGACTCGAACATATTTTTCCATCACGCCGCCGAAGACACTTGGTTAGCACCTGAGCATGCTTGGATAACACCTTATCCGAGCCAGTTAGCTCATCACTACTAACCATCCATACTGTTATAGGGACTCTCACGGGGTTACCGCGACAGTGTGGAGCCAGAAGCACTACTCCTTCATTTTAAATGGGTTTATTTCTTCTGGCAGAACAGGGGTTAGTCGGCCATGTTGGAAATTACTGTGATCACAGCTGTGCTTGGTTAGCCACTCCATTTCCAATTACAATCTGGGCTCTGTTAACTAATTCTCGTCAGAGCTAGCATTTGCTGCATGGCTAATGGTGGGAGAGGAGTTAAAGAGAGTTGAAGGAGTTATTCGTGACTGTTGCTTGATTTGTATGCGTGGTAATTCCTTATCCTTCTCCTTTTTTGTTTATTCTCCTTCCTTCACACCCCAGTGCATTCCTCTGTTACATGTGAGTGAATATTTTGTATGCCTGGAGTTTTCTGTTAACCCCCTGTCCGTGTTTCCTTGTTTGTTGGGTTGGTATATTACGGTGCACAGTAGCACCCCCTCTTCCCTAGGTGTGGGAGAACAGATGGAGGGCTATCTTAGGAGATAAGGCATGGTCGAAGACCCCAACATCTTAGCCATCTGAGGTATCCCAGGGAGCAGGGCGAGCTAGGGTGCCCCCTAGTGTTAGGTACAGGAAAGGAGCCCCTGGTACCGGGTCACCCGACAGCTGGGGGAGCTTGAGAGGTGGCGAACCTCTCTTCCTGTCCGCATGAGTCTTCATTGGAGACATGGCCTTATGGAGAGAGACCCAAGCTTGCTACCAGATCTAGAGGAAGTTGCCAAAAGAAGAATCAGTGACTGGTAACCCGGAAGAAGCAGACATAGGAGAAGGCACTTGAGGATGCAAGAATGGAGATGCTCCGGGAGACTCCTTAACTTGGTTGTTGTAGGAGAGCTCTTCCCAGGGGAGTAATTGTACCCAGTCATCATGGCGGAAGAAATAAAGTGGTGAAGATAGTTTTCAAGGACCTCGTTAACCTGTTTTATTTGTCCATTGATCTGTGGATGGTACGCGGAGGAGAAATCCAGCTGGACATTCAGCAGCTTGCAAAGAGCCCTCCACAATTTAGATGTAAACTGGTCTCCATGGGCAGAGACAATGTGGAGAGGAAGACCATGGAGACAAAACACATATTGGAAGAACTGTGTTGCAAGCTTGGGAGCAGAAAAGGCAAGCTAACCAAGAGAATAAAGTGAGTCATCTTAGAGAATCAGTCCACCATGACCTGGATGCTGTTTCTACCCTCAGAGACAGGCATGTCTGTGATGAAATCCATTGCGATATGTTGCCGGGGGACAGAAGGAACCGGCTGAGTTTGAAGGAGACCAGCAGACTTGTTCCTCAGAGACTTGTTCTTGGTGCACTCCGGACAAGCGGTCACAAAGCCCGAACATTCTTGGCCAGTGAGGACCACCAAAAGCGGCAAGCAATTAGCTCAGTAGACTTACATACACGCACATGGCCAGCTAGCTTGGATTCCTGTCCCCAGGACAGTATTGTCTTTCTCTTAATAGTAGGAACAAAGATTTTCCCAGGAGGAATGTCTTTCAGGAAAGACAGGGGCTGCATGAAAAATCCTGTTCGGGTCTATGATGTGCTGAGCCTCCTCCACGGAATCAGTCATGTCAAAAGATTGAGACAAACATTCTTGCCTGCTGGATGGAAGTGTAGCTAAAAATTAAAAGGAACGAAGAAGAGTGCCCACCTGGCTTGACAAGGACCGTTGGGTGATAGCAGAAAAGGTTAAGTTCCTAGGATCAGTGTATATTATTACTGGAGAGCTGGCGCATTCAAGTAGATTACACCATTCATCCTAGTGCCATCTTAATGTGCAGAAGTTTGTGATCCCCATTAAAGTAATTCCATTCAGCCGGTGAGAGCAATTTATGAAAGAACCCACAAGAGAAATATTTCCCAGAAGAAGATCTTTGCAGAAGAACTGCCTCAGCACCCATAAATGCAAAGGGACACAACCAATGAGGATAACGGATAGATATGTAAATAGAGGTCTGAACAGTGTCCAAACAAAATAGAAGACCCTAAATCCTAATAGGTGGCCCCACATAGAAGGTCTCCCCAGGTGTGTATCAAAACAATGAAGTTATATATCTGAATGCAAATGGTCATAGACAGAGATGAGTGGTCTGGTGATTCGCCCTCGCCCGACGCGCGTTTCGCCCTTAGCTTCTTCCTATTATTAGAATTTAGGGTCTTCTATTTTTTTGGACACTGTTTAGACCTCTATTTATATATCTACCAATTATCCTCATTGGTTGTGTCCCTTTACATTTATGGGAAAATGCTTTAAGGTGTGTACATATTAATTACATCTACTTAATTATCTACAGTACAGACCAAAAGTTTGGACACACCTTCTCATTTAAAGATTTTTCTGTATTTTCATGACTATAAAAATTGTAAATTCACACTGAAGGCATCAAAACTATGAATTAACACATGTGGAATTATATACTTAACAACAAAGTGTGAAACAACTGAAAATATCTATATATATAATTGTCTAAGGGGTACTTCCGTCTTTCTGTCCTCAACTTCCGTAACGGAAATCCCATGTCACTGATTGGTCTCGCCAGCTGCCTGTCATGGCTGCTGCGACCAATCAGCGACGGGCACAGTCCGATTAGTCCCTCCCTTCTCCCCTGCAGTCAGTGCCCGGCGCCCACTCCATAATCCCCTCCGGTCAACGCTCACACAGGGTTAATGCCAGTGGTAACGGACCGCGTTATGCCATGGGTAATGCACTCCGTTACCGCTGCTATTAACCCTGTGTGTCCCCAACTTTTTACTATTGATGCTGCCTATGCAGCATCAATAGTAAAAAGATCTAATGTTAAAAATAAAAAAAAAATAAAAACCTGCTATTCTCACCTTCCGTCGTCCGTCGATGCGCTCGCGCCTGCCACCATCTTCCGTTCCCTGAGATGCATTGCGAAATTACCCTGAAGACTTAGCGGTCTCGTGAGACCGCTAAGTCATCTGGGTAATTTCGCAATGCATCCTGGGAACGGAAGATGGCGGCAGCTGAGCGCGCATCGCCAGAGCTTCGCTGGATCCCGGCGGGTGAGAATATAACTATTTTTTATTTTAATTATTTTTTTTAACAGGGATATGGTGCCCACACTGCTGTATACTACGTGGGCTGTGTTATATACCGTGTGGCTGCTATATACTACATGGGCAGTGTTAGATCCTGCGTGGGCTGTGTTATATACTGCGTGGGCTGTGTTATATACCGCGTGGCTGCTATATACTATATGGGCAGTGTTATATACTGCGTGGGCTGTGTCATATACTGCGTGGACTGTGCTATATACTACGTGCCCTGTGTTATATACTGCGTGGCCTGTGTTATATACTACATCGCCTGTGTGCCTGTGTTATATACTGCGTGGCTGCTATATACTGCGTGGGCTGTGTTATATAGTACGTGGGCTGTGTTATATACTGTTTGGGCTGTGTTATATACTGCGTGGCCACTGTTATATACTGCGTGGCCTGTAATGCATTGGCTATTCTACAATATGTATGTATGTATATAGCAGCCACATAGTATATAGCACAGGCCACGTAGTATTTGTCTGCTATATACTACATGGCTCCTATATACTACGTGGCCTGTGTTCTATACTATGTGGCTGCTATATACATACATACATAAATATTCTAGAATACCCGATGCGTTAGAATCAGGCCACCATCTAGTGTCTTATTTTCTAGGTTCTTCAAAGTAGCCACCTTTTGCTTTGATGACTGCTTTGCACACTCTTGGCATTCTCTTGATGAGCTTCAAGAGGTAGTCACTGGAAATGGTTTTCACTTCACAGGTGTGCCCTGTCAGGTTTAATAAGTGGGATTTCTTGCCTTATAAATGGGGTTGGGACCATCAGTTGTGTAGAGCAGAAGTCTGGTGGATATGCAGCGCCCCAGGGTCCTGGTCATTGCAGTAATATCATTCTCCTCTAGGGGGGGGGGGGGAGTGATGTTACGTTTGGAGGCAATAAAGGAGATCTCTTTACCAGGTAACACAAACATACAACACATTTCGTACTCCAGTCCACCAGGGGGAGCTATACTCCTATTTAAATAAGACACTCTTCACAATTAGGTAAAACTGGTGGTCTGGATAGGAAGTTAGTCAGATGCTGTCTGGGCTTCTCCCAGTGAGTTGCTGCCTGAGCTCCGCTCAGGGAGTTGGTCCCTGACAGGGGTGGGATCCTGTCAGAGGCCTAGACAGAAGGCCACGGAGCTGCGCCTGCCCCACGTGCAGCAGCTTCCTAAGAAAGAGACATTGAAGGAGAACTGTATTGTAGAGAGGGTGAAGAAGTCATAGTGTAATAATTATAGGGGATAACTCAGGAGATTCTTTGCGTGGAACAAGACAACTACAGGACACAGTTTTATAAGTGGTAAAGTCTATATTATCACACGGTGATTCAAACAGGTGTAGAGAGAAACTCAACTCCACAACACATGGTGCAAATAATAAACGCAGCTTAGCAGTCTTCAGAGAAAAATGCAATCAAGCAGAAAGTCTATGAAGCACAGTTATTCTTGATGATACTTGACACCAATAAATCCTTGTCTTAGTCCAGATACAGATAGATATGCTTATAGGCAGTTCAAATCATATCTTAGCTCAACCAGGGAGGCCTGGTTAATAGTCTCAGGTTATAGCAAAGCAGTAGCAGCTTACATGTCCAGCAAATGCAGATGAAGTAAACACGAGCAGCAGATGAAGGAGGATTACTGGAAACTTGTGTATGCAGCAGGAACTCAGAGCAGAGTAGCAGGATCACCACACAGGTTCACAGGAGCAGGTGTATAGCCAGGGAGTAATCAGAGGTCAGGAGCTGGATGCAAGGCAGAATACTCTAGCACAGACTAAAGGCTGGGGTGGAGTTATATAGCAGGAAGACACAGTGCACATGAGACCAAAGACGCCATCTTGGAAAAGGGCAGTAATGCACAAAAGGTAATCAAAATGTTCAGAGTCCTGACATTACTCCCTCCTTAGAAGCGGCCTCAGGACGATCCTGGACCTGGTTTCTCAGGGAATCTCTGATGAAAACGAGAAATCTTCTGTTGGGCATTGATGTTTTCCACAGGTTCCCAAGAGTCTTCCTCAGGGGGATATCCCTGCCATCTTATCAGATATTGGAGCCGATTCCTGCGAATCCTGGAATCAATAATTTCCTCCAACACAAATTGTTCTTGCCCATCAATCACCACAGGCTGTGGAGGTGGCACAAAACGTCCCTGGAAGGTATTAGGAGATACAGGCTTTAGTAAAGATACATGAAAAATTGGGTGTACCATCATTGTCCTAGGCAGCTTCAGCCGGCAGGCCACAGAGCTCACAATACCGTTGATCTTGAAAGGGCCAATGAATTTCTGTCCAAATTTTTGTGAAGGAACGTTTAACTTCAGATTCTTAGTTGCTAACCACACGGAATCGCCGACCTTGAACATGGGTGCAGGTTTAAGGAATCTATCAGCCGATCTCTTATAACGTTCTTGAGCTGTGGTCAGGGATTCCTTCAGAACCTCCAGATTTTGTCTCATCGCAGTCAGCCTTTCCTCCACTGCCGGAACCGGAGAATTAATTGGAGACCTAGGTAAAATACACGGATGATAACCCAGATTGGCAAAGAAAGGTGTAAATTTAGTGGAGGCGCTCTGAGAATTATTATATGAAAATTCGGCTAACGGCAACAACTCTAACCAATCATCCTGGAGATGGCTGACATAGCATCTTAGATATTGTTCCAGCGTCTGGTTGGTATGCTCAGTCTGACCATTTGTCTGGGGATGGTAATCAGAAGAGAGAAAGACATTAATATTGAGTGCAGAGCAAAACCCCTTCCAGAATCTTGAAGTGAACTGTACTCCACGGTCAGAGATGATCTCATCCGGAACCCCGTGCAACCGAAAGACATTCTGTATAACCAAGTTCACTGTATCTTTAGCTGAGGGGAGGCCGGTGCACGGAACAAAATGAGCAGCTTTAGTCAGGCGATCAACTACCACCATGATTGTATTCATGCCCCCTGATGTAGGCAGCTCCACAATAAAGTCCATTGATATAGACCCCCAAGGGCGGGACGGAACGGGTAATGGTTGTAGAAGACCCGTAGGTGCCACATGAGG
This sequence comes from Ranitomeya variabilis, assembly GCF_051348905.1. Classification (NCBI taxonomy): domain Eukaryota; kingdom Metazoa; phylum Chordata; class Amphibia; order Anura; family Dendrobatidae; genus Ranitomeya; species Ranitomeya variabilis. The sequence goes on from NC_135233.1 coordinate 227,442,911, forward strand.
AGTCTTCAGAGAAAAATGCAATCAAGCAGAAAGTCTATGAAGCACAGTTATTCTTGATGATACTTGACGCGAATAAATCCTTGTCTTAGTCCAGACACAGATAGATATGCTTATATGCAGTTCAAATCATGTCTTAGCTCAACCAGGGAGGCCTGGTTAATAGTCTCAGGTTATAGCAAAGCAGCAGCAGCTTACATGTCCAGCAAATGCAGATGAAGTAAACACGAGCAGCAGATGAAGGAGGATTACTGGAAACTTGTGTATGCAGCAGGAACTCAGAGCAGAGTAGCAGGATCACCACACAGGTTCACAGGAGCAGGTGTATAGCCAGGGAGTAATCAGAGTTCAGGAGCTGGATGCAAGGCAGAATACTCTAGCACAGACTGAAGGCTGGGGTGGAGTTTTATAGCAGGAAGACACAGTGCACATGAGACCAAAGACGCCATCTTGGAAGAGGGCAGTAATGCACAAAAGGTAAAAAATGTTCAGAGCCCTGACACATAGCAAAAGGAGAGGAAACCAGAAGGAGTTCTGCCCTGCACAGGCTGCCTCCTTCTGAGGCGCAGGATCCCGGTAGCCGGAACACCGAGGGAGTAAGGATCTCTACACTTTACTCCAGAGACCGGCAGGACAGCTAATTCTACATTACCTGCCCGCCCTATACCCAGGAGGCAAGGTGGCACCCACGAGAGGCTGGGGCATGATAGAGTCCCTGTAAAAAGCCTCATGCCACCAGTCATACGAGTTTGTCCTATCCATCCGGGGGACAGAGAGAGACATAACACCTAGAACATCTACAACAGTTGTGAGGACCTTATGAGAAGCTTAGCAGTAAGGTACTACAACACACGGCGCTAGAGGAAGGCTACTGATTTCCACCTGGATAAGGGGACTCTGGATTTGCCTTCAGACCAGCCGGACTCTGCCTGCCCTGTGATCTGGTGCTCTGGACTGTGGATGCTGAAGCCTTCAGTAAAAAGGTAAAGAGACTGCAACCTTGTGTCCTCGTTCTTCACTGCGCCTTTCACCATCCACCATCTTACACACTGGGAAGCCCTGGGGACACACTTCACCTGTGGGAAGGTATACCATTTAGCTGCCATAACATCACTCCAGCGGACCCCTAAGCAGCGTCAGTCACCCTGACCGAATACCACAGGTGGCGTCACGAACATTCCCTTTAAAGACCTTTCCCCCCTTAACAGCAGCTCAGATTAGAGGCCAGGTCAATGCCACACAGAGTTCTAGCAGCAGACACATCTCTACAACAACTGTTAAGAGGAGACTTTGTGCAGCAGGCCTTCATGGTTAAATAGCTGCTAGGAAACCACTGCTAAGGACAGGCAACAAGCAGAAGAGACTTGTTTTGGCTAAAGAACACAAGGAATGGACATTAGACCAGTGGAAATCTGTGCTTTGGTCTGATGGGTCCAAATTTGAGATCTTTGGTTCCAACCACTGTGTCTTTGTGCGATGCAGAAAAGGTGAACGGATGGACTCTACATGCCTGGTTCACACCATGAAGCATGGAGGATCAGGAGGTGTGGGGGTGCTTTGCTGGTGACACTGTTGAGGATTTATTCAAAATTGAAGGCATACTGAACCAGCATGGCTACCACAGCATCTTGCAGCGGCATGCTATTCCATCTGGTTTGTGTTTAGTTGGACCATCATTTATTTTTCAACAGGACAATGACCCCAAACACATCTCCAGGCTGTGTAAGGGTTATTTGACCAAGAAGGAGAGTGATGGGGTGCTACGCCAGATGACCTGGCCTCCACAGTCACCAGACCTGAACCCAATCGAGATGGTTTGGGGTGAGCTGGACCGCAGAGTGAAGGCAAAAGGGCCAACAAGTGCTAAGCATCTCTGGGAACTCCTTCAAGATTGCTGGAAGACCATTTCCGGTGACTACCTCTTGAAGATCATCAAGAGAATGCCAAGAGTGTGCAAAGCAGTCATCAAAGCAAAAGGTGGCTACTTTGAAGAAGCTAGAATATAAGACATAATTTCAGTTGTTTCACACTTTTTTGTTAAGTATATAATTCCACTTGTGTTAATTCATAGTTTTGATGATTTCAGTGTGAATGTACAATTTTCGTAGTCATAAAATACAGAAAAATCTTTAAATAAGAAGGTGTGTCCAAAATGTTGGTCTGTACTGTATATACATACATATATATATATATATATATATATATATATATATATATATATATATATATATATATATGTATATATATATATATATATTGTAAATAGATAGATATATTTATATAGATATAAAGTTGTCTTTTTTGAAGATGTAAAACATTAAAAGAAATCCTGAAATCTTAAGACGTTCACTCTTTCCTCTATTGGTATTCAGCTTTCATACTATCTACAGTTGTATCCCATGTGGATAATTGATTTTCTCACAGAATTCATGGCCAGAGCCGTCCTAGATTTGCTTCTAATTGCATGAGCAACTGATATCTCTTTGTAATTTCCCATTTTTTTTCTGTGTATGCACAGATATTCCTTAGGCTACATGCACATGTCCTGTGTGGTAGTACTGGTCTGCAGTACATTAGATGCCTTATGTACGGAGCAATTCTCTACTACAGTCAGTTCATTTACAAGAGAATAGCTCTGTTCATATGGAATCCTACGAAATGTGGCTTAATTTTTTTGGGGGGTGAATTCCAAAATATCTAAGAGAAATAAACTCTGCATCCCTCCATATGAAATTGAAGAGCTCCCATGTACCTCTATATTTGCCCTATTACATCTGTGTACAGAATATAGCCATATTACAGTGTAATTGAACTTTCAGAAAACTTTTGACATGCCACAGCTTTGGATCACGGGTGTCGGGTGCCAAGATCCCCACTAAATCAGTAAAACAAAGGGGCAGAAGCTCTCAGTTGCTCTCTTTTGAGACTGAATTGAATTACTATTTAGCCCGTCTCTAAAGAAAGCAGCTTTTTAGTGATCGGTGGGTGTCTGATGTACCTCTGTGACATGTCAAAAGTTTTTTAAAAGTGTATTTAGCATATGCAGACAGAAATGCGCCTATATTAACCTCACAGATCAGATTTCCCATCGTCATATTAAGGATCATATAGCAGAATATTGTCTGTCGTATGACGGAGAATTGTCGAGGCGGCTGATCATATGGATTTGTTAAGAAAAAAGCTCCTAATTAAAAATCTAGGCTTGGCTGCATTGTACGGTACCATATCCACCCCTGAGCTCTGCACTCAGGCCCTGAATGATCAGATATACAGTATTCGCTCGCAGCTCATGGCGGTCTCAGTCCAGTGCACGTTATTTGTGCCGCATTATAGGAACAGATGAATTTGTTTAGAGAGCCACTTTGAGTCTCATTAATAGCGTGAGTCAATGCGAGCCGCTCATGAAGATCGCAGATGGATGCTACTCAGAGGCAGCTTTTCACAATCATGGCCTGCTGCAGTCTAATTTATTGCACATAGTCTTTCCATTTTTTACATACCAGTTCCATTTTCCGTTCCCTGTACGCCCCTAGATTTCATAACAGCTGACGTAAGGTTACATTGCACTATGTTGTGTGTATCGAATTCTCGTAACTTTACTTTTGCCCTGATTTACAGCTATTATATATTTTTCTCTTTCTTGCAGGTTTGCACATTGTGTTAAACTCTATAATGAAAGCGATGGTGCCCCTGCTTCACATTGCACTGCTGGTATTATTTGTCATCATCATTTATGCCATCATTGGGCTGGAGCTTTTCATCGGACGGATGCACAAGACCTGCTTTTACCTCGGATCAGGTATTTTATGCGGAAAGAGAATAGATTTTTATTAAGCAATCGAGGTGTAATTTTTATAACTTATTACGTGGATTAAATTGCTTTATGTCTGCTTCCCATAATTTAAATGTGGACGTAGCAGCTCTGGAAGCTGGAACAACTGGAGAAATGTGGTATTATATGGCGCCTATGTACACTGATGTAATATATGGCTACAGCTCTGCACTCTGATTAAGGGCTCATTCAGACGTCCGATTTTCTCGTACAAGTGCTTTTTTACGGATAGCACTCATACCTGTGATAGTCTATGGGGTTGTTCATATATTGATTTTTCACAGTCCGAGCGGTCCGCAGAAAATCACGGACACACGTCCAATTTTCATCCAAGGGTCAGATCAAAATCGGCAGTGCAAGTCTTTGAAAAAATCGTACCGAACTGGGATGTCATCCAAGTGTGATCCAATTTTCATGGACTGCGGTAAAGGAGAAAGAAGGTGGAGTAACTTGGTATTTTTTTCACCAGGTACGAGAACAACTGATGACACTTAGACTTTTTTCGTACATGAGAAATTCAGTCGTCTGAATGTGACCTGATGCCCCATTCATACATCTGCGTGTCACAGTCCCATGAAAAAAACGGAGAACAAATAGGAGTTTTGTATAAAAAAATAATAATTCAAGGTTCTTTTAGTACAATCAATCACTTATGGTGACCTAAGGGAATGTCTATGTGAAAGTCCACCAGTTCTATAAAGCGTCTAACCATTACATATGCCCGGCATGGTGGACATAGAAAGGGGAACCAAAGGAGACCTTGAATTATTAGAATGAGGGATTTGTCTTCTGGGACATTAAAAAGAGGGTGTTGTCCTCACCAAAATTACTTCACTACCGTGCTGATATAATGATGAATTTACTGTTGTACTGAGTGCCATTAATATCTGGTGTCTTTGATCATAGCACATCCATCACTTTGTTTGTGTGTTTTTAAATTGTTTGTATTGGTATAAATAAAGCTTTTTTCATTTTTTATACAAAACTCCTATTTGTTCTCTGGTTTTTCATATAGCCAATTAATGGAGTTGTACGAATTAATTCAGTGACTAACAGGGGTCACAATATGAATCTGGAAATTGTTATACTAGTGTCACAGTCCTAGTACAGACCATTATTTACGGACTGGCCACAAGTCCCTTGACCCAAACTTAATATTCTCATTTATGCTTATGAGCCTATCGAGTTCAGGTCAGGGGACTCGCAGCCAGTCCTTGAGTTACAGTCCATACTTGGACTTTGGTATGCAGATGTGTAAATGCAACCTAATAGAGAGACATACAGCATGAGCAGGGAGTATCCTAATAATATTTTGAGAAAATGTATAAAGGCCCCAATACGCATTGGATTAAAGTTGATAGAACTCGTCAACTCAAATTTTGGAAGGACTAGCCGATGATCTACAGTGTTTGGATATTGCCTGAATCTTCCCCAATAACATTGGGAGGGGATACCGAGGTCTAACAGCAGCTTCCTCCCCTGTCCACATTGAAAAATACTTGGTCGAGCTTGGTGTTCATATTTATAGGGGAGCTGGAAGAATTAGCTGTAGGCCAAATACTGTAAGTGTTCAGCCCACAGCTTTCAAAGGTGTATGGAGACCTTAAAAATGACTTCCCAGGTTTCCCAAAGCCCCCAAACTACCACCAGTGTCATAAAGACCCATGTTTTATGATAAAACTCTACTGCTATGAGCAATAAAAATACTTTTTTTCATTATATGCTAATTAGCCACTACTAGTCTAGTGGAGCGTCTATTCCCTTGGACTGGTCCGAGCCTCGGGTGTTGCAATCTTGCCCACTCGGCGTGATTGACATCTTCTTCACTGTCCTCCATCATAGCTTCTGTGCAGTACATTGTGCCCTGACTATGGCTCTTTAGGATACTGGTGTCAGTTTGGGGGGCTTTGGGAACCTGACAGATTATCTTAAATAAGCAATAGATAGAAAAGATCCTGAAAACTTCCCAGATGGTTAGTATTGATAACTTCGAGAGCTGAGGAAGAAGATTCACAGGACTTTGGTCTAGCATACACATCGGTAATCGATGGAAGCCAAACAAGGACAATGTGATCTTCCTTGACAGGCAGTCCGATGCCAACATCATGGGAGCCTTTTGTGATTAGTCCCCCACCAATAGGGTGAGGCCTAGTCACTGGGGGCCCTAAGAATCACAGGATGTTGGCATTCGTGTGCCAAGCAAGGAGGTTCGCAGATCCCTAGTCTGGCTGTCTCAGAGTACTGACATGGATGAGGGCGAGGGTTCTGCAAATCTTTTCGATCAACTCTAATAACTAATGTGGCAATACAATATTAGCATTTTTGCCAGATCAGACTACACTCCACTATTTCCATTTGACTTAGACTGGGGGCCGGAAAACCTCAATTCTTGTGACTGTCGGCCGTCCTAGAAGTGATCAGTGAAAATTGTAGGGAGGTCTTCTGCATCTCAGAACCATTTCAATACAGATGCGTTCTGCCTGAGATAGGTAACTATCACCGTAATACTATGCCATGTGGAGGCACAATATGGCAGCACATAGAGCGGACAGAGTGGCTATGACTCCCTAGTGCAGTGTCTCCATATGCCAAGTTCATACTCTATGCTCACGACTGCCACATACCGTACATGACGTCTTACTGCGTGCTGACTGGCAGATTCTTGCACAGTGACATGTAAGAGCGATCCAGCTGTAAGGAAGGTTCACTTCTCCTACTATATTGGTGTCATTAACCATGGCGGGGAAGATCTGGGATCTCATTTAGTCATGTTTCAGACCAGCAGCTCTGTAAAGATTAGTGTATCTGAGTTCACAGAAAACCGAAGGAATGATTTCATCTGACTTAAGCTGTAGAACAGCCTGCGATCACCATATGTTTCTCCCCACAGCAGGCGCTCAAGGCCGGCTACAGATCTCATTACACTGCAGACTCTGTGCTATTCCTTGGTGTGACGCTTCAGTCCTGTGTGCGACAGCCACTAACTACCATCTAAAGTGTCAGACATGACTGGGGTCATTCATTGTAGATTTTGTCTTTCCAGCCCTCATGGATGATCCTGTCATAACACATGATCAGGCTCGGACTGGCCCACAGGGTAACAGGGGAATCCCCCGGTGGGCCCCTGTGCAGATCTGGGCCCCCAACCCCACTATGTAGGCAATAATAGGCATAATTCATTTGACTCACTCTGTACAGAAAAAAACAGCATCTCATCATTCATTTACCAAACTACCCAGTTTATTATTATATAGAGATATAGGTAAATTTGTGAACGAAGGTAGCATAATATTTGTATGCAGGTGAATAGTGGCCCCCCAAAGTCAGTTACTGGTGGGCCCTCGGCACCCCAGTCCAACACTGCACATGAGGATGACAGGAGTCGTAGCTGTAGAAGAGCAGATGAGTCCAGGACCTGTGAACGCTGCTTTGCAAATTGAATCGCTATTTTTCACTGTTTAATATAATTGCAGGAAAAGCTTCACATTTTTGCTGCAGTTTATCCCCAATTTTTAATGCATTTTTTTTATATATGTAATTAAAAAAAAGTAACAGTCAAAAGTCTGCTCATGAACATAGCCAAAAAGAGAAAAGTCACATTGGTCAATATGGCAGTTATCATGAGATTGGAACACTCAGGCTATGTGCATGCAGGCGGTACATAAAGACCACAAAAAGAGTATAATCCTTGAATAAACTTTTTATTAAGTGACATAAATGGCAAAAAGTCACAAACAATAGATAAAAATAAACTACTGGATACCACAAGTCAAAGGGAGCACTGTGACCAGCAAAAGACCAAAGCCTAAGTAAACACTATCACTCAATGCCTCTCAAATGTTAATGTGCAAAATATAGATATAATAGTCTATGCAAAAAGCTGTGGTTTAAATAGCATCATTCCATTTATAACTAAAGTGCATAGTGCATCATGTCCAAAATGGACTATTATTGAGAATGCATAAACCAAGCATAAACGAGAGGTAAGCTATACTTATTAGGCAGGCATGGTGCTGGTGCTCAATAATATTCCATTTTGGACATGATGCACTATGCACTTTAGTTATAAATGAAATGCTGCTATTTAAACCACAGCTTTTTGCATAGACTATTATATCTATATTTTGCACATTAACATTTGAGAGGCATTAAGTGATAGTGTTTACTTAAGCTTTGGTCTTTTGCTGGTCACAGTGCTCCCTTTGACTTGTGGTATCCAGTAGTTTCTTTTTATCTATTGTTTGTGACTTTTTGCCATTTATGTCACTTAATAAAAAGTTTATTCAAGGATTATACTCTTTTTGTGGTCTTTATGTACCACCTTTTGATATGTTGAAACGTATTTGAGTTTTTTGTCCTACTTGATTTTTCTGGGGCATTTGTGTTTTGTTAAGAGTATATGTGCACACAGGGTCTTTTTTTTTTTGTAGTGTTTTTGAAGCAGAAACTGAGCAGAACCCCCAGGTTTTTGAGGAGTTTTGAGATTTGTAGAATTTCTGTTTAGTTTCTGCTCCAAAAATTCTTCAAAAAACTTAGTGTCCATATAGGCACTGAGCAAAAACTCTACATTCTTGAGAAATATTAAGATTTCGAGAGTTTCTGTTCAGTTTCAGCTCCAAAAACTGCTTGAAAAACTCAATGTGCACATATGGGTTTTTTTTTAGACTGAAAAATCTGATGTAGACTCCATGAGGTTCTTTGTCGAAGTTTTAAGTACTTACATGGTTTTTGATTAGGTTTTTTTTCAGTGTTTTTTGCAACCTTTTGACTTGATAGTATCAACCTTTTGATGAAATGCAACAAAAAATTCACACTTCTTTTTTTCTGTGGCAATTTTTTCAAAACCTGGTTGGAAAAAAAGTTGCTGTGTGAACGGCAGTGTGAAGCAAGTTTTGATGTGGATCTGCTAAAAAATCCACATAAAAAACTCTGTGTGAACACACCCTAAATCTGACATTGTAATGTAAATGCTTTAGAAATGTCAAGATCCGCTTTTTTAAGAAGGCATTTGTGCAGTGATAGAGTGGAGAATGAGACAGTGAGACACAGGTTAGAAGTTCTGCCATCATCTTTTATTTCTAATATTATCTCAACATCTTGGCAGATTTCCTTTTGTGCCTCTACATAGGATTTGTCAGGCATCTTCCTGTGTTACAATAGCGCCATCAATAGGTGACAACACAGACAGTCTATAGCTGCACCATTGATTGTTTCCTGAAATTAGTAGTCCATGGGTGGGGAAAAATATATCTTTTTTTTTACTTAAATGCATGTATTTGGGGCTAAAAATCACTTTTGTAATCGGGTTTCATTAAACATTTAGCAGTCTTTTGCTCTTGCAAGCTCTTTGTCTCCCTGCACATTCACCTTTGATGTCGTCTGGTCATAAACCAACTAAAAAGAACATAGAAAAGACAGATAAAAGTGTACTAATCTCCCGTCAGACCATCAAAATGAGATCACTGACTACCCCTAAAGGTGGACAACCCCTTGAATGATTATTAAAGTAATTTTATTTTTGTGTCTTTTAGACCTTGTCTCAGAGGAAGAACCTGCGCCGTGCGCTTTTTCTGGTCATGGGAGAGAATGTCACTTGAACAACACAGAGTGTCGGGGAAAGTGGGAAGGTCCCAATGGCGGCATCACAAACTTCGATAATTTCTTTTTTGCTATGCTGACTGTATTCCAGTGCATCACTATGGAAGGATGGACAGACGTTCTTTACTGGGTGAGCAATATCACATACAAGCCCCCATACTAATTCCCTCTGCCACTCCTACATTTCGCTTTTATGTTAGTTTCTTTTCGGTTCCCCTTCTTTGTTTATAACTTTCCAATGTTCCTATGCACATCTATGTCTACAGATGCAGGACGCCATGGGGCACGAGCTTCCCTGGGTATACTTCGTCAGCTTGGTTATTTTCGGATCATTCTTCGTCTTAAACCTTGTCTTGGGTGTGTTGAGTGGGTAAGTTCATTAAGTTCATGCTGCTGACAAGACCCCAGAAGTCATAGAGTGTATGTATGTGTATATATATATATATATATATATATATATATATATATATATATATATACATATACACTCACTGGCCACTTTATTAGGTACACCTGTCCAACTTCTTGTTAACACTTAATTTCTAATCAGCCAATCACATGGCGGCAACTCTGTGCATTTAGGCATGTAGACATGGTCAAGACAATCTCCTGCAGTTCAAACCGAGCATCAGTATGGGGAAGAAAGGTGATTTGAGTGCCTTTGAACGTGGCATGGTTGTTGGTGCCAGAAGGGCTGGTCTGAGTATTTCAGAAACAGCTGATCTACTGGGATTTTCACGCACAACCATCTCTAGGGTTTACAGAGAATGGTCCGAAAAAGAAAAAAAATCCAGTGAGCGGCAGTTCTGTGGGCGGAAATGCCTTGTTGATGCCAGAGGTCAGAGGAGAATGGGCAGACTGGTTCGAGCTGATAGAAAGGCAACAGTGACTCAAATCGCCACCCGTTACAACCAAGGTAGGCCTAAGAGCATCTCTGAACGCACAGTGCGTCGAACTTTGAGGCAGATGGGCTACAGCAGCAGAAGACCACACCGGGTACCACTCCTTTCAGCTAAGAACAGGAAACTGAGGCTACAATTTGTACAAGCTCATCAAAATTGGACTGTAGAAGATTGGAAAAACGTTGCTTGGTCTGATGAGTCTCGATTTCTGCTGCGACATTTGGATGGTAGGGTCAGAATTTGGCGTAAACAACATGAAAGCATGGATCCATCCTGCCTTGTATGGAGCATCTTTGGGATGTGCAGCCGACAAATCTGCGGCAACTGTGTGATGCCATCATGTCAATATGGACCAAAATCTCTGAGGAATGCTTCCAGCACCTTGTTGAATCTATGCCACGAAGAATTGAGGCAGTTCTGAAGGCAAAAGGGGGTCCAACCCGTTACTAGCATGGTGTACCTAATAAAGTGGCCGGTGAGTGTATATATTATTTTTTACTGATGCTTACATTCATTAAAATAATTAAATTTTACTCTAAATTTATATCAATTGGTAATTTTAGAGATGGCAGCAGGGATGGAGGTGGAGAGGAAAGAAAGTAAGTTTTCTGAGAAGGCAAATCACACAGACTGAACTGTATAGACTGAAGGAGACACTGCAGGAGAGAAGGGGGAAGTCAAACATACCCCATCATCTGTCAACACCAGGAAGGAGAACTCCATCCAGGGCAGAGGATTTAGATATCAGTACAGGAATAAAGCTGTGCTGGTGGATCGCCCCCAAGGCGCAGGGCAGTGGGGTACTCGGTACCGGGTCCCTTCTGTCTCGGTTCTGGGGATGTCACGGTGGCCCGACCCGGACCTTGGCCCTGCTAAGGGGCGCCCAATTAAAGGGGTGAAGTTTGTCAAGTGTTCGTGACGCCACCTTTGGTATTCGGTCAGGGTGACCGACGCTGCTTAGGGGTCCGCTGGGGTGATGTTATGGCAGCTAGATGGAATACCTTCCCACAGGTGTATATGTCCCCAGGGCTTCCCAGTAAGGTAGATGATGATGGTGTAGGTCGCGGTAAATAACGAGGACACAGGGTTGCAGTCTCTTTACCTTTTACTGTAGACTTCAGCTTCCACAATCCAGAGCACTGCTAACAGGGCTGGCTGAATCCGGCCGGTCCGAAGGCACATCCAGAGTTCCCTTTGCAGGTGGAAATCAGTAGCCTTCCTACTTGCGCCTGTGTGTTGTAGTATGTCCCTGCTGAGCACCACGGGATAGTCCTCACAACTGTCGTGTATGTTTCTGATATTCTCTCTCTACGTCCCCCAGATGATATGGATAGGACGACCCGTATGACGGGGTAGGCCTGGAGCTATTTTATAGGGACCCTAGAGACGCCCCTCTCCCACAATTTGCCTCCGTTGTCTTCATTAGGTCAAAGGTTGGGCAGCCAACTTGGAATTAACTGTCCTGCCATAGTTTGAAGTAATGCGTAGAGCCTATTACTCCCTCAGTGTTCCGGCCACCGGCTACGCGCCTCAGAAGGATGTTGCCGATCTTAAGGCAGAACTCCTCCCGGTATTGTCTCCTTGTGCTGTGATCTCGTTTCTCACTTCTCCACAATATACTCCGCTTCTTGTCCTTTCTTAGGATGCTGCCGCAATGAGGTGCAGGCGCAGCTCCGTAACGTTCTATCTCTCGCTAAGTCTCTGCCAGGATCCCACCCCTGACAGGGACCTCTGTCTGCAGCTCAGATGTTCCTCCTTCTTCCCCTGTCTGCCTGACAGGTCTTTCCTGGGTCTCACCCAGTAGCGTTCTCTCTAACTTCCTATCCAACCCCCAGTTTTACCCGAGTGTGAGAAGTGGCCTAATACATAGAACCCTTTGCTCCCCCTGGTGGCCGGAGTGTGAAGTGTAGTGTGTGACTGTGATACCTGGTCAGGTGAACTCCTTTAGTGCCATCAGACGTACCATCACTCCCCCTGGTGGAAGAGCGACAATACTGCAATGACCAGGACTCTGGGGCGCTGCACTGGAACATCACCAAGGGCAGAGGATGGAGATATCAGTATAGGAATGAAGCTGTGCTAGATTTTCACCCAGGGCTGAGAATGAAGATATCAGTACCAGAATGAAGCTGTGCTGGAACTCTCCCAAGCCTCCTGATGAAGATGGCAGAACGACGTTGAAAAGTGTTGTGGATCACTTTGTTTTAATAAAGGTTTGCACCTTTTAAACACCTTGCCTTTATCATCTTCACCTCAGCGCTCCTCACCAGACCGCATTTTTGTTTTCTTTATTGGAACTCTACCAAGGGCAGAGGATGGAGATATCAGTACAGGAATGAAGCTGTGCAGGATTTCCACCAAGGGAAGAGGATGGAGATATCAGTACAAGAATGAAGCTGTGCTGGAACTCTACGAAGGGCTGAGGATGGAGATATCAGTTCAGGAATAAAGCTGTGCTGGAACTCCACCGAGACTAAGGATGGAGATATCAATACAACAATGAAGCTGTACTGATACATGAGACCTAGTGAAGGTCACATCATTCTAGATCCACAGACTTAACATCTAGCGTTTGTTATTTGGAGGGTCAACCCTAATAGCATGTTTCAACTCTAATATCAGGGGGTCTGACCATAAATGAACAGTGTAGATTGCTGCCTGAAACTCCCAATTTTTTAAAGGGCTTTCCAGCTGATAAAATGTTTGTTAAAACCTTAGAGCAGATGAGAATAATGTAAGAACCGATAGGCACCTTCAGTCTCCTACAGTGATCCTTCACAGGTCCCATTCCAAAAATTTAAGGGAACCTGTCAGCAGGTTCTTACATATGGAATCAGTTCTATGGATGTATAGGCAGTCACAAGAAATCTAGCGTAGAAGTCACATGCAAATCAGGCTGTACGTGCACTTGGGATGTGTCAACGCACTTGATAAAAAAAAAAGCAGTTTAAGAGAACTGACATGCCCCCAATGCACTTCAAGACTGCTTTACATAGGACTTCCTTCCTTTCTCATGACTGACATATCAGATCTCTACAAAAATAAAAAGAATAATTTCTATTGGTTGACAAGTGCCTGCACAAACCTACAACAAAAATATTTTGCAATAATTTTGTTACATTTGATAGTTTCTTATATCACAGAATCAATAAAAGTAAAACAAAGAGTTCACTTAAAGGGGTTGAAAATGGTTAGAGGAAACTGTAATTTCCCAAACAAATCCTACATCTGTCAACTGTCTGCCGAAAGATGATGTTGGGGTGGATGTTGAATTTTAATGGCCTACTCAAAGTAGATAAGCTGCTATCTGAAGACAAGCACACTCAGCTGAATTGAGAATGCATGTGTATGGGGAGGTTGGGAGTTAAAAGTTGTTGGCTGGCAGCTAGTGAAGGTGTATGGGCATCTCTGAATGCCTATGGAGGAAATCTCTGCAAAAGTGAAATTACGGAAATGTTCTTTTTGCTGTGATTTTACACATTCTTGAAACATGCAGTCCAGCAACAGACTGCAAATTGCTGGCTTCTTTAAGGGGTTGTGGGTGTATAAAACCCAAATTTGTTTTTTTTGGGAGTTAATACAGGGGTGGGGGTTCTCTTTCAGCTCCTTGTCAAATAGTCAGAGCAGAGTGAGTACACGGAGTATCAGTCCACTGATTTAAATGGGAGCGGTGTAGTACTTCATATTACTGCCCCGCATTGTTATACAGCAGTAGGTAATGCTGCTTTCCTTCGTAGGTTTTCTGCGCTCATGTCTCTATAATTCTTTTCTGTGCTAGAGAGTTCTCAAAGGAGAGAGAGAAAGCCAAAGCCAGGGGGGACTTCCAGAAACTGAGGGAGAAGCAGCAAATGGAGGAAGATCTTAAAGGATATCTAGATTGGATCACACAGGCAGAAGATATCGATCCAGAAGGGGAATTCAGATTAGAAAGACACAACCGTGAGTATCTGATGTAAATCAGCATTATATTTACTTCTTGAGGATTTTTAAGGGCTTAATACAAAGAAAGTTTTATTTAGGCAAAACACTGGTCTCCCTCCTTAAAGAGATTGTCACGTTAAATTTATTTATCGCCTATCCTGTGGGTAGGTGATAAATGTATTATGACTGTGTCCCCCAAGAACAAGGTAGTGAGGATGAGAGACCACTAGTCCATTGGCCACGTCGGTAATCTGTGGAGCCCTGAGAACCACCTCCTACCTGACGGCATCCACGGCTCTTCTTTTAATTAGATGGCCTGGCGCAACGTCATAATTGCAGCGTGATATACATGTGATGTTGGCACACCAGCACAGCTAATCAAAAGAACAGCCGCGAATGATGGCAGATAGGAGGAAGCTCTCCAGGCTCCCTTCCAGTGACCACAAACTACTGATGTGACCAATGGACTGAACACCCCTCCATGTAGAAAATGAACGGACCTGGCCCAAAACAATGGGAGTTAGAGTTGAGAAAACATATTCACAGGAACCTTGTTCGATGTTCACAACGGTTCTCCATGGCAACTGGACCAAGGCTGTCCAAAGTTCCTCAGCCAACTCTTCAATGCTGGCATCCTGAGCTCCCCTTGTGATTTAAACCACCCCTTGACGTCATAATGTTACAGGGGCCAAGTAATCACAAGATGCACCCAAGATGACAGCAGTCAAATGCCAGCTGAGGAAGTTCACACTCCTTTGGTCCGGCTGCCATGGAGTACCGATGTGGACTCTGGATCGGGGCCCTGCTAATCTTTGTGCTCAACTCTAGAGGGAACCACTAATTCCTAGTAGCTCTCCACTTTGGCACATAAAGAGGGTTCCCGAGCTGATCGGTGGGTTTGTCAGGAACCAGACCCTCACCTATCTTATACTAATGCCAACTGGAAGGGTAGGCCACCCAAAGATAACCCTTTTAATATACTGTAAATAACAACAAAATATTGTTTTCCCTTAATGTGTTGTCCAGTGAAGAGAAGGGGAGGGTTCAACCTCTTGAACGCCCAATGATGGGCAGAATGGGGCATTTTTAGCCCTGCTAGCATGGAGCTTGCAGTACGCTTGTGTGATCTGTGCTTTCCTCATTCTCGGTCTCCCAGAGAAAGACGAGCGCAGCACTTGTCAGCCCCATAGGTAATGAATGGAGCGGCAGTCGAGCATGTGCACTGGCACTCCATAGTATTAGGGATGAAAGTGCCCGTTCTGCCTACTACTGGAGGGTCCCAAAGGTCATACCCCAACCGATGTATAAAATATTATTTATCCTGTGGATAGGAGATAACTTCTTATCACAGGACAACCCCTTTAAGCAGGATATTAACTATAACCACAGTCACTGGAATAGTCCTTTAGGGTTGCTGTGTCCATATGTACAGACCTGATGCAATCAGGAGAGATAGCTGCATATCCTTAGGATATGGCATAAATGTATGAGATGTGAATATACCCCTGCCGCTACCTTAGAACACTAGGGTAGTCACCATTAAGAATCAAGAACCCCAAGATTACCGCAATCACACCCACTTGTGCAAAAGATGTCAATCTAAGACCAGATTCACACACATATCTGCGTCAGGGTTTCTATCAGAATTTCAGAAAAACAGGATTCCACTGGAAACCCCAACAAAGCCCCGATGAGACATTTGCTGCTATGAGGCTGACAGAGTCACTTTGGATGCTGTCTGGACTCCGTCCCGGCAGTATTCATATTTTTCAGACTTGCACAAAAATGCGGTCTGGCACAATATCACATCGTGACTAATGACAGCGAATGATGAAGATGCTGAGATTCAACAGTCATCAGAAATTCAACCTTACTGGATTTCTGCACAGTATTCATTCACAATTTCATGCAGCCACAATTCCCTCATGCAGCCCTAGCCTTAGGTGTATAGAACCATAATCTGCTAAATTTGGACCTCTATATTTGGGGCTAGTGTTTCTCCTTGTGGAAACCTACAGATAGAGACTTATAGACCAGGCAATGTATCTAGGGAAAAAGTTATGCAAATTAACTCTCCTCTAAGAGAATGGAAGGTGGGTGAAACCTATTGTTCCAAACTGTCCGACCCTTTAACGAGCATTGCCACATGACTTTGAATATTTGTCCAAAACCAAAGTCTCCTCCATCTATGTTAACCCTTCTTTTTTCAAAGCTCCCTTGAGAGCCGCAATATCCGTGTTCTAGGAGATGTCAGTCTTTCTGTTATCAGTCGTTGTCTGTTTGTTTCCTGTCGGTCACAAAAAATGTCACGTACGTTCTACATCACCGTGTATCTCTTGTGGGAAACGTCTATATGTCTGTCGTGTGCAATGTCCGTCTGTCTCTCACATACAGGCGTCTCTCTGGCAGACTTGACGGGCAAGAGGAAAGGGAAACTTCAACGGTTAATGCACCATAACCATGCCTCAGAAAACCACAGTAACTTTCTGTCTTGTGTACCCCGTGATTTGTGGCTTCTCTTGTGCATAGTCCCCTCATGCTGTAACCCAATGGACGCCTCTGTAACCTTCCAGTGTCCTGCTCCCTCTATCACCAATGTGTGCTGTGATGTGACAGTGGTGGTGAATAGATTATATCTCGTATTATTTTACTCTAGCCATGTTGTGGATAGTCCTATATGCTAAGGAACATTCTATCCAGTAGAGATGGGATAGTATACAGGTATATAAAGCGCCCCATCCTCGAGGGCAGGTTCCTGGTTCTCCTATTATTCTTTTCCTAGCTGCTTGTGGAGACCGGGCATGTAATTTCAATATGGTCCCTTCTGGCTGCGTTCACCAGCTTATAGCTAAGACATTGTTGATTAGGGGCCCTTTTATCAGATTTCAGCTCTAGAGGTAATGATAAAGCTTAGTCAATATTCGCCCATTATGCCACTTACAACCCAATCCATATGTATGTGACAATCCTACTCGCATTTCCATTGAACGTCACTGTGATGTGTTCTATGTACACATGATCATATATGTTCGTACTCCCTTCTTTGTCAGAGATTATTTCCATGATTTCAGGTAAAAAAGAGAATCTAGTTTTCTAGGTAAAATAATGGTGATAAATTGAATTCCAAAGCGGTAACATATTCCAAAACACTTTACAATTCAGAGGGTACAAGTACAGGTAAGATCAGACATTGGAGTCACACCAATGCAAAGAGGAGTGAGTGTCCTGCTTGCAAGAGCTTACAATCTACTGTATGTGAAAATAGGGGGAACTCAAGAGGTTAAAGTGCTTGTATTGTAAATTGTGTGATCCAGCCATCTTTATAATAAATAAGGGCATTCATGTAATATACTAATCACCAGCCAGTATCTGTGTAAGTCCAGATACAAAGTGCTACCGAGTGCATGAGGTGTGTGGGCAAAACAGGTGGCAGAAAGGACCAGATTGTGATGAAAATGTAGGAAGAGCGTATTGTAGAAAGTTAGATTAGCTAAATAATTGGCCTGTCTGAGAAGATGCATTTTTAGGGCACGCTGAAAACTGTGGACACTGAGAAACAACCAGATTATCTGGGGAGTGCATTCCAGATAACTAGTGCAGCATGAGAAAAGTCTTGGAGACAGAAGAAGGAGGTTTGGATTATAGAGAATGTTATACTTAGATCATTAGGAGAATGGACAACACGGGTAGGGCATTAGATAGCTACGAGGAAGAGATGTAAGGCAATGCTGCACTGTGGAGAGGATGGGTAGGGTGGTAGACATGCATAAGGAGGAGCTGTAGGGTGGTGCAGCACTATGAATAGCGTGGGTAGTGTTGTTGAAGAGTGGAGGAGGAGATGTAAGGTGGTGTAGCACTGTGGAGAGCACGAGTAGAGTGTTAGGCAGAGGAGGAGGAAATGTAGGGCGGTGCAGCACTGTGTAGAGCATGATTAAGGTGGTAGACAGAGGAGGAGGAGATGTAGGGCAGTGCAGCACTAATGAGAGTTCAGGCTGGGTGGTAGACAGAAATGAGGGACGAGATGTAGGTAGATGTGCTGCACCATGCTGAGTATGTGTAGAATGGTAGACTGTGATGAGCAGGAGATGTAGGGCAGTGCTGCACTGTGGAGAGGATGAATAGGGTGATAGACCGAGGTGAGGAGGAGATATAGGGCAATTCAGCACTGTGGAGAGGGTGAATCAAGTGGTAGACAAAGATGAGGAGAAGGTGTAGGGTGGTGCAGCAAAGGTGTAGGGTGGTGCAGCACTGTGGAGAGGTCAGGATGAGTGTTAGGCATAGATGAGGGAGGAGATGTAGGGTAGTAGTAGTGATACACTATGGAGCGCACAGGTAGAGTTGTAGACAGAGTTGAGGAAGAGATGTAAGACCCTGCAGCACTGTGGAGAGGATGAATAGGGTGGTAGAAAGAGAGGAGGAGATATAGGCGGTCCAGCAATGTAAAGAGCTTGTGCAGGATGGTAGACAGAGTTGAGGGAGGAGATGTAGGGCAGTGCACGACTGTGCAGAGCACATGTAGGTTGATAGACAGAGATGAGGAGGAGATGTAGAGCGGTGCAGCACTTTAGAAAGGGTGAATAGGGTGACAGATAAATATGAATAGGAGATGTAGGGTGGTGCAGCACTGTTAAGAGCACAGGTAGGGAGGTCGATGGAGATGAGGAGATAAAGTGCAGTGCAGCACTACACTGTAGGTAGGACCTGTAGGTAGGACCTGTAGGTTGGTAGACAGGAAAGAGGTAGAAGATTTGGGTTGATTCAGCAGTATGGAGACCACAGGTAGGGTGGTAGACACACATATCGCTAATGACCTCAGGTTAGCACCCATTCCCGTCTCCAAGACTTTACACGTGCTGCGCTGATTCTTTGGAATGCACTACCCAGGTGTGTGGCCTATTAAAAAAAAAAAATAAATAAAAAAAAAAAAAAAAAAACATAATCTTCCTCGCATCATGTTCTCATACACTTTATGCAGTTAATAGCACTCTGTGTCTGTACTGCTACATACTTAGGCTGTTAACTGGTTCATGCAGCTTTACATGAACACCCGAGCCTTACACTATGGCTGGTCCAAATAACTAAAGCAATTGTTACCATCCACCTCTCGTGTCTCCCCTTTTCCTCATAGTTTGTAAGCTTCCGAGCAGGGCCCTCATTCCTACTGGTATCTGTTTTGAACTGTGATTTCTGTTATGCTGTAATGTCTATTGTCTGTACAAGTCCCCTCTATAAGTTGTAAAGCGCTGCGGAATATGTTGGCGCTATATAAATAAAAAATTATTATTATTATTATAACGTAGGATATGTCGGTCAGGGACGGACTTTGTAGAGCACAGGTAGGATGGTAGACACATGACAGAGGATATGTTGGTCAGGGATGCACTTTGTAGAGCAGAGGTAGAATGGTAGACACAGATGATGCGCTAGATGCATGGTGGTGCCACACTGCGGAGAGCTTTGTAGGTGAGTATGATAAGTTTATGTTATATACTGAAGCAGGTGGGCAACCAGTGCAATGACTGGCAAAGACTGGAGAAATCTTAATAAATGTATGAAGGTTATTAATTATATAATACATCTTATAAAAACCCATTTTAATTCCGACTGTTTTATATCTTTCTGCAGCCAGCCTTCCTGCAAGTGAGACCACATCACTCAATACGGAGAATATAGATGATGAACATGCAAACTGCTGCTCCCTGTGCATGTAAGTCATGAGCTGACCCATTACTTGCAAATTTAGCCCTCTGGAATGGTACCAAGGGGTCCAATGCTGAAACAAAGGTCCTTTTTCTAATGTTGATATTAACGGGGCTATCCAAAGCCACTCAGGAGGGGAGTGACACTGATGAGGATGCATTGGCAGGTACCTGCCAGAATGTCTGCATTATAGGCAGGCATTACACACCTATCATAAAGGTGCCAGAAATCCCTTGTATACAGCACTGATGTACAGTGGGTACAGAAAGTATTCATACCCCTTTAAATTTTTTACTCTTTGTTTAATTGCAGCCATTTGGTAAATTAAAAATAAGTTCTTTTTTTTCTCATTAATGTACACTCTGCACCCCATCTTGACTGAAAAAAAAAACAGAAATGTAGTAATTTTTGCAAATGTATTAAAAACGAAAAACTGAAATATCACATGGTCATAAGTATTCAGACCCTTTGCTCAGTATTGAGTAGAAGCACCTTTTGAGCTAGTACAGCCATGAGTCTTCTTGGGAGTTTTTCACCCCTGAATTTGGGATCCTCTGCCATTCTTCCTTGCAGATCCTCTCCAGTTATAATAATAATAATAATAATCTTTATTTTTATATAGCGCTAACATATTACGCAGCGCTTTACAGTTCCTTCAGGTTGGATGGTGAACGTTGGTGGACAGCCATTTTCAGGTCTCTCCAGAGATGCTCAATTGGGTTTAGGTCAGGGCTCTGGCTGGGCCAGTCAAGAATGGTCACAGAGTTGTTCTGAAGCCACTCCTATGTTATTTTAGCTGTGTGCTTAGGGTCATTGTCTTGTTGGAAGGTGAACCTTCGGCCAAGTCTGAGGTCCAGAGCACTCTGGAATAGGTTTTCATCCTGGATATCTCTGTACTTTGCCGCATTCATGTTTCCTTCAATGATAACCAGTCATCCTGTCCCTGCAGCTGAAAAACACTCCCATAGCATGATGCTGCCACCACCATGTTTCACTGTTGGGATTGTATTATGCAGGTGATGAGCAGTGCCTGATTTTCTCCACACATACCGCTTAGAATTATCACCAAAAAGGTCTATCTAGTCTCATCAGACCAGAGAATCTTATTTCTCATAGTCTGGGAGTCCTTCATGTGTTTTTTAGCAAAGTTTATGTGGGCTTTCATATGTCTTGCACTAAGGAGAGGCTTTCGTCGGGCCACTCTGCCATAAAGGCTCGACTGGTGGAGGTCTGCAGTGATAGTTGACTTTATGGAACTTTCTCCCATCCCCCTACTGCATTTCTGGAGCATTTCTGGAGCTCAGCCACAGTGATCTTGGGGTTCTTCTGTACCTCTCTCATCAAGGCTCTTCTCCCACTATTGCTCAGATTGGCTGGATGGCCAGGTCTATGAAGACTTCTGGTGTTCCCAAACTTCTTCCATTTAAGGATTATGGAGGCCACTGTGCTCTTAGGAACCTTGAGTACTGCAGAAATTCTGTTGTAACCTTGGCCAGATCTGTGCCGTGCCACAATTTTGTCTCTGAGCTCCATGGCCAGTTCCTTTGACCTCATGATTCTCATTAGGTTTGACATGCACTGTGAGCTGTGAGGTCTTATATAGACAGGTGTGCGCCTTTCCAAATCAAGTCCTATCAGTTTAATTAAACACAGCTGGACTCCAATGAAGAAGTAGAACCATCTCAAGGAACTTTTTTGAATTTACCAAATGGCTGCAATGAAACAAAGAGTGAAAAATTTAAAGGGGTCTGAATACTTTCCGTACCCACTGTATGTGGACACTATAAATCTATTGAGATTACTGAAAAGAACATAATTACCAAGGGTTTCAGGCACACCTTTTTTTTTCTTTTTTTTCTTGCCATTTTTAATAGCTATTTTTTAATAGCTATTTTTCATAGTTTGGACTTTTTTTTTTATAAAAACACAAATGCTGCATGTACAAAATCTTGCTGTTTTGTTTCCAATTGTCTTATTTATAAAAATACAAATGCATGAACAAAAATCATGTGTAATTTAAAAAAAGCCACAAAATATTTGTTCAAACCACATGTAATTTGTGATATTTTTCACACAGCAGATTTTTCATGTGAAACAATCTGACTGTCATGTCGACGCTGTTCATACTAGGTCGTTCGACAGACAGCGGTAATTCCGCTTTTGTCCACTATGCGCTCAGTGGCGTCGGCTAGTTTTTATCTAGCTGGTCCGGGGTTAATTTAGCTGGTGCTTGGATTGGAAGCTGGGTCACGCCCACTGCCTTTAAATAGTTCTTCTGAACATTGGGCGTCTGTTATGGACCTGGTGGTTAGGAGCACCCGAAATGACCTGATGAGTAAACTAGTAATCGGAACAAGCTCTGGGAAAGTGGAAACTCTGCTGACCGCAAACCCTACTCCTATCACACACACTAGAAATAGCCGTGGAGCGTACCTAACTCTCCCTAGACGCCTCTTCACAGCCTAAGAGCTAACTACCCCTAAAGATAGAAATAGAAGCCTAACCTTGCCTCAGAGAAATTCCCCAAAGGTAAAGGCAGCCCCCCACATATATTGACTGTGAGTTAAGAGGAAAGTCACAAACACAGGAATGAAACAGGTTTTAGCAAAGGAGGCCAGACTTCACTAAATAGTCAGAGGAAAGAAAAGGAAACTATGCGGTCAGCACAAAAAACTACAAAAACCACGCAGAGTATGCAAAAAGACCCCCACACCGACTCACGGTGTGGAGGTGCAACACTGCACCCCCAGAGCTTCCAGATAGCAAGGAAATATCATGATAGCAAGCTGGACTAGAATTTAACAGTACTAAGAAATATATTCAGGCAGCAGTAACAACAAATGAACTAGCAGGGACTTAGCTTCTGCTGGAGTAGACAGGTCCTCAGAGAAGTCCAAGAGAGATCTGAACCAATACTGAAACATTGACAGCTGGCATGAAGTAACGATCTGAGCAGAGTTAAATAGGGAAGCCAGCATAACAATAAACGAGGGCAGCTGAGAAAGCAACCCTCAGAGACCAGCAGTTCCGCTCAAAGCCACCAGAGGGAGTCCAAGAGCGGAACTAACCAAAATACCATTCATGACCACAGGAGGGAGTCTGAGAAATGGAATTGTGATTGTGCTATAAATTTGATTCCTGGTAGTAAGTTTCCTAAGGGCAGACTTTTCAATTTATCCGTGCCAGAGCACGCCGCTATGCGGAGTTATATAAAGGAGTCCTTGGAGAAAGGGCATATTCGCCCGTCTTCATCACCGTTGGGAGCAGGGTTCTTTTTTGTGGCCAAGAAGGATGGTTCTCTGAGACCCTGTATAGATTACCGCCTTCTCAATAAAATCACGGCCTAATTTCAATACCCTTTGCCTCTGCTGTCTGATTTGTTTGCTCGGATTAAGAGGGCTAGTTGGTTCACCAAGATAGATCTTCGAGGGGCGTATAACCTTGTGCGTATTAAACAGGGCGATGAATGGAAAACAGCATTTAATATGCCTGAGGGCCATTTTGTGTACCTGGTAATGCCATTCGGGCTTTCAAATGCTCCATCTGTGTTTCAGTCCTTTATGCATGACATCTTCCGAAAGTATCTGGATAGATTCATGATTGTATATTTGGATGATATTTTGGTCTTTTTGGATGATTGGGAGTCTCATGTGAAACAGGTCAGAATGGTATTCCAGGTCCTTCGTGCTAATTCCTTGTTTGTGAAGGGGTCTATATGTCTCTTCGGAGTTCAGAAGGTTTCCTTTTTGGGCTTCATTTTTTCCCCTTCTACTATCGAGATGGATCCTGTTAAAGTTCAGGCCATTTATAACAGACGAAGATGTGGAGCTAATAATCCAAAAATTAAAGACTGATAAAGCCCCTGGGCCTGATGGCCTTACAGCACCATATTATAAAAAATTCAAAGAAACTCTCACGCCACACATTACAAAGTTCTGCAATGCACTATTAAACGGTACTCAAATGCCCCCAGAATTCTATATAGCACATGTAGCTGTTATTCCCAAGCCCAAAAAAGATCACCTACTAACTAAAAATTACCGATCTCATTACTTAATGTAGACTTAAAGATATTCACATCCATTATTACAGATAGAATTAACAAAGTACTCCCCTCCCTGGTGCATGGAGACCAAGTGGGCTTTGTACCACGGAGGCAGGGGCCAGATAATATAAGACGTAATCTAAATATAATGCACTCAGCAACCAATTCTCAGCGGCCTACAATGCTTCTAGCCTTAGACATAGAAAAGGCTTTTGACTCTGTGTCATGGCCATACCTCTTCAAGGTACTATCTTTGTTTGGCCTACCCCGCAAACTAGTCAATTGCCTAACTCTATTATACGATAAACCATCTGCGTATCTTAAACTTCCGTCGCTGCAACCCACCCCAATAAATATAATGAGAGGAACAAGACAAGGCTGTCCTCTCTCGCCAGCTCTGTTTGCCTTAGTAATGGAGCCTCTCGCCGAGGCCATACGAAAAAATCCTAACATCTTAGGACCTGCAGATCTGGGCGACCAATATAAAGTCAGTCTGTTTGCTGACGATCTGCTTCTAACCCTTTCTAACCCCTACACAACCCTCCCAAATTTATTCTCATTACTTCGTGATTTTGAGTTGGTATCAGGGCTTAAAATAAACATAGATAAATCAGAGGCCCTCTTCCTGAACATACCTGAAAAAGATCAAGCATACTTGGTGTCACAGTTCGGGTTTGAAAAAAAAGAGCACTTCCTAACCTATTTGGGGATTAACTTGACGTCTGACAGATCCACCCTGTATAAATGGAACTATACCCCCCTTATAAAGAACTTTCAACGAGATCTGGCTAGATGGTCGTCACTGACACTTTCATGGTTAGGCAGAATAAACGCCATAAAAATGGTCTCCCTCCCAAGGTTTCTATACCTGTTCCGCTCCCTCCCCATCCCAGTTCCCTCGAGAATATTACGAGATATACATTCTATGGTCTCCAAATTTATTTGGCAGGGGAAAAAACCTAGGATCAAACAACAGATCATGTTTGTTCACCGGAAGAAGGGAGGATTCTCCTTACCTAACTTTATAAATTATTTTAAGGCTGCTCAAATTGCACAGTTATCTAGAATATGCTCAACAGTGGACAAACCTAGATGGGTACAATTGGAGTCATTTCAATTGAAACCTTGCTCCCTGATGGGCCTGCTATGGTCTGAAGCTAAGCTCCCTAAACATATCACTAATATCTCACCTTTCGCGGCTCAGTCTTTGCTCCTTTGGAGGAAAGAGAGGTTTAAGAGTGAGCTGCAAACCAAGAATACGCCACTAAATTCACTATTTTGCAATCCGGTCTTCCCTCCGGGTCTTGACCCACAACCCTTTTCCTGGTGGATACTCAGAGGAATAACCTCAATAAAACATCTTTGTTCCCCGTTTAACATAGTCCTGTCTAAACAAGAGTTTATCCAAAAATATGACCCGCCAGTACGAGAAATATTCCATATTAATCAAATCTTTGATTTTGTCAGAAAGAGTGTACCGGGTGGAAGGCCTTTTCGAATCACTGGTTTTGAACAAAAATGTATAGATGATCCACTGGGTGGGGGGACTATCTCTTATTTATATTCTTCCTTTACTAATGTACAAGAGGAGAAAAAGTTTAGATTTATGCGACAGTGGGAGGAGGACTTGGGGTTTGACATCTCGCTGAAGGAATGGCAGAGCTGTTGTGATACCTTATCAAGAGGCTCCCACCAGGTGTCTCTAGTTGAGTCTTCCCTTAAAGTGTTACATAGAACATACTTAGTCCCTACGAGGCTTCATTCCATATACCCACAGGTTTCTGACAAATGCTTTAGAGGTTGTGACGCACCAGGGGATATGGGTCATATATGGTGGTCCTGTCCGGTGGTGTCTGGTCTGTGGCAGGATGTAAAGCTCCTAATGGATAGGATGCTTGGAAAAGAGATACCAATGAATCCACTGACCCTCCTCCTGGGATTAAAACCACAGGGATTATCTAAAAAATTACACAGAATGGTGGTCTTATTGGGAATGGCGGCCAAAATACACATTGCGTCAAAATGGAAGTCTCCTTCACTTTCAATATCTCTTGTCAAAGATAGAATGAACACTATCATGATATATGAACGCATCCAGGCGACGAGAACCGATAGCTGGAACTCCTTTTTCCAAACTTGGTCGCCATGGCTGGAACTACACCCGGATGGTCAAATGAAGATGGCTCTCACCTTGTCTCCCTGAGATGTTGCTTTCCTTTTTTCTCATCGGTGGAGTGGGATTTCTGAGCTGGACAATGTTGTCGACCGATTGATATTTGCTGATATGTGAGAAATTTATTGTAAAATTGTAGAGTGGTTTTATAATGTCTTTGGTATTGAGCTCATCCCCTCTTGTTTCTGTCTTGTTTTTGTCTTGTCTTTAATTAATCAACATTAATACTTCCCCCATACAATACAATGCTAGTGTTGATACTTATGTAATTGTTGTATTTTCAACACTCCCACATTGGGAGATTATTGTGAAATTTTTCAAATAAAATTATTGAAACAAAAAAAGTTCAGGCCATTTATGATTGGACTCAACCTACATCTGTGAAGAGCCTCCAGAAATTCCTGGGCTTTGCTAATTTTTACCATCGCTTCATCGCTAATTTTTCTAGTGTGGTTAAACCTTTGACTGATTTGACAAAGAAAGGTGCTGATGTGGTGAATTGGTCCTCTGCGGCCGTTGAGGCTTTTCAGGAGCTGAAACGTCGTTTTTCTTCAGCCCCTGTGTTGCGTCAGCCAGATGTTTCGCTCCCTTTTCAGGTCGAGGTTGATGCTTCTGAGATTGGAGCAGGGGCTGTTTTGTCTCAAAGAAGTTCTGATGGCTCTGTGATGAAGCCATGTGCCTTCTTTTCTAGAAAGTTTTCGCCTGCTGAGCGTAATTATGATGTTGGCAATCGGGAGCTGCTGGCTATGAAGTGGGCATTCGAGGAGTGGCGACATTGGCTTGAGGGAGCCAAGCACCGCGTGGTGGTCTTGACGGATCACAAAAATCTGACTTATCTCGAGTCTGCCAAGCGGTTGAATCCTAGACAGGCTCGATGGTCGCTGTTTTTCTCCCGTTTCGATTTTGTGGTCTCATACCTTCCAGGTTCTAAGAATGTGAAGGCGGCTGCCCTTTCTAGGAGTTTTGTGCCTGATTCTCCGGGAGTCCCTGAGCCGGCTGGTATTCTCAAAGAGGGGGTAATGCTGTCTGCCATCTCCCCTGATTTGCGGCGGGTGCGGGTGGAGAAACTGTTTGTCCCTGATAGATGGACTAGCAGAGTTATTTCTGAGGTTCATTGCTCGGTGTTGGCTGGTCATCCTGGGATTTTTGGTACCAGAGATTTGGTGGCTAGGTCCTTTTGGTGGCCTTCCTTGTCACGGGATGTGCATTCTTTTGTGCAGTCCTGTGGGACTTGTGCTCGGGCTAAGCCCTGCTGTTCTCCTGCCAGTGGGTTGCTTTTGCCCTTGCCAGTCCCGAAAAGGCCTTGGACGCATGTTTCCATGGATTTTATTTCAGATCTTCCTGTCTCTCAAAGGATGTCTGTCATCTGGGTGGTTTGTGATCGCTTTTCTAAGATGGTCCATTTGGTACCCTTGCCTAAATTGCCTTCCTCCTCTGATTTGGTGCCGTTATTTTTTCAACATGTGGTTCGTTTGCATGGCATTCCGGAGAACATTGTGTCGGACAGAGGTTCCCAGTTTGTCTCTAGGTTTTGGCGGTCCTTTTGTGCTAAGATGGGCATTGATTTGTCTTTTTCTTCGGCTTTCCATCCTCAAACAAATGGCCAAACCGAACGAACCAACCAGACTTTGGAAACCTATCTGAGATGCTTTGTTTCTGCTGATCAGGATGATTGGGTGACCTTCTTGCCATTGGCTGAGTTCGCCCTTAATAATCGGGCTAGTTCGGCTACTTTGGTTTCGCCTTTTTTTTGCAATTCTGGTTTTCATCCTCGTTTTTCTTCGGGGCAGGTTGAGCCTTCTGACTGTCCTGGTGTGGATTCTGTGGTGGACAGGTTGCAGCAAATTTGGACTCACGTAGTGGACAATCTGACATTGTCCCAGGAGAAGGCTCAACGTTTCGCTAACCGCCGTCGTTGTGTTGGTCCCCGACTTCGTGTTGGGGATTTGGTTTGGTTGTCTTCTCGTTATGTTCCTATGAAGGTTTCTTCTCCTAAGTTTAAGCCTCGTTTCATTGGTCCTTATAAGATTTCTGAAATTCTCAACCCTGTGTCATTTCGTTTGGTCCTTCCAGCTTCTTTTGCCATCCATAATGTGTTCCATAGGTCGTTGTTGCGGAGGTACGTGGCGCCTATGGTTCCCTCCGTTGATCCTCCTGCTCCGGTGTTGGTTGAGGTGGAGTTGGAGTATGTGGTGGAAAAAATTTGGGATTCTCGTATTTCGAGACGGAAGCTTCAGTACCTGGTTAAGTGGAAGGGCTATGGTCAGGAGGATAATTCCTGGGTTGTTGCCTCCGATGTCCATGCTGCCGATTTGGTTCGTGCCTTTCATTTGGCTCGTCCTGATCGGCCTGGGGGCCCTGGTGAGGGTTCGGTGACCCCTCCTCAAGGGGGGGGGTACTGTTGTGAATTCCGTTCTCGGACTCCCTCCTGTGGTCATGAATGGTACTTTGGTTAGTTCTGCTCTTGGACTCCCTCTGGTTTAGTTCTGCTCTTGGACTCCCTCTGGTGGCTTCGAGCGGAACTGCTGGTCACTGAGGTTGGCT
Organism: Ranitomeya variabilis; assembly: GCF_051348905.1. Classification (NCBI taxonomy): domain Eukaryota; kingdom Metazoa; phylum Chordata; class Amphibia; order Anura; family Dendrobatidae; genus Ranitomeya; species Ranitomeya variabilis. The sequence goes on from NC_135233.1 coordinate 227,471,623, forward strand.
TTATCAGCTGCTCTCGTTTATTGCTATGCTGGCTTCCCTATTTAACTCCACTCAGATCGTTACTTCATGCCAGCTGTCAATGTATCAGTATTGGTTCAGATCTCTCTTGGACTTCTCTGAGGACCTGTCTACTCCAGCAGAAGCTAAGTCCCTGCTAGTTCATTTGTTGTTACTGCTGCCTGAATATATTTCTTAGTACTGTTAAATTCTAGTCCAGCTTGCTATCATGATATTTCCTTGCTAGCTGGAAGCTCTGGGGTGCAGTGTTGCACCTCCACACCGTGAGTCGGTGTGGGGGTCTTTTTGTATACTCTGCGTGGTTTTTGTAGTTTTTTGTGCTGACCGCATAGTTTCCTTTTCTTTCCTCTGACTATTTAGTGAAGTCTGGCCTCCTTTGCTAAAACCTGTTTCATTCCTGTGTTTGTGACTTTCCTCTTAACTCACAGTCAATATATGTGGGGGGCTGCCTTTACCTTTGGGGAATTTCTCTGAGGCAAGGTTAGGCTTCTATTTCTATCTTTAGGGGTAGTTAGCTCTTAGGCTGTGAAGAGGCGTCTAGGGAGAGTTAGGTACGCTCCACGGCTATTTCTAGTGTGTATGATAGGAGTAGAGTTTGCGGTCAGCAGAGTTCCCACTTCCCCAGAGCTAGTTCCGATTTTGAGTTTACTCATCAGGTCATTCCGGGTGCTCCTAACCACCAGGTCCATAACAGAGATTCACAAGGAGTGGACTGCTGGAGTCATTGCTTCAAGAGCCACCACACACAGATGTATCCAGGACATGGGCTACGAGTGTCGCATTCCTTGTGTCAAGCCATTAATGACCAATAGACAACGCCAGAAGCGTCTTACCAGGGCCAAGGAGAAAAAGAACTGGACTGTTGCTCAGTGGTCCAAGGTGTTGTGTTCAGATGAAAGTAAATTTTGCATTTAATTTGGAAATCAAGGTCCCAGAGTCTGGAGGAAGAGTGGAGAGGCCACAATCCAAGCAGCTCGAGGTCTAGTATGAAGATTCCACAATTAGTGATGGTTTGGGGAGCCATGTCATCTGCTGGTGTAGGTCCACTGTGTTTTATCAAGACCAAAGTCAGCACAGCCGTCTACCAGGAAATTTTAGAGCACTTCATGTTTCCCTCTGCCGATAAGCTTTTTGGAGATGGAAATTTCATTCTCCAGCAGGACTTGGCACCTGTCCACACTGCTAAAAGTACCAATACCTGGTTTAAAAACAGCATCACTGTGCTTGATTGGCCAGCAAACTCGCCTGACCTTAACCCCATAGAGAATCTATGGGGTATTGTCAATAGGAAGATGAGAGACACCAAACCCAACAATGCAGATGAGCTGAAGGCTGCTATCAAAGCAAACTGGGCTTCCATAACCCCTGAGCAGTGCCACAGGCTGATCGTCTACATGCCACGCCGCATTGATGCAGTAATTGATGCAAAAGGATCCCCGACCAAGTATTGAGTGCATTTATTGAACATACATTTCAGTAGGCCAATATTTCGAATTTTAAAATCATTTTACAAGCCGGTGTTATAAAGTATTCTAACTTACTGAGATAATGACTTTTGGGTTTTAATTGTCTGTAAGCCATAATCATCAACATTAACAGAAATAAACACGTGAAATAGATCACTCTGTTTGTAATGACTCTATATGTAATATATGAGTTTCACTTTTTGTATTGAAGATCTGAAATAATGTAACTTTTTGATGATATTCTAATTTAGTGAGAAGAACTTGAATCCACAGTGGAAATCTGAGTCTGGCCCTTGCATTTCTATCATGGACTTGCCGTTTGAACTGCTGCTTATAACCTATTAATCGACTGTATTTTTACACCTAACCTGTTATGTTTTGCTTTGCATATGCAGGAACAAGTTGGGGCAAACTGGTTGCTGGTAAGTGGTGCAAATGCTGCTTTATGTTTTAGGCCTTGTTCTCACATTGCATTTATGACAAGCTTTTACATGTTTTTATCTGGCCAAAATATACAGTAGGTAAATAAAACAGTCTATTTCAGTCATTTGCTGCAGTTCTTTCTGCATGAAAATTCTTTTGGACAGTCTACATTACAAACACACGATGCAAACATTTTCTTCATGTAAACTGACCTGCAGTGTTGACTTTTCGTATGGATATGCATGTGTAAAATTCACAGCAGGAAACAATACCCTCTAAGATAATCAGATTTCAAAAATGTAATCTACACATTGCGTAAATGTTCCACATGTAATTTGACCAGTGCAGCGTGTCAATTATTGGTGCAGAATGCATTGTGGACTTCACCTTTTGCAATGCATCTAGTGAAATTTTCAACAAAATCTGCAAAAATCACTGCAAGTCACAAATATTTTGTGACACAGTGGATATGCTGCCTAATGGGCTCATACCCATTACCGTTAAAAAAAAACAAAAAGGATCCTATACCAGTCCAGAAATGTGGGACGAGTGTCATGCAATTTTCTTGTGAGTACAATGTGATTTTTAGCACCTAGTATTTGAATTGCATCGAATTTACATGCAAATGCAGTCCAATTGCAATGTGATTTTAACATGACCTTTTATATAGAACAATTCTCTATGTAATTCACACATAGTTTTTCAAGGAAAAATTCTTGTATCTATCTATTTATAGATAGATAGATAGACAGACAGACAGACAGATAGATACAGACAGATGGATATAAATATATGAGTGAGATATACAATTAGTACAGTACCTGTGTAGCTTACTGTACACGTATTTTATTACCAAATAAATTACTTTGCAACAAAAAATGGAGTGGGATACCCCAAAATTTTATTAACCAGCAAAGGGAAAGTGGAAAGCTGGAGGCAGATGTTTATAGCCTGGGAAGGGGGTAATACCCATGGAGCTTTCCAGGCTATTCATAGCAACTCACAGCTGTATACTTAGCTTTTCCTGATTATTAAAATGGGGGACCCCCCAAAAAATAACGTACGGTTCCCCTATAATTAATAACCAGCAAAGGCTAGGCAGACAGCTGCAAGCTGTTATTAATTTTATATAAATCACTGACATACATCTACCTATTCTATATGTATATATTCTATTTTTGGGGGTCGCGCTGTGATTTTACTGTACGCGGCTGCTGAAATGTTGGGTTTTCAAGGACATGGGTGTGTAAAAGTCATGCATGGTCTGAGTGCCGTTCAATTTTTATCAAACCTATTGACTTGCATTGGCGAGTCTCATCCGAGATACGAGGACAATCGCAGCATGCTGCGACTTTTTCTCAGTACGATTTCACCTGAGAAAAAAATTGCAGATGAGCAGGGACTCATAGATAAACTTTGAGCAGAGTGCAATCCAATTTTGTATCGGATTGCACTCGTCCTTTTTTCTCGCAGATGAGTATGAGCCCTTAAATTCACATTAAACCCACTACATTTTTCTTAAGTATCTACTTGGCAGAAAGACAACAGATTTTTTGCTTTATATAAGTTTGAGATCTGCAGTAGGGTGTGTTCACACTGTTTTTTTTGTGGAGTTTTCGAAGCAGAAACTGACTAAAACCACAAGTTTTGATTTGGTGAGTTGGAGAGTTTCTGCTCTGAAAACCCAGCGAAAAAAGAAAAAAACAATGTGAACAAACCCATTTGTCAACTTATGCTGTTGATTTAAGTGATTTAAGTGCAGATATCACCATTTGCTAAGCAAGGGTTCCCCACTTATTTTTTGTTATGAAATGTGCAAATCTGGTAAATTTCAAACTTGACGCAACTTGGGAACATATCCTTAAAGTCTGCAGCAAATCAATTCTCTGTGCAGAATCGATTGCAGATTGCACGCTATGCAAGGTGTAGGGTAAAATCCATGTCAAAATCTATGAGTATGCAGTGAAAAATCTGCATCAAATCTGATACTATATACTGCATGGAACCCAGAAAACACATGTGCCGCACCTGTCTCTGCATCTGCCATGAGGCTTAGAACAGATTCATGTATCTGCATTATATCAGTCAGCTTTTGTTAAAACCTATGTCTTCTCTAATAGTCGAAAGATAAAAAGATGGAACAGAGCTTTCCGGAGAAAATGTCGTCTAGCGGTAAAATCTGTCACTTTCTATTGGATGGTTTTACTCCTGGTTTTTCTGAACACTCTTACCATTGCATCCGAGCATTACCGGCAACCTGAATGGCTGACCCAGATACAAGGTAGGGGGCTGTTGTGAATTCTGCTTTTGGGCTCCCTCCGGTGGTTGTAGGTGGTAATGCAGTTGCCCCTGAGTTGCAGCCCTGGTCAGGTGTATCTGCTGATTGCAGATCTGACTGGGGTATTTAGGCATGCAGGATTCATTAGTCCTTGCCAGTTGTCAATTGTTGTTGGGAGGTGTAGGACCTCTGCCTGGTTCCTCCTGCCTTTCTGCCAAATCAGCAAAGATAAGTGTCTGGTTCTTTTTTCCTGTGGCACACATGTTGTGTGCTTCACAATTCAGTGCTATTCTTTGTGTTTTCTTGTCCAGCTTAGATTGTGTCAGTATTTTCTCAGTCTTGCTGGATTCTCTGGAGTGGCAGATATACATTCCATGTCTTTAGTTAGATTGTGGAACTTTTTGTATTATCTGCTGTGGATATTTTTGGAAGGGTTTTAATACTGACCGCCTAGTTATCTGTCCTATCCTTTCCTATTTAGCTAGAGTGGCCTCTTCTGCTAAATCCTGTTTTCTACCTGCGTGTGTCTATTCTTCTCCTACTCACAGTCATTATTTGTGGGGGGCTGCCTATCCTTTGGGGGTCTGCTCTGAGGCAAGATAGCATTCCCATTTCCATCTATAGGGGTATTTAGTCCTCCGGCTGTGTCGAGGTGTCTAGGGAGTGTTAGGCACACCCCACGGCTACTTCTAGTTGCGGTGTTAGTTCAGGATTGCGGTCAGTACAGGTTCCACCGTCTCCAGAGAAAGTTTCATGCGGCTCCAAGGTCACCAGTTCATAACAGGGGGCTTGACTAACAGATCAACTTTTGATTATATGTAGTGTTAAAAGGAACCTGTTATGTCCCTAAATGCTATTAACCTGCAGATATAGTGGTAATCTCCTGCTTAATAGCTTTCCAATGCTGCATGCCGCCTTACTGAAAATACGGCTACCAGGAGAAAATTAACTTTATTCCGACTGGGAGCCACCGGCTTTTAGTCATAGAGTGACTATAGTCACCTGTCAGTGCATAGTGAGCGGCATCTGTAAACACGCCCCAGCACTTTGATTGACAGCTGCCTCTGCAGTGCGTCTGTTCAGAGCAGGCTGTCAGTCAAAATGCTGTGACGTACTTAAAGCATTTCGGGACATGACAGATTCCCTTTAAAAACTATTAAGGGGGTATATCCATCCCCATTCATAAATGGACAAGATTGGAATACTCCTTTTAAGTTGTAGGGAACATATCTACTTGATGTATTTACCTGTAGATTTACCTGTGCTCAATCCATATGACGACTCCTCTCATAAATCGCCTTTTTTATATTCCAGGCTATGCTAATAAGGTGCTGCTGTCGCTCTTCACTGTGGAAATGCTCCTGAAATTGTACAGTCTGGGAATCCATGCCTATTTCGTGTCTTTCTTCAATCGATTTGACTGCTTCGTGGTATGCGGTGGCATCCTGGAGACGGTCCTTGTTGAGTTCGATATCATGTCCCCACTGGGAATTTCTGTGCTTCGATGTGTGCGGCTGCTGAGGATCTTCAAGGTGACAAGGTCAGCAGGACGAGGTGTGCTGTCACACGAGATCACCCTCTGTGTGTACTGTCGTTTCAGTAAAAGGATTGCAATTTTGCATAGCAAAATACACATATGAGCCCCTTTCGACCCGTCAGACTGAGAGATCGGGGTCACCACAGGGTGGACACATTACTCGCATCTCAGTAGACCAATTATCATACTGTGGGGCCATGTTTAAGGGCAGCAGAGTATGGCGACAGGCCCACTCTACTATTAATCCAGGTGGCACCAAAATATTATGCCATGTGACTACTAGAGCCTAAGAAGGAATAAAGTGGGCTTCGTTTTAGGAGTGCCTTGCTCTTCTCATATTTCTTGAGAGATTAGACCCGTTCTTGGGGTCAATGCTTGGACTAAGGATTTCACTCTTTGTGATCGTCGCAGGGAGACAACCAGAGACCTATAGGACAGGCAATGTTGCCTGGGAAAAAAAATAAACAAAATAGTGTAGCTCACCCTTTCTGAAATCAGTCCAATCAGTAGGAAGACCAGAAAACTCACCAGTGCATGGCATTCAGGTAAGCATGTTCTAGGAAAGGTAGGACATCAAGCTTCCAGTGTGTGTTAAAATCTCAAAACTTTATTTATAATCCATTAAAAAATTAGAAGATGTAAATATTTTGCAAAAAGTGGATGTGAAGATCTCATGGAGGTGAAGACTCCATGGAGGTTCCTCACCCCTACTTTTTACAAAGCATGTACACTTGCCCTTTTTTCAATGGGTTATAAATAAAGTTTTGATATTTTAACACACGTTGGAAGCTGCATCTCCTCCTTTTGTAGAAAAAAAGTATGCAAATGAGTTCTCCAGCAGGAAGAAAGCGGAATCTTTAGTGCCACCTACTAGAGATAATCAAAAAGTTTTGAACTACCCAATTCAGCATCTAGTTCGGTCCTCCTAATTTGCAACATTGCAAAAATGTCTGAAGTTATATAGAAAGGGGTCCTATATTTAGGGTAACTACCGTTAAGCGAAAAGATACAAACGACCCTGTTTTGGGGTCCAGGTCGGTCCCCCATGGCAGCCGGACCAGTGGAGCATTTACTTCTTCGTCTGCAATCCTCTGCCTGGCTTCCTTAATGGGAAGTCATGATATTGGGCCTAGGAAGCATTAGACAGGCCCAGGATGCCTGTGGGGTGCTTTGGTGAACTGAACAGGACCAGGGTCAATCAAGTATTTTTGCTCAATTCTTGTAGCCTTCCAATCTCTACTTTAAACGTATGACCCTTTCCATATGACATAGGACATTTCTACAATGTTACAAAGCATCATTGTGGAGACACGGAGGGGTCAGCGAATTCTCTGGTCTCTTGGACCGAGACCGTATGGACTGGGGTTCGTCCCACTGAACGCCCGCTCTCTTTTCCTATGGGCAGAAAACTATACAGACAACAGTGGGTCAGGTTAAAACAGTGTGGCAATACTTTATTGACCCACAAAGCAGACAATAACACATAGAACAGCAAAATACCCAATATGGTGCAAAATTAGAGAGTCTCACCCTTCCGCTGACTTGCCGGGGTTAGAGCAGCTGAGAATTTGGAGTTTTCAGGGCTGATTACCCCCAGCAGTGGTACCCCAGTTTTGGCGGGCACGCACACAGAGGAGGTAATGACAAGCTTTGGAAGCTGAGAGTCCATTGAGGTATGTGGCCAGGTGACCGAATGGTCCCAACTGGTTTTCTCCAAACGTCTCCATGGAGCCAGGTGACTGGATGGTCCCAACCTGGATTCTCCAAATGTATCCTTGGATTCAGTGATGGCTAATGGAGCAAATCTGTATTATTTCAGCTGGGACCATGGTTCCCTAAGTTGACATTCTGTAGAATGCCAAATCTGTGTCCCTCTTGATGGAGCCTTGTTGTCCTGGCTGTTGCTCTGGCAAGTCACTTGATTCTTTGTGCAGATCAATAGAAATCCCTTTTTATAAGCACATCTATGGATCAGGTCATCATCCACAGGCGAGGTGGGATGAGATAAGCTCTCATTGTTTGAATATTTAATCAATATGCAGAGTTCGTCCTTCTCTGTTTTGCAGGTCAACAAGCTAGCTAGCCTTGAACAATGTAGAAATGTAGAATCAGCATATTAACAAACATCTATTGTTTAATTACCATGCATCCCTGTCATCCAAGATAACAACACAATATGATGCAACAAACGTCAACTCAGGAATCCATATTAAAGGCTCACATGGACAGTCTGTGTTTCTTGACCAACCAAAACAAACAGATAAATTCAAAAGTCAACATAAAGATAATAGTCTATGCCTCTTGTCCTACTGAAAATAGACATCTGGATAATTAAAAGATTAACTGCTGTGTTGTCACAGGCATCTGAATCTAAAAACGTACCCACTTGTATCCTTAACCTTTAGAAATTCCTGCATATTACATGCTACCGTATGTGACACACATCATGCATGGGAGTGAACTATTAAACACGCTATTTGAATCCAGAGATTCATACTGCATCCGCCGTCTTCTTTAAATAGCAGCTGCTTTCACAGTTCTCATTGTGTAATGTTGAGTGTAGAGGGCAGTGGGTGTAGAACCTCAGGACACTTTCATCTTCGGATCAGTTCTCCATTTACTTTATGGGCCTCATGCTGCAATGTGTCTCTATGAAGCCTTAATTCAGAGGCTTCTACTACACAAACGTGATATTTTTCGAGAAATCCTGCTGACATCTACAGATACATTTGTAGAAACCTATATTCTGTTATCGCTCACCCTGCCTGACATTTGATCATTACCATGCACTTCTCTTCCTCATTTTCTTCGTATAATGGCAGTAATTTAGCGTCTGCTGTAAAGGATAGGAAATGCTGCAGACGGTAAGGAGTTAAAGCCCAGGTCGTTACTAGATTTAAAAAAAAAAAACTTCACACTTTATTAAATAGATTTCTTAGACCTGGGGAGACTGATGTATTTACAGTGTGAGTGTCACAACTCTATTGTCGGGTGTCCCAGGACCATGTACCTGAACAGGGCTGCCACTGGAAATTTCGGGGCCCCATACTGGCAAATTTTTTGGGGCCCCCTTGAGACTCCGCCCAGGCTCCACCCGAGCCCTGCCTCCTCGCTCCACCCCTTGAACTGTCCACAGTCCCACTGCTCTCTCTTGGAAAAACTCCACTTCTCACCTATCACACATTAACAGTTCCCATCACCAGATCACACATATAGCCAGCAGCTTTTGTTTTGGCCAAAAGATTTTTTAAGCCGCCACCATAACACGGTAGACACTTTTGGCTGGGCCCTACTCTGCTGTAACCTATTAAATATTTGTTAAAATATGCAATACAATTTAGGTATATTTTTATTTATTTTTCAATTTTTAAAATGACCAATAATATCACATACAAGGAACAAATACCGCTATACCATGTCAAGACCACATATTACCGCCACAGTGATCGAATAACATCACATAAAGGAACAAATACCACAACACCATGACGAGACACCATATTATTACCACATAGTGACCAAATAGTCTATACAAGGGACAAATACCACCGCACCATGACCAGACCACATATTACCACTACAAAGTGACCGAATACTACAATAGTGATCAGTAATAAGAAAAAATCACAATACCATCACCATAAGTATCATTATACACAGGAGATCTGTACTTAGTATGGAGTGTCTGTGTACAGGTAATACTGTGATCACTGGTGATATTATACACAGGAGCTCTGTATATAATGTATAGGTAATACAGTGATCACTGGTGACATTATACACAGGAGCTCTGTATATAGTGTATAGTGTCAGTGTATAGGTAACACACTGACTCACCAGTGACGTCTCAACTTTCATCCAGCACAGACCGCCGTCACTTCTTCCAGCCAGGACTTGTCTCTGCAGGAAATAACACACTTATCTCGAGCTCCGCTTGCAGAACACATTACTTAATTTTTCCCAACTTCTACATTACACCACATGAAGAAAAAAAGGCAACATAGTATCACTCCACACAGTAACAGGACCGCACCCCCATTTAAAACAGTATACTCAAAAAATAAAATAAATACGTCACTGCAGTAATAATATCCCTTAATTAGCCCCTATGGTAATAATAATATCCCCATCCTGGCCCCTGTGTGTCTCATTCTTGGCTCCAGCCATATGTTCTCCCATCCTGCCCTCATGAGTATCCATTCTGCCCCATATGATCTCCCCATCCTGCCCCATATGATCGCCCCATATGATCTCCCCATCCTGCCCAATCTGTCTCCATCGTATCCATCCTGCCCCATGATCCTGCACGATCTGTCTCCAATCCTGCCCCCAGTGTCTCCAATCATGCCCCCATGTCTTTCATTCCGCCCCGTGTCTCCATTCATGCCCGTATCTCCATTCTGCCCCCAGTGTCTCCAGCATTTCTGCCCCCAGTGTCTCCAACATTTCTGCCCCAGTGTCTCCAGCATTTCTGCCCCCAGTTTCTCCAGCATTTCTGCCCCCAGTTTCTCCAGCATTTCTGCACCAGTGTGTCCAGCATCTCTGCCCCAGTGTGTCCAGCATTTCTGCCCCAGTGTGTCCAGCATTTCTGCCCCAGTGTGTCCAGCATTTCTGCCCCAGTGTGTCCAGCATTTCTGCCCCACTGTGTCCAGCATCTCTGCCCCAGTGTGTCCAGCATCTCTGCCCCAGTGTGTCCAGCATTTCTGCCCCAGTGTGTCCAGCATCTCTGCCCCAGTGTGTCCAGCATCTCTGCCCCAGTGTGTCCAGCATCTCTGCCCCAGTGTGTCCAGCATCTCTGCCCCAGTGTGTCCAGCATTTCTGCCCCAGTGTGTCCAGCATTTCTGCCCCGGTGTGTCCAGCATCTCTGCCCCCGCGTGTCCAGCATCTCTGCCCCAGCGTGTCCTGCATCTCTGCCCCAGCGTGTCCAACATTCTGCCCTGGGGCCCCCTGGATCGCCACTCTCAAAAAAAAAACACGAGTTCTTACCTGGCCACGCGGGCGAAGCTCACTCCCTCCATGCAGGTGAAGCACGCACTCGCCGGCGGCTGACAATGACGTCAGACGCCGGCGACATGCGCACTGTGGCTCAAGTCAGCTGCCAGCCTCCGACTGGCTGGCGGCTGTTAACTATTGACGTGCGGGCGCGGGCCCGCATGTCAATAGCGTGCCGCAGCACCTGTAGGGGGGGCCCGTAGAGCAGATGAGACGGGGCCCTTCTGCCCACCGGGCCCCATACACCAGTCATGGCTGTAATGCCCTGATGGCGGCCCTGTACCTGATGTGACTCAAGGTCAGGTGAATAAATTAATATGTCATCAAGACAGATTACCACAAATCTACCTGCCAGGTGGCTAAAGATGTAATTTACAAAGTACTGAAAGACAATGGGAGCATTAGTCAACCTAAATGGCATCACAAGGTTCTCATAGTTTTCTCAGGCGCATTGAAAGCTGTTTTCCGCTCATACCCCTATTTGATACAAATGAGATTATACGCCCCCTGATATTCAGTTTAGAGAATCATTTTGCTCCTACACTCTGATTAAAGAGGTCCGGGATGAGAGGGCGCGGATATGGATCCCGGACCATGATCTGAATGAGTTTGCAGAAATCTAAGCAAGGGTGTAACCCCCCCGTCTTTCTTCTTTACAAAGAAAACATCCACAGCAATGGTGGCTGAAGATGGTCTGATATGACCCTTTGCCAAACTTTCTGCGATATAGTCCTTCATGGCCTGCCTCTCTGTACCAGAGATACTATATAGTCTGCTCTTTGGCAGCTTAGCCCGAGGGACAAGATTAGCGGCGCAGTTATAAAGATGATGTGACGGAAGTTCTTGGCACCCCGCTCCGAAAACACATCCCCAAAGTCAAGCAGGTATTTAGACTGCAGCACAGACTAGCTATCCACCCTTGCAAGCCAGATGTCCAAGCAGTGTCCTTGATAATACTCACTCCACTTTACCACCTCCGAGTCTGCCAGTGTACCACAGGTTGTACAGAGTGAGCCATGGAAGTGTAAGAACCACAGGAGAGAGGAGACCCTCTAGCACATAACAGTCAATACCTTCTGAGGGCATGGCCCCAACCTGTTGATGTAACCCTCGGAGAACTTGAGTAAAATATCCCTGTCCCAAGGTTTCAAAGTTGATGGAGAATATGGGTATGTCCATTCGGAACAGAGTATGTGGTTTGAGGCCCTGGACCTGGATGAACCTAGCGTTGATCAAGTTAAACCCCACCCCACTGTCCAGAAAGGCAGAAACAATCAGGAAAAATTATGTCCTACCCACGGAGGAGATATGTACTCCTGGGTTGCTAACCTCCCCACAACCGGGACTCCTTAGTTTCCCTGCGGCCTTTTATAGTGAGATAGGGAAGGACATGTGCCTACAAAATGGCCCTTTCCACCACAGTAAAAACATAATCCCCCTTTCCGCCGAACAACAGGCTGCTTTCCAGAACTAATTTGCCGCACACAACTGCATGGGTTCCTTAGATGACTCGGACTAGGTTTCACTTGTCCCCGGACCTCTCGCACATTGGAGTGTCTCTTTATGTCTCTGGCGAAGACTGTGATCCACCCGGATAGCCAGAGACATGGCGGCCTCAAGGAAAACTGGAGTCTCATACAGGGCTAATGTATCCTTCACCCTTATTGATAGCCTTTCACAGAACTGGCTGTGGAGCGTGGGGTCGTTCCACTTAGTGTCAGTGGACCACCTCCGAAACTCTGAGCAATACTTCTCCGCTGGCCGATCTCCCTGCTGAAGCTGACGTAGTGTGGGTCGTTGTAAATATGACCCAGTGCCATAAAAAATTCCTCCACCATCTGGAGCCATTAGGAGTCAGACGGGAGAGAGAATGCCGATGCTTGGGGGTCACCCTGAATGAGTGAGATTATTATCCATACCCATTGCTCCTCGGTTCCTGAGGAACAAGGATGTAACTTGAAGTATAACTTACAGGCCTCCCTGAAAACAACAAACTTGTCACGTACCCCAGAGAACCTGTTAGGCAAAGCGGTCTTGGGCTCCACTAAGGGTTGCCTGGGAGTCATGGTCCCCAAACCTGATGTCTTAGGGTGCTGTAAAACAACAGTGTGTAGATCTGCCACCTCCTGGCTTAGTTGCTGCAGTTGCCCTGTCAGAGCAGTGATAGGATCTATAATGGATCAAAAAATGGTTTCGGGCAGAGCTAATGTCACGACTCTGTTGTCAGGTGTCCCACGAACAGAGGCTCCTTCCCTGTCTCTAACGCTAGGGGCGCCCTAGCTCGCCCTGTTCTCCTGATTACTTCTGATGGCGAAGACACCAAGCCATGTACCTTGCCTTAGCTCCTGAATCCGCCGTCTGTACCCTTCCCACCCAGAGAAGAGGGGAGTAGTAGTGTACCGTAATACACCAACCAGAATAACATGGTAATATCAACAGGAATAATGAAAAATGCCAAATATACTCACTCAGACAACAGAGGAATGGATCAGGGAGTGGAGGATGAGGTTAAACCAAAGTAGAAGAAGAATGGGAATTATCACACACTCAAAACCTAGCAACAGTCTCACATAAATCCACCAAACACCTTCTCCAATAACAACCACCAACAACCTCCAGCCATGCAGCATAAGCTTGCTCTGACAATGGGTGCTAGCCAGGATCCAAAAGCCTTAATACAGGAAAGCTTCCAGGAGCTCTCATCTGAGCAGATTAACCCCTGCACTGCTAAAAGAAATTGACCCCATTTAATATGAAGGTGAAGGGCTTCTAAATCAGTGCAGGAGTAGGAGAAATCAGGCGCTGAAGTCTTCTGTCTTCTCTCTGTCACGGTAAACCAGTGACAGTGAGATCTCAGCTGCAGTCGGGAGGAGGGACACTGAGCAGCTGTCTATCAAGCAAGATTGATGGAGATATAGCAGCAGTGTGAAGGGACACTGATGAGCTCTTAAGACTAGGTGGGCAGAGAGGAGGGAAACTGAGGAGCTGTCAATCAGACTAGATGAGTGGAGATTCAGCATCAGCATGGAAGATGGAAGAGGGACACTATAGAACTGTCAATCAGGTGGGAAGAGATTAAGGAGCATTAGCGAAGAAGGACACTTGAGGAGCTGTCAATCAGACTAAGTGGGTGGAGAATCAGTAGCAGGGAGGAGGGACACTGAGCAGCTGTCAATAAGCTAGGTGACCAGAGATTGAGTTTAAACTTTCCAAAAAGCTTCTACAGCCATTTTGACCATGAGTTTTCAAAGTGAGTGCACACGTTTCAGTAGGTCTAAGCTATCTATATAATAATGTATGCAAATTGCATTCTGAAATCTGGCGATAAATCCACTTAAAGAGCATTTCCCTTCTAGCTAAATCTCTTACAAATAATAAACCATTCAGGAGTCTGGGAACGGTAGGGGATGACTCTTGTGTGAGGGGTAGTGAGTGACACATTGCCCAAGGGTTCATTATACACAATTACCATCAATAGGAGCAGATTTGCATAGAGGTGCAGGGGGAATAGCAGCCTCTAAAGGGCAAATCTTCTTATGAATACCCTGGACTGTGCGTATCTATATGTCACTCATGTGTATTTATATGTTAATAGGAGACATATCGTCCTATGGAAGTGAGAGGTATTTTTAATTATTTTCTGTTACCACATGTATTATAATGATAATATCTGATTCGATATGGCTTCTCTATCTCTTTTCCCACAACTACCAGACACTGGGCATCATTAAGCAACCTGGTCGCCTCACTGCTGAACTCCATGAAATCCATTGCTTCTTTGCTGCTGCTCCTCTTCCTCTTCATCATCATCTTTTCCTTGCTTGGGATGCAACTTTTTGGTGGAAAATTTAACTTTGATGAGACCCAGACCAAAAGAAGTACCTTTGACACCTTCCCACAGGCACTGCTCACTGTCTTCCAGGTGAGAACTGTGATATTTATAATATTAGATCGGTGGCAGTATTCATTATTTACCATGCTAAGCACTGTTAGCAGCTATGTCTGGTATTACATTACAACTCAGTCCCACAAAAAAACTGCAGTACCAGACACTGCCACTATAAATGTGTGGTGCTTAACAATAAAGGGATGAGGCGCTCCAGACATTCATTTAGCCGATCGGCGGGTGTGCCAGGAGTCGGACCCCTCAAAGACCTAATATTTATGTGCTCTCCTTAGGATAACTCTTTGATATCATTGGTGGTGTCAGGCATCTTTTTATTTTCTATAATATATTCACTTTCTCTCTTATTGATACCATTCAGATCCTGACCGGTGAAGACTGGAACGCAGTGATGTATGATGGGATCATGGCGTACGGAGGCCCATTCTTTCCTGGAATGCTGGTCTGTGTGTATTTTATCATCCTCTTCATATGTGGAAATTGTATCCTTTAATATCTTAATAAGTAAATATACATATATCCGTTTACAGTCACTACACACACTGACCTTCCCTTTGACCAGTAGCAATGGGTGACTGCACCGCCGTGTTAATGTCTCTTACTCACAGCTTTCACAATTTACAGTCACTAAACACGCTGGCCTTCCCTTTGACCATAAGCCATGGGCGACTGCACCGCCGTGTCAATGTCTTTTACTCACAGCCGTACACAGTCCTTGATATCCTCCGGATTACAGCCGGGTACTATATCCACCTGTTTGCGGCCGTTATACACGCCATTCCTCCTGCGGATACAGGACAGTCTACCTCCAGTTCACCTCCGGGAACAAGACATTCCACCTCTGAGACCAGTCACCGTGGACGACAGCACCACTGTGTACGCTGTGGGTGCCAGGCCTATTGGCTCCGCTCTGTCTTGTGTCTCTTCACACAGACAAAGCTCTGTAGAACCTCTGCTCTGTACGCTCACCTACACCTAAATTGAAACTGGCCCTGACACACCCAAACCCTTTACTGCAGGGATTTTTGCAAGGCAACCTGTGGCCTTTAGCCACATGGAAAACATGGGCCTGGAATGAAACCGACTGCACGACTACCATCCTGCAGTGTGTTTCACAACACAACATCCCAGAGCAGGTTTCCCTACATCTGCCTTGGACACTAGTATGTCCAAGACTAACACTTACTTTTATTATTTCTAGTCTGTATTTGCAGCCACCGCTACGCCTGTGACTGCCATGCACTCCTGTGGCCTTCATACTCCTCTGTGCACATCCTGGGGAGAACAAAGATTGACCCCTACCTGTGACACCAGTCTCTGCCTCACAGTTTATATACATTATACCACAGTATTTATTTTGGCAACTGTTCTAAAGAGTTTCATTCTTTTTTGTGCTGTTCACTGCACAAAAGTTTCTATTTTTGTCAAAGATCAATGATAAGACATTTTGATTGACTTCTAAGGCTCCTGGGCCTGAATACAAAATCTGGAACAGGGCCCCCATCTACCATTTATTGTATGGGTGTCTACTTTATGTGGCCTTTGTGCCCCTGCCATCACAGGAAGAAGTTGCATTGTCAGGCACAGTGTATAGCACCCCACATTTCTACTATTTGGATATTGGATGCTGTGATGTCTTTATAGAGTCAAAGTAAGGGTTTTTTTGTCTCAAGCATCACCTAAACACTGGAACACCAAAACACTGGAAGCCAGATCAGCAGACTCCAAATTCCAGGACCCCCACAATCAACAATCCCAGTCCCCTAGCTGGAAGGAAAAGGAGCTAAGGTTGAGCATGCGCCCTGATGTTCCAGTCATACTTTTTTGGCTGGAGTACCGCTTTAAAGCAAAAAGTTCACAGTGCTGGCAAAATCTTGTAAAAGTTTTCTAACAACTACAGTACTTAACCCATTATCTACCAATGTCCTTTTTTTGGGACACCTAATCTTTAGCTTCTAGCAACTAAGATTTTATAGTTTTTATAATTAGGTCCAATTTTTTGTGTTGTGTTTGTAAAATGAATGTTTTCAAAATAGGAAATCATGTCATTGTAATTTTTAATTGAATATTGGGACGCCCTTTTCTGAAAAATGCGTACCTGTAAAAATTTTAATTTGGCAAGTAATGAGTTAAACCCATTTTTGTAAAAAAACTATGATTCTATTAAAGTCATTTACCGTTCTAAATGATCAATTAGGTATATATCTTGTGCCCTAGGGTCACACAGATACGTCCTTGACTCTCCTGCACAGATATTTTGCTGAACGTCTTCTTGGCTATCGCTGTGGACAATCTGGCAGATGGAGACAATATTAACAGCAAAGACAAGAAGTGAGAATAATGCCTCAATACTAAACCTTCAAAATAGATTAAGGCCTTTGTATAGACACTAGTAAATTGGAGTTATTGCTTTAAGCGTCCAAATAAATTCCAATATTCTTTTTTCTTTCAGTGCATGCTAGAATAAAAAGCGATTTAATTAATTATCATCGGAGACATCTTCACATATAGGAAGCGTGGTTTTTGGTAGACCTAGACATAGCAGATTTGTGGTGCTGATTCTGTGTAAACGCAGTGTAAATCTACCTATAAACCTATCCACATATGCAGATGTTTCTGCCATTTTTTATGGATTTGCTGCCCTTTGAAAATTATCTGCCACATCTAGACCTTTGCTTAATGTTTGGATGGTGAAATTCCCAGGGCAGACACAAGTATACATAGGTACAGTATCTCTAATCTCTCATTCAGACATAGCTTTTTTTTTTCCTATATGGAAAAAAAGCGACCAGTTTCCATAAATTTGCAGGATCAGACTTTCATTAGTGCTCCGTCTGCCTACCTGTTTTTACCATAAGTGTTTCATTCGTTCTTCTCGTCTAAAAAAAGAATGCCCAAAGTTCTCCTACCTATTAAACAGTAAAAAAAAGTTGGGCAGCACTCCGATGGCATCGCTTTTATTTACAGATCAACTGATTTTAATGGATAATTTTTGATCCTATCAAAAATGGACTCGAATCCAAAACTCTCATGAAACTTGGACCGTTTTTTAGATATGTGAAAAATCACTGACGTCTGAAAGAGACCTCAGAGTCAGGATGTAATAATATCTCAATTTGTCATTACTTTCAGGGAAGACAATAAGTCAGAGAAAAAAGAAGAAGACAGCTCGACCAAGGTAATGCTTGTATTTTTGTATCCTTATTTCAAAAATATGGCTGCTCTTTTTTTTATGAAAAAAGTTGGCGTACCTGTCATTCGGCAGTGTTTGGTTTTGTAACTCAGTACCATTTACTTGCATAGAACTGTTGCAATACCAGAACCAGACCATAGGCAAGAGTGGCGCTGTTTAAGAAAAAAGGAAAACATATTTTTCTCGTCTCTAACACCCATTTTAAAAAAAAAATGAGTCATCCTAAATGCACATATCTTCATCCCTTAGGCTCCTGAAGGAGATCAAGAGGAAGAACAGGGATGTGAAGAATGTAAGCAGATCTCGCATTACATTCATGTTTTGATTATTACATTTTTGGGGCATTCGTTACCGCAATTTCAAAATGTCTCTTCATGTCCCCCCTTCCAGCGGTCGAAGAAGAGGCAGAAGCAGAAGAAGAGGAAGAGGGAAGTTTACCGGATTCCCATATGGATAAACTTGCAGAGTTTGCACCAAAGGAGAAAGTTCTTCCTATACCAGAGGGCAGTGCCTTCTTCATCCTGAGCAACACCAACTTGTGAGAGGATTTCTAGTTGTGTGTCTTTGGGATGACTCTCCTATGAATGGCGTGACTGTAGTGTGGGGCTGAGAGAACCTGATTTGAGTCATTTGGGCTAATACATCCATCTTCATAATTTATTTACCACTTTTGTCACAATAGTCATAAAGTACATAACTAGTGATGAGCGAATAAACTCGTTACTCGAGATTTCCCGAGCACGCTCGGGTGTCCTCTGAGTATTTTTTAGTGCTCAGAGATTTAGTTTTCCTCACCTCAGCTGAATGATGTACATCTCTTAGCCAGCTTGATTACATGTGGGGGTTCCCTAGCAACCAGGCAACCCCCACATGTACTTATGCTGGCTAACAGATGTAAATCATTCAGCTGCGGTGATGAAAACGAAATCTCCGAGCACTAAAAAATACTCGGAGGATACCTGAGCATGCTCGGGAAATCTCGAGTAACGAGTATATTCGCTCATCACTATAAATAACACTTCAGCATTACAGTATTCAAACACTACCAAACGCTACTATCAGTGTTAGAAGGTCTGTAGCTCCACCGCAATGACGCCATTTTGCCACGTGGCCGGAAGAAGTGTGTCAAAACGGCAGCATCAGGGTGGAGCTACAGACCTGCAGACTTTCTAACATTGATAACATATGTATATATGCACCATCCTGGTATATATGTCTCTCATCCTGGTATATACAGCATATGCCCTCCATCCTGGTATTTATGTTCCTCATCCTGGTATATATGTCCATCATCCTGGTATATATATGTGCCTTATCCAGGGCCTCATCCAGGTACATGTCCCTTTTCCTGAGCCCCATCCTGATATACAGTGGGGGAAATAAGTATTTGATCTCTTGCTGATTTTGTAAGTTTGGCCACTGACAAAGACATGAACACAGTCTATAATTTTAAGGGTAGGTTAATTTTAACATTGAGAGATAGTATATCAAAAATAAGATCCATAAAATCACATTGTATAAATTATATACATTTATTTGCATTTTGCAGTGAGAAATAAGTATTCAATCCCTCTGGCAAACAAGACTTAATACTTGGTGGCAAAACCCTTGTTGGCAAGCACATCAGTCAGACGTTTTTTGTAGTTGACGATGAGGTTTGCGCACATCAGGAGGAATTTTGGTCCACTCCTCTTTGCAGATTATCTCTAAATAATTAAGATTTTGAGGCTGTTGCTTGGCAACTCGGAGCTTCAACTCACTCCATAAGTGTTCTATGGGATTAAGGTCTGGAGACTGGCTAGGCCCCTCCACGACCATAATGTGCTTCTTTTTGAGCCACTCCTTTGTTGCCTTGGCTGTATGTTTTGGGTGATTGCTTGCTGGAAGACCCAGCCACGACCCATTTTTAATGTCCTGGCTGAGGGCTTGCTGGAAGACCCAGCCACGACCCATTTTTAATGTCCTGGCTGAGGGAAGGAGGTTGTCACTTAGTATTTTACAGTACATTGCCTGATGCATTCTCCCATTGATGTGGTAAAACAGTCATGTGCACTTAGCAGAGAAACACCCCCAAAACATAATGTTTCCACCTCCATGCTTGACAGTGGGGATGGTGCTCTTTGGGTCATAGGCCGCATTTATCTTCCTCCAAACAAGGCGAGTTGAGTTAATTCCAAAGAGCTCAATGTTTGTCTCATTTGACCACAGGACCTTCTCCCAATCACTCACAGAATCATCCAGGTGTTCATTGGCAAACTTCAGATGGGCCTACACATGTGCCTTCTTGAGCTGGGGGATCTTGCGGACACTGCAGGATTTTAAACCTTTATGGCATAATGTGTTACCAATGGTTTTCTTGGTGACTGTGGTCCCAGCTGCCTTGAGATCATTGCCTTGAGATCATTAGAAGTTCACCCCGTGTAATTTTAGGCTGATCTCTCACCTGCCTCATGATCAAAGATACCCAATGAGGTGAGATTTTGCACGGTGCCCCAGATCGATGTCGATTGACAGTCATTTTGTATTTCTTCCATTTGCGTACTATTGCACCAACAGTTGTCTCCTTCTCACCCAGCATCTTACTTATGGTTTTGTGCAGGTCTATGATCTTGTCTCTGACATCCTTATAAAGCTCTTTGGTCTTGCCCATGTTATAGAGGTTAGAGTCTAACTGATTAATTGAGTCTGTGGACAGGAGTCTTTTATAAAGGTGACTATGTAAGACAGCTGTCTTTAATGCAGGTAACGAGTTGATTAGGAGCGTCTAACTGGTCTTTCGGAGCCAGAACTCTTAATGGTTGGTAGGGGATCAAATCCTTATTTCACACTGCAAAATGCAAATACATTTATACAATGTGATTTTCTGGATTTTATTTTTGATATTCGATATCTCAATGTTAAAATTAGCCTACCCTTAAAATTATAGACTGTTCATGTCTCTGTCAGTGGGCAAACTTACAAAATCAGCAAGGGATCAAATACTTATTTCCCCTACTATATATCGCACATCTTGGTATATATGTCTCCCGTTCTGCTGCTGTTCTTTAATGTATAGAAAAAAAAAACTATTATACTCACAAGGGGTGTACATAGAAGTCATGGGGCACCATAGCAAAAGTATAATGAACTCTTCATAGTCCTCCATATAGTACAATTTACAGCCCATAGTTCTCCATATAGTATAATTAGCCCCATAGTCCTCCATACAGTATAATGCACCCCACATAGTCCTTCATATAGTATAGAGCATCCCCCATAGTCCTCTATATAGTATAATGCATCTCCATATATAATGCACAGCCCATAGTCCTCTATATTAGTATAATACACAGCCCATATCATTCATATAATATAATGCACAGCCCATAGTCATCTATGTAGTATAATGCACATCCCATAGTCTTCGATGTAATATTATGCACATCCCACAGTTATCCATGTAGTATAATGCACTGCCCATATTCATCCATGTAGCATAATGCACAGCCCATAGTCATCCATGTAGCATAATGCACAGCCCATAGTCATCCATGTAGCATAATGCACAGCCCATAGTCATCCATGTAGCATAATGCACAGCCCAAATGCATCCATATAGTAGAATGCACAGCCCAGAGTCATCCATATAGTATAATGCACAGCCCAGAGTCATCCATATATTATAATGCAAAGCACATAGTCCTCCATGTAGTGTAGTGCACCCCCATAATCTTCCATAAAGTATAATGCATAGCCCATAGTCCTCCATATAGTTTAATGCACTGCCCATAGTTGTCCATATAGTAGTATGGCCACCATGTACTTACTGATTTAAAATAAATAAATACTCCCCTCCCATCTGCACCTCTGCTGAATGTGCATCCGAGGAAGTAATTGCTGGCATCAGTGGGCACCCCACCTGCCAGGCCCGGTTTCAGCTGCGACCACTGTAATTACACTCCTGTATCCAAAAATCCGAGGAACGATGTGCAAAGAATTTTAGGTCTTTGGTTTTTCCAGAGACTCTGTAAAAAATTACTTCTCAATCTGTATGGTAGTATTAGGGTATCCCATATTTGTTAAAAAAAAGTAAAAGAAAAATACCCAGGTGTTGTAGGAATAGTAGAATCTTCTACTCCAGTTCTCGATGAGGCGCAGCATACCCCCCAAATTCAGCAGGGCATTCACACTGTTCTGGCAAATTTATAAGAAATGATTTCTTCATCATTTTATACTATTTCTGGTCATTAGGTTAGCTTTTTTCCAGTCCACAAAAAAAGCTTTTAACAATAGAAACAGAAGAGAGTTGAGGAAAGTAAGTGCTGACTGTGGATACAGTGACTGTTATAGGGTACTAGATATATTCTATGGATGGTACTGGAAACCCTGTGGCTGGTACTGGGAGCACTGGTTGAATTCTACTAGGTCTTCTCTCCGAGTAAGTATTAACCACTAGTGAGGTCCAAGGCTGGAGAGGTCTGGATGGAAAAGTCTGAGAAGCAGTTCTGTATAGTAGGATGAAAGAACGTGAACCTTCTTAGAGTAGAGTCAATCTTCTAGCAGTGGGAATCTTTAAAAAGCTGCCCAACAATTTACCATCTCTGTAAATGAGCACATGCCACTCAGAAATTGTGGAGAACAAAGGACAATATCCATGTGATGGACACTTTCTCATTGACATAGATCGTTCTCATATACCAAGAGATGTTCATCCGTATTGCACTATCACCGATCAAGATACGTGTTCCTGCATTTTGTATTAGCTATAATATATGAATACGTTCCTTCTTTTTTACATAGCAATGCCGTTCATTTTCACCCCTCTATTCCAGGCTCAGAGTTGGTTGTCATCGATTGATTCACCACCATATTTTCACCAATCTCATCCTGGTCTTCATCATTCTAAGCAGCATCTCCCTGGCTGCAGAAGATCCAATACGTGCCCACTCCTTCAGGAATCATGTGAGTACCATGAAGATGAATTAAGGCATAAAAAGATGGCTTATTTGTATTCTTATCCGTGTGCCATTTCTGATGTATTGTTTGGGGGTGTTGTTTGTTGTTGCAGATTTTGGGTTATTTCGACTATGCTTTCACCTCCATCTTCACAGTGGAGATCCTACTTAAGGTAGGAACATTTTTGTTCCTTGTAATCTGCAACTTGTCCATTAAATCTTTTTTTAAAGGGCATATTGTGATGGCATATCTTGTTGATGGTTTATTGCTGGATATGCCATCATTTAATCATTATTATTTATTATTATTATTTATTGTTATAGCGCCATTTATTCCATGGCGCTTTACATGGGAGGAGGGGTATACATAATAAAAACAAGTACCATAATCTTAAACAATACAAATCTTAACTGGTACAGGAGGAGAGAGGACCCTGCCCGCGAAGGCTCACAATCTACAAGGGATGGGTGAGAATACAGTAGGTGAGGACAGAGCTGGTCATGCAGCGGTTTGGTTGATCGGTGGTTAATGCAGGTTGTAGGCTTGACGGAAGAGGTGGGTCTTCAGGCTCTTTCTGAAGGTTTCGATGGTAGGCGAGAGTCTGATGTGTTGTGGTAGAGGGTTCCAGAGTAGGGGTGATACGCGAGAGAAATCTTGTATACGATTGTGGGAAGAGGGGAGTAGAGAAGGAGATCTTGTGAGGTTCGGAGGTTGCGTGTAGGTAAGTACCGGGAGACGAGGTCACAGATGTATGGAGGAGACAGGTTGTGGATGGCTTTGTACGTCATGGTTAGGGTTTTGTAGTGGAGTCTCTGGGTAATGGGGAGCCAGTGAAGGGATTGACAGAGGGGAGAGGCCGGGGAATAGCTGGGGGACAGGTGGATTAGTCGGGCAGCAGAGTTTAGAATAGATTGGAGGGGTGCGAGAGTGTTAGAGGGAGGCCACAGAGCAAGAGGTTGCCGTAGTCAAGGCGAGAGATGATGAGGGCATGGACTAGGGTTTTTGCAGATTCTTGGTTGAGGAATGTACGGATTTGTGAAATATTTTTGAGTTGAAGTCGGCAGGAAGTGGAAAGGGCTTGGATATGTGGTTTGAAGGAGAGATCAGCGTCAAGGATTACCCCAAGGCAGCAAGTTTGTGGGACTGGGGAGAGTGGGCAGCCGTTTACTGTAATGGATAGGTTCGTTGGGGGGGTCGCGTGAGATGGGGGAAAGATGATGAATTCTGTTTTGTCCATGTTAAGTTTCAGAAATCTAGGGGAGAAGAAGGATGAAATAGTGGACAGACATTGAGGGATCAATGATGGTCCATCCTCTAAGATCCTTGCTGTACTGTATGAAGGGGCCGCAATACTGAATCACTGCTGCATCCCCTTCACAGTTACTTGGATAGCAGTGGTCCAGCTAGGGGAACTGTAATGGGCATGTTTCACTTTAATGGAAGTGCAGTAGATCTGTAGAGTGCCACATTGAAGGTATAGAACTGTGAAGCAGCGATTCAAATCCTTCATTCTCAAGATCAGAGAGGTATGACCCCCGGCGATGTAATTTCCTACCAATATAGGCCATCACTAAAGCTGCTTTTCCATTGAAAGATCAACGTGAATAAAAGTTCTTAAAAACACTTGTTTCACAATTATAATTAAGTGTAAACAGGTGGGCGATCACACCCGTAAACAAGCAAAACGTTCAAATGTACCACTGTACAAAAATGATCTTTTGCACAGTAGAAAAAATCATTGTTCTCGGCGGTGTGTCAACCTGCGTCATCAGAAGAACCATGACAGCCTATGTGCAGTGAGCAATCTATTAGTGTACATCGTTTATTTTGATTTGCCTGTGTAAACAGGTTGTTAAATAACCGCTGGTTGTTAAAGGTTTACAGAGCATATGCAGCTGCACTCTGAAGTGCTGTAATATGAAAACTTTGAATATATGAAATTGGAACTGCATTACTGCCACAGAAAACATGTTAAAAACTGAAGGTACTTAGCGCACAAATTGGTTAATTCATGAGAGCCCATCAGCCGCGGCAAGGTGTACCCTTATCAAAGCTTTGCCATGGCAGATGGGCTCTCATGAATTGGCCAATTTGTGCAGTAAGTACCTACATTTTTTAACATATTTTCTATAGCAGTAGTGCAGTTCCAATTTCATACTGTATATTCATTGTTTGCATTTCAGAGCGCAGCTGTAATTTCTTGGTTATATTAAATAGTTGTGACGACTTGCACTTGTTCATACTTGCCTTATTCTGTTTGGAGGTGCTGGTCAGTTTTTTATTTTTGTGATAAAGGTTTATGGATCTGAAGTTGTATCTTGCCGCCGGTCGGACCATTACTTATATGAGAATAAGGCTTTGTCTCAAGGTGGCCATATTGTATAACAATCAGCTATTCCTCCAAACCCCTACCGTATATATACACTACTCAAAAAATAGAGGGAACACTAAAATCCCACATCCTAGATATTACTGAATTAAATATTCCTGTTGTAAATCTTTATTCATTACATAGTGGAATGTGTTGAGAACAGTAAAAGCTAAAAATTATCAACGTAAATCACAACTAATATCCCACGGCCCATGGTTTGAATGAAAAGCTCTCATTCTCCCCATTCTTATAGTTGTCTTATATTGTCATCTTTTTCCTGTTTTTAATATTGTATGTGTTTTTATTGTGGTAGTAACTGTTGTTTTTATTACTATATTCTTTTGATAACAGTATCCTGCTTCTGGGGTGTATTATTGTTGTTCTCTACACCAACCCATTTACAAAAAATGGATTCTTCAGTCCTGGACGGTGCGGTGCACAATATGAAGAAGGAATTGATATTCTTTCTGGCCGGATCAATTCATGGGGGACAAGTGGAAAATACAAAAGCAATACTATCGTCCCGACCTGTCGTGCCCATATCCAGTACTGTTGTGATATTGTTTGAGCATTTTTTGCTTTATAATTGCACCATTGACAGAGCAGATGTTGTTATTTGTTTAGGCTTTGTATTGTTTATCATGTGTTATATGCCCATTTAATCAGCACTCACATACCATATTTTTGATGACGTGCCTGACATGGTTTAGTAATAATCGGTACCAGTTGAATCCAGTGTTGCGGCACTTGAGCGTACTTCACATGGCTGGGCGCTGCTGGTTGCGCATGCGCTGTGATGCTATGTGCGCGCCGGCACCTCTGAAGTCGTCCTCAGGCTACGGCGCGGGCCTATGACGTCATCGGAAGTTTTTTCCTTGACCCGCGCCGGAAGCTGGACGTACGGACGTGGTGCACGGCGACTCTGGCCCCACGCCGCATGCGCTCACAGGTGCAGCGCCTTATACTTCTTATAAATACCTACCCCATGTCAGGCCTAACCACACTGCCCCCCGAAGAAGCCCGCAAACGCGAAACGCGCGTCGGGGCGTGCTGCACGCACACTAACTGTGCTTTTATTTGATATGGGTAAGTTACATTGAGTTACTGCTGTTGTTTACACTATGCCACTTTAAGCACTAGCACCTTATAGACGTGGCATTTACAAATACCGCACAGCCCTGTCCTTAGTACCTAGATATTATAATGAGTCAGCATTACAGGAATTATTTTCTCTTTTAAATGGTGTGATCTTAGGCATGGGCTGCAGACACTTGTTTGGTGGTATTTTTGTATTTGTAGTCTGTTTCAACAGCACCCCATCACAGGTTCTGTGCATGCAGCTTTTATAGTGTTCACTCTCGAGACACTCGTCCATAAATAATATATGTGTCCACATATGTATTGGGCCTTCCGTTGTTTGTAGTTTCTTTGTTAATTTTGTTTTTTGGTTGTTTAATAAACTTATACTGTTTTAGATATGTGGTTGGCCCTCTTTTGTGCATGAGTCTTGTACTCCAATCTTCATATAGGTATTATGTCTTCATAGGGAGTGACTCTCCTTTTTTTCATTAATAGAGATCCGCTATGTCAGTTTTTGTCTAATATCCCACGGCGGTCTGGAGTTGGAATAATGCTCAAAATCAAAGTGGAAAATGAAGTTACAGGCTGATCCAATTTCAGTGGAAATGCCTCAAGACAAGGAAATGATGCTCAGTAGTGTGTGTGGCCTCCACATGCCTGTATGACCTCCCTACAGTGCCTGGGCATGCTCCTGATGAGGCGGCGGATGGTCTCCTGAGGGATCTCCTCCCAGACCTGGACTAAAGCATTCGCCAACTCCTTGACAGTCTGTGGTGCAACTTGACGTTGGTGGATGGTGCGAACATGAGGTCCCAGATATGTTCAATCGGATTCAGGTCTGGGGAATGGGCGGGCCAGTCCATACCTTCAATGCCTTCATCTTGCAGGAACTGCTGACACACTCCAGTCACATGAGGTCTGGCATTGTCCTGCATCAGGAGGAACCCAAGGCCAACCGCACCAGCATATGGTCTCACAAGGGGTCTGAGGATCTTCATCCTCCAAAGAGATGCCACCCCACACCATTACTGACCCACTGCCAAACCGGTCATGCTCAAGGATGTTGCAGGCAGCAGATCGCTCTCCACGGCATCTCCAGATTCTGTCACGTCTGTCACATGTGCTTAGTGTGAACCTGCTTTCATCTGTGAAGAGCACAGGGCGCCAGTGGCGAATTTGCCAATCCTTGTGTCCTATGGCAAATGCCAAGCATCCTGCACGGTGTTGGGCTGTGAGCAAAACCCCATCTGTGGGCATCGGACACTTAGACCATCCTCATGGAGTCGGTTTCTAACCGTTTGTGCAGACACATGCACATTTGCTCCTCCTGTTCCTCCTTGCATAAAGGCTGAGGTAGCGGTCCTGCTGCTGGGTTGTTGCCCTTCTATGGCCCCCTCCACATCTCCTGGTGTACTAGCCTGTCTCCTGGTAGTGCCTCCAGCCTCTGGACACTACGCTGACAGACACAGCAAATCTTCTTGCCACAGCTCACATTGATGTGCCATCCTGGATGAGCTGCACTACCTGAGCCACTTGTGTGGGTTGTAGAGTCCGTCTCATGCTACCACGAGTGTGAAAGCACAACCAACATTCAAAAGTGATCAAAACATCAGCCAGAAAGCATAGGTACTGAGATGTGGTCTGTGGTCCCCACCTGCAGAACCACTCCTTTATTGAGTGTGTCTTAATAATTTTCAATAATTTCCATCTGTTGTCTATTCCATTTGTACAACAGCATGTGAAATTGATTGTGAATCAGTGTTGCTTCCTAAGTGGACAGTTTGGTTTCACAGAAGTTTGATTTACTTGGAGTTATATTCTATTGTTTAAGTGTTCCCTTTATTTTTTTGAGCAGTGTACATGCTTGCTCAAGTGACCAAGCTGGACATGTCTATAGCATATTTATCCACCATAGGGTCCCAAAGCCTAGGGGTCTTTTCATCTGCCACCAATCTTATGTAGAGTAAAGGGCTGTTTACTTGAAGCCGTAGCGAAACGTACAGCTAATATCACTATAGGACACTGCTCGTTCTTGCACTACGAGTTTCCAATGCAATGCTTTGATTTTCGTCTTTATCCTAATTTTTTTTTGCATTTTATTATCAGTCGTATAATGTGCCCGCTCTTCCTTACCAATTGTGTCTCCTCCAGATGATTTCATATGGTGCCTTCCTGCACAAAGGCTCTTTCTGCAGAAACTGGTTCAACCTCCTGGATCTGCTTGTTGTCAGCGTGTCTCTCATCTCTTTTGGGATTCAGTAAGTCAGGAACACTTTCTTCTTTCCTCATTTGTTCTCCAGAGGACAGGATCAAACGCAAGCAAAATGGACGCAAAACAGAAATTTCATTTTGTGGACTCAAGAGAAATGCACTCACAATGAGCTGGTGATATGTCATAGTGATTTATGGGAGAAGATTAGATTTGTAAGGTCTGTGATCTCTGACCAGCACTGAAACCCCTTTGACACTATTCAGACTATTCTGTTACTGTAAATATGACATTAAAAGTACACCATAGACAGCTGCCGGCTAAACAGCCATTCCTTGTGGCACAGTATAAACATGCATGCTCGGCTTGGTTGAGCTTGCATGTTTGTCTTACAAAAATCGGTAATATTGTCCCTTTAATAGGGAGAAGGAAATAAGCTTCAGCTGGCGGCTTATCTCAGTTGAGAATAAAAGGATCAGGTATGCTCTGGAAAAATAACTGAATTATGTTAATTTCTGCAGCTCAAGTGCCATCTCTGTGGTAAAGATTCTCCGTGTACTGAGAGTGCTACGTCCGCTGAGAGCCATTAACCGAGCGAAAGGGCTGAAGGTAAAACCGTTTATACTAAAAAATTATAAAGAAAAGCATACTATGAAAAAAAAAAATCTCTTCTATTCATTAACTTTTGTATCATGAAAGAGAACCTATCAGGTGCAAAAAACAACCCTATTTACCTGCAGATATAGGGTTTAAATGCTGCCTGGCTGATGAACAGAAAGCGTGGCTACAGGGAGGAAATTACTTGTATCCTCCCTGGAGCCACTGGCTTTTAGTCATAGGGACTTATACGGAGTGATTACAGTCAACCGCGGCACTTTGACTGACGAGTTCGCTCTGCACAGATGTGCTGCAGAGCAAACTGTGAATAAAAGTGTCGAGGAGTGATTGCACTGTATACTGAGCTATATGCAGTTGCTCCATATACGCCCCTATGACGGAAAGTGAGCGGCTCCCGGGAGGATATAACTTAATTTCCTACGTATAGCCGCGCTTTCAGTGAGGTGGCCAGTCCGCATTTTAACCTTATACTTGCAGGTAAATAGCGTTTGTTGTTTGTTTTGAACATGACAGCTTCCATTTAAAGAAGCACTAATCACTGAAATTGCACAAAAAACATGAAAAATATCCCAATACTTCCTCCCAGAAATCTCATTTTTCTTTTTATCTTATTTGGTTTCATATTAAGTGTTAGAGGACATTGCTGAGCTTTGGGGATAAACAGAGATTTTTCTATCTCCTTCTCCCTGTCCTAAGACAACTGGCTGCAACAGGAGCCTCCCCCCACTGTTTATTTTAGAACAAAAAGATAGTTATAAGGGTTGTTCCATACACAACGTTCATCATTTATCTGTGGGATTAATGTATAATTGACGGGGGTCCAACTGCTGAGCCCTCCACCTATCTTGAAACATAGAGAGGTCAAAGTCCGCTGTGTGAGTGAAGCAGTAGAGAGCATGAGCGACCACCATTCCATCATGGTAGAGCTGTGGTTTCACATGCTCCCCGCTGCTTACTTACCAAAGGAAACTTTGGGACCCTTCTGCCTGTGATCAGTGGGGGTCTCAGCAGTCAGACATCCAGCAGTCCTACATCAATCATCTATGCTGTAGATAGGTGACATATGTTATTTATAGGACCACCCCATGTCTAGGTTTAGTTTGTGTTTACCAATATCTCTTCTGTTTTCTCAGCATGTCGTCCAGTGTGTGTTCGTGGCTATCCGCACTATCGGGAATATTATGATCGTCACCACTCTTCTCCAGTTCATGTTCGCCTGCATCGGAGTTCAACTCTTTAAGGTAGAAACCATATATCAGTCTGTTTGTAATTGTGTGTATCCACCATAGGGTCAAAGAGAGAGCATAGAGTGGACCCATCGCCCTGTGCTCCATGGGTTTTTCTCCACAGAGTTTGCAAATAAATGTAGGAGAAAGGTATAGGACATCTTCAATGCAAAAAATGAGAAAGAGAGGCAATATACCTTATTGATTTCCCAGTGTCAGCCCCAGTCCCGGGTTTCGGCACCTCCGCAAGGCTTTAACACGGGAGAACTTTCTCTCCCCCATCTGTGTCGGTACTATGCTAGAAGGGGGCTAGATAACTACTCATTTCAAAAGCCTCTTTTTCTGTCTACATATCAGGCATGACCAGGTACGGACTGGAGCTGAAATTCAGCCCTGGCATTTGAAATCACGCAGGCCCATGTTGTCCCCGTCCCCATGAACCAGATGGGATATATTACTAATATTACCCTGGATGGAGGAAAGGAAGATTTTCTACAACACCAATATTTCTAATGATACCCGTGGCCTGCTGGGGTAAGTGATGGAGTCAGCAACTTTGTGCTCCATCACAACAGTATGGGTATCTTGAGAACACTGATTCTTTTAACAACGTAGCAGACAAGGCAGCCCATGACCAGACAGGCCCTTCTGGCATTTGCCAGAATTGCCAGATGGCCAGTCCGGCCCTGGGCACAACATACAAGGGGACTGACTTAGCTACTGAAATGGTCCAAGTGGTATTTGGATGATCATGCCGTACATGTGAGGTTTCAGCCAATATCTCACTCGACACATTTTCTACCTTGGGCCTTCGTGAATATTTTACTTTGCTGAAATTGGCCATTTCAGATAATTTTTAATTTGATATGTATGGTCAGCTTTCCTGACATGACACCGCTTTCTGCAGGGCAAGTTCTTCAGCTGCACAGATGAAGCCAAGCATAGTCCAGAGGAGTGCAAGTAAGTGCCCGTCATCAGTATTAGGAGTCTATAGATGCATTTGTAAACCTACACTATGGCTCTGATAATTAAATAATCTTGCTATATGATGGATGAATTGTGTAACATTTTGCACTATTTTAACCAGTGAAGAAAAAAAAACATTATAGACCCATTACAAGTCAGTTGTCACAATGGTTCCATCATGAATTCTGTAAAAAAAACAGTATTGATACACAGCGACACTATTGTATCCACAATTTCTATGTATCATACACATACAGATACATAAAAAAAACTATTATTAAATGTATGCACTGTTCCTAGGGGCACATTTATTGTGTACAAGGAAGGGGATGTCACCCACCCAACAGTGCGAGAGAGAATCTGGCACAACAGCGACTTCAACTTTGACAACGTCCTGTCTGGAATGATGGCTCTTTTCACTGTCTCCACTTTTGAGGGCTGGCCAGCGTAAGTCAAAGCGAGAGAGACTGTCTTGTACCTGTGTATATTACGAAACAGCTCCTATTTGCCTCTAGATATAGCAAAGGGCCTCCTAAAACATAGTATAAAAATACACATATTTTAGCTTTAGATCCCACAGATTAATATTTAAAGGGAATCTGTCACTAGGTATTTTCTATGTGATCCAAGAGCAGCATAATATAGTTAAAGAGAGCCTGATTCAGGTATGTGTTACTTATTAGGCTGTGTTGTAGTTTCAATTCAATAGTTGTTTTATCAACAGGAGGTTATCACTACAGGACTACATCTCAGGTGCACAGCAGTCAGGTTAATTTGTATAACCCTGCCCCCACCACTGATTGGCTGCTTGCTGACAACGTACAGTGTACATTTTTTCAGCCGACTTAAAAAACATTGTTCTCAGCAGCACATCATCCTGTATAAACAAGGACATGTGCTGCCAAGAATGTAATATCCTATGGGCATAGGAGGATCGTATTAACGATTGCTCTGTGTCCATAGAATTGGAGTCTAAACGACAGAGTTCATGTAGCTGATTAGCAGTCATTTAATGGCCTCAGTCCACAGGTGTAAGCCTGGCGTTAGCCTCATTCTCTTTTACTATTTTCAATTTATTTTTACTTTAGGCTATTGTATAAAGCGATCGATGCCAACGGTGAAAATGTTGGACCGATTTACAATTACCGGGTAGAAATTTCCATCTTTTTCATCGTCTACATCATCATCATTGCATTCTTCATGATGAACATTTTCGTGGGTTTCGTGATCATAACCTTTCGAGCACAGGGTGAGCAGGAGTACAAGAACTGCGAGCTGGACAAGAATCAGGTGATCATAATAGAAAAGATGACAATTTATTCATTTTACTGAATGCCGGTGAACAGCAAAGCTAAGGAATTTAATGTACAATACTGGCGTTCACTCCAATGCAGGCCGCTCGCATGGGATTGTGGTTGTGAATCATATCGGCCCTGCAATTAAACTAGCTTGGTGGCTTAGGGCTGTCCAAGGCCCATCAGGGCTAGTGGTCATCATGGACATTAGATAAGAGTGGTCCAAAATGGCCGACCTTCACCATAACAAACCATCATCAGCTGTCTTAAATCTTCCTATTACCGACCGACAAACGTTGATCATTGTTTAAAACATCGGTGGGTCACATTAGATTTTTTTTTGGCTGATGATGAGTACTGGCTGACCAAAACAATCGAATATGGCTGAAGTAGTCTAAGTTCTTATTTCTCTATCGCCTCTCATTGGGGGACACAGGAACCATGGGTGTATGCTGCTGCCACCAGGAGGCTGACACTATGCACAAAAAAAGTTAGCTCCTCCTCTGCAGTGTACACCCCACCGACTGGCATTATGCACTTCAGTTTAGCTTAGTGTCAATAGGAGGTGGACACGGGTCTTTCATTAGACCCTTATCTACCTCAATGTGCGTCGTTTTTCTGTTAGGTTTTCCGGAGGGATACAGGGTGAACAGTCACACCTGTAGTCCCACAATGCGGACTATGAGTATGGCGTGTACTGCCACCCCGTATCCTCATAGATCCCTCAGCAGGACCATGATCCTAGCACACAAGCGTGCTCAGAAGTCCGGTCCTGCCTCCGTCCCTCACCCACTCGCCCACCAGAGCCTGTTGGTTGCGGAGATGAGGACGTCCATCAGCTCCGTGGACGTCTCATCCCTTTTCAGGTTAGTACTGGCGTGGGATATTTGAGGTGAGTATTTTCCCATGCATCCCATCCCAGAAAAAGGGGGTGCTTTTTTTAGGGGGTCTCAGATGCGGGTTGCCTTACATGCGGGCAGATGTAGGGGCCTTTTCCCTGGAGCATATGCATGGGCCTCCCATCTCTTCTCAGCTGCCGCGCCGCTTCCGTGGCTGCGGCCGCCCTGCTCCCTGTTCCGGCGCGGCTGCCTTTTCGGATTTCCGCGCCGCTTTCTTGCCCCTGTGACCGCGCTGTTCCGGCCGCTCTCAGCGGCCACCTTACCATCGGTACCAGCGCGGCCTTGTCAGGCCGCCGCACCGCTTCGGGTCCCTGCGGTTGCGCTGCTCTGGCCGCTGTAAGCGGCTGCCATGCCTTTTCTCCAGCGCGGCGGCTTTGCCAGGCTGCCACGCCGCGTCCTCCCTGCGGCGCTCCGTTCCGGCGCCGCGGCCCTTCACTGGCGGTCACCGGTCTCTAATTTAGGCCCCGGCTGCTGCCCGGGCCTACTTCCGGTGCCAGACTCCGCCCCCTTCCCTCTTTCATCGGGCGGGCTTTTCTCCCGCCCGACAATTTCTCACTGCGGCACCACCCTTTCTCCGCCCACCGGAGTCCTCTCCTCTCTGTACCGACGTTTGGTGCCACATCTCAGCGGTCACCATCCGCAGATCTGTCCCAATTGCGGCAGGAGCCCATAGCACCCTCCTGCCTAAAGGACTACTTCTCACCGGAGGCCCATACCACAAGCCGGACAGCTTCCTCTGGAATCCGCTTTTCGTCTGCCGTGAGTAGCTCTGCACTGCAAACTGACACTCCCCTCTGCCCCCCTGTCCCCTAACCCTCTGGCATTTTCTTCAGGGACCCTTCAAGATGTCTACCTCTAAGGGTATGTGCACACGGTCAGGTTTTTTCACTTTTTTTCGCGTTTTTTCGCCATAAAAATGCTATAAAAACTCATTAAAAACGCATGCATTATGCATCCTATCATTTAGAATGCATTCTGCAATTTTTGTGCACATGATGCGCTTTTTTTCCCCGAAAAAAACGCATCACGGTAAAAAAAAAAAAGCAGCATGTTCATTAATTTTGAGGGGTTTTTTTTGCGTTTTTCCCGCTCTTCTATGCATTGGAAAAAATGAAAAAAAAAAAAAAAACGCGGTAAAATCGCGGTAAAAAGACATGCGGATTTCTGGCAGAAATGTCCGGTTTTTGTCAGGAAAATTTCTGCCAGAAATCCTGACGTGTGCACATAGCCTAAAGGGGGCCACTCTCGTCCTCCTACTTCTTCCTCTAATTCCTCTGCCTTAGTCAAATACTTTGCATGTTCGTCTTGTTATTGCAAACATCCCTCAGGTCAGTCCTCTCCACTGTCAGGCCTGCAGCAACCCGATTGTTCCCAATCTTGAGAGCTTGAGAGCGATACCCCCACCCCAGGCTGGGTTTCCTCTCTGTCACAATCGGTGGCGGATCTAACACGGGTGTCTCAAACACTGGTGTCAGTGCTGGACAGATTACCTCTGCAGACTCCCGCAGTAGCCAGCTGGTCGCAGGAGCCTCCGTCCGAGCCCTCCAGCCGCAAAAGGTCCAGACAGGAACGCCGGTCTGAGTCATCTTCTCGCTCCATCTCACCACACAGTCCGTCTCTGCGGTCGACTTCCCCCCGGTCCTCCTCCCCTGAGTCAGGTGAATGGTTCTCAGATGCGCCTTCGGAGGATGTTTCGGAGCTGGATTGGAAGCAAGTCGCTACCATGAGGGATATGGTTCAGAATCTCATTGGAGCGATAAATCAAACCTGTGGCATCAAGGAGTCCTCTACGGAACCCGCAGATCAGGCGGTTTCGTTTAGACGGGCTAAACCACCTTCCAAGTTTCTCGCTCCTCACCCGGAATTCGAG
This sequence comes from Ranitomeya variabilis, assembly GCF_051348905.1. Classification (NCBI taxonomy): domain Eukaryota; kingdom Metazoa; phylum Chordata; class Amphibia; order Anura; family Dendrobatidae; genus Ranitomeya; species Ranitomeya variabilis. The sequence goes on from NC_135233.1 coordinate 227,506,903, forward strand.
GAGATTATGACCAGAGAAAGAGAGAACCCGACCAGACGCTTTCAGAGAGGAAAGCGACTTGGCGTTTTATATCCCTTTTCTCCAGAGCTCACCGCTAATTGGACTGCTTCTCCTTCGGTGGACCCTCCAGTTTCCAGACTGTCCACCAACACGGTCCTTCCACTGTCCGGCGGAGCATCTCTGAAGGATTCCAACGATAGAGTCATAGAATCTTTCGCGAAGTCAGCCTTTGAAGTGGCCTCAGCTAGTCTTTGCCCGGCCTTTGCTTCCACTTGGGTTTCAAAATCCATATCCAAATGGGCCAAACAACTCCGTCGGGGCATTCTGGATGGGGCTCCACCCGGACAGCTGGCGGAACTTGCCAACCAGATTTCTCACATGGGTGAATATCTGGTCTCCGCCTCCCTGGATGCCGTGTCTTGTGCGGCTCAGGCATCCAGCAACACGGTTGCCATCCGCCGGACCATTTGGCTTAAGGCCTGGCAGGCAGATTTGTCTTCTAAAAAGTCCCTTACCAGCCTGCCTTTTCAGGGTTCTCGTCTCTTTGGTTCTAAGCTGGACCAAATCATTAAGGACGCCACCGGGGGCACAAGTTCTCTTCTTCCCCAGGCCAAACCTCGTCGTCCTCCTCCTAGATGTAAATTTTGGTCTTTTCTGCCTTTTCGCCACTTTGCGGCGTCAAACTCCTTTCCCCAGCAGCAACAGAGGCCACAGGCACATCAGGAGAAGAAGACAGTTTCCTTTAGGCCCACTCCTTCCTGGCGTCCTCGCTACCCCCAGGGTAGATCCTCCAGGTCCAAGACTGGAAGATCCACTTCAGGATGGAATCCCTTCGTTCAGTAATTGCTTCCATGGAGGCTCAGGAATTTCTGTGCTCCATAGATATTCAGGACGCCTATCTCCATGTCCCGATATTCCCGGGACATCACCGATTCCTGCGCTTTGCGGTGCTTCAGGAACATTTTCAGTTCGTCGCCCTGCCGTTCGGTCTTGCAACCGCCCCAAGAGTTTTCATGAAGATCATGGCGACGCTGATGGCCATCTTGAGGGTCAGTGGCCTGGTTCTGTTTCCATACCTCGACGACATCCTCATCAAGGCTCCGTCCTTTTCTCAGGCTCACGAAAGCCTGTCCATCGTTCTCGACACCCTAGCCTGTTTCAGGTGGCTGGTCAACCGGAAGAAGTCCTGCCTTATTCCTTCTCAGCGCATCATCTTTCTGGGCATGCTCTTCGACACTCATCAGACCAAAGTCTTTCTTCCCGAAGACAAGAGATCCATCCTTCATCGGGACATACGCTTGTGGATCGCCCCCAGAGTAGGGCAGTGGGGTACTCGGTACCGGGTCCTTCGGTTCGGGGGATGTCACGGTGGCTGACCCGGTCAGTGGCCCTCAGGGGTGTCCAGTGAAAGAGTTTATATATGGCAAAGGTCTTTAAAGGGGAAGTGTTCGTGACGCCACCTGTGGTATTCGGTCAGGGCGACCGACGCTGCTTGGGGGTCCGCTGGGGTGATGTTATGGCAGCTTGATAGTATACCTTCCCACAGGTGAAGTGTATCCCCAGGGCTTCCCAGAGTGTAGATGGTGGATGGTGGATGATGTAAGGCGCAGTGAATAACGAGGACACAAGGTTGCAGTCTCTTTACCTTTACTGAAGGCTTCAGTGTCCACAGTCCAGGATACGGACCACAGGGTAGGCAGAGTCCGGCCGATCTGAAGGCAAATCCAGAGTCCCCTTATCCAGGTGGAATTCAATAGCCTTCCTATGTGCACAGTAACACAGTAGGTCCTTACTTGCATAAGCTCCAATAAGGTCCTCACCGTTATTACTCCTCTCACTGTTCCCCGTGGTCGGATAGAACAAAACACGTATGACCGGTGACTTGAGACTTTGGTTAGGGACTCTAGCACGCCCCGGCCTCTTTAAGGTTGCCACCTTGCCTCCTGTGTATAAAGGGCGGACAGGCAACTTGGAATCACCTGCCCTACCGGTCTCTGAAGCAAGGCGTAGAGCACTTACTCCCTCGGTATTCCGGCTACCGGATCGCGCACCAGAAGGATGCAGCTTCTCTCGGCCACTTTCCTCTCTGGTATCCACTTGTTGCTATGCCTTCGTTTCTCATTCACTGCAATACACTTCTCTTCTATATCTCTTTCTTAGGATGCTGCCGCACGTGGGGCAGGCGCAGCTCCGTGGACTCTCGTCCTCCTCAGACCGCAGTCTTTTCAACTCCTGAAAAGCCTCAACGGCCGCAGAGGACCAATTCACCACATCAGCATCCTTCTTGGTCAAATCAGTCAATGGTTTAACAACACTAGAAAAATTAGCGATGAAGCGACGGTAAAAATTGGCAAAGCCCAGAAATTTCTGAAGGCTCTTCACAGATGTAGGCCGAGTCCAATCATAAATAGCTTGGACTTTAACAGGATCCATCTCGATAGTAGAAGGGGAAAAAATGAAGCCCAAAAAGTAAACCTTCTGAACTCCAAAGAGACACTTAGATCCCTTTACAAACAAGGAATTAGCATGAAGGACCTGGAACACCATTCTGACCTGCTTCACATGGGACTCCCAATCATCCAAAAAGACCAAAATATCATCCAAATATACGATCATGAATCTATCCAGATACTTTCGGAAGATGTCATGCATAAAGGACTGAAACACAGAGGGAGCATTAGAAAGGCCGAATGGCATCACCAGGTACTCAAAATGGCCCTCGGGCGTATTAAATGCTGTTTTCCATTCATCGCCCTGTTTAATACGCACGAGATTATACGCCCCTCGAAGGTCTATCTTGGTGAACCAACTAGCCCCCTTAATCCGAGCAAATAAATCAGACAGTAGAGGCAAAGGGTACTGAAATTTGACCGTGATTTTATTAAGAAGGCGGTAATCTATACAAGGTCTCAGAGAACCATCCTTCTTGGCCACAAAAAAGAACCCTGCTCCCAATGGCGATGACGACGGGCGAATATGCCCTTTCTCCAAGGACTCCTTTATATAACTCCGCATAGCGGCGTGTTCTGGCACAGACAAATTGAAAAGTCGTCCCTTAGGGAACTTGCTACCAAGAATCAAATTAATAGCACAATCACAATCCCTATGAGGAGCTAGGGTACTAGACTTGGGCTCATCAAATACATCCCGGTAATCCGAGAAAAACTCAGGGACTTCAGAAGGAGTGGAGGAAGAAATTGACAATAATGAAACATCCCCATGTACCCCTTGACACCCCCAACTGGACACTGACATTGATTTCCAATCCAATACTGGATTATGGACCTGCAGCCATGGCAAACCCAACACGACCACATCATGCAGATTATGCAACACCAAAAAGCGAATATCCTCCTGATGCGCAGGAGCCATGCACATAGTCAACTGGGTCCAGTACTGAGGCTTATTCTTGGCCAAAGGTGTAGCATCAATTCCCCTCAAAGGAATGGGATGCTGCAAGGGCTCCAAGAAAAAACCACAGCGCCTGGCAAACTCCAAGTCCATCAAATTCAGGGCAGCGCCTGAATCCACAAATGCCATAACAGAATAGGATGACAAAGAGCAAATCAGAGTAACGGACAGAAGAAATTTAGGCTGTACAGTACCAATGGTGACGGACCTAGCGAACCGCTTAGTGCGCTTAGGACAATCAGAGATAGCATGAGTGGAGTCACCACAGTAAAAACACAGCCCCTTCTGACGTCTATGTTCTTGCCGTTCAGCTCTGGTCAAAGTCCTATCACATTGCATAGGCTCAGGCCTCTGCTCAGAGGATACCGCCAAATGGTGCACAGTTTTGCGCTCACGTAAGCGCCGATCGATCTGTATGGCCAAGGACATTGATTCATTCAGACCAGCAGGCGTGGGGAACCCCACCATAACATCCTTAAGGGCTTCAGAAAGACCCTTTCTGAAAATTGCTGCCAGGGCACACTCATTCCACTGAGTAAGCACAGACCACTTTCTGAACTTCTGGCAATATACCTCCGCTTCATCCTGACCCTGACACAAAGCCAGCAAAATTTTCTCTGCCTGATCCACAGAATTCGGTTCATCATAAAGCAAACCCAGCGCCAGAAAAAACGCATCTACATTACGCAATGCAGGATCTCCTGGCGCCAGGGCGAATGCCCAGTCTTGAGGGTCGCCACGCAACAAAGAAATAATGATTCTTACTTGCTGAATAGGGTCACCAGAAGAGCAGGGTTTCAGAGCAAGAAACAGTTTATAATTGTTTTTGAAATTCTGAAATTTAGATCTATCCCCAGAAAACAAATCAGGAATTGGAATTCTAGGCTCCAACATAGGATTCTGAACTACATAATCTTGAATGTTTTGTACCCTTGCAGCGAGTTGATCTACACTAGAGGACAAACCTTGAATGTCCATATCCACACCTAAGTTCTGAACCACCCAGAGTTTAAGGGGAAAAGAAAGGCAAAACACACTGCAGAGAAAAAAAGAATGGTCTCAGAACTTCTCTTTTCCCTCTATTGAGATGCATTAACACTTTGTGGGCCAGCTGTACTGTTATGGACCTGGTGGTTAGGTGCACCAGGAATGACCTGATAGTTAAACACGGAATCAGGATGAGCTCTGGGGAAATGGGAACTCTGCTGACCACAAACCCTAATCCTATCAACACAACTAGAAACAGCCGTGGAGCGTGCCTGACTCTGCCTAGACACCTCTTCACAGCCTAAGAGCTAACTACCCCTAAAGAAAGGAAACAAAGCCTTACTTGCCTCAGAGAAATTTCCCCAAAGGTAAAAGCAGCCCCCCCACAAGTATTGACTGTGAGATAAGAGGAAATCACAAACACAGGATGAAATAGGTTTTAGCAAAGAGAGGCCAGTCTAACTAAACAGATTGAGGATAGAAAAGGGATCTTTGCGGTCAACACAAAAAGCTACAAAAACCACGCAGAGTGTGCAAAAAATACCCCCGCACCGACTCACGATGCGGTGGTGCCACTCTGCACCCCCAGAGCTTCCAGCTAGCCAGGTAGTTTCATGATAGCAAGCTGGACTAGAACTTAGCAAGAAAAACCATATGTAACAAATGAACAAGCAGGAACTTAGCTTGTGCTGGAGTAGACAGGTCCTCAGAAAGATCCAGGAGAGATCTGAACCAGTACTAGAACATTGACAGCTGGCATGGAGTAACGATCTGAGTGGAGTTAAATAGAGAATCAGCCTAGCCCCAAACGAGGGCAGCTGGAGAAGGAATCTCAGAACCAGCAGCTCCACTCACAGCCACCAGAGGGAGTCCACGGACAGAACTCACCGAAGTACCATTCATGACTCTCTCAGTCTCTCAACTGGTGGCTGACGTCATCTCTCATCTCCCAGGGCAGGTCCTTCCTTCCAGTTCACTGGCAAGTGGTGACGACGGACGCCAGCCTGCTTGGCTGGGGTGCGGTTTTTCGCCATCTGACTGTTCAGGGCCGTTGGTCAGCGCAGGAGTCAACTCTGCCGATCAATGTCCTCGAGATTCGGGCCATCTTTCTGTCCCTTCGCCACTGGGAAAGGATTCTCAGGGGCCTACCAATCCGAATCCAGACGGACAATGCCACGGCTGTGGGGGGGGGGACTCGGAGCTCTTTGGCCCTTGCCGAGGTATCCAAGATCCTCCTCTGGGCAGAGACAACGGTCCCGGTGATATCCGCGGTGCATATCCCCCGGCGTGGACAATTGGGCCGCCGACTTTCTCAGCCGTGAGGGTCTCGCGGCAGGAGAATGGTCCTTGCACCAGGAAGTCTTACATCAGATTTGCCTTTGATGGGGGACTCCGGACATGGACCTCACGGCGTCTCGAACAAACAGGAAGGTTCCTCAGTTCGTCTCCAGGTCTCGCGATCCTCTTGCAGTGGGCGTCGACGCTCTGGCCATTCCTTGGTCACAGTTCGCACTGCCCTACCTGTTCCCACCCCTTCCCTTGCTTCCCAAACTGTTGAAAAAGATCAAAGCGGAAGGGGTGCCGGTCATTCTGATCGCCCCGGATTGGCCCAGGAGAGCTTGGTTCGCGGAGATCGTCAACCTTCTCGCGGACGCCCCCTGGTGCCTTCCAGACAGGCCCGATCTGCTGTCTCAGGGTGTAATAATTATAGGGGATAACTCAGGAGACTCTTTGCGTGGAACAAGACAACTACAGGACACAGTTTTATAAGTGGTAAAGTCTATATTATCACACGGTGATTCAAACAGGTGCAGAGAGAAACTCAAGTCCACAACACTTGGTGCAAATATCAAATGCAGCTCAGCAGTCTATAGGAAACTTCAGAGGAAAATGCAATCACGCAGAAAGTCTATGAAGCACAATTATTCTTGAGGATACTTGACACGAATAAGTCCTTGCTTAGTCCAAAACACAGATAGATATGCTTATAAGGCAGTTCAAATAATATCTTAGCTCAACCAGGGAGGTCTGGGTAATAGTCTCAGGTTCTTGCAGAGCAGAAACAGCTTACATGTCCAGCAAATGCAGATGGAAGCAAACACGAGCAGCAGATGAAGGAGGATTACTGGAACTGGTGTATGCAGCAGGAACTCAGAGCAGAGTAGCAGGATAACCCCACAGGTTCACAGGAGCAGGTATATAGCCAGGGAGTCACCAGAGGTCAGGAGCTGGATGCAAGGCAGAATACTCTAGCACAGACTGAAGGCTAGGGTGGAGTTTTATAGCAGGAAGACACAGTGCACATGAAACCAAAGACGCCATCTTGGAAAAGGGCAGTAATGCACAAAAAGGTAATAAAAAATGTTCAGAGTCCTGACACTGGGTCCGATCTGCCACCCGAATTCTCGGTCGCTCAGTTTAACGGCGTGGCTGTTGAGACCGCAGTTCTAAGAGCGTCCAGCCTTTCGGACCGGGTGATTCACACCATGATCCAGGCTCGGAAGCCTTCGTCTTCCAGGATCTACTATCGTACCTGGAAGGCTTACTTCCGTTGGTGCGAGTCCAACCGCGTTCCATCTATGTCCTTTTCCCTGCCTTCCATCTTGGCCTTCCTTCAGGCAGGATTGGATTCGGGCCTTGCTCTTAGTTCCCTAAAGGGCCAGGTTTCTGCGCTCTCCATCCTTTTTCAGAAGACTTTATCTTCTCGGCCACAGGTTAAGACCTTCCTTCAAGGAGCAGCCCATGCTGTCCCTCCGTATAGGGCCCAGGTGGACTCATGGGATTTAAATCTGGTCCTGGACATTCTGAGGGTTTCCCCCTTTGAGCCTCTCAGGGAGATTCCCCTTTCAGTTCTATCGTGGAAGGTGGCCTTTCTTGTGGCCATCACTTCTATCCGCCGCGTTTCCGAGTTGGCGGCCCTCTCTTGCCGACCTCCGTTCTTGGTCATTCACCAAGACAAGGTGGTCCTCAGGCTTACGCCTTCCTTACTTCCTAAGGTGGTTTCCACCTTCCAGCTCAACGAGGACATCATTCTACCTTCCTTTTGTCCAGCTCCGACTCATCCTCTGGAGCGATCATTGAACAAGCTGGACCTCGTCAGGGCAGTGAGGATCTACCTGGATAGAATGTCCGCTTTCCGGAAGACGGATTCTCTTTTCGTCATTCCTGAGGGCACGCGTAGAGTCCTACCAGCTTCTAAAGCGACTATTGCTCGCTGGATCAGAATATCAATTCTGGAGGCTTACCGGGTCAAGAACAGAGTGCCCCCTCCTGGGATAAAGGCTCACTCTACCCGGGCAGTCGGCGCCTCCAGGGCGGTGCGCCACAGGGCTTCCGCCCTACAGCTTTGCAAAGCGGCAACCTGGTCTTCCATCCACACGTTTGCCAAATTTTACAAGGTCCATACCTACGCTTCGGCGGACGCCAGCCTAGGCAGAAGGATCTTGCAGGCGGCAGTGGTGAGTCCTCTGACCTGATGGAAGTCCGTTTTTCCCACCCTAGGGACTGCTTTGGGACGTCACATGGTTCCTGTGTCCCCCAATGAGAGGCGATAGAGAAAACAGGATTTTTGGTTGCTTACCGTAAAATCTGTTTCTCGGAGCCTCCATTGGGGGACACAGCACCCTCCCATGTTATTCAGTTTCTATTGTTCTGTGTTCTATGACTGTTCTCATGTTTACAGTTCTCATGTTTTTCTCCTACTGCTTTCTCACTAACTGAAGTGCATAATGCCAGTCGGTGGGGTGTACACTGCAGAGGAGGAGCTAACTTTTTTTGTGCATACTGTCAGCCTCCTAGTGGCAGCAGCATACACCCATGGTTCCTGTGTCCCCCAATGGAGGCTCCGAGAAACAGATTTTACGGTGACTGGCAGCGGCTTACTTCTTTCTCCCTATCGAGAACACAGGAGTATTCCACTGAGAGTGCATCAGGAGGAACTGTCTGTGTATGGGCAGCTTTAGCATTGCCATCCTTGCTGAATGATACTGTTGGTAATAAACCAGGAATAGTTTTTTTCTGAACGGTTTGTTTTTTTATCTCTTTAGAGACAATGTGTGGAATATGCTCTGAAGGCCCAACCTCTGCGGAGGTATATACCCAAGCACAAATACCAGTACAAGGTCTGGTACATGGTCAACTCCACTGGATTTGAGTACATTATGTTTGTTCTTATTCTTCTCAACACCATCGCCCTGGCCATGCAGGTAACTGACACCGTCAGTAACTCCATCTATATCGGGACATACCATAGTCTAGCATTGCGTTCTTGGAGAAATAATACATAATGATAAAGTATTTAGACTTCTAATAATATAAAATATATTTTTTTATAAAAATAATTATCTATGGATGCAATATAGCTACTAAATACTTTTTTTTCTATTATATTAAAGCATTATGAACAGTCACAGCCATTTAATTATGCCATGGACATCCTTAACATGGTTTTTACTGGTCTTTTCACTGTGGAAATGGTGCTGAAGCTTACCGCATTCAGACCCAAGGTCAGTCCAATGTGTCTGATTATCCCGCATTTGTCCCAGGAGTCCGTTCTGATGCGTATATGACCACCCCGGGCTGTGTTTGGCTCTTAATATGCTGAAAAAGTAGTATACTTTTACGCTATAAGGATAATACATAGTTTTATCCACTTTGTCTGGCTAGCATTACTTCTGCGATGCCTGGAACACATTTGACGCTTTAATCGTGGTGGGTAGCCTGGTCGACATTGCCGTGACAGAAGTCAATGTAAGTACTGGACTGATGAAAATTAAGTATAAATACACGGTTACATACTCGGTAGTCCTAGAGAGAATAAATGGAGTGGTGGCGTGTGGTGGCACGGCTACTGTTCCACTCCAACTGGGCACTGCAGAGCACCATTCTCCTGGATTCTCACTGATCTGCAAGTTATGACCTATTCTTTAGATTAGTGATAACATTTAATGACTGGAATAATCCTTTAAATGTCCAATGACCACAACCAGGTCAATTCTGAGTTCGTTAGACCCCCATATATCCATCCCCACTGCTTATATATCTCCTGATTCTTCATGAGTCCCTTTTTCCTGGACATTACATGACTAAGATAGCGTGCCTGATTGTCAAAAATAAGTTAGTCTAGATCTCATCCCTTAATTTTCTGCTGTCATAAGCCACATTTTTATCATGAGGATCTCAAGGGCATCAGCTCCGCTTCTGCCACAATGGTTGGTATAAAAGAAAACTCGATGGCCGTATTGAGCACCAATGTAAGGGTGTTCGATGATCCACTGCCTATGGCTGACAACCTTCTGCCTTCAGCCACAAGTGTATGCATCTAACCTCAGAGAATAATGACTGACCACTGGTGGAAAAAGATGCAAAAGGAATCCTGGTGATGCCTGAAAAAATCCCATTCGAATTGTCTGTTCCAAGCAAAAGCAACAAAATCAGTTTCCACATCCTGCAGTAAGGAAGAGCTCAGCACAATGGAGATTATGGGATCTTCCAGGGCTCACAAATCTGAACATTCCCACAAGACATGCCACAGTGATAAATGTAGGTCCTTCCTTTGTAGAAAACGGGGCAGGAGGCTCTCGACCCATATCCTGACTGATGACATGGTCGACAGCCACCAGATCCAGGCAGAGAATGGAGAGGTAGACTAGCCACGCATGTGCATTATTATGTTCACTTTTATGGGAGTAATTGAAAAAGCCAAGCAAATTTCCATACTTAACTTAGAAGGGAGCGCAAGATACAAATACGCCGATGACCTAGATTTAGCTGCCAATGGTCACCTCGCCAGACAAGTCTGAGGACCCCTATTCCCCACATAGCCACAGATGCCAAAGGATATGGATACGCCATAAATGTTCAAGGTGGAAATGTAAAGGCAGCTTTGTTACTCCGCCAAGGAAACAGTAATTTGGCTCCTTGTCTTTCGTGTGCCAGATTATTGGGATTTTACTGTTGGCATTGCTATCATTATCTATCACATGCTTGGTTCCTGATGGCGTGTTTGTATTCATTGATGGATTTGTGTATTAATTGATGTTATCTCTCTATATATCGTCATATGGATTCATCATCATCATCATCATTATCATCATCATCATCATCATGACTGCCACCATCATCATCCCCTACTATTGACACATATGTGTGATGCAGAATGGAGGGCATGTTGGGGAGGTACGTAGTTCCTGTAATACCTTATTCCATCATGGAGATGTATATACCTCATCTAACCCCAAAGAAAAAGGAGCTAAAGGTTCCACTCATTCTACAATAGACTTTTTCACCAAAGTCGTAATGTTCCCATCACATAGCCGTCCATACTTTTGTGACAGTTTTGCACAAAGGATCTTAATAAGAGGCTTTTCTTCCCCCGTTTAATCTCCCCAACCTCATAAAACCTTCCCTCTTCTCTTCCTATCACTAAAAGCTCCTTAATGTCAGGAGACCATTGCAGAGATCCAGGTAAGGTCAGGGGACCTCAGCAATGACTGACAGCATTTTAATGTTTTACTCAGCAAAGAAACAAAAATTCCTCAAAATTTAAGCAAAATTACGCTCATTCATCTTCTTTGCTGATAGTGGCATGTAAAAGTTTGTGCACCCCTGGTCAAAATTACTGTTATTGTGAACAGTTAAGCAAGTTGAAGATGAGATGATCTCTAAAAGGCTAAGTTAGAGATGACACATATACTTTGTATTTTAGGCAAAAAAAAAATTGTAATTTTTTCATTTTAATAATTTCAAAAAGGAAAATGGGCAGATGCAAAAGTTTGGACACCTTACATGGTTAGTACCTAGTAGCATGGTTAGTGCCTAGTACCTTTTGCAAGCATCACAGCTTGTAAACACTTTTTGTAGCCAGTTAGAAGGATTTTTATCCATTCTTCCTTGTAGAATTCTTCCAGTTCTGTGAGATTCCTGGGTCGTCTTGCATCCTCTACTATTTTTAGGTCTAGCCTCAGATTATCAATGATGTTCAGATCAGGGGACTGTGAGGACCATTGTAAAACCGTCAGCTTGCGCCATTTGAGGTAGTCTATTGTGGATTTTGATGCGTGTTTAGGATCATTATCTATTTGTAGAAGCCATCCTCTTTTCAACTTCAGCTTTTTTACAGACGGTGTTATGTTTGCACCAAGAATTTGTTGAAATTTCATTGAATCCATTCTTCCCTCTACCCGTGAAATGTTCTCCGTGCCATTGGCTGCAGCACAACCTCAAAGCATGATTGATTCAACCCCATGCTTAATGGTTGGCGAGATGTTCTTTTCCTGAAATTTTGAGCCCTTTTTTCTCCACACATACCTTTCATCATTGTGGCCAAAGATTTCTATTTTAACCTCATCGGTTCACAGAATTTGTTTCCAAAAGTCATCAGGCTTGTTTAGATGTTATTTTTGCATACTTCTGACACAGAAGTTTATGGTGAGGACACAGGAGAGGTTTTCTTCTGATGACTCTTCCATGAAGGCCATATTTGTGCAGGTGTCTCTGAACAGTAGAACAATGCACCACAACTCCAGATTCTGCTAAATCTTTCTGAAGATTTTTTGCATTCAAGCGGGAGTTCTGATTTGTCTCTTTAGCAATCGTACGAGTAGCTGTCACTGAAATGTTGCTTGGTCTTCCAGACATTATCTTGACCTCCACTGTTCCAGTTAGCTGCTATTTCTTAATTACATTTCAAACTGAGGAAAGGGCAACTTGAAAATGCTTTGCTATCATCTTATAGTATCCTCCTGGTTTGTGGGCCTTCACCATTTTCAGAGTGCTAGGCAGCTGCTTAGAAGAACCTGTGGCTGTTGTTTTTTTTCACAATGTTAGAGGAGGCTGGGTTTTTATGAATCTGCGAAGTTTGCATCACCTGGCCTTTCCCAACTATGATAGTGATCAAGCCATATCCCTAACAGGCTAATTAAGGTCTGAAACCTTAGTCAAATTTATCTGAGCACACAAATCTATATAAAGGGTCCCCAAACCTTTGCATCAGCCCATTTCCCTGTCATCTTTAACTTTCGGCCTTTTAGAGATGGTTTCATCTTTAACTTGCTTAACAGTTCACAATAACAGTAATTTTGACCAGGGGTGCACAAACTTTTACATGCCACTGTATACATACTGTAGATGGTGCTGTGATCTTTATAACCCATTGCTATAAAATCTCCATTTCGTTAGGCTAAAGCCTATTTGCTAAATTTTTGAAGGGGTAGTCCCATTTCAGAAAAGGGAATTATTTATTTTTTTTCTCAAAAAAGCAGAGCCACCTTTGCCCATAGGCTATTCTTGGTATTGAGGCACAGGCCTAAATGGTGCCAGACATGTGTACAGGGCCCAATTCTCAAGCTAAGTGCCAGTCGCAGAGCAGAGGTGAATATGCCATAAATATCTGAGATGTGAATTTCCCTTTAACTGTATTTAAAGGAGTTGTCTGACAGTAAAACATAATATATATATATATATATATATATATATATATACATATATATATACATATATACTAAAGAGACATAGGTAGCTTTAGGCACAACCGCAGATCAGACACATGCCTCTCTAGAGATCTCTGCTAACTCCAAGAAGTGGTGTGTGCCCTGTACAGGAATTACAGTACCGCTGTAATTGGCAGCAGCGATCAGGTGACTAGAAGATCTCATCATCAGAGAAACATCAGATGATTCGCCCTTCTAGTCACCTGACCGCTGGCTGCAGCAGTGCTGTGAACTGGACTCGACACAGACCACCGGAGCCGCCTGCACTGGATCCGCATGGGGGTTAGACGGATGAGTATACCTTAGTTTATTATTATTTTTAATCAATCCATGCCTGAAAAAATTAAAATATCAACGCCTTAAGTGTTTTTGAGCTCCCATAATGCACTGCTTCACATGAAACCAGAAAAATTCTGGATTTCTCTTTCTAAAAGAACATAATATCAAGATGATTAGAGTAATGTTGTAGCAAAATATATTGAACACTTCATGTACATTTAGATAGTGGAATATTGTAATATTTGTGTAAAATTAGAGTTTCCCTTTAAGCTGGATCCTCTCTTATCTTTCCTGTGCTCCTCCCCAGAGTTCAGAAGACAGCTCCCGAATATCCATCACCTTCTTCCGTCTCTTCCGTGTGATGCGTTTGGTGAAGCTGCTAAGTAAGGGGGAAGGTATAAGGACATTGCTGTGGACGTTTATAAAATCCTTCCAGGTGAGTGCAAGCAAATGTGTGAAGTCCTGAGCCGGCTGCTCGGTGCACGATGATGGGACGTTCATGAGATGGGATGTCATGCAGATACGTTCGCTAATCAGCGCTCCAATGTCGAGACGTCACATCCTAGTGGTGGGACGTAGTCAGCTGCCATGATGGTATATGTAATTTGAGAATAAGGCGCACAACTATAATAAATATAATAAGGGGGAGATGCAAAAAGCCGGTAGTAAATAACAATATGAGAGAAAAGGAGGAGAAAGCACAAAGTTGTCATGATTAAGGGAGCTTAGTCTCCAGAAACGCGTTGAGATTCTTACCCATATGGTTCGTGCTGAAGTCTGTATCCTCCATGTTTAAAGTTTGTGAATAAAGAAAACTCTTTTTTACGGACTCGGTGAAGCTGGACATTCTTTTTTTTTTAGGAGAAAGCACTACCGTATTGCCTGCACACTACACCACACAAATATATGAAAAAATATCCAACTTTATTTGGTACACCATGACAAAAACATAAAACATAAGTAAAATTATACAGGCACCCCACTCATGAGCCCCCCATCATATATAATATAGAGTCCATAGGATGCCAACAGAGAAATTTTAGTCACATAAATGCAAAATAGATAATTATAATACACAACACAGTATATATATAAAGAATCCAATGCACCTAAGACAATAGAAAGATGTAATAATGGGGTGGAAACCCCTAGATACCCCTGAATATATTCAAAGCAGGTATTATCCTACAACCAACAAATACCGACATGGACATAGCCCACTGATCAGTATAAACCAAGCTCGGTCATAGCCTTCACATATAAAGACATATATAATATACAGGTAGCCAACAGGCCACAACATATGTATAATAAGATAAAGGCTAGCCAGGGCCAAATATAGATAAACCACAATAGTGGTGTGGATCAAAAATTCACAGGGTAAGAAAATATACCCAATAGCTGGAAAATAACTTGCCAGGGTAAAATGGAGAGTCCAGCCCGGTGGGGGACAGAAAGATGGAACCCAGAGTGAGGCGCCGCTAAAACGACCCAACGCGTATCGCCGTAACCTGTACGGCTTCGTCAGGGGAAGCAGCTGCCATGATGGTAAACACAAGAAACCAAGTCAAGGCATGTTCCTCTTTTCCTAGTTGTGACAACCAACATGTCACTATTATAACATGGCGGCCAACTAACTTCCCAGGTCCTGACAACACTTCCTAGATAATGCGATAATGCATACAACACCCCAATACTGGTTATACCATACATACCAGGAAGCGATTGGCTGTGAAATCCTCCATGGCCAATACTTCTGATGTCCTCTATACATATGTGGTCATTATCTGCATAATGTGTATAGGAAGCTTAGAGGGTTATTCCCCCATCTTCATAAATGGGTATTGTAAGTGCTTTTAATATGAACAAGTTTGCAATTTACTGCTTGTTAAAATTGCCAGCCATTCCTGAGATATTAACACTTTTCCACTGTTGACAGCTCGCTGCCTTGGAGACCGACTACCATTGCTGGACAGGTGTACGTGTGCAGCACTTATAAGCCCTTTTCTATTGAGCTTGTAAGCACTGTTTTAAAGCTGCCCAGGACAGCTGGATCACACTGTCACCTCCTAATCTCAGCCAGATTCAGAGCAGTGCTTACAAGCTAGATAGCAGCGGTGGTTGGTCTCCTAGGAAACAAGTTGTAGTCAAAAGATAAGTGTTACTATCTCAAGAACGGTTGCAAATTTTAATAAGCAATAAATTACAAAAGTGCTTGTTCCTACAAGCGCTATCCAACAATACACATTTATGAAGATGGATATACCCTTTTAAAGGTGTCCATATACCTTAGATAGCACTAAACCAAACACTCATATTGCTGGCAGCCATCTGTTTCACCTCCCCTTTATGTTTTCAATGAGGATAGTTTATCTCCTGGTGAAACAAAAGGATCGGGCGTTGTAGTTAAACATGCCCAATCCTTCTTTCTCTCACGAGAAACTCCGCATTACTTACCTTACCCTACCCCTGCTCTGCCTTGAGTTCTTAATTACAGGCTGCAAATAGTCACGAATACACCACACTTGATCGCTGCAGTCAATCACTAGGCCCAGCAGATCATGCCTTCCACTAGAATCTAATTTGTATAGGGGGCCTGTATGGGGACAAACATTAAAAAAATGAATCGAATAACAATAAAAAAAAGGAAAAAGCAACAGGGGCATCAGAAAACCCCTGAGGGCTCCCAAAAATACAGTAAGTGCATGAATCTATGGTGGCAACATGCCATCGTGTAAAGATCATGCAACTCTTCTACGTCTATTACTGCGGAGTGAGATACCATTTCAATGGAGCTGCACATTTGTATATAGAATAAAACTACAAATTATAGGATACATGGTAGAATATTTTGCAGTTCTGGATCATTGTGGGATTTCCTACTGAACCCATGGCATATAGATCCGCATTGACGACTTTCCTTCACCCGGTATTGCCGTGGCAGTGACAGTATCATCCTTTGGCTATAGAAGTTTTTTTTATGAGACTTTTCTCATCTCCCCCTATGATGTTTTCTTCCTCTAGGCTTTGCCATATGTTGCTCTTCTTATAGCAATGATATTTTTCATCTACGCCGTCATCGGCATGCAGGTGAGTCACACATGTACCGGGACTGACTTACAACTTTCCATTTACAGTGCGAGCCGAGCTTATGTCTCTATCCTCTGCTTTGTTCTCATATATAGACATTTGGAAAAATCGCCATGCAGCACGGGACTCAGATTAACCGGAATAATAACTTCCAGACCTTCCCCCAGGCCGTGCTCCTGCTCTTCAGGTACGAGTGTCACCCGCAGTGCAATGATGATAATAATAATAATGGACAGAGAGGACGGAAACACAGCAGTAAATAGAGGGAGTCTTATGGTAATACAATAACTGGATGATCATACATGAAATAAAGGGGATGTCCACTACTCGGACAACCCCTTCTTAAGTACTGTATTCCTAGGTGTAAAATAAAAATACACTATATTCACCTCCGATTTCACTGCTGGGTTTCCCAAGGCTTGCATAACATCGCTATGGCTGCCAAAGGACTTCTTTGCTCACACTTCTTTCGGACAAATCTCGGACATCTAAAGGAAGTGTGAGTAGTGTCTGAGTAGTGGACAACCCCTTTAGGTAGGATTTTATTTTCTGGACTTAATTCATTAAAAAAAATTGCCAATAATTTCCCTTAAAGGTGCTATCCTACCAATTAATTAACCTGAACATACTGGGCCCCAATGCATAATCGTTAAAAATGGCTCCCAGCTTTTACACATCTTTAAAAGTTTCTCAATGGGACCTCCAAGATTCCTTGTGCCATTGCAACCCATGCCATGCATCCCCTATGATGCAACCCATGCACCGCCTATGATGCAACCCATGCACCGCCTATGATGCAACCCATGAACCCCCTCTGATGCACCACATTCACCTCCTATGATGCAACCCATGAACACCTTCTGATGCACCCTGTTCAGCTCCTATGATGCAACCCATGCACCTCCTATGATGCACCCCATGCACTGTCTATGATGCAACCCATGCACCATCTATGATACAACCCATGCACCGCCTATGATGCAACCCATGCACCGCCTACGATGCAACCTATGCACCGCCTACGATGCAGCCCATGTGTGGCGCCCCCACTGCCGCAGGGCCGAGGGGTACCCGGTACCGGGCCTCTGAGTCTCTGCTTCTGGGGTTGTCACGGCGGCTAGGCCCCGGTCCGTGACCCTGCCGTGGGGCGCACAGTGAATGATCGGTGTGGATAGTGGTGGTGGTGCGGTGCAGTAAATAACGAGGACACCAGGTTGCAGTCTCTTTACCTTTTTACTGGAGATCTCTGAGTCCTCAGTCCAGAATATGGTTCACCAGGCTGCGCAAGTCCGGCCGGTCCAATGGCACCTACAGAGTTCACTTCACAGGTGGAAATCGGTGCCTTCCTTCTTAGCGCTATGTGTTGTAGTCCTTCCCTGCTGTGCTTACGGAAAGTACCCCACAACTGTTGTGTCTGTTTCTCGTGTTCCCTCACAACTCGATTAAATGATGTTCTTCTAATCCTCCGTCCATCCCTGATGTTACGGTTGGAACGGCACCCGTTTGTCGGATAGGCCTGGAGTTCTTCTGGGACCCTAGAGACGCCCCTCTCCCGCAATTGCCTCCCAAGACTTCATAGGTGATTTAGGTGAGACAGCCCGCCTGAGACTGACTGTCCTGCCGCTGTTTAGAGTATTGCTTGAAGCTGGTTATTGTAATACTCCCTCGGCGTTCCGGCCACCGGTAGTGCGCCTCAGTAGGATGTTGCTCCGGTCTTACAGCACGACCCCTACTGGTATTCTCCTATCGCTTGATCTCGTTTCTCACTCAGCACAATCTATCTCGCTTCTAATCCTTTCTTGGGTCCCGCCGCTTCCCGGAGCTGGCGCGGACCCGTTACGTTCTTTTCAATGCCAAGCCTCTGTCAGGATCCCACCCCTGACAGAGACCCTACTGTCTCTTCCTCCACAACACCCTCTGCCACCAGGTGTTGCTTCGTCCAATCCAGTCAGCTTTCTGATCTAACTTCCTGCCTGACCCCCAGTTTACCCACTATGGTGGGGAGTGGCCTAATGAATAGCACCCTTAGCTCCCCCCGGAGGCCCAAATGGAGGTGAAATGTATTGGTGTCTGTGATACCTGATCAGATGAACTCCTTCAGTGCCATCGGACGCACCGTAGCTCCCCATAGTGGCGGAGCCACAGTACTGCAACGACCAGGACTCTGGGGCGCTGCACTCCCCCCTGGTTAAACACAGTACTCCGGGACTGGGAAGAAAACAACAATACAAGTTAGCAAAAAGACATACAATTTTGTTGAGTGCAATAACAATAAGCATATTTGAACAGAACTTCCCTTTATGGGAGGTGAGGACACTTGAACGTTACAAACATGGTTAACATTATAAATTACAGGCTATAAATAACTCCTGTTACCCAACCGGGCATTCTACTTAAGTGCAAAATTGTTGAACAATAATTTAACATTGCCTTTAAGGACTCACACTCTAAATCCACTAAAGACCTTCCTATAATCACATTATAAGGCACTTTAACTTTCTCATTCTCCTTCCTTAAATCTGCAGGACTGCCGGTCCTATCGGCACCAGACCTACTGCCTCTCCTTTCTTTTACAGGACCGCCCCATTCAGCCAGGGCCTACTGCCTTTTCAACTACTATACACAGTATAGAACATAACATTTCTTTCAGTTTAAGAGCACTGAGTCATCTCTACATGACTCCTATCAGGACTCAGGGTTTACCTTCTATCCTAACTTTCTATCAGCATTATCTAAACATTGTCTATCGAACATTAAGCCTTCTCATTATCTTTCTTCCTTTCTTGCATGCTGGACACCACATCTATTTCTACGGGCCCACTGCATCCTTCTTCTATCTTTCACCTTTTACTTCTCAGAGCACATCATCAGTATTCCTTCACATTTAACTAATTAAACACATATAACTCTCTTGTACAAACATTATCATCACTTTTCTCTCATTGACATTATTGCTATTTATCTTAAGCAATTTTACTATTGAAATACGATAAATGAACATCCCCTTTAAGAGGGGACCAAGTCTCTGTGAGGTAGCGTGTCTTCCCAAGCTACCAGTCCATACTCAGCAAAGGTTCCAGTGCGGTATCTTCGCAAAGAGTCTTTAAGTAAAACCAGTAGGGAGCGCCTTTAATAAGGTGCAACTATTTACAAGAAGTTCGGATCATGCACTGTTCATGATTTCAGCAGTTTTTGAATAACATAAAAAAATAGAAAAATAACCAAAAACAATAGGGATCCCGGGTAAACAAAGGGATCCCTTTAAGAGTTAACCCTTTACGGGTATAGCAACAAAGTAGTGGAACAGTAACTATTTACAGATTCAGGGTATCGAGGTTTATTCTTCTAAAGCTGGAGGCGGCTTCCGCGAGTACCGGTCTCCCCCCGCCACCACATAGAGGGCGTCCGCACCCTGGATAGGGGTCTGGGTACTCACGGTTCTCCTTGGAGTGATGGCCCGCAGGCATTTGGCGCACAGGGAAATCGGGGCAATAGCCGCCGGCCTTGAGGAATCATCAGAGGATGGTACGGTCACTTCCGGCTTGTATTTGCGTACGTGCAGGGCATACCACCCCTTATCCCCCCAATGGCAGGTGTACCGAACCCGGTCTCCTGGGTAAAGATCCCGGCCTGGGTGTCCTTCAATGAGGTGCGCCTCTACATCCCGCCGGTTTACAAACACTTCCAAAGCAAGACCGGGCTCCTTAATGAAGCCCCAACCTCCTTGCAGCCGGAAGGTATTGATCACGCCATAGCGCTGCGGCCCCCAGTTCTCCTCTGCAACTTGCCTGACTTGGGCTTTATTCTGAAGGTCCTTCTCTCGCTCAGCCTGACGCCGGAGCTCCTTCTTGCGGGCCCATTCTTCCTCTTGCTGGCGCAGCTGTTGGCGGTACTCCCGCTGGCGGATGACTTCGATACTCTCCCCCTCCTCTTGGGCATCCCCTGGGAACCCCATCAGGTTGGTAGTGGCCGCACGGGTCCATTTGAAGGTTACCCATTCTCCCTGGAGCTGCGTGGGTTGTTTGATGGGCCGTAGGGGGCGATCGGCCGTCTGCAGAGTTTCCCAGGGCCTCTCGCACTCGATGCGGCTACACACTCGCCCGGGTGGTTGTGGTGGGGGTGAGTCTACATCCACCAGCAGGGGCTCTTCAATCGCCACGCCGGGATCGGCGCGGTTACCTGCCTCCGATGCACCCCCGGTGTCGGCCTCCTCCGTTGTCGGCTGCAGGGCCGATACCTGGTGCGGGGGCGGCTCCTCGCCAGGGGTGGTTGCTCGCTGGCACAGACTCCGGAACTGCCGGCACAGCTCCTCCACTTCTGCCCCGAGGATTTCCTGGTTAGCGCAGCCTGGTATGGACTCCGCCGGCTCCCATTGGTAGAACCCGGCACGGGTTTTCTCTCCCTCCCCGGGGTGACTTCCGCGCTCCATGCTGCCAATCGGATTCTGCCTCGTGGTCCCCAGAAGTTCTTGCCCCTCCCCGTCCGGAGGGCGGCCTTTCTCTCCTCCACCATCCCACACTAGGAGGCGGGCCCTTCTCCTTGATGGGCATATTCTCTGGACATAGTAATATCGGTGAGGGGCGGGCTCCATCTTCGCGCCACTCTTCCAAGCTACGCCCACGAAGACACGCCCCATGCTCCCTGCGCGCCACATAGTGTTATAATGGCGGCGGTTTTGGCGGGGAATGTCGGGACACAGTCTTTGCAACATAATACAGTCCTAACACAGTAGACCACAGTTCCAAGGCACACATGACCTGATTCTTCAGGCTTAAGTAGATCCTGTTCGTGACGCCAAGTTGTGGCGCCCCCACTGCCGCAGGGCCGAGGGGTACCCGGTACCGGGCCTCTGAGTCTCTGCTTCTGGGGTTGTCACGGCGGCTAGGCCCCGGTCCGTGACCCTGCCGTGGGGCGCACAGTGAATGATCGGTGTGGATAGTGGTGGTGGTGCGGTGCAGTAAATAACGAGGACACCAGGTTGCAGTCTCTTTACCTTTTTACTGGAGATCTCTGAGTCCTCAGTCCAGAATATGGTTCACCAGGCTGCGCAAGTCCGGCCGGTCCAATGGCACCTACAGAGTTCACTTCACAGGTGGAAATCGGTGCCTTCCTTCTTAGCGCTATGTGTTGTAGTCCTTCCCTGCTGTGCTTACGGAAAGTACCCCACAACTGTTGTGTCTGTTTCTCGTGTTCCCTCACAACTCGATTAAATGATGTTCTTCTAATCCTCCGTCCCTCCCTGATGTTACGGTTGGAACGGCACCCGTTTGTCGGATAGGCCTGGAGTTCTTCCGGGACCCTAGAGACGCCCCTCTCCCGCAATTGCCTCCCAAGACTTCATAGGTGATTTAGGTGAGACAGCCCGCCTGAGACTGACTGTCCTGCCGCTGTTTAGAGTATTGCTTGAAGCTGGTTATTGTAATACTCCCTCGGCGTTCCGGCCACCGGTAGTGCGCCTCAGTAGGATGTTGCTCCGGTCTTACAGCACGACCCCTACTGGTATTCTCCTATCGCTTGATCTCGTTTCTCACTCAGCACAATCTATCTCGCTTCTAATCCTTTCTTGGGTCCCGCCGCTTCCCGGAGCTGGCGCGGACCCGTTACGTTCTTTTCAATGCCAAGCCTCTGTCAGGATCCCACCCCTGACAGAGACCCTACTGTCTCTTCCTCCACAACACCCTCTGCCACCAGGTGTTGCTTCGTCCAATCCAGTCAGCTTTCTGATCTAACTTCCTGCCTGACCCCCAGTTTACCCACTATGGTGGGGAGTGGCCTAATGAATAGCACCCTTAGCTCCCCCCGGAGGCCCAAATGGAGGTGAAATGTATTGGTGTCTGTGATACCTGATCAGATGAACTCCTTCAGTGCCATCGGACGCACCGTAGCTCCCCATAGTGGCGGAGCCACAGTACTGCAACGACCAGGACTCTGGGGCGCTGCACATGCACTGCCTACGATGCAACCCATGCTCTGCCTATGATGCAACCTATGCACCGCCTATGATGCAACCCTTGCTCTGCCTATGATGCAACCCATGCACCGCCTATGATGCAACCCATGCACAGCCTATGATGCAACCCATGCACCGCTTATGATGCAACCCATGCACCGCCTATGATGCAACCCATTCACTGCCTATGATGCACCCCACGCACCATCTATGAGTACACCCCTGTTTCCCAAATACTTTTATAACTTGTCCACAGGATAAGTGATGCATGTTTGATCACTGGGTCTTCTGACTGCTGGGACTTCCACCAAATCTGAGAATGGATGTCTTAAAGTCCCCTGTTTTCTCTGGTGTGAATGCATGACCGCCGCTCCATTCACTTCTATGGAAGTGAAAAGATAGCTAAATCCACGGATATGCAGAGAGTAAATCAAGGCTACACTGGTCCTCTTCTTTCCTTTTCTTTTGTAGATGTGCCACAGGTGAAGCCTGGCAGGAAATCATGTTGGCCAGTTTACCAGGCAAAAGATGTGACAGTGAATCTGACTTTGCCCCAGAGGAAGAGTTTACCTGTGGAAGTAACTTTGCCATTGTGTATTTTATTAGCTTCTTCATGCTTTGTGCTTTCTTGGTAAGTAGAAGACGAGTCTGTCCGCACAAAATGACTGTTAAAACCAAGCACAGGCGACTTGGTGCATCTTTGGCGCTACCAAGCAGTTCAGTGCACCTTCCCACCTCCTTGTTTTCCATCTATCTCCACCCTTCTCTGGCCGCTGTAAAGAAAGCTGTCGATCAAAGAAGACAAGGGCGAAGATAGATGCAAAACACATATTTAGGAAGGTGCGCTGAGTTGTTTAAATCATCAGTTTTAAAATATAGAAATAAAAATAAATAAACCTAATTTTTCTCGCCATGTCCAAAAATGTCCAGTCTATCAAAACATAAAACTATTTAAAAAATATAATGAACTAAAAAAACAAAAAAAATTCAAAATCCCAGATTTGATTTTTTCAGTCTTCACCGTCCCCCCATACAACCCTTAGAAAAATACAATAAAAAGTATTCAATATTTCATATGTACCCCAAAATGGTATCAATTAAATCTGCAGACCTCACACAGCTCCATCATCATAAAAATAAAATACAAATGTAATAAAATGGCGACAGAAATTTTTTATTAGTTGCACATTGCTATATCTTTCATTGTCCATGGGACTGATGGAGATAGCAAGCGCTGTACTGAGCTATTTCTGTTAATTCCATGGTGTGCATGTGTGACGCCCCAGGGTCCTGGTTGTCACAGTGGCATTGCTTTCCTCACGGGGAGAGTGATGTCATGCTTGGAAGTGATGAATAACCTCTTTTATCAGGTAATCACATACGCACAACATGTTCATACTCCAGGCCAGAAGGGGGAGCTCTGAACCCGGATTAAGGGGAACTTCCCTAATATATTCTGGCTGGAGGGGAAGTTTGTAGTCAATCTGTCAGAGGACAGAGACGAGAGCAGTCGGACAGTGAGTGTCAGAAAGACTGAAGGGGCCGTGCAGCCAGAGTCGCTGCAACTCCTGGAGAAAGACATACAGAAGGAAAGGACAGTTTGTGACAAGTGTGCAGGAGAGCAGAGCACAGGAGAGAGATACCAGGGGAGCTTAGCAGCGATTTGGCTACCTCCCTGGCTGAGCGCAGATTCCAGTACCCAGAAGACCGAGGCCATGTCGGACTCTAAAACTTACGTCAGAAACCGGCAGGACAGCTGGATTATAAACCACCTGTCCGCCTTAATACCCAGGAGGCACAGTGGCACATATTGCCCGGGTCGTGATAGAGACCCTGTAAAAAGGCTCGAGTTACCTGTCATACGGGTTTGTGTCCTAACCTTCATGGAAGACAGAGAGGAACTGTGAGGACCTTATCAGAAGCCATAGGCAGTTAGGAGCTACAACACCACCGCGGTTTTAGGAAGGCTTTCATCTGCACCTGGTACAGGGGACTCTGGATTCGCTTCCAAGCCGGCCGGACTCTGCCTGTACCTGTGATCTGGTGCCCTGGACTGCGGCTGCCTGAAGCTTCAGTAAACCAGGTAAAGAGACTGCAAATCTGTATCCTCGTTCTTACTGCACCATTCATCATCTTCACCTATACATCAGGAACCCTGGGGACCTACTTCACCTGTGGGATGTTATACCATCTAGCTTCCATAACACCACCCCAGAGGACCCCTTTAAGCAGCATCGGTCCCCACTGACCGAATGCCACAGTTGGCGTCAGGAATACAAACTTTATTACAAAACCCCTTAAAAGACTTTTCCCTTTTAACTGAGTGTCCAGGGCCACGGACCGGGTCGCAGCCACCGTGACATCTCATTTAAGTGCGACCGTACCCGATACTGAGTATCCCCATTGCCCTGGTGGGCGACTCACATGTGGCACCATCATTCCAGAGCCTCGTTCTCGGGATAGGTGGGTGTCCTAGTAGTCAGATGCCCAGTAATTGAACACTTATCACCTACCCCTTTAAAAGGTGACATTATTGTGCTTGTTTTAGCAGGGATTGCTTTTTTTCAAGTTTCAAATCTGTGTTACAGAGGTGGCATTATACTATATAAAGCCTGAGTAATTCTTTGTAAAATGATAGCACAGTCACTGTCCTCAATTTTCTGTCCTTCTTATATCCAGTTGCAATTGAAAGCCAGTGATGCAAGGGTTTCTGAGGAGAAACCATGCAAATGCCTCATTATCATCCATTCGCCTTTATCTCTGAGGTCTCCTATTTCCCACCGTATAATGGACTCCAGCTACTCAGATGCATTAGGTGACTCAATTTCCATCTATTGTAAGCTGAACCCTGCCTGATGCATGAGAGGTCCTGCTTTGTATTCAGGCCACGAAACATGGCCAAAATCTGTAAGGATTCACTCTAGAAATCAATTTTTACACCTTACGCAGAGGGCATCACAATACGGTAGCGGGAGCATTTCATCTAAGAACGGAGCTGATTACTTCCAAGACGATTATTGGTTTTTATTATCCCTGCGTTAATTAACTTGTTTTTTTTTGTTTTTTTTAAATGAATCAGTGATTAATTTCACTTATTCATTTCAGATAATCAACTTGTTTGTTGCCGTCATCATGGACAATTTTGATTATTTGACGCGAGACTGGTCGATTCTCGGTCCCCATCATTTGGATGAGTTTAAGAGGATCTGGTCAGAGTACGACCCTGAGGCAAAGTAAGTTAAAAGCAACTTTTACACGTGTACTATGTGTGGGTCAAAGTGTCAGCCTCCGAAAATGTCGTCTACATATCGTATCCAAAGTAGGTAGTTCTGAATACTCATAAAAGGGGGTATCCCACAAACATCATCACAGATAAATGTATGATCGGAGGGGATCTGACTGCTGGAAAACTCACCAATCCCAAGGACGGAGATCCGAGGAGTGCGCATGCGTGAACACAACTCCTATAGATAGTGGATGGAGTGGTGGTGGCCTGTTGTGAATTCTGCTCTTGGCCTCCCTCCGGTGGTTATAAGTGGTAGCGCTGCTGTCTTTGGATCGCAGCATTCATCAGGTGTGTCCACTTATTGCAATTCTGACTGAGCTATTTAGTCTTGCTTTACCCTTTAGTCAGTGCCAGTTGTCCATTGTTTCCTGGAGGATTCACTTCCCTGCCTGGTCTGTTATGGACCTGGTGGTTAGCAATGTTGTGAATTTGCTTTTTGCTCCCTCTAGTGGTTACTAGTTTTTTTTGACTCTGGTTTTTCTGTCATTCCTTTTTTCCGCACCTGGGTCGTTAGTTAGGGGCGTTGCTATATAAGCTCCCTGGACCTTCAGTTCTATGCCTGGCAACGTTGTTATCAGAGCTAGTCTGCTGTGCTCTTGTCTACTGATCCTGGTTCCAGTTATATCAGCTAAGTCTGCCTTTTGCTTTTTGCTATTTGTTTTGGTTTTGTATTTTTGTCCAGCTTGTTCCTAAACTATATCCTGACCTTTGCTGGATGCTCTAGGGGGCTGGTGTTCTCCCCCCGGACCGTTAGACGGTTCGGGGGTTCTTGAATTTCCAGTGTGGATTTTGATAGGGTTTTTGTTGACCATATAAGTTACCTTTCTTTATTCTGCTATCAGTAAGCGGGCCTCTCTGTGCTAAACCTGGTTCATTTCTGTGTTTGTCATTTCCTCTTACCTCACCGTTATTATTTGTGGGGGGCTTCTATCCAGCTTTGGGGTCCCCTTCTCTGGAGGCAAGAAAGGTCTTTGTTTTCCTCTACTAGGGGTAGCTAGATTCTCCGGCTGGCGCGTGTCATCTAGAATCAACGTAGGTATGATCCCCGGCTACTGCTAGTGTTGGCGTTAGGAGTAGATATATGGTCAACCCAGTTACCACTGCCCTATGAGCTGGATTTTTGTATTCTGCAGACTTCCACGTTCCTCTGAGACCCTCGCCATTGGGGTCATATCAGTTTGCCAGGCCAGTATTAAATGTTTAATGCATTGCAGAAGAGGGATTATAAGAAAGAAGATTCTGAGTTTTTTTTTTTTTTTTTTTTTCTTCTTCCCCTTTACCTCAGAGTGGCTATGCTTGCTGCAGACATGAATGTCCAGACCTTGATTACAAGTGTGGACCAGCTGGCTACTCGTGTGCAGGGCATACAAGACTATGTTATCAGAAGTCCTAGGTCAGAACCTAAAATACCGATTCCTGAACTGTTTTCCGGAGACAGGTTTAAGTTTAGGAATTTCATGAATAATTGTAAATTGTTTTTGTCCCTGAGACCCTGTTCATCTGGAGATTCTGCTCAGCAAGTTAAAATTATTATTTCGTTCTTACGGGGCGACCCTCAGGATTGGGCTTTTTCGCTGGCGCCAGGAGATCCGGCATTGGCTGATATTGATGCGTTTTTTCTGGCGCTCGGTTTACTTTATGAGGAACCCAATCTTGAGATTCAGGCAGAAAAGGCCTTGCTGGCTATGTCTCAGGGGCAGGACGAGGCTGAAGTGTATTGCCAAAAATTTCGGAAATGGTCCGTGCTGACACATTGGAACGAGTGTGCACTGGCCGCTAATTTTAGAAATGGCCTTTCTGAGGCCATTAAGAATGTTATGGTGGGTTTTCCCATTCCCACAGGTCTGAATGATACTATGGCACTGGCTATTCAAATTGACCGGCGGTTGCGGGAGCGAAAAACCGCAAATTCCCTCATGGTGTTGTCTGAACAGACACCTGATTTAATGCAATGTGATAGAATCCTGACTAGAAATGAGCGGAAAATTCATAGACGCCAGAATGGCTTGTGCTACTACTGTGGTGATTCTACACATGTTATCTCAGCATGCTCTAAACGTATAGCTAAGGTTGTTAGTCCTGTCACCGTTGGTAATTTGCAACCTAAATTTATTCTGTCTGTAACTTTGATTTGCTCACTGTCGTCTTATCCTGTCATGGCGTTTGTAGATTCAGGTGCTGCCCTGAGTCTTATGGATCTGTCATTTGCTAAGCGCTGTGGTTTTACTCTTGAACCATTAGTAAATCCTATTCCTCTTAGGGGTATTGATGCTACGCCATTGGCAGCAAATAAACCGCAGTATTGGACACAGGTTACCATGTGCATGACTCCTGAACACCGCGAGGTGATACGTTTCCTGGTTTTACATAAAATGCATGATTTGGTTGTTTTAGGGCTGCCATGGTTACAGACCCATAATCCAGTCCTGGACTGGAAGGCTATGTCAGTCTCAAGTTGGGGCTGTCGTGGTATTCATGGGGATTCCCTGCCTGTGTCTATTGCTTCTTCTACGCCTTCGGAAGTTCCTGAGTATTTGTCTGATTATCAGGATGTCTTCAGTGAGTCTGAGTCCAGTGCACTGCCTCCTCATAGGGACTGTGACTGTGCTATAGATTTGATCCCAGGCAGTAAATTTCCTAAGGGAAGACTGTTTAATCTGTCGGTACCTGAACATACCGCTATGCGTTCATATATCAAGGAGTCTCTGGAGAAAGGACATATTCGTCCGTCTTCTTCCCCTCTTGGTGCGGGATTCTTTTTTGTGGCAAAAAAGGACGGATCTTTGAGGCCTTGTATTGATTATCGGCTTTTAAATAAGATCACTGTCAAATTTCAGTATCCGTTACCGCTGTTGTCTGACTTGTTTGCCCGGATTAAAGGTGCCAAGTGGTTCACCAAGATAGACCTTCGTGGTGCGTACAACCTTGTGCGCATTAAGCAAGGTGATGAATGGAAAACCGCATTCAATACGCCCGAAGGTCATTTTGAGTACTTGGTGATGCCTTTTGGGCTCTCCAATGCGCCTTCAGTTTTTCAGTCCTTTATGCATGACATTTTCCGGAAGTATCTGGATAAATTTTTGATTGTTTATCTGGATGATATTTTGGTTTTTTCTGAGAATTGGGATTCGCATGTGGAGCAGGTCAGGTTGGTCTTTAAAATTTTGCGTGAAAATTCGTTATTTGTCAAGGGCTCTAAATGTCTCTTTGGTGTACAGAAGGTTCCCTTTTTGGGGTTCATTTTTTCCCCTTCTGCTGTGGAGATGGACCCAGTCAAGGTCCGAGCTATTCTTGATTGGACTCAGCCCTCGTCAGTTAAGAGTCTTCAGAAGTTCTTGGGTTTCGCTAACTTCTACCGTCGTTTTATCGCTAATTTTTCTAGCATTGTGAAACCTTTGACGGATATGACCAAGAAGGGCTCCGATGTAGCTAACTGGGCTCCTGCTGCCGTGGAGGCTTTCCAGGAGTTGAAACGCCGGTTTACTTCGGCGCCTGTTTTGTGCCAGCCCGATGTCTCACTTCCCTTTCAGGTTGAGGTGGATGCTTCAGAGATTGGAGCAGGGGCCGTTTTGTCGCAGAGAGGCCCTGGTTGCTCTGTTATGAAACCTTGTGCCTTTTTCTCTAGGAAGTTTTCGCCTGCCGAGCGAAATTATGATGTGGGCAATCGGGAGTTGTTGGCCATGAAATGGGCATTTGAGGAGTGGCGTCATTGGCTCGAGGGTGCTAAGCATCGTGTGGTGGTCTTGACTGATCACAAAAATCTGATGTATCTCGAGTCTGCTAAACGCCTTAATCCGAGACAGGCCCGCTGGTCATTGTTTTTCTCCCGCTTTGATTTTGTTGTCTCGTATTTACCAGGTTCAAAGAATGTGAAGGCCGATGCTCTTTCTAGGAGCTTTGTGCCTGATGCTCCTGAAGTCGCTGATCCTGTTGGTATTCTTAAAGATGGAGTTATCTTGTCAGCTATTTCTCCGGATCTGCGACGTGTGTTGCAGAGATTTCAGGCTGATAGGCCTGAGTCTTGTCCACCTGACAGACTGTTTGTCCCGGATAAGTGGACTAGCAGAGTCATTTCCGAGGTTCATTCCTCGGTGTTGGCAGGTCACCCGGGAATTTTTGGCACCAGAGATCTGGTGGCCAGGTCCTTTTGGTGGCCTTCCTTGTCAAGGGATGTGCGGTCATTTGTGCAGTCCTGTGGGACTTGTGCTCGAGCCAAGCCTTGCTGTTCTCGTGCCAGCGGTTTGCTCTTGCCCTTGCCTGTCCCGAAGAGACCTTGGACACATATCTCCATGGATTTCATTTCTGATCTTCCGCTATCTCAGGGCATGTCCGTTATCTGGGTGATATGTGATCGCTTCTCCAAGATGGTCCATTTGGTTCCTTTGCCTAAGCTGCCTTCCTCTTCCGATCTGGTTCCTGTGTTTTTCCAGAACGTGGTTCGTTTGCACGGCATCCCTGAGAATATTGTGTCAGACAGAGGATCCCAGTTCGTTTCCAGGTTCTGGCGATCCTTTTGTAGTAGGATGGGCATTGATTTGTCGTTTTCGTCTGCTTTCCATCCTCAGACTAATGGACAGACGGAGCGAACCAATCAGACTTTGGAGGCTTATTTGAGGTGTTTTGTCTCTGCTGATCAGGACGATTGGGTGACATTCTTGCCGTTGGCTGAGTTTGCCCTTAATAATCGGGCTAGTTCCGCCACCTTGGTTTCGCCTTTTTTCTGCAACTCTGGTTTCCATCCTCGCTTTTCTTCGGGTCATGTGGAGCCTTCTGACTGTCCTGGGGTGGATTCTGTGGTGGATAGGTTGCAGCGGATCTGGAATCATGTGGTGGACAACTTGAAGTTGTCACAGGAGAGGGCTCAGCGCTTTGCCAACCGCCGCCGCGGTGTGGGTCCCCGACTACGCGTTGGGGATTTGGTATGGCTTTCTTCCCGCTTTGTTCCTATGAAGGTCTCCTCTCCCAAATTTAAACCTCGTTTTATTGGGCCTTACAAGATATTGGAAATCCTTAATCCTGTATCTTTTCGTCTGGATCTTCCTGTGTCGTTTGCTATTCACAATGTATTTCATAGGTCCTTGTTGCGGCGGTACATTGTGCCTGTAGTTCCTTCTGCTGAGCCTCCTGCTCCGGTGTTGGTTGAGGGCGAGTTGGAGTACGTGGTGGAGAAGATCTTGGATTCTCGCCTCTCCAGGCGGAGGCTTCAGTACCTGGTCAAGTGGAAGGGCTATGGTCAGGAGGATAATTCCTGGGTGGTCGCCTCTGATGTTCATGCGGCCGATTTAGTTCGTGCCTTTCATGCCGCTCATCCTGATCGCCCTGGTGGTCGTGGTGAGGGTTCGGTGACCCCTCACTAAGGGGGGGGTACTGTTGTGAATTTGCTTTTTGCTCCCTCTAGTGGTTACTAGTTTTTTTGACTCTGGTTTTTCTGTCATTCCTTTTTTCCGCACCTGGGTCGTTAGTTAGGGGCGTTGCTATATAAGCTCCCTGGACCTTCAGTTCTATGCCTGGCAACGTTGTTATCAGAACTAGTCTGCTGTGCTCTTGTCTACTGATCCTGGTTCCAGTTATATCAGCTAAGTCTGCCTTTTGTTTTTTGCTATTTGTTTTGGTTTTGTATTTTTGTCCAGCTTGTTCCTAAACTATATCCTGACCTTTGCTGGATGCTCTAGGGGGCTGGTGTTCTCCCCCCGGACCGTTAGACGGTTCGGGGGTTCTTGAATTTCCAGTGTGGATTTTGATAGGGTTTTTGTTGACCATATAAGTTACCTTTCTTTATTCTGCTATCAGTAAGCGGGCCTCTCTGTGCTAAACCTGGTTCATTTCTGTGTTTGTCATTTCCTCTTACCTCACCGTTATTATTTGTGGGGGGCTTCTATCCAGCTTTGGGGTCCCCTTCTCTGGAGGCAAGAAAGGTCTTTGTTTTCCTCTACTAGGGGTAGCTAGATTCTCCGGCTGGCGCGTGTCATCTAGAATCAACGTAGGTATGATCCCCGGCTACTGCTAGTGTTGGCGTTAGGAGTAGATATATGGTCAACCCAGTTACCACTGCCCTATGAGCTGGATTTTTGTATTCTGCAGACTTCCACGTTCCTCTGAGACCCTCGCCATTGGGGTCATAACAGGAGCACCCGAAATGACCTGATGGTTAAAATGGAAAAACCTGGGACAAGCTCTGAGGAAGTGGTAACTCTACTGACCGCAATCCCTAATCCTATCACACACACTAGAAATAGCCATGGAGCGTACCTAACTCTCCCTAGACGCCTCTTCACAGCCTAAGAGCTAACTACCCCTAAAGATATAAATAGCAGCCTACCTTGCCTCAGAGAAATTCCCCAAAGTAAAGGTAGCCCCCCACAAATATTGACTGTGAGTTAAGAGGAAGTAACAAACACAGGAATGAAACAGATTTTAGCAAAGGAGGCTGAATCTTCTCTAGACAGACAGAGGATAGGAAAGGGAACTATGTGGTCAGTAATAAAAACTACAAAAACCACGCAGAGTGTGCAAAAAGACCTCCACACCGACTCACGGTGTGGAGGTGCAGCTCTGCACGCCCAGAGCTTCCAGCTAGCAAGGAAATATCATAATAGCAGGCTGGACTGAAACATAGCATGTACTGAGAAATATATTCAAAAACCAATGAACAGCAAATGAACTAGCGAGGACTTAGCTTCTGCTGGAGTACACAGGTCATCTGACAAATCCAAGAGAGATCAGAACCAGTACTGAGACATTGACAGCTGGCATGGACTAACGACCTGGGCAGAGTTAAATAGAGAAGCCAGCAGAAGCAATAAACGAGAGCAGCTGAGAAAGCCAACCTCAAAGATCAGCAGTTCCACTCAAAGCCACCAGAGGGTGTCCAAGGACAGAACTCACCAAAGTACCATTCACGACCACAGGAGGGAGCCCGAGAACGGAATTCAAAACAGTACCCCCCCCTTGAGGAGGGGTCACCGAACTCTCACCAGAGCCCCCAGGCCGATCAGGACGAGCCAAATGAAAGGCACGAACCAAATCGGCAGCATGGACATCGGAGGCAACAACCCAGGAATTATCCTCCTGACCATAGCCCTTCCATTTAACCAGGTACTGAAGCTTCCGTCTTGAAATACGAGAATCTAAAATCTTCTCCACCACATACTCCAACTCCCCCTCAACCAACACCGGAGTAGGAGGATCAACGGAAGGAACCATAGGCGCCACATATCTCCGCAACAACGACCTATGGAACACATTATGGATGGCAAAAGAAGCTGGAAGGGCCAAACGAAACGACACAGGATTGATAATTTCAGAAATCTTATAAGGACCAATGAAACGAGGCTTGAACTTAGGAGAAGAAACCTTCATAGGAACAAAACGAGAAGACAACCAAACCAAATCCCCAACACGAAGTCGGGGACCAACACAGCGACGGCGGTTAGCAAAACGTTGCGCCTTCTCCTGAGACAACGTCAAATTGTCCACCACGTGAGTCCAAATTTAATGCAACCTGTCCACTACAGAATCCACACCAGGACAGTCAGAAGGCTCAACCTGCCCTGAAGAAAAACGAGGATGAAAACCAGAATTACAAAAAAAAGGCGAAACCAAAGTAGCATAACTAGCCCGATTATTAAGGGCGAACTCGGCCAATGGCAAGAAGGTCACCCAATCATCCTGATCAGCAGAGACAAAGCATCTCAGATAGGTCTCCAAGGTCTGATTAGTTCGTTCGGTTTGGCCATTTGTCTGAGGATGGAACGCTGAAGAAAAAGACAAATCAATGCCCATCTTAGCACAAAAGGACCGCTAAAACCTAGAAACAAACTGGGAACCTCTATCCGACACAATGTTCTCCGGAATGCCATGCAAACGAACCACATGCTGAAAAAATAATGGAACCAAATCAGAGGAGGAAGGCAATTTAGGCAAGGGTACCAAATGGACCATCTTAGAAAACCGATCACAAACCACCCAGATGACAGACATCCTTTGAGAGACAGGAAGATCAGAAATGAAATCCATGGAAATATGCGTCCAGGGCCTCTTCGGGACAGGCAAAGGCAAAAGCAACCCACTGGCACGAGAACAGCAAGGTTTGGCCCGAGCACGTCCCACAGGACTGCACAAAAGAACACACATCCCGTGACAAGGAAGGCCACCAAAAGGACCTAGAACACCATCCTGACCTGCCTTACATGAGACTCCCAGTCATCCGAAAAGACCAAAATATCATCCAAATATACAATCATGAACCTATCCAGATACTTCCGGAAGATGTCGTGCATAAAGGACTGAAACACAGAGGGAGCATTAGAAAGGCCGAATGGCATCACCAGGTACTCAAAATGGCCCTCGGGCGTATTAAATGCTGTTTTCCATTCATCGCCCTGTTTAATACGCACAAGATTATACGCCCCTCGAAGGTCAATCTTGGTAAACCAACTAGCCCCCTTAATCCGAGCAAACAAATCAGACAACAGAGGCAAAGGGTACTGAAATTTGACCGTGATTTTATTGAGAAGGCGGTAATCTATACAGGGTCTCAGAGAGCCATCCTTCTTGGCCACAAAAAAGAACCCTGCTCCCAACGGTGACGAAGACTGGCGAATATGTCCTTTCTCCAAGGACTCCTTTACATAACTCCGCATAGCGGCATGTTCTGGCACAGATAAATTAAACAGTCGGCCCTTAGGGAACTTACTACCAGGAATCAAATTAATAGCGCAATCACAGTCCCTATGAGGAGGTAGGGCACTGGACTTGGGCTCATCAAATACATCCTGGTAATCCGACAAAAACTCAGGAATTTCAGAAGGAGTGGAAGAAGAAATTGATATCAAAGGAACATCAGTATGTATCCCTTGACAACCCCAACTAGACACAGACATTGATTTCCAATCCAGTACTGGATTATGAACCTGTAACCATAGCAAACCCAACACGACAACATCATGCAAATTATGCAACACCAAAAAGCGAATACTTTCCTGATGTGCGGGAGCCATGCACATGGTCAGCTGAGTCCAGTACTGGGGTTTATTCTTGGCCAATGGCGTAGCATCAATCCCCCTTAAGGGAATAGGAATCTGCAAAGGCTCCAAGAAAAAACCACAGCGCCTGGCAAACTCCAAGTCCATCAAATTCAGAGCAGCGCCCGAATCCACAAATGCCATAACAGAGTAGGACGACAATGAGCAAATCAGAGTAACAGATAAGAGAAATTTAGGCTGCACAGTACTAATGGTGACAGACCTAGCGAACCTCTTAGTGCGCTTAGGACAATCAGAGATAGCATGAGAAGAGTCACCACAGTAAAAACACAGCCCATTCTGACGTCTGTGTTCTTGCCGTTCAGCTCTGGTCAAAGTCCTATCACATTGCATAGGCTCAGGCCTTTGCTCAAAGGACACCGCCAAATGGTGCACAACTTTGCGCTCACGCAATCTGAATGGCCAAAGACATTGATTCATTCAGACCAGCAGGCGTGGGAACCCCACCATAACATCTTTAAGGGCTTCAGAAAGACCCTTTCTGAAAATTGCTGCCAGGGCACACTCATTCCATTGTGTAAGCACAGATCACTTTCTAAACTTCTGGCAATATACTTCTGCTTCATCCTGACCCTGACATAGAGTCAGCAAGATCTTTTCTGCCTGATCCACAGAATTAGGTTCATCATAAAGCAATCCAAGCGCCAGAAAAAATGCATCTACATTAAGCAATGCAGGATTTCCTGGCTCAAGGGAGAATGCCCAGTCTTGCGGGTCACCAA
This sequence comes from Ranitomeya variabilis, assembly GCF_051348905.1. NCBI lineage: Eukaryota > Metazoa > Chordata > Amphibia > Anura > Dendrobatidae > Ranitomeya > Ranitomeya variabilis. Next base: position 227,542,161 of record NC_135233.1, read on the forward strand.
GCAACAAAGAAATAACAATCTTTACTTGCTGAATGGGGTCACCAGAAGAGCGGGGTTTCAGAGCAAGAAACAGTCTGCAATTATTTTTGAAATTCAAAAATTTAGATCTATCCCCCGAAAACAAATCAGGAATTGGAATTCTAGGCTCTAACATCGGATTCCGAACTACATAATCTTGAATACTCTGTACCCTAACAGCGAGTTGATCCACACAAGAGGACAAACCCTGAATATCCATATCTACACCTGAGTCCTGAACCACCCAGAGGTTAAGGGGAAAAGAAAGACAAAACAAGCAGCAAAGAAAAAAAAAATTGACTCAGAACTTCTCTTTTCCCTTTTTTGAGATGCATTAACACTTTGTTGGCCAGCTGTACTGTTATGGACCTGGTGGTTAGGAGCACCCGAAATGACCTGATGGGTAAAATGGAAAAACCTGGGACAAGCTCTGAGGAAGTGGTAACTCTACTGACCGCAATCCCTAATCCTATCACACACACTAGAAATAGCCGTGGAGCGTACCTAACTCTCCCTAGACGCCTCTTCACAGCCTAAGAGCTAACTACCCCTAAAGATAGAAATAGCAGCCTACCTTGCCTCAGAGAAATTCCCAAAGTAAAGGTAGCCCCCCACAAATATTGACTGTGAGTTAAGAGGAAGTAACAAACACAGGAATTAAACAGATTTTAGCAAAGGAGGCCGAATCTTCTCTAGACAGACAGAGGATAGGAAAGGGAACTATGCGGTCAGTAATAAAAACTACAAAAACCACGCAGAGTGTGCAAAAAGACCTCCACACTGACTCACGGTGTGGAGGTGCAGCTCTGCACCCCCAGAGCTTCCAGCTAGCAAGGAAATATCATAATAGCAGGCTGGACTGAAACATAGCATGTACTGAGAAATATATTCAAAAACCAATGAACAGCAAATGAACTAGCGAGGACTTAGCTTCTGCTGGAGTAGACAGGTCATCTGAGAAATCCAAGAGAGATCTGAACCAGTACTGAGACATTGACAGCTGGCATGGACTAACGACCTGGGCAGAGTTAAATAGGGAAGCCAGCAGAAGCAATAAACGAGAGCAGCTGAGAAAGCCAACCTCAAAGATCAGCAGTTCCACTTAAAGCCACCAGAGGGTGTCCAAGGACAGAACTCACCAAAGTACCATTCACGACCACAGGAGGGAGCCCGAGAACGGAATTCACAACACTGGTCTCTCTTGCTTTGCTGTTCCTTTCATCAAAGATAAGTTCTGGCTTTGTTTTTTGCAGTCCACATGCTGTGGGCCTTATCGTTTAGTGCTTTTCCATGTTTTGTCTTTCCAGCTTGGTCTGTATAAGGATTTGCTCAGCCAAGCTGGTATCTCTGGAGATGCAGATATACCCTCCATGTCTTTAGTTAGGTGTGGAGATTTTGTATTTTCTGTGGTGGATATTTTCTAGTGTTTTAATACTGACCGCATAGTACTCTGTCCTGTCCTTTCTATTTAGCTAGAGTGGCCTCCTTTGCTAAATCCTGTTTTCAGTCTGCGTATGTTATTTCCCTCTCCTCTCACAGTCAATATTTGTGGGGGGCTGTCTATCCTTTGGGGATTTTCTCTGAGGCAAGATAATTTTCCCTTTTCTATCTTTAGGGATAATTAGTCCTCCGGCTGTGTCGAGATGTCTAGGGAGTGTTAGGTACATTCCACGGCTACTTCTAGTTGTGGTGTTAAGTTCAGGGTCTGCGGTCAGTACAGGTACCACCTTCTCCAGAGTACATCTCATGCTGCTCCTAGGCCACCAGATCATAACAGTGGCCCCTGCGCACTGCTGATCTATTCACACGGGGGACACAAGACCCTTGTTTTCAGTTCCAGTGGTCAGACCCCCACTGATCATAAATTTATCAATTGTGTAGAGACGGTTCCAGATTTATCTGGGCCCCTAGATGAAAGAGTCCTGTGGTCCCTCTCTGCAATTTCATTTTTCTTTTATTTTCATCTTCCAAGAGCTGTAGCTTTTTTTTCCCGATTGATAGAGTGGTATTAGGCAAGCCTTTTTTTTTTTTTTCAGGCACAAGCTGTAATTTTTATCATTACCATTTGTTAAAAAAAGCAGCAGTTCTGCCAGTTCTATTTTATTTTTTTCATTTTGGCGCTCACTATATGGGATAAATATTATATTTTATTAGTTGGGACATTTACATGAGCAGCGATACCAAATATGTTAACTATTCTTTTTTTTTTAGGCTTAGTTACAATCCCTTGAAAAGAGGAGTGATATGAACTTTAGATTTTTTTGTTTTTTTAGACATTTGTGAACCTAGGATCTTATCACTTGTACAATACATTGCAATACTGTAATATTAGAGAGCATTGTAAAATTGTCTATCTTCTTGAGATGAGCAGATCGCTTCTCACAACCCCGATCCACGGTGAAGGTCAATGCACCACACGCCACACAGATGACGTCACGCCAGGCCAGCAAATCAAACACCGCGCCGGAAGCTCAGGAACTTTGCGCAGCTCCTGTCCACAGCTAAAGAACACTGACCTTGAACAGCGGACCAGGGTTACGCAAAGCAATCTGCTCATCTCCATCCTGGAGATGTACATAGGTGTACAAACATGGCAGACACCGGGGACTTCAGTAGGCACTCATGCAGCTACGACAATGCCATCAGCAACCTGCAATGGCAATGATGTGGTGGGGTGGCAAGGGCTGATTGGGGTCGGAAGGGAAATTTTTCACCATTTGGAATCTCTTAAATATCGATGTCACGACTGTCAAGTTAAACTGCTGAGATCGGAGCTGGCTCATATTACAACAATTAGACTCGGGTGCTGGCTGTATAATACTACTGGCACCTGAGCTGCTCTATACACACAGCACCTACACCATACATTCAGTGCACACATCCACCATACATGTAAGGTGGATATCAAAAATATAACCCAGGGCAGAGTGGACACTGGCACTTTTCCAGGTTCGCTGGGTGCTGGTGAAAGAACTGATGCTGTGGATGGCTTATAAATGTTATTTGTGTAGCATGTGTAATAGTATGCAGGTACTGAGTATGTCACCACGGAACAGACAGACCAACAGTTGAGGGGTTTAATAACAGGAATCAGGTTCTCCTCGCAGGGAGGAAGCAGTGGAATATAACAAGCAATAAAACAGTGCAAAAATATGGGAGTCAAACAGTGTAACAGAATTAAGCAGGATTTCTTGAGAAAAAAAGAACACTTATCAGTCTGATGAGGACTTGCTTGAAGGGTCGTCTTCTCCAACGTAGGCGCCGAGAAACAGCGGCACTTGTCGTCCCTCTATTGTCCGTTGGCTGAGTAGTCTCTAGGAGCCCGCTGCCTGGGGTTTTGGGAGTTAATGTGGTATGCACAGGCTCTGAGTCTTTAGCTTTTACAGCACAGCCTATCCCAGGAAAACGGTGGTCAGTCTATTATTAAGTCTCTCACCAGGAATCAAGGGCTCTGCACTGATACCGTAGGTACCAGGGGTCACAGTCTCTGTACTGATACCATGGGTACCAGGGGGTCACAGTCTCTGAACGGGTCTCAAAGCGCCCTTCTCCAGTCACAGCAGAGTCCGCTTTCATGTACTCACAGGATGCAGTCTTTCTGGGCAATCTCCCTGTATTTGTCCTCTGACCGGGAGCTCTCTCTCTCGGTGTGCAGCTGTGCCCTGCTCTGACCACTGCTCACGCTGCTCACGCTGCTCTGTCCCTTGCGTGTGCGCGCCTTTCCCGCTCTCTGCCCGGCTTCCTGTCCCAGTCTCTAAGTCTGCCCCCTGGGGAACCTGTAGCACAGCACAATAGTTCCAGGCACAGAGCCGAGAAGGTAACCGCCCCCGGACTCTTCTTGTGCTTCACCTCCTTATATTCCCCCCCTCTTTCTGCTCGCCATTCCACGGGCGAGATTTCCAGGAGTTCCTCTTGGCAATCTTCCAGTCCTTGCACAATCTGCTGTCAGATGAAATCTTCCTGATTGTAGCGAACAGGGGGTACACCAGCCGTTGAACGTTCAGAGCGTCTCAAATCAGCGGGGGCGGTGGTATCAACTGCTGTGGGAGGAGTTGAGTTTTCCTCCGATACGTTGGTAGTTTCAGGCACCAGCCCTGTTTCTGGGTTCCCTGGGAGAGGTTGGGAGTTTTCCTCGTCTTCCACATCTACATTGATCACTGGCGCAGCCAGTGGGGGCGCTGGAGCCAATTGAACTGATTCAGGATCTCGAGACAAACGTGGACGCAACATATTCCTGTGCAGTGTGCGGGTGGGAGTCCCCTCTTCCGTTTCAGGCTGGACCTCATAAACGGGACCCCCGTTGCCAAGCCGCCGCTTCACTCGGTACAGCCTTTTCTCCCACCGGTACCCTAGTTTGTTGTGTGGGCGCTTTTCCCTCACTAAGACTCCAGGCCGCAGGTCTGTCCCCTTTTGAGGAGCTACCTGGGGATGCTCCAATTCTTGCAGCTGGTTCTGCACTAGACGTTGAATTGTCCGCAGCGGACGACGATGTTCTTGAACCCAGGAGTACACCCAGGGCCGGCGTTAGGGGCAGGCAGACTAGGCAGCTGCCTGGGGCCCCCGCTGCCCTAGGGGCCCCCAGCCAGGGGCAGACATACTGTTGATGGCACTTCTCCAGGGCCCAGAGGTGGAGGGGGGCCCCTGCAGGCAGGCCCGGTATCATGCAGGGTCGGGCCCCTCTCACTCCCTCCTGTAATCATGGAACACCGAGTGTCGGGGAGGGAGCGGGGCGCGAAGTGCAGGAGATCAAAAAGGGGGGCGTGTCATGCAGGGAGAGACGCTGGCCAATGAACGCTTTCCTTACCTCACAGTGACCAGACTGAGGAGAGCGCTCACTGGCTGCCGTCTGTCCCCCTGCATGGAGCGTCCCAATTGTGAGTACTCGCCTACAGTCAGGGGCCCCAGGGCAGCACAGCACATAGGGACAGCAGTGGAGGAAGAGCAGGACTTACAGGGGGTCTTCTGCTCCCTCCACTGTTCTGTTCAGAGCAGGCTGCAGCGTCTCCTCACAGAGAAGAGATGGGGGAGGAGCTCACTGCAGGGGACAGCACGGCAGCAAAATGTATGCTGTGAAGTGACCTGAAAAGTAATGTGCAGTTATAGTGCTCTTTATAACTTATCTCTTTATAATTTTAGTCATGGAACTTTTTGAATTTGAGTCTTTTCCTCCCTTACTGGGAATTTATCATCAGGTGCTGTCTGCTCTGTGCCCCATCCCCCACAGTGGGGTCTGCAGCCTTCTCCAGCTGAACTGACCTGCAGGGCTCATCTGATCACCTATACAAGATTAGTATGTATGTATGTATATGCTTGTATATGTATGTGTGCATCTGTGTGTATCTATGTGTATGTTTCTATCTGTGTGTGTATATCTGTGTATGTACAGTATATGTGTGTATGTATGGTATAGTTGTATGGCTGTGTGTGTATGCATGTACAGTATGTGTGTGTATCTGTGTATGTGCAATAAATTTGTATGGATATATGGTATATATGTATGTTTATGTGCATGTACATACAGTATATGTGTATGTATATGTGTGTACGGTATGTGTATATACTGTATGTGTGTATGTACGGTACGTGTATGTGTATCTGTATGTTCGGTATATGTGTGTGTATGCATGTACGGTATATGTATGTATGTACGGTATGTGCATTTGGGAGTATTTTATATGTATGTACGGTATGTGTGTACTATATGTATATAACTGTATCTGTCTATGTACGGTATATGTGTGTGTATCTGTGTATGTACGGTATATGTGTGTACGGCATTTGTGTGAATGTACGGTGTATGCATGTGTGTATGTACGGTATGTGTATGTATGATGGTATATGTATGTGTATCTGTGTGTATGTATGGTATATGTATGTGTTTGCATATACTGTATTTGCATGTGTATCTGTGTGTACGTACGGTGTATGTATGTGTATCTGTATGTATGTATGGTATATGTATGTACGGTATGTGTATACTATCTGTGTATATAACTGTATGTGTGTATGCATGTAAGGTGTATGTCTGTGTATGTACGGTATGTGTATCTGTGTGTATGTACGGTGTATGTATGTACAGTATATGCTGGAACAAAAATCATTGTTCTCATCAGCACATCGCCCAGTTAAAACTGCAGATATTCTGCTAAGATGATACTGTATGGGGACAGATTGATTTACTAGTGATCATTCTGTCCCCAGCCAGTGTAAAGAGGCTGGAAACAAGTGGCGAATTACTTCAATATTGTTGATCACACTCGTTTAGTGGCCTGAAATCAGCGCATGTAGCTACAACCAAAATGTTTCTGTTGGAGCAATATGTTAGCATTTGGGGCCCCATTTTAAACTTTTGCCTAGGGCCCCACTTTGCCTAAAACCGGCCCTGAGTACACCCCTACCCGTGGGTAGTCCTCCTCGGGTTCCAGCTCCAGCTCTGCCAGCCCCTTCCCGGGTTGGCCAAAGAACAAAGAGTAGGGGGTGAATCCGGTGGTGCTGTGTTTCCGATTGTTATAAGCCCACACCAATTCAGGGACGGACTCAGTCCACTTCGCCTTCTGGTCCTCAGCATTTGAATCAGAGTGCGGATAAATCTTTCACAAGCCCCATTCCCCTGTGGATGATAAGGGGTGGTCCGGGACTTATCGATTTTGCACAGCTGGTGCAGCTCCTCCATCACTCTTCCGAGGAAGCAGGCCCCTTAATCAGAATGGATGCGCTTGGGACTCCCGTACACCTGTATGAAGTGGTAAGAACAACCACAGCCAATATATAGAAGTAGCCAGAAAAGTCACCAGACAGAGATTAGATATAAAAAAAAGCCTTTATTATATCTGATTGGCAAAAGATAATATAACATTTAAAATTTGTGCGCACGACAGGACAATATAATGAATTAAAATGAAATAAATGAATAAGGGAGATAGTAAAAGGCTGGCCCGATTATATATTCAAAATATAAGGTTAATACATCCCCTAAAAAAATAAGTGAACAAAAATTTATAATATAAACAAATATCCCACTTATATACGGCAAAAGACTCAGTAATATATGCCGTCCTAAATAAAAATATGTGCAAAAACTGCAATATATAAAGTGCAAATTTAGCAACTGCTGATATAAGGTGAAAAAAAGTGAAAGGACACAATTTATACTAATATCAATCAGCTTATATATACACTCACCGGCCACTTTATTAGGTACACCTGTCCAACTTCTTGTTAACACTTAATTTCTATTCAGCCAATCACATGGCGGCAACTCAGTGCATTTAGGCATGTAGACATGGTCAAGACAATCTCCTGCAGTTCAAACCGAGCATCAGTATGGGGAAGAAAGGTGATTTGAGTGCCTTTGAACGTGGCATGGTTGTTGGTGCCAGAAGGGCTGGTCTGAGTATTTCAGAAACTGCTGATCTACTGGGATTTTCACGCACAACCATCTCTAGGGTTTACAGAGAATGGTCCGAAAAAGAAAAAAAATCCAGTGAGCGGCAGTTCTGTGGGCGGAAATGCCTTGTTGATGCCAGAGGTCAGAGGAGAATGGGCAGACTGGTTCGAGCTGATAGAAAGGCAACAGTGACTCAAATCGCCACCCGTTACAACCAAGGTAGGCCTAAGAGCATCTCTGAACGCACAGTGCGTCGAACTTTGAGGCAGATGGGCTACAGCAGCAGAAGACCACACCGGGTACCACTCCTTTCAGCTAAGAACAGGAAACTGAGGCTACAATTTGTACAAGCTCATCGAAATTGGACAGTAGAAGATTGGAAAAACGTTGCTTGGTCTGATGAGTCTCGATTTCTGCTGCGACATTCGGATGGTAGGGTCAGAATTTGGCGTAAACAACATGAAAGCATGGATCCATCCTGCCTTGTATGGAGCATCTTTGGGATGTGCAGCCGACAAATCTGCGGCAACTGTGTGATGCCATCATGTCAATATGGACCAAAATCTCTGAGGAATGCTTCCAGCACCTTGTTGAATCTATGCCACGAAGAATTGAGGCAGTTCTGAAGGCAAAAGGGGGTCCAACCCGTCACTAGCATGGTGTACCTAATAAAGTGGCCGGTGAGTGTATAAAATATGTGCAACTCCAATATCAATGTGCAAAAATAGCTGTAAACGTGTGGGTCCTATCACATCCACATGTAAGGTGCTATTGAAAAATGTACAACAAGGATTTATGATGTGCAAATAACACTGAAATAAAAAAAATAAATAAATAAATATCAATATGTGACTCAAACGTACTAAGAGCACCACAACCCAAGGTGCCTAGATTATATAGTACCAGATGCAGAGAGCCACTTCATAAAAATTAGAACAGAAATGCCACAAAAAAACAAAAGTGCACCGTGTAAAAGATAGGGGAATGTACGCAATTTTACCTGAATAAGGGTCAGCCTAGTCCCGTAATAACGCACCCCGACGTGCGTTTCGGATCTTAATCCTCCGTCAGGGATTAACAAAGGATTAAGATCCGAAACGCGCGTCGGGGTGCGCTATTACGGGACTAGGCTGACCCTTATTCAGGTAAAATTGCGTACATTCCCCTATCTTTTACACGGTGCACTTTTGTTTTTTTTGTGGCATTTCTGTTCTAATTTTTGTGAAGTGGCTCTCTGCATCTGGTACTATATAATCTAGGCACCTGGGGTTGTGGTGCTCTCAGTACGTTTGAGTCACATATTGATATATTTTTTTTTTTATTTCAGCGTTATTTGCACATCATAAATCCTTGTTGTACATTTTTCAATAGCACCTTACATGTGGATGTGATAAGGACCCACACGTTTACAGCTATTTTTGCACATTGATATTGGAGTTGCACATATTTTATATATACTGTATAAGCTGATTGATATTAGTATAAATTGTGTCCTTTCACTTTTTTTCACCTTATATCAGCAGTTGCTAAATTTGCACTTTATATATTGCAGTTTTTGCACATATTTTTATTTAGGACGGCATATATTACTGAGTCTTTTGCCGTATATAAGTGGGATATTTGTTTTATTATAAATTTTTGTTCACTTATTTTTTTAGGGGATGTATTAACCTTATATTTTGAATATATAATCGGGCCAGCCTTTTACTATCTCCCTTATTCATTTATTTCATTTTAATTCATTATATTGTCCTGTCGTGCGCACAAATTTTAAATGTTATATTATCTTTTGCCAATCAGATATAATAAAGGCTTTTTTTTATATCTAATCTCTGTCTGGTGACTTTTCTGGCTACTTCTATTTATTGGCTGTGGTTGTTCTTACCTGGTATGCCAGTGGTTCTCCACACCCTTCTCCACAGATCGCCGGTCACTGGTATATGATATATATATATATATATATATATATATATATATATATATATATATATATATATATATATATATTTCTATTCTCCTTTATTGTTGATCTTGTAATTATTGGTGGATAGTGGTTGGTGTATCTGTGGTTGTGTTTAACCTGTATGAAGTGTTTGCAAATTGCATGAGCAGCAAACTCAGCAGTCTGGTCCCGCGTGGGTGTCACCACGGCAAATTTAGTAAAGTGGTCTATCATCACTAAACAATGCTCATAGCCTTGGTGTGCTGGTCCAATTGTCAAGTAATCTATTGCCAGTAGGTCCATGGGGCCAGAAGACCTCACCGTCTCTGTGGGGGCTCATTGTTCTGGTGGTTTGACCAGCTCACAACTTCTGCATTGCTGACATACTTTCTCCACAATGTTCCTTAAGTGAGGTTGATAAAATAGGCGCTGTAACCACTGGAAAGTTTTTTCTGACCCAAAGTGTGCTCCTTTCTCATGTGCTTCCTTAGCCACCTGATCTATCAAGGACGAGGGAATCACCGTTTGCCATACAAGACTGAGTTCTGTTTGCAGGAATACCTTCCGGTACGGGATACCATCCCACAACTGGAGCCTCTCCCACTGGCGTAGCATCCTCAGTACTTCAGGTGACATGGACCTCCTCTCGTTCCGATTGGGCATTTGTTCAGACACGACCCACCTTCTCAACTGAGCTAGCTCCGGATCCCCCTGCTGCACGCGGACCCACTCATTGCGGGGCTGCTCCAGCAAATTCACACAGGCCTCTTCCTGTTCAATTTCTCACGTCGCTGCCACCGTCCTGGCAGTCTCTCCAAAACCTGGAACCTCCACATCTTCCAGTTCTTCATCCTGGCTGGGTGCTCGTTTGCGATAGTTTACTCGGGAGAGGGCATCCGCATGAACATTCTCAGCTCCTCTTTTATACGAAATTCTGTATCGGAACTTGGCCATTCGGGCTACCCAACGTTGTTCTAGGGCATTCTCAAGATGGGCCAACGGATTGTTATCGGTGCGTACATGAACTTCTGAGCCAGCCAGATATTCCGCGAACTTCTCAGTCATTGCCTGTTATGATCCTTAGTGGTTGAGGATCACAAATTACTCCAGCTAAGTAACAAACATAGGACAAGCTCTAGGGAGGTGGCAAACTGGACTGACCGCAAATCTGAACCTATTGAACCTATCCAAACACACTAGAAGTAGCCGGTGAACGTGCCTAAAAATCCTAGACGTCTCGAGCCAGCCTGAGGAACTAACTACCCCTAGAGAGAAAGAAAGACCTCTCTTGCCTCCAGAGAAATAATCCCCAAAGATATAGAAGCCCCCAACAGATAATAACGGTGAGGTAAGAGGAAGGCACATACACAGGGGTGAAAGCAGATTCAGCAAACGAGGCCCACTAATACTAGATAGCAGAAAATAGAAAAGGGAATCTATGCGGTCAGTAAAAAACCCTTACAAAATATCCACTCTGAGATTTCAAGAACCCCCACACCAACTCACGGTGTGGGGGGAGAAACTCAGTCCCCTAGAGCAACCAGCAAGCGAGGAAATCACATTTTAGCGAGCTGGACTAAAAACATAATGAACACTGATAATCAAAAAATGATCGAACAAAAACTTAGCTTGTCTTGGAGAGACTGGGAGCAAGGTAGACACAAGGAATCTGAAGAGCACTGAATACATTGATAGCAGGCAAGGAACTGAGTATCCAGGTGAGCTAAATAGAAAACCAACCAAGGATAACGAACCAGCTGATGCTGCAACCTGCAGAAAGACAACACTACACAGTACCGCTCGTGACCACTAGAGGGAGCCCAAAAATAGAGTTCACAACAGTACCCCCCCCTTGAGGAGGGGTCACCGAACCCTCATCAAGACCCCCAGGGCGATCAGGATGAGCCGCGTGGAAGGCACGAACCAAATCGGCCGCATGAACATCAGAGGCGACAACCCAGGAATTATCCTCCTGACCATAGCCCTTCCACTTAACCAAATACTGAAGCCTCCGTCTAGAGATACGAGAATCCAAAATCTTCTCCACCACGTACTCCAATTCGCCCTCGACCAGCACCGGAGCAGGAGGCTCAACAGAAGGAACCACAGGTACCACATACCTCCGCAACAAAGACCTATGGAACACATTATGAATGGCAAACGATGCTGGGAGATCCAAACGAAAAGACACCGGGTTAAGGATTTCCAAGATCTTATAAGGACCGATGAAGCGAGGCTTGAATTTAGGAGAGGAGACCTTCATAGGAACATACCGAGAAGACAGCCACACCAAATCCCCAACACGAAGTCGGGGACCCACACCGCGGCGGCGGTTGGCAAAGCACTGAGCCTTCTCCTGTGACAACCTAAAATTGTCCACCACATGGTTCCAAATCTGCTGCAACCTATCCACCACAGAATCCACCCCAGGACAGTCAGAAGACTCAACCTGACCCGAGGAAAAACGAGGATGGAAACCAGAATTGCAGAAAAAAGGTGAAACCAAAGTAGCAGAACTAGCCCGATTATTAAGGGCAAACTCGGCCAAAGGCAAAAAAGTCACCCAATCATCCTGATCAGCAGAAACAAAACATCTCAAATAAGTTTCCAACGTCTGATTAGTTCGCTCGGTTTGGCCATTAGTCTGAGGATGGAAGGCCGACGAAAAAGACAAATCAATGCCCATCTTAGCACAAAAAGTCCGCCAAAACCTGGACACAAACTGGGATCCTCTATCAGACACAATATTTTCAGGAATGCCGTGCAAGCGAACCACATTCTGAAAAAATAGAGGAACCAAATCGGAGGAAGAAGGCATCTTAGGCAAGGGCACCAAATGGACCATCTTGGAAAAACAATCACACACCACCCAGATGACAGACATTTTCTGAGACACTGGAAGATCCGAAATAAAATCCATGGAAATGTGCGTCCAAGGCCTTTTCGGAACAGGCAAAGGCAACAGCAAACCGCTGGCACGAGAACAGCAAGGCTTAGCCCGAGCACAAATTCCACAAGACTGCACAAAGGAACACACATCCCGCGACAAGGAAGGCCACCAGAAGGACCTAGCCACCAAATCTCTGGTACCAAAAATCCCAGGATGACCCGCAAACACCGAAGAATGAACCTCGGAAATAACTCTGCTGGTCCATCCATCCGGGACAAACAGTCTCTCTGGTGGACAACGGTCAGGTCTATCCGCCTGAAATTTCTGCAGCACTCGTCGCAAATCTGGGGAAATGGCAGACAAAATCACTCCCTCTTTGAGAATACCAGCCGGCTCAGAAACTCCCGGAGAGTCAGGCAAAACTCCTAGAAAGTGCATCAGCTTTCACGTTCTTCGGACCAGGCAGGTATGAGACCACGAAGTTGAAACGGGAGAAAAACAACGACCAACGAGCCTGTCTAGGATTCAGGCGCTTGGCAGATTCAAGGTAAATCAGATTTTTGTGATCAGTCAAGACCACCACACGATGTTTAGCTCCTTCGAGCCAATGTCGCCACTCCTCAAATGCCCACTTCATACCCAACAACTCCCGATTACCAACATCATAATTCCGCCCGGCAGGCGAAGACTTTCTTGAAAAGACAGCACATGGCTTCATCACAGAGCCATCAGAGCTTCTCTGCGACAAGACAGCCCCTGCTCCAATCTCAGAAGCATCAACCTCGACCTGGAAGGGAAGAGAGACATCAGGCTGACATAAGACTGGAGCTGAAGAAAACCGGTGCTTCAGCTCCCGAAAGGCCTCCACGGCCGCAGGAGACCAATTAGTAACATCAGAACCCTTCTTGGTCAAATCCTTCAAAGGTTTAACCACGCTAGAAAAATTAGCGATGAAACGACGGTAAAAATTAGCAAAACCCAAGAACTTCTGAAGACTCTTAACAGACGTGGGCTGAGTCCAGTCATGAATAGCCTGGACCTTGACTGGGTCCATCTCCACAGTAGAAGGAGAAAAAATAAAACTCAAAAAGGAGACCTTCTGTACTCCGAAGAGGCATTTTGAGCCCTTCACAAATAAAGCATTAGCACGCAGGACCTGAAACACCATCCTGACCTGCTTCACATGGGACTCCCAATCATCAGAAAAGACCAAAATGTCATCCAAATAAACAATCATAAATTTATCCAGATATTCTCGGAAGATGTCATGCATGAAGGACTGAAACACAGAAGGAGCATTAGAGAGTCCAAAAGGCATCACTAAGTACTCAAAATGGCCTTCGGGCGTATTAAATGCTGTTTTCCATTCATCTCCCTGCTTAATGCGCACAAGGTTATACGCACCACGGAGATCTATCTTGGTGAACCAACTGGCACCCTTAATCCGAGCAAACAAATCAGACAATAGTGGCAAAGGATACTAAAATTTGACTGTAATTTTATTCAGAAGACGATAATCTATACAAGGTCTCAAAGAACCGTCCTTCTTGGCCACAAAAAAAAAACCTGCACCAAGAGGGGAAGAGGATGGGCGAATATGTCCCTTCTCCAAAGACTCCTTTATATAACTCCGCATCGCGGCATGCTCTGGTATAGACAAATTTAAAAGTCGTCCCTTAGGGAATTTACTACCAGGAATTAAATTTATAGCACAGTCACAATCCCTATGAGGGGGCAGGGCACTGGACCTGGGCTCATCAAATACATCCTGGTAGTCAGACAAAAACTCAGGGACCTTAGAAGGAGTGGAAGAAGCAATAAACACCAACGGAGTATCGCCATGAATTCCCTGACAACCCCAACTTGACACAGACATAGCTTTCCAATCTAAAACTGGATTATGAGTTTGCAGCCAAGGCAGACCCAAAACGACAACATCATGCAAATTATGCAGAACGAGAAAGCGAATCACCTCCTGATGTACGGGAGTCATGCACATGGTCATTTGCGTCCAATACTGAGGCTTATTCTCAGCCAATGGCGTAGCATCAATTCCCCTCAGAGGAATAGGAATTTCCAAAGGCTCCAGGACAAAACCACAGCGCCTGGCAAACGACAAATCCATCAGATTCAGGGCAGCACCCGAATCCACAAAAGCCATAACCGGGTAGGACGACAAAGAACAAATCAAAGTAACAGACAAAATAAATTTAGGCTGTATAGTACCAATGGTGACAGGTTTAACGATTTTTTTTAAGCGTTTAGAGCATGCTGAGATAACATGAGTAGAATCACCACAGTAAAAGCACAACCCATTTTGACGTCTATGACTTTGTCGCTCAATTCTGGTCAGAGTTCGGTCACATTGCATAGACTCAGGTCTCTGTCCAGAAAATACCGCCAAAGGATGAGCAGATTTGCGCTCCCGCAAACGCCGATCAACCTGAATGGCTAAAGCCATAGAATCGCTCAGACTTGTAGGGGTGGGAAACCCCACCATAACATTCTTAACGGCCTCAGAAAGATCTCTGAAATTTGCAGCCAGGGCACACTCATTCCATTGAGTAAGCACCGACCATTTCCGAAATTTTTGACAATACACCTCTGCTTCATCCTGACCTTGAGAGATAGCCAGCAACGCTTTTTCTGCCTGATTCTCAAGATTAGGCTCCTCATAAAGCAGTCCAAGAGCCAGAAAAAATGCATCTACATTAAGCAATGCAGGATCTCCTGGCGCCAGAGAGAAAGCCCAATCTTGAGGGTCGCCACGTAACAAGAAGATAACAATTTTAACTTGCTGAGCGGAATCACCAGAGGAACGAGGTCTCAGAGATAGAAATAACTTACAATTATTCTTAAAATTTTGAAACCTAGATCTATCTCCAGAAAACAACTCAGGAATGGGTATCTTTGGTTCTGACATAGGGCTATGAATAACAAAATCCTGAATACTTTGCACCCGTGCAGTAAGATGATCCACACTAGAAGTCAGAGTCTGAACATTCATGTCTGCAGCTGAGCTCAAAACCACCCAGAGTTCAAGGGGATGAAAGAAGCTAAACAGACTGCAGCAAAGGAAAAGCGGGAGGAAAAAAAAAATGTACTCAGGTCTTCTTTTTATCCCACTTCAGCGATGCATTAAACACTTTTAGGCCTGCTATACTGTTATGATCCTTAGTGGTTGAGGATCACAATTTACTCCAGCTAAGTAACAAACATAGGACAAGCTCTAGGGAGGTGGCAAACTGGACTGACCGCAAATCTGAACCTATCCAAACACACTAGAAGTAGCCGGTGAACGTGCCTAAAAATCCTAGACGTCTCGAGCCAGCCTGAGGAACTAACTACCCCTAGAGAGAAAGAAAGACCTCTCTTGCCTCCAGAGAAATAATCCCCAAAGATATAGAAGCCCCCAACAGATAATAACGGTGAGGTAAGAGGAAGGCACACACACAGGGGTGAAAGCAGATTCAGCAAATGAGGCCCACTAATACTAGATAGCAGAAAATAGAAAAGGGAATCTATGCGGTCAGTAAAAAACCCTTACAAAATATCCACTCTGAGATTTCAAGAACCCCCACACCAACTCACGGTGTGGGGGGAGAAACTCAGTCCCCTAGAGCAACCAGCAAGCGAGGAAATCACATTTTAGCGAGCTGGACTAAAAACATAATGAACACTGATAATCAAAAAATGATCAAACAAAAACTTAGCTTGTCTTGGAGAGACTGGGAGCAAGGTAGACACAAGGAATCTGAAGAGCACTGAATACATTGATAGCAGGCAAGGAACTGAGTATCCAGGTGAGCTAAATAGAAAACCAACCAAGGATAACGAACCAGCTGATGCTGCAACCTGCAGAAAGACAACACTACACAGTACCGCTCGTGACCACTAGAGGGAGCCCAAAAATAGAGTTCACAACAATTGCCCACACCAGCGCCAACAACTCCAGCTTATAGGAACTGTAGTTTTCTGGATTCTTTTCCAAGTCATACAAAGACCGACTGGCGTATGCGATGACGCGCTCTTTCCCGTCCTGCATCAGCGATAGTACGGTCCCGAGGCCCTGCAGGCTCCCATCAGTGTGCAAGATGAACGGTTGTGTGAAGTCAGCGTAGGCCAGCACGGGGGCCTCCGTCAAAGCCTTCTTCAAAGCCAAGAATGCCTCCTCCTGACACTTCCCCCACTGTATGTTCCTGTTTTTGGCGCAGGAGGGCACTCTCCTCAACAATTCCTGGAGTGGATTAGCAAGGCGGGTAAAGTCTTTTACGAAGCGTCTGAAGTATCCTGTGAGTCCCAGGAACGCACGCACATCTTTCACAGTTTTTGGAGTTGGCCACTCTTGTACCGCAGTGATCTTCTCCTGGGAAGGCCTCACCCCCTCAGCGGAGACAACGTGTCCCAAGTATTCAATCTCGGTACGGAAGAGGTGACATTTCTGGGGTTTTACTTTCAAGCCATACTTCTGTAGCCGACTCAGAACTTGCTCTAGTCTCTGCAGATGCTCCTCAAAGGTGGGGGCAAAGACGATGATATCATCCAAGTAAATCAAAGTGGCTTCAAAGTTCAGGTCTCCCAGACATCTCTCCATGAGTCCCTGAAATGTTCCTGGGGCGTTTGCTAGGCCGAAGGGCATCCGGTCGAACTCATACAGTCCCATCGGAAGGATGAAAGCTGTCTTGGCTCGGTCTTGCTCAGACATGGGCACCTGCCAGTAGCCGCTGGCCAAGTCTAACGTGGAGAAATATCTGGCATTCCCTAGTGCCGTCAGGGACTCCTCTAACCTGGGCATTGGGTACGAGTCCTGCACTGTGCAAGCGTTGAGCCGGCGTTAGTCCACACAGAACCGCAAGGACCCGTCTTTCTTTCTCACCAAGACTATAGGGGCAGCCCACGGGCTCTGACTCTTGCGTGTAACTCCCTTCTTCAGCATGTGTGACAGCATTCCCTTCACCTCCTGGTACATCTGTGGGGGTATTTGGCGGTACAGTTCCCGGATTGGTGCCGCATCCCCGAGTGATGGCTGTGGTACATCCAAAGTCATCTTTATCTTTGGTGAACGCCTCCTGAATTTTCCCCAATACGGCTTCCACCTGAGGTAATTGCTGCGGAGTAAGTTCTGAGAGCTCCGCCCTCATGCGTTCCAGTATCTGGCGCCCTTCTTGCAGTAATCTGGGGTCTGGAGCTGTCTCCGCTTTGACGGTCACCAGCCACGGATCTTCTGGCCTTGCGGTCAGCTGTACCGCCTCAGTTGGGACCAGCTCGTCTGGGAGGCCCAGGACTTGGGCAACTTCGCTTTTAGGGGGCAAAGTTGTATCTGTCTCCCCCAAGTTTATGTATTATTAAGTCTCTCACCAGGAATCAAGGGCTCTGCACTGATACCGTGGGTACCAGGGGTCACAGTCTCTGTACTGATACCGTGGGTACTAGGGGGTCACAGTCTCTGAACGGGTCTCAAAGCGCCCCTCTCCAGTCACAGCAGAGTCCGCTTTCATGTACTCACAAGTTGCAGTCTTTCTGGGCAATCTCCCTGTATTTGTCCTCTGGCCGGGAGCGCTCTCTCTCCGTGCGCAGCTGCGCCCTGCTCTGACCACTGCTCACGCTGCTCTGTCCCTTGCGCGAGCGCCTTTCCCGCTCTCTGCCCGGCTTCCTTCCTGTCACAGTCTCTAAGTCTGCCCCCTGGGAAACCTGTAGCACAGCACAATGGTTCCAGGCACAGAGCCAAGAAGGTAACCGCCCCCGGACTCTTCTTGTGCTTCACCTCCTTACACATGATTGACCTATGATTGTTTTATGGTCAAATCCGTAGACAGGTTTACAAGCTCCACCCTATAGACTCATTGAGAGTTAAGCAAATCCCATAGACTTACTGAGAGATAAGCGGCTCCCATAGACTCACTGAGAGATAAGCGGATCCCATAGTCTCATTGAGAGATAAGCGGATCCCTTATCACACAGTGGCACTTTGGTCGCTACGACGGTACGATCCGTGACGTTCCAGCGATATCCATACGATATCGCAGTGTCTGACACGCTACTGCGATCAGGGACCCTGCTGAGAATCGTACGTCGTAGCAGATCGTTTGAAACTTTATTTCGTCGCTGGATCTCCCGCTGTCATCGCTGGATCGTTGTGTGTGACAGCGATCCAGCGATGCGTTCGCTTGTAACCAGGGTAAACATCGGGTTACTAAGCGCAGGGCCGCGCTTAGTAACCCAATGTTTACCGTGGTTACCAGCGTAAAAGTAAAAAAAAAAAAAACGTACATACTCACATTCCGGTGTCCTTCAGGTCCCTTGCCGTCTGCTTCCCGCTCTGACTGACTGCCGGCCGGAAAGTGAGAGCAGATCACAGCGGCGACGTCACCGCTGTGACCTGCTTTCACTTTACGGCGGCACTCAGTCAGCACCCTGGTTACCCTGCAGCACCCGGGTAACCAGGGTAAACATCGGGTTACTAAGTGCAGGGCCGCGCTTAGTAACCCGATATTTACCCTGGTTACCATTGTAAAAGTTAAAAGAAAAAAAAAAAACGTCACCGCTGTGCTCTTCTTTACGGCCGGCACTGACAGTCAGTGCGGGAAGCTGACGGCGGGGGACGTGACAGACATCGGAATGTGAGTATGTATTTTTTTTTTTTTCTTTTAACTTTTGATCCAGCGATGACAGCGGGTGATCAGCGACCAAAAAAAGGTCCTGATCATTCCCTACGACCAACGATCTCCCAGCAGGGGCCTGATCGTTGGTCGCTGTCACACATAACGAGATCGTTAGCGGGATCGTTGCTACGCCACAAAAAAGCGTGACATTGCAACGATATCGTTAACGAAATCGTTATGTGTGAAGGTACCTATAGTCTCATTGAGAGATACGCGGATCCCATAGTCTCATTGAGAGATACGCGGATCCCATAGTCTCATTGAGAGATACGCGGATCCCATAGTCTCATTGAGAGATAAGCGGATCCCATAGTCTCATTGAGAGATAAGCGGATCCCATAGTCTCATTGAGAGATAAGCGGATCCCATAGTCTCATTGAGAGATAAGCGGATCCCATAGTGTCATTGAGAGATAAGCGGATCCTGTATGACATCTGTTTTTTATGGATACATTACAATTCTGTGGCATATTGAACTGTATGATTAATAACTGCTGATTATTAATAAGGATTGTATACGGATGAGAAAAACTCCTCCCGCTCTCCTGGATGAGAATAGGACTGATTTTTTTTTTTATACATTAGTCTGAACGAACCCTATAAAAGTGAAATGCCTCGTCCATCCAACCTATCTAAATACGAACCCGCTGGTAATAATGTGTTAAAACATGCTGCCATAATAATGCCAAATCAGGCCAAAGCAGGGCAGGAGGCACCTCGCCACCAAGTGCGTGCACCCCAAAGTGATAAATGGATGTTTGCCTTTTTATTTTGCAGGGGCCGTATTAAACATTTGGACGTTGTGACCTTGTTACGCCGCATCCAACCGCCATTGGGATTTGGAAAGCTATGCCCACACCGTGTGGCATGTAAGGTAGGCAGCTAAAATAAACAGAGGGTATATATACATTACTAGCAGTGTATTATAATAACCATAAAAAAAGAAGACGAAGACAGAAATTTCTACTTTTTAAAAGCAAAAGGAAAAAAAGGGGGCGATGAGAATGATGAGTTGGTGAGAAATAAAAAATATCACTGGGTTGCATTACATGTTTTCAACCAGCAGAGGTCAGCAGTGAGGAGACTACAGGGATTACACAGCTCTATATTTTAGCATAGAAAAAATAAAAGGAATTAGAAATGGTTTCCATTCTGTTTCACGGCCGCTTTTGTCCACAGGGTGCGGCCTCCCGGGGCTCGGCCAGCAGCACCATCGGTAAAATGAAATCATGCACTATTTGCATGCACACATCTGCTTGTGACTCACATATTTGCCGGTGGGGGGATCCTTCATGCGTCTCACCAGCATCACATTAGGAGGAATTATGAGCTCTGATTCAGACAACCTTTAAAAGAGTATGCCCCTAGACGTCTGTGTCTTTGCAGCATGCAATATGGTCATTTTCTTTGCAAAAATCAACTGCTTCCATCTTTTTCTTTTTTTTTGCAATGTACATTATGTTCTATTTTTGCAAAATTAGCTCTCTGCATTAAATTAGCTGGAGTAATTTTAGCTAAACCTCTTCTTTGCCATTGGCTACCAGCGGTTTACAGCAGCCTGTATTCCGCCTATGGTGCCGCAGAAACAGCCGATGGGATCATAGAGATGCCGTAACGATATGATTTGCTCCTTATATCCCCTATCTGTTATCGGAAGACCCCCGCTCTTGGAGTGAGTGATTTTGAATGTGGATATAATTATTCTACTGCTGTATATACACATTGCAGGTTTACCTGTATGTACCCGACCTGCCCTAATAGAGCGCCCATCACCAGGAGGAACACAAAGCGCCTCTCTTTGGAGGACCCATCATTGCATGGTTCGGCACATGATAACTTTGCAATGCTTCCTTTCTCCTGCGGAGGCGCTGCAGGAGAATCGAACTCTTGCTGCCAGGTTCCCCTGCAGTGCACAGCTGATCATTAGAGGTCTCAGCGGCAGCACACCCTGTGATCATCTTAACATCTCAAAATTTGGATCCTATGATGGCATCCATTGGGCACTTGCATGTTTTGCTTGACTTACCTGCTGCTACTAAACTCATGGGAATAGGTTTAAGCTGGATTTTTGGAGCTTTGGGTATTTCTGACATTTTTATTTTACTGACAGGTGTATTTCCTGTTTTTTTTCCGTACTGTTTCCACAGAGACTGGTCGCGATGAACATGCCTCTAAATTCGGACGGTACTGTGACATTCAACGCTACTCTCTTTGCCCTGGTGCGGACTTCGCTAAAGATAAAAACTGAAGGTACATCTGGCCTTTATATGTCCGATGATAGAGATTTACACATTAGCCTGAAAAGAGCTAAATATTATTTAGGTATTGTTGTTAAAGGGGTTGCCTATAATGTGGGGGTGATCTGCGGCCGCTGCAGGGGGGAAATGTCTGCCAGAATCTGAGCCGCTAGTACAGAGTACCTCTCCGTTCTGGCATCGGGCCCCTTCATGAAGTCCTTATACCTAACTTAGACTTCTAGACAGGGGTTAGGTTCAAGAGACAAGCCCTTTCATGAAAAATACATTTAAAGGGGTTGTCCAATAAACCACATTTATCACCTATTTATAAGATAGATGATAAATATATAATCATGAGCTATAGATATATTATTAATATTAAGTAAAAAATCGGCTATGGAGGACAAGGGAGGGGGTGAATCTTAGGCCGCAATGCAGTGACTGATACAGCAGGACCCTTCTTGCTCCGGCAGATCTGACGACGCAGAAGTCGAGTCCTGAATAATGTGTAACATGGGCCGCACAACATCAAGCTCTGAGCAGTGTTTGGCCTAATTATATTTTTAGCAAGGCTTCCTATAATAATTATCTAGCTCTGTCTTTTTAGGGACTCTGGAAGCTGCCAACGAGGAGCTGAGAGCCGTCATTAAAAAAATCTGGAAAAGAACCAAACAGAAGATACTGGATGAAGTCATCCCTCCCCCGGAAGGTCAGGCCTATGTATATAATACCGTATATACCGGGGTTCTATCACCTGGACCTATGTGCTATAAAGAAAAATGTCCTCTTTTTTCTGTTTTGTTTTTTTTCAGAGGAGGAAGTAACAGTGGGGAAATTTTATGCCACTTTCTTAATCCAAGATTACTTCCGGAAGTTTCGCCGAAGGAAGGAAAAGGGTCTTCTGGGAACAGAAAATCTCCCAAGCAATTCAACCACATTGCAGGTTAATAACCATCCTGCAATATCCAGATTGTAAAATAATGAAAGTAGCAGGACAAGATGGCCATCCTAGTTCATCGCTTTAGATGTATAATCTAAATGATTCTTACATTTTTTGAGGGGTTGATTCATTTTTTTAAATAGTTTTAGAATTGACAGAGCGCAGTTTTTCAGTACAAAGAGCTCCAAATTTGCTGCATACACTTGAATTCTAACATAGAGAACCAAAAACAAGGGAAGTGCAAAATCCCAATAAAATCTTGAATTTTTATTTATATAAATTAGTTAAAATATTAGACAAATATATACATATCATGTGCAATTACAGGGGAATAGCAAAACAGAGTGACAGCTGAGCAGATGATCACACTAATAACCCAGTGGTAACAGGTATACTGGTGTTACACTTTTGTTTAGGTACATGGACAATAATCATAATCCATATGAACACGGTAAGATAAAGTGCTAGTGCCTGTGGACCACAAAATGGTGATAGCCAGAAGTACAGAACATATAAAAAATCCAAAATATATAAAGTGACAGTGCACAACATAGCTGGAGAAGAATGCTAAAGTGCCATTAGTGATCTTACAATATAGTCCTAAATGGAATATGCCATAATAATGCAGAGAGTCTCGGGAGTGCAAAAAGTTTTTAGCCTAAATCTCACTGACCCCTATTGAAGAAGCGATTGCAAAACGCGCGTCGGGGCGTGTTTTCTGAATGAGCAGCTCACATCCAGGTATAGCACACATGTGTTTATTTGCTTGAACCTTTCCTGGGCACAATGTTTCACTCACCTAATTTCGGCTAAAAACTTTTTACACTTTTCACAATTCATGAAGAGATTAAAAGACTGAATATGGCTGCTCCACGGATGCCACAATTAAATGACTACTAATCACTGAGCTACATCTGTATTTGAAGCTTTGAACCACGGCAAGTGCCAGTGCAACATTTGGCTCATCCGCAAACATAAAATGGCACGCTCCAGTCTATATGATTGCTAATATATATTGTGTGCCCTTCTTGTCTTTAA
Organism: Ranitomeya variabilis; assembly: GCF_051348905.1. NCBI lineage: Eukaryota > Metazoa > Chordata > Amphibia > Anura > Dendrobatidae > Ranitomeya > Ranitomeya variabilis. The sequence continues at coordinate 227,565,274 of NC_135233.1, forward strand.
GGCTGGACTGAGAAGTCTACAGGATCTGGGATCGGAGATCCGGAGAGCGTTATCCTGTGAGCTAGAAGACGAAGATGATCTTTCTGCATTTAAATGCCTGGGACGCCAGGTATGAGATCGGTGATAAGTAAGTGACATGTATCCGTGTGTCCTGCCCCCGAAGAAACTAGTAGTCACGTCTTCATTTTAGGTGGTAGAGGAGACGGCCTTATGCGAGGGTGCACCAGAGTTGGTCAAGGAACGTCCACTTTCTTCGTCCGTACTCTCCCTCACTAACTCGATTGGAGGACATGATGAGGATGCTCCTGCCTCCCCCCAAAGACCATCTTTAGTCAATCGACCTGGTGGAGGCTCCAAAGACAGCCTATTAGCTCCTCCATCAACACCAACCGGTGGGACCAGTGCGAAGAAAAGGCATCTTAACACACGCAGGTGAGCTAATTGTAGCTGACATGACCAAAGCTGCTATCCGTATGGTAACAAATGAGTTAACCGAGTCCCCTGACATTTATAGCAGCAAGTGTCAATTATCGCCACCTGCTGCTGTTTACCCCACATTGTAGAAAATCAGCACCGCTCATATAATAAGGACGTCATTTACCAACCACTGCGCTAATTGTTGTGTTCACCTTTGCATCGGAGTCATATAGACCCATATCCAACCTTTCCCCCCACCTGAAATCCCGAAACCACATTTCATGCATTCATACCCCTCTATATCTATCATACATCCCTATAAACGTTGAAGGAGAAATTTAGCTTCCTTCTCCATCAATGATCCACTTCTTCACCTGCTTTCTAAACTCCGCATTCACTCTGAAAATCAGTTGAAGACTTATCTTGCTCAAGGAAAATATGGATTGATAGCTCAAGTTGACGGGTCAGATTGAAGGTGTCTATTAAAGTCTATGGAGGGGGAGCAGTGTAGAGTAGCACAGAAGAAGGGTGCTGATACTGCTTCTAGTAAGTGGTTATCTCACCCCAGAGATGGATTTACAGCTACACTGCTCAGTACTGTGGTATAATGTCCTCTATGCTGCTGCTCTTAAACAAGTGCTGGATAGAGATAGGAGAGCAGGTGCCCTCAGGTCTGTGTGTGCAATGTATGGGAGACATCATAGTAGGTAGTCTTCACCCCCTAACTCGTTTGACAAAAAAAAAAATTAGAGATAGACGAGAAAACTGGTGAAAAAATTCAGGAGACAAGTCATATAATGAAAATCATATTCTGAGCATTACAATCTAACTCAAGGCAGGTGAAGGACATACAAAGTGCAAAACTATGGCTCCCACTTAAATACCATACAGTATATACCATGTGTATATATATATATATATATATATATATATATATATATATATATATATATATATATATATATATATATATATATATATATATACACATATATTATAAATATGTGTGTGTATGTGTATATATGTGTGTATATATTGTAGCGTTTTCCTTACTTCGGGTCTTGGGGAACACTCGCTTTGCACAGGAATAACGCATACAGGCACGATATCTCACACAAATTAAGTCCGTTCCGGTTTACTAAGCGTCATAAACCGCACTGTAAGCCAGCATACACATCACCATCTTACACATAGTCTCTTACTTTAACACGTGTGGCTTTACAAAGCATTCAATAGTCACGACTTTTCTCTTCAGTCACCAGGTGACTGCACAGTTCATTACATGCATCAACGGAACATATTAAACCCTGACAGTCTGTTCCAATGGCAGATACGTCTCTGCCATATATTACAGTTTTTTTTCCCATACCAGAGGTTACCTCTCAGGAGCTTCGGCTCCACACACTGACTCCTGCCAGTGCCGGTTCACAGGGAAACTGCCCCACTGGGATCACCGTCCTTGTGACCAGGGCACCTCGTATAGTCCAGACCCACAGTAGGATCTGTAGCTTCCCCAACACAGAAAACCGTCTCAGGCTCTGTAGATGCAGCCTTTCCATGCGCTTCCAGGAAGTCCAATCACAGGCACTTCCAACACACAGGCCATCAGTCCATGATCTTACCAGGTGCTTGCAGGACTCCAGTCCATCCCAGGACAATCCAACACCCTGACCATTCCAGGACTCACACTCTTACCAGGTGCTTGCAGGACTCCAGTCCATACCAGGACAATCCAACACCTCGAGCATTCAGTCCATAGCCTCAGCAGTGCTTCCAGGACTCCAGCCCACTTCAGGACAATCCAACACACAGGCTATTGCAGGACTCACTCTTCGGTGCTTCCAGGACTTCTCCACTGCCAGGAGACTCCAACACAGACCGTCCAGGTCGACGGTCTCTCAGTGCTTCCAGGACATCTCCACTGCCAGGAGACTCCAACAATGACCGTCCAGGTCAACGGTCTCTCAGTGCTTCCAGGACATCTCCACTGCCAGGAGACTCCAACACTGACCGTCCACTAGGTCCACGGTCTCAGGTGCTTCCAGGAAGACTCCACTCACAGGAGCTTCTAACACCAACCGTCCAGGACCTTGCACATGGACCAAACAGATCCATACACTCTGAACCATGTGACCCACACCCTGGTCACATTATCTAGGTGTAACCACTCCCCTGGGTGGGAGTGTGGCTAGTCTGACCCACCCATCTCTCATAACTAGCCCCGCCAGGCTCCCTTTAGCATTACACAATTACTTGTGGGACTACAGGTCCCAGCACACCAACCTAACTTCAGAATGACAGCGCAGAGTGTCTTCCTCTGCAACACACACACCAGCCATTTACACTCCTGCCGGACTTTGTCTCATCACATTTATGCCTCCAAGCGCATCTTGAAGCACACACAGCGCCCCCTGGCTGTAACGTGGGTCACTGCACCACAATATATATATATCTGTATACAGAAATGTATGTCAATGTTGTATCTGTCGTCCAGAATAAAACAATGTGTGTGTGTGTGAGTGTATGTGTGCATACATATATATATACTGTATATATATATATATATATATATATATATATATATATATATATATATATATATATACATATACACTCACTGGCCACTTTATTAGGTACACCATGCTAGTAACGGGTTGGACCCCTTTTGCCTTCAGAACTGCCTCAGTTCTTCGTGGCATAGATTCAACAAGGTGCTGGAAGCATTCCTCAGAGATTTTGGTCCATATTGACATGATGGCATCACACAGTTGCCGCAGATTTGTCGGCTGCACATCCCTGATGCGAATCTCCCGTTCCACCACATCCCAAAGATTTCATGTTGTTTACGCCAAATTCTGACCCTACCATCCGAATGTCGCAGCAGAAATCGAGACTCATCAGACCAAGCAACGTTTTTCCAATCTTCTACTGTCCAATTTCGATGAGCTTGTGCAAATTGTAGCCTCAGTTTCCTGTTCTTAGCTGAAAGGAGTGGTACCCGGTGTGGTCTTCTGCTGCTGTAGCCCATCTGCCTCAAAGTTCGACGCACTGTGCGTTCAGAGATGCTCTTAGGCCTACCTTGGTTGTAACGGGTGGCGATTTGAGTCACTGTTGCCTTTCTATCAGCTCGAACCAGTCTGCCCATTCTCCTCTGACCTCTGGCATCAACAAGGCATTTCCGCCCACAGAACTGCCGCTCACTGGATTTTTTTTCTTTTTCGGACCATTCTCTGTAAACCCTAGAGATGGTTGTGCGTGAAAATCCCAGTAGATCAGCAGTTTCTGAAATACTCAGACCAGCCCTTCTGGCACCAACAACCATGCCACGTTCAAAGGCACTCAAATCACCTTTCTTCCCCATACTGATGCTCGGTTTGAACTGCAGGAGATTGTCTTGACCATGTCTACATGCCTAAATGCACTGAGTTGCCGCCATGTGATTGGCTGATTAGAAATTAAGTGTTAACAAGAAGTTGGACAGGTGTACCTAATAAAGTGGCCAGTGAGTGTATACATATATACATATATATACATATATATATATATATACATACATACATACATACATACACACATATATACAGTATATATATATATATATATGTATAAAAAATCAGAAATGTATGTGAATGTTTTATCTAGAGGAAGCTCAGACGCAAACTTCCTACCACCCACTGTGCGTGAGCAAGAAGAGACCGCTACGGAAGATGAGCAGAGGTCTAGGATGTCCTCACCCGTGTATCCCCTGAGCAATGAGATGGAGAGGTAAGACGCGTAGAGTATGTACCTGCGATATCACAATATACAGTAGGGTGCTGTAAAAATATAGACACAACGGGCCCAATTTATCACTTGCGGGTTTTTTTTAGGGAAAATATTTGGTGTTTGTTTATTGTTATTTGCACTAAATTCTTCAAAATAAAGCACGGTGTTAACGAATTTTGAGCAAAATAAAAAAGTGCTACGGATTTTAAATTTTAAAGTTTAATGGAACCTGTCAGCTCTCCGATCTCTCCCTAGATGCACATAAAATCACTCCAAGAAGGGACATTTGAGAAACCATTTAGCAATTGATGATGAATCAGCCCAAAACATGTGGAAATCCCCCAAATCCTGCAAAGAAAGACAAACTTAAAAAAACAGGCAAACACACAAACAAAACTATAATAAAAAGTGCAAATTAAAAGACAAACGTGTACATGAAAAACATCTATAACCTAGAAATAAAAAACACAAATGCAACAATGAATCAGGCCTTATATATTTCAATGATGCGTATGTATACGGAATGTATTGAAAGTGATCCTGGTTATCCCTGTAGGTTTTACCTGATTGCTGGGGTTCCTGGAAATGTTGCACCTCATCATTGAAGGATGCATGAAAGATATAAATCTAGATCAGTTTATCTATATACTCCTATATACTGTCAGTACTTATATTCCCAGTATCAGTAAGTATCAGCCCCTTCAATCCTGTCTTGGGAGAGATCATTTCAACAACTAAGTACAAGAGTTACTAAAAGTTAAACTTTTTTTTTCTTTAAATTATTGCATGCGGTTTGTGAATTTTGCTCAAAAATTAATTGTTACTTTTTTTTTTCTTTTATCTATTTTTGTGACTTGTTTAGTAGAAAGAGCCTCAAATTCAGCTACAATTTTGCAAGATATGTTCAAAAATTTTAGACATAAATAAAATTACTCTGGGGTGGGTGAAAAAGGTGGAAAGGTGGGTGAAAAAGGTGGAAAGGGAGCACATTTACACCCCCAAAAAAATTTGTGACTTTTTAAAAAGTTAAATTGGCTGAAAACATCTGGAAACCCCCCAAATCCCTGTGCACGGTGGCAAATTAAAAAAAAAAAAAAAAAACCCAGGAGAACGCATATATAAAATAGACGTAAAAAAAGAAGCAAATGGAAAACAGCTGAAAAACACCAGAAAATATATATAAAAAAAAAAGTCGGAAATGCAATAATGAATAGAGCCTATATTTTTCTTATATAGGAGGCAAAAATTGGAGGATTCTTTAAGGCGTTCGTTGTCTCCAGAAGAAAGGATAAACTTCTCATCCACACTGACAGCACCTCCTGCAGTGTCCAGGGCTAATGGCACTGTAGATGGCAGAGTACCCCCTCGTCGACGACTTTTGCCCCCTACCCCAGGTTTGTAAACTCCTTTTGCATATATAGAATCACAACGGTTTGTCTTAAGGGGGGTAGTTATCTTCCATGGTCCTCCACAGTCTCTGTTTGCGCTTCTAGAGCGATCACGAGCTGCACTTACAGCCATTCACTAGCCTCATTGGTGGTACTAGCTTGGACGGTATATGACTACTGAGGCGTGAGATCGGCTACAGTGCTCTAGGACAGTAAACAGGGGCCATCGGTGCATTGGCGCTAGAGAACCAGCTGTTTTTAAATAATCGCTTATGTAACTTTTGCATTTTTTGATCATAGGTAACAAATCCTCATTCAGCATCCAGTGCCTGAAAAGACAAGGAAGCTGCGATGATATCCCAATCCCAGGAACGTACCACCAAAATGCACCGCCGTGCCGAACCAGGGTGAGTAGAGTTTGCTTCCTTCACATTTTACGTTCTTGATCATTTCACCATCATTATATTGTCATCTCTTACAGGTTTATGGAAGTTCAGATTCCTGGCAAAGAAACAATTATCCACCAAGTGGTCCACACTCCTGGGCCAATCCGCCCAAACGTGGTCGCCTACTCTATGCTCCACTTATTTTGGTGGAGGAAGACAGCAGCCTGCCTACGATCCCCTGCACGCACTGGTATAGAGAAGAAGAGGGCAAGGCACCATACTGCACCTACACCCAGCTGCGTGTGCCCGGGCAGAGGCTGAAGGAAAAGAGAGGCAGCGCTGACAGCCTAGTGGAGGCAGTGAGTAGTCATGGGTTTACGTCTTTTAAAGACCACTTATTGCGGTCACTAACACTGCATTCACACTGCATTTGCAGCATACATTTGCTAAATGCACCAGTAACCCTACCAACATATAGATAACCTATCTACAAGACATCGTTCACCCAATAAAGGCAAAAAAAAGTCATTTTACCCTCCGGTAGGGTAGGTCAGAAATAGTCAGTGTTAGAGATGAGCAAAAAGATTTGCAGGACCATGTCCTGGCATCTACATCTCTACTCCGTGGCATCGGATCAGGGTCCCTCTAATCGTCTTTGTCCGGCACTAATACCGGGATCCTGTGTACCTTTGGTGTTCACAAACCCCCCCGAAATAAATGTTTACGTTGTGTGAGATCTAGTGACATCGAGAGGGACTTGTAAAGGCCTGAGGCACCCAGTTGTGAGTGCTGGACAAGGATGATTGCAGGACCCATGGAGCATCAACATAGGCGCCACTTGAGACGAGGACCACCCAACCCATTTTTGGTTATATAAAATTACAAGGTGGCCTTCTCTATGCGATGCAGTAAAACATATATGATGTGATGTACCTACAGTAGATGGGTTTGTAAATGTGCCGAGAAGCTCCGAGCTCATAGCCCCCCATTCAACTGTTTGAGTCCAACAGAGAATCCTTTTGCCCTACACTAGGCTCGTACATGGCGGTATACCTTTTTTAGACACCGTATATCATCAGTTTATGCTGTTTTTTAACACGGGGGCCACTACAGCGGCAAAGGTCTTAGGTATCTATTGAAGGTATACATGTGTAAGTTCTCGTGATGTATACCGCCAATGTTCCCTGAGTGCATCCTAAGGCTGGGATGACACGATATACCACCGCAAATAAGAATATATGACTGTGCCAAGAATACTAACCCACAGATTTTACATATTTGCCCTTTTTTTTTTTTCTTCCATAGGTTTTGATATCTGAGGGTCTGGGCCTTTACGCGCGAGACCCCAAGTTTGTTGCTTTTGCTAAACGTGAGATTGCAGACGCTTGTCACATGACCATCGATGAGATGGAGAGTGCCGCAAGCGACCTTCTCAGCCAGAGTCGAAAAAACAGCTGGAGCGGAGGAAAACCCAATGGAGATGACACGATAGGACAAGGACTGTTCTACAGCGATGAGGAATCGGTGCACTGTAGGGACGAGGAGGAGCTGAGGGACGAGATGGCATGTGTGTCCTCCTTCTGAGACTCTATTCCTTCTGAGAGGGAAAATAGCCAAAGCAACTATATTTTCAGCAGATGCTACACCCAACATGGACGCCTGACCGTCGTGGTGCTTTCTACATAATCAAAGAATAAGCGAACATGGTCCGAGGCCGCAGATAGCCTCTTGTTAGGATATACTGTATATCATCCACAGGACTAACCTTACCGGCCATTTACAAGAGTATATGCCACAAATACTCCTCTGTTTCATTTCTTTTTTTTTATTTTTAGCAAAAACTCATTAATTTATACATAGGTTTTGCACATAGACGTTGTACTGGCCTCTGAACAATGCACCTATGACAACTCTTCTGTAACCTTGAGGACCATCTCTGTCAATGTTCACATGCTAACAATAGATAGTAAAAGGTTGTTCTCCATTTTCATAGATGGGTATTTTCATATAGTGCTTGGAAATACAAGCAGTTTCGACATTTACTGCCTATTAAAATGTTTAGCCGTTCTTGAGATATTAATGCTTTTTCTTTGTTTGCAGCTCATTGCCTTGGAAACCGACCACCGCTGCTAGACAGCAGAACATGCACAGCGCTTACAAGCTCTTTTGAAATGTTTTTAAGTTGGTCAGGATCAGTGGGAGCGCGTTGTTACCACCTAATCCCTGCCAGCTTCAGGCGCAGTGCTTACAAGATAGATAGCAGCGGTGGTCGGTCTCCTAGGAAACAAGCTGTAATGAAAAGAAGTGTTAAGAACTGCAATAAAATTGCAAAAGTGATTGTTTTTACAAACACTATCCAACAATATCCATCTATAAAAATGCACCCTTTAAGGTAAGGTGGCCCAGACACATTAGATGTCTATCAGGTAAACCTGCCAGTCTGTATAGGGGTCTCAGTATTGGGGGATACGGATCGGTCTGTTGGATTTTAACTACCCGGTCCTTTTGTTCTTGGATATATAAGCTACCACTAAAGGTGTCTAGGACAGGCTTAAAAGGGTAGTAAGGTGTCTAGGACAGGCTTAAAAGGGTAGTCCAGTGAAAATAACCTATCTATCCATAGGACACCCACTGATCGGCAGAATGGGGCACGTTTATCCTCATTAGAATGGGGCGGCAGTGCTCATTCTTTGCCTTAGGCCGGGATCACACATGTGAGAAATACGTCCGAGTCTCGCATGGTAATACCCGGCATTGCCGCTGTCACTCATAGCAATACATGTGGCCGCACGCTCCGCTCCTGAGTGACAGCAGCAATGCCGGGTATTACCATGCGAGACTCGGACGTATTTCTCGCATGTGTGATCCCGGCCTTACGGAGGTGCTGATTGCTGTGTGTTGCTTTTTCTGGAAGCCCCCTAGTGGTCAGACCTCCACCAATCAGTAAAGTATCTCCTATCCTGTGCATAGATGATAACTTGTTTTCACCAAACAATCCCTTTAAGCTGGCCATACACATCACATAGCTAACAGTCAACCTCGCCTTCCGCCATACACATGCACGCTCAGTTCAGGAGAATGTGCATGTGTTCTCAGTTGGAATATGTGATCCCAGACATTTTTGACGGTTACTTATACCCCTATAACTAAAGGATCGAGGCAATTTGAATTCAGTAGGATCAGCATTTTGGGACGAATCACATTATATCATCGACCTACCTACTACCGAGAACTCGCTCCTGCTAGTGATCGGCCGACGTCTGTCTGATGTGTATGGCCAGACTTCATATTTTGACAATAACAAGGATGATAATTATAATCCACATAATGTCCCTATGATAACACTGCACCGTCAGGATACAAGGATGGAAGAGTTGTCATGGGGAAACTAACCTACATCCTGTGTAAACACCAATTACTGCAGAATTTGGTGATTTTTTCGGTTCTTTTAAGGTCTTGCATTGGTAACTAAATGCCCCTGCACATTTATATGCATGAAGTTGGTGGAAACTGATCTTCCAAGAATTGTATTTGGTAAGGATCCAAAAGGGCTGATATGCAGGAGTTAGATTTTTTATTTTCCTTTTTATTTCCAGTCCTACAGCAAACATATAGGTAAAATGGGAATGTGGGCCTAGCGGTCGGTACGTGCCCTGATAGATGGGGGGCAGATAGGAAGCTATTTTGTGTTTTTTGGGGGGGAAGTTCAGCTATATTTATTACATTTCACTTTCAGGATTAGTGACGCTTTCCCTACAGGGTTTAGGCCCCGTCAAAGCTTTCTGTTTGCAGTAATGTTGCCAAGATAAACAGAAGAAATATTTAACACTGTCAGATTTTATGAAGATGTGAAAGAATGAAAAGTCGTATCTGTTTTTTGGGATTTTTTTTACCTTTTTTGCGTGTAAATAGGGATTTTCACTTAAAAAAAATAAATTCATTTTGTTTCTTTTCATTAATTAGGCTGCAGCTTTTTTTCTTACTAAAACATTAAAAAATTAGATTTTTTTTTCTGTATTGACTTTGCAGTGGATCCACAAGTAATTCAAAGCCAGGGGAACATCTGCAACCTATCCATGACGGACCCATAACATGAATTTACATGCCTTATCTGTAGCATTTTTGATAGGTGTGAACAAAGCCTTACAGCAGCATAAGGTACATAGGATGTGTACATATATGCAACAAATCTTTCTTTTGTTTATTTGGTAACTTTCTAAATAGATGTCATTAGAATTTTTTTTTACCATTTTGGTGCTGCAGAATGTCTGTAAGTGCTTAATATAGCTGAGGGATTTGCAAAAATGTTACAAATCAGAACCCTTGGTTTCTCTGCTCATTGCCTCCCTTCTCTCAGTGTTAGAGATAGGAAGGAAGAGGTTTTACATAGATTTCCACTACTTAGAGGAGAGAGAAAGTATACCAGGAGAGGCAAACAAGATATAGAAAGATGAAAGCACATGAAGAGCAAATAAGTGCAGGATAGAAGCTGTGCTGACATATGAATGGCGGCTTCAGCACCATGTGGGGGGGACAGCGCTTACTGTAGCGCTGTCTCCTGCATGCCACACGGACTGCACACGGAGAAGGCCCGTGTGTGGTCCGTGTTTTACACGGACCCATTGACTTTAATGGGTCCGTGTAATACGTGCGCTCCCACGAACACTGACATGTCTCCGTGTTTGGCACACGGAGACACGGTCCGCAAAAAATCAATGACATCTGCACAGATGCATTGATTTTAATGGGTCTACGTGTGTCAGTGGCTCCGGTACGTGAGGAAACTGTCACCTCACGTACCGGAGCCACTGACGTGTGAAACCGGCCTTACAGGGAGAGACATAGACCTCATATCCAGCCTATATAACAGGGAGTGACACGCAGTTGTCACATCAAGCCTATATTACAGGATTACAAGGAGAGAAACAGAGCTCATGTCCAACCTATCTTATCAGGAGAGAGACACAGAGCTCACACCCAGCCTACATTTACTATGAGAGACACATGAGTCGCCCGGCCAGGGTACTCGGTACCGGGTCCAGTCTCAAGGGGAATGTCACGGTGGCTGCGACCCGGTCCGTGGCCCTGGGGCTCAACGTTAAAGGGGAACGGTCTTTAACCCCTTGCATGTTAATGACCGGGCCAATTTTTACAATTCTGACCACTGTCCCTTTATAAGGTTATAACTCTGGAACGCTTCAACGGATCTCGGTGATTCTGACATTATTTTCTCATCACATATTGTACTTCATGATAGTGGTAAAATTTCTTTGATATTACCTGCATTTATTTGTGGAAAAAACGGAAATTTGGCGAAAATTTTGACAATTTTGCAATTTTCCAACTTTGAATTTTTATGCAATTACTTCACAGAGATATGTCACACAAAATACTTAATAAGTAACATTTCCCACATGTCTACTTTACATCAGCACGATCTTGAAACCAAAATTTTTTTTTGTTAGGGAGTTATAAGGGTTAAAAGTTGACCAGCAATTTCTCATTTTTACAACACCATTTTTTTTTTAGGGACCACATCTCATTTAAAGTCATTTTGTGGGGTCTATATGATAGAAAATAACCAAATGTGACACTATTCTAAAAACTGCACCCCTTAAGGTGCTCAAAACCACATTCAAGAAGTTTATTAACCCTTCAGGTGTTTCACAGGAATTTTTGGAATGTTTAAATAAAAATGAACATTTAACTTTTTTTCACAAAAAATTTACTTCAGCTCCAATTTGTTTTATTTTACCAAGGGTAACAGGAGAAAATGGACCCCAAAAGTTGTTGTACAATTTGTCCTGAGTACGCCGATACCCCATATGTGGGGATAAACCATTGTTTGGGCGCATGGCAGAGCTCGGAAGCGAAGGAGCGACATTTGACTTTTCAATGCAAAATTGACTGGAATTGAGATGGGACGCCATGTTGCGTTTGGAGCCCCTGATGTGCCTAAACATTGAAACCCCCCCACAAGTGACATTTTGGAAAGTAGACCCCCTAAGGAACATATCTAGATGTGTAGTGAGTACTTTGACCCATTAAGTGATTCACAGAAGTTTATAACGCAGAGCCGTGAAAATAAAAATTCTTTTTTTTTCCACAAAATTTATTTTTTAGCCCCCAGTTTTGTATTTTTTCAAGGGTAACAGTTGAAATTAGACCCCAAAAGTTGTTGTCCAATTTGTCCTGAGTACGCTGATACCCCATATGTGGGGAGTAACCACCGTCTGAGCGCATCGCAGAGCTCGGAAGGGAAGGAGCGTCATTTGGAATGCATACTTAGATGGATTGGTCTGCAGGCGTCACATTGCGTTTGCAGATCCCCTAATGTACCTAAACAGTAGAAACCCCTCACAAGTGACCCCATATTGGAAACTAGACCCCCCAAGGAACTTATCTAGATGTGTTGTGAGAACTTTGAACCCCCAAGTGTTAAACTACAGTTTATAACGCAGAGCCGTGAAAATAAGAAAATCCTTTTTTTTCCACAAAAATTCGTTTTTTAGCCCCCAGTTTTGTATTTTCCCAAGGGTAACAGGAGAAATTGGACCCCAAAAGTTGTTGTCCAATGTGTCCTGAGTATGCTAATACCCCATATGTTGGGGTAAACCCCTGTTTGGGCGCACGGGAGAGCTCGGAAGGGAAGGAGCACTGTTTTACTTTTTCAACGCACAATTGGCTGGAATTGAGATTGGGACGCCATGTCAGGTTTGGAGAGGCCCTGATGTGCCTAAACAGTGGAAACCCCCCAATTATAACTGAAACCCTAATCCAAACACATCCCTAACCCTAATCCCAACGGTAACCCTAACCATCATGTTATAGTGTAGGATCGCTGATCTGACACTTTGCTGTGCACTGTGTCAGATTGGCGATCTGACATGCACAGCTCCTGGCTTCCCGGCGCCTGCTCTGAGGAGGCGCTGTGAAGCCACCTCCCTGCAGGACCCGGATGCCGCGGCCATTTTGGATCCGGGCCTGCTGTAGCGAGGAGGAGGTAAGAGACCCTCAGAGCAACGCGATCACATCGCGTTGCTCCGGGGGTCTCAGGGAAGCACGCAGGGAGCCTCCTCCCTGCGCGATGCTTCCCTATACCGCCGGAACACTGCGATCATGTTTGATCGCAGTGTGCCGGGGTTAATGTTCCGGGGGCGGTCCGTGACCGCTCCTGGCACATAGTGCCGTATGTGAGCGCGGCCGATCGCATATGACGTACTATCCCGTCGGTGGTCATACGGGCCCACCCCACCTCGACGGGATAGTACGTCTAATGTCAGAAAGGGGTTAAAGAGGAAAATGTTCAAAGTCTGTGGTGACGCCACCTGTGGTGTTCGGTCAGTAGTGGGACTGACGCTGCATTGAAGGGGTCCCCTGGGGGATGTTGTGGCAGCACGGGTGTTACACTTCCCGAAGGTGAAGCGGGGTCCCCAGGGGTTCTATGGTGGGTGGCCAAGATGATGGAATGTGCCGATGAATAAATGGAGGAGACAAGTTGTAAGTCTTTACCTGGTTTACTGCAGATGGTAGGCCACAGTCCAGGGCACCAGGCACGGATGATGGTGGTCCGGCTGGTTCAGAAGCAATGGAGGGTTCCCTTTTCCAGTAGAGGTTCTTGAGCCTTTCCAACTAGCGCCGTTAAAGGTGAGGTCCCTGCTGCCTGAAGCTTCCTGCAGAGTCCTCTATTCCCTAAGACAGGTACCTGCATGACTGGCAGCTTGAGCCTTTTTACAGGGACTCTATCATGCCCCGGGCTCCTCAGGTTCTGCTGCGTCTCAGTTGTGGTGTGGGCCAATCACATAAAGTCTTAGTCCTCTGTTGTGAATTCCGTTCTCGGGCTCCCTCCTGTGGTCATGAGTGGCACTGTGTGAGTTTGTTCTTGGGCTCCCTCTGGTGGCCTTTAGCGATATTGCTGGGCCTATTTAACTCACCTGGACCTTCATTTGTTGCCTGCTGTCGGTGTATTCAGTCCTGTTTCTGAGAGCTCCTGAATATTCCTTGTGACCAGTCTCCTGCTGGAGAAGTTAAGTTTGTTTGTTCATTTTGCTCATTATTTCCTTGAAAACGTTTCTCTGTATATGATGAGTTCAGTCCAGCTTGCTTATATGTGATTTTTCGCTTGCTGGTTAGTTCTGGGGTGCAGAGTGCGCCCCTCATATCGTGAGTCGGTGTGGGGGTTCTTGTATTCTCTGCGTGGTTTATTTTTGATAGTTTTGTACTGACCGCACAGACTCCTATCTATTTTCAGTCTATCTAGTGTTAGCGGGCCTCATTTGCTGAACCTGTTTCATTTCTACGTTTGTCTTTTCCCCTTAACTCACCGTTATTATTTGTGGGGGGCTGACTATAACTTTGGGGTTATTTCTCTGAGGCAAGTGAGGTCTTTGCTTTCTCTTTAGGGGTAGTCAGTTTCTCAGGCTGTGAACGAGGCGTCTAGGATTTTAGGAACGCTCCACAGCTGCCTTTAGTGTTTGTGGATAGGATCAGAATTGCGGTCAGTATAGCTTCCACATCCCCAGAACTTGTCCTATATTCTGGTCATATGTGTCAGGTCAGTTTTGAGATCCTACCACCGGATCATAAGAGTACAGCAGGCCCGAAAGTGTTAATGCAGCAGAAGAGGGAGAAGAGAAATCCTGAAGTCATTTTTTTTTTTTCCCTCTGCACTGTGTTTAGTTTCTCTCCTCCCCTTAATCTCTGGGTGGTTCTGAACTCAGCTGCAGATATGGACATTCAGAGTCTGTCTTCTAGTGTGGATCATCTCACTGCAAGGGTACAGGGCATTCAGGATTATGTAGTCCGCAGTCCTATGTCAGAGCCTAAAATACCAATTCCTGAGCTGTTTTCCGGAGATAGATCTAGGTTTTTGAACTTTAAGAATAATTGTAAGTTATTCCTTTCTCTGTGACCTCGCTCCTCTGGTGATTCTGTTCAGCAAGTTAAAATTGTTATTTCTTTGTTACGCGGTGACCCTCAAGATTGGGCATTCTCTCTGGCGCCAGGAGATCCTGCATTGCTAAATGTGGATGTGTTTTTTCTGGCGCTTGGATTGCTTTATGAGGAGCCTAATCTGGTAGACCAAGCAGAGAAGGTTTTGCTGGCTCTCTCTCAGGATCAAGATGAAGCAGAGGTTTACTGTCAGAAGTTTAGGAAGTGGTCTGTGCTCACTCAATGGAATGAGTGCGCCCTGGCGGCGATTTTCAGAAAGGGTCTTTCGGAAGCCCTTAAAGATGTTATGGTGGGGTTCCCCACGCCTGTGGGTCTGAATGAGTCTATGTCTTTGGCCATTCAGATAGATCGGCGTCTGCGGGAGCGCAAACCTGTGCACCATCTGGCGGTATTTTCTGAGCAGAAACCTGAGCCTATGCAATGCGACAGGATTCTGACCAGAGTTGAACGGCAAAACCACAAACGTCAGAATGGGTTGTGCTTTTACTGTGGTGATTCTACTCATGTTATCTCAGAGTGTTCTAAGTGCAAAAAAAGGTTCGCCAAGTCCGTCACCATTGGTACTGTACAACCTAAATTCATTTTGTCTGTTACTTTGATTTGCTCTCTGTCATCCTACTCACTTATGGCCTTTGTGGATTCAGGTGCCGCCCTGAATTTGATGGATTTGTCATGCGCTGTGGCTTTATCTTGGAGCCTTTACAGTTCCCTATCCCACTAAAGGGAATTGATGCTACGCCATTGGCCAAGAATAAGCCTCAGTACTGGACCCAAGTGACCATGTGCATGGCTCTTGCACATCAGGAGGTGATTCGCTTTCTTGTGCTACATAATTTGCATGATGTTGTCGTGTTGGGTCTGCCATGGCTGCAGGCTCATAATCCAGTCCTGGATTGGAAAGCTATGTCTGTGTCAAGTTGGGGTTGCCAGGGAATTCATGGCGATGCTCCTTTGGTGTCAATTGCTTCTTCTACTCCTTCTGAAGTCCCTGAATTTTTGTCGGACTACCAGGATGTATTTGAGGAGCCCAAATCTAGTGCTCTACCTCCTCATAGGGATTGTGATTGTGCTATAAATCTGATTCCTGGTAGTAAGTTCCCTAAGGGACGACTTTTTAATTTATCTGTACCAGAACATGCCGCTATGCGGAGTTATATAAAGGATTCCTTGGAGAAGGGGCATATTCGCCCGTCCTCATCCCCTTTAGGTGCGGGGTTCTTTTTTGTGGCCAAGAAGGATGGTTCTCTGAGACCCTGTATAGATTATCGCCTTCTAAATAACATCACGGTCAAATTTCAGTACCCCTTGCCACTGTTGTCCGATCTGTTTGCCCGGATTAGGGGGGCCAGTTGGTTCACCAAGATAGATCTTCGAGGAACGTATAATCTTGTGCGCATAAAGCAGGGCGATGAATGGAAAACAGCATTTAATACGCCCGAAGGCCATTTTGAGTACTTGGTGATGCCTTTTAGGCTTTCTAATGCCCCCTCTGTGTTTCAGTCCTTCATGCACGACATCTTCTGAGAGTATCTGGATAGATTTATGATTGTGTACCTGGATGATATTTTGGTCTTTTCTGATGATTGGGAGTCTCATGTGAAGCAGGTCAGGATGGTATTTCAGGTCCTGCGTGCCAATGCCTTGTTTGTGAAGGGCTCTAAATGACTCTTCGGAGTCCAGAAAATTTCCTTTTTGGGCTTTATTTTTTCTCCTTCTACTATTGAGATGGATCCAGTTAAGGTCCAGGCTATTCATGACTGGACTCAACCTACATCTGTGAAGAGTCTTCAGAAGTTCTTGGGTTTTGCTAATTTTTACCGTCGCTTCATCAATAATTTTTCTGGCGTGGTTAAGCCTTTGACGGATTTGACCAAGAAGGGTTCTGATGTGACGAATTGGTCTCCTGCGGCCGTGGAGGCCTTTCAGGAGCTGAAACGTCGGTTTTCTTCGGCTCCTGTCTTGCGCCAGCCCGATGTCTCTCTTCCCTTTCAGGTCGAGGTTGATGCTTCTGAGATTGGAGCAGGGGCTGTCTTGTCGCAGAGAAGCTCTAATGGCTCTGTGATGAGACCATGTGCTTTCTTTTCAAGAAAGTTTTCGCCTGCCGAGCGGAATTATGATGTCGGTAATCGTGAGTTGTTGGCAATGAAGTGGGCATTTGGGGAGTGGCGTCATTGGCTTGAGGGAGCCAAGCATCGTGTGGTGGTCTTGACTGATCACAAGAATTTGACTTATCTCGAGTCTGCCAAACGGTTGAATCCGAGACAGGCTCGATGGTCGCTGTTTTTCTCTCGTTTCGATTTCGTGGTTTCATATCTTCCGGGTTCGAAAAACGTGAAGGCTGATGCCCTTTCTAGGAGTTTTGTACCTGACTCCCCGGAGGTTTCTGAACCGACTGGTGTCCTCAAAGAGGGGGTAATTTTGTCTGCCATCTCTCCTGATCTGCGACGGGTGTTGCAGGAGTTTCAGGCCAATAGACCTGACCGTTGTCCTCCGGAGAGACTGTTTGTCCCGGACAGATGGACCAGTAGAGTTATTTCCGAGGTTCATTCTTCAGTGTTGGCGGGTCATCCTGGGATTTTTGGTACCAGGGATTTGGTGGCGAGGTCCTTTTGGTGGCCTTCCTTGTCGCGGGATGTGCGTTCCTTTGTGCAGTCCTGTGGGATTTGTGCTCGGGCTAAGCCTTGCTGTTCTCGTGCCAGTGGATTGCTTTTGCCTTTGCCTGTCCCGAAGAGGCCTTGGACGCATATTTCCATGGATTTTATTTCGGATCTTCCTGTTTCTCAGAGGATGTCTGTCATCTGGGTGGTTTGTGATCGTTTTTCTAAAATGGTCCATTTGGTACCCTTGCCTAAGCTGCCTTCCTCTTCCGATTTGGTGCCACTATTTTTTCAGAATATGGTTCGTTTACATGGTATTCCGGAGAACATTGTGTCTGACAGAGGATCCCAGTTTGTGTCCAGATTTTGGCGGTCCTTTTGTGCTAAGATGGGCATTGAATTGTCTTTTTCATCAGCCTTCCATCCTCAGACGAATGGCCAAACCGAACGAACTAATCAGACCTTGGAAACTTATTTGAGATGTTTTGTTTCTGCTGATCAGGATGATTGGGTGACTTTTCTGCCATTGGCTGAGTTCACCCTCAATAATCGGGCTAGTTCTGCTACTTTGGTTTCACCGTTCTTTTGCAATTCTGGGTTTCATCCTCGTTTTTCCTCGGGTCAGGTTGAGCCCTCTGACTGTCCTGGGGTGGATTCTGTGGTGGATAGGTTGCAGCAGATTTGGAACCATGTGGTGGACAATTTGACGTTGTCCCAGGAGAAGGCTCAGCGCTTTTCTAACCGCCGTCGCTGTGTGGGTCCCCGACTTCGTGTGGGGGATTTGGTATGGTTGTCTTCTCGTTATGTCCCGATGAAGGTTTCCTCTCCTAAGTTCAAGCCTCGTTTCATCGGTCCTTATAAGATTTTGGAAATCCTCAACCCTGTGTCATTTCGGTTGGACCTCCCTACATCGTTTGCCATTCATAATGTGTTCCATAGGTCATTGTTGCGGAGATACGTGGTGCCTGTGGTCCCTTCTGTTGACCCTCCTGCTCCGGTCTTGGTCGAGGGGGAGTTGGAGTATGTTGTGGAGAAGATCTTGGATTCTCGTATTTCGAGACGGAAGCTTCAGTACTTCGTTAAATGGAAGGGCTATGGTCAGGAGGATAATTCCTGGGTTGTCGCCTCCGATGTCCATGCGGCCGATTTGGTTCTTGCCTTTCATTCGGCTCGTCCTGATCGGCCTGGGAGCTCTGGTGAGGGTTCGGTGACCCCTTCTCAAGGGGGGGGTACTGTTGTGAATTCCGTTCTCGGGCTCCCTCCTGTGGTCATGAGTGGTACTGTGTGAGTTTGTTCTTGGGCTCCCTCTGGTGGCCTTTAGCGATATTGCTGGGCCTATTTAACTCACCTGGACCTTCATTTGTTGCCTGCTGTCGGTGTATTCAGTCCTGTTTCTGAGAGCTCCTGAATATTCCTTGTGGCCAGTCTCCTGCTGGAGAAGTTAAGTTTGTTTGTTCATTTTGCTCATTATTTCCTTGAAAACGTTTCTCTGTATATGATGAGTTCAGTCCAGCTTGCTTGTATGTGATTTTTCGCTTGCTGGTTAGTTCTGGGGTGCAGAGTGCGCCCCTCACATCGTGAGTCGGTGTGGGGGTTCTTGTATTCTCTGCGTGGTTTATTTTTGATAGTTTTGTACTGACCGCACAGACTCCTATCTATTTTCAGTCTATCTAGTGTTAGCGGGCCTCATTTGCTGAACCTGTTTCATTTCTACGTTTGTCTTTTCCCCTTAACTCACCGTTATTATTTGTGGGGGGCTGACTATAACTTTGGGGTTATTTCTCTGAGGCAAGTGAGGTCTTTGCTTTCTCTCTAGGGGTAGTCAGTTTCTCAGGCTGTGAACGAGGCGTCTAGGATTTTAGGAACGCTCCACAGCTGCCTTTAGTGTTTGTGGATAGGATCAGAATTGCGGTCAGTATAGCTTCCACATCCCCAGAACTTGTCCTATATTCTGGTCATATGTGTCAAGTCAGTTTTGAGATCCTACCACCGGATCATAACAGTCCTCCAGTTCTGCCAAGTGTCATACAGTTCCACTAAGGCCTCGGGCTCCCGGTACCCGGCTTCTGCGCTATGGCTCTGTGGGTGCCCGGTCACAGTTCCCCTCTGAGCCCTGTTCCTCTCCTTTGCTCATTCCCTTCCGGCTACTCCATATACAACCCTTCAGGTCTTCCTTCCAGAGGCTGCAGCTCTCTCGTGGCTGCTCAGGCCTCTCTGTTTACTCTACGTCTCTCCTAGACGTCTGATCTGCTTGGTCTCCCTGGCCCAACTGTCTAACGCCTCCTCCAGGTCAGGATACATGTAGCTTAGGGAAGCTCCCCTGAATCTGGGTCCTGAGATCCCCCTTTTGGCCTGGATTTGGAATATGTTGTGTGTGGGTGCCTTACCTGGTGAAGAGAACTCCATTGCCTCTGAGCATGACATTACTTTCCCCGAAGGAAAAGCAACATCACTGCAGCAACTGGTCACCTGGGGTGCTGCACACACAGACGTCACATCAACCCTATATTTCAGGCAGATAAACAGAGCACATTTACAACATACATTGCCAGGAGAGACACACAGGCCAAACATCCAGCATACATTCCTGAGAGAGGTACACAGAGATCACATCTAGCCTATGTTAATGGACGAGACACAGACCTCATAACCAGCCTATGTTACAGTGAGAAACACACAGAGCTCACATCCACCCTATATTACTGCAACAGAGGCACACCGCACACAGACCTCACATCCAGCCTACATTGCTGAGAGGGATACACAGAGCTTACATCCAACTTATATTACTGCAAGAGATACACAGCTATCACATCAAGCGCATATTATAGGGAGAGAAACAGAGCTCACATCCTGCCTATGTTGCTGGGAGAGACACATACCTCATAACCAGATACACAAGGCTCACATACAGCCTATAGTACAGGGAGAGACACACACAGCGAGAGAGGCACACAGACCTCACGTTCAGCCTATATTGCTGCAAGGGGTTCAGCCTATATTATTGCAAGGAACACACAGACCTCATATTCAACCTATATTATTGCGAGAGACGCAAAGAGCTCACATCCAACCTATATTGCTGGGGAGACATTTTATTGCGAGAGACACACAGACCACATATTCAACCTATATTACTGAGAGAGACAGACAGACCTAATATTCAGCGTAATTGCTAGAATAGACACAGACCTCATATCCAGCCTATATTACTGTGAGAGACACAGAGCTCACATCCAGCCTGTATTACAGTAAGTTCACACTAGGCATTTGCAGCGCCCCAGAGACCTGGTCGTTGCAGTAACATCGCTCCACCACTAAGGGGAGTGATGGTACGTCTGATGGCACTGAAGGAGTTCACCTGACCAGGTATCACAGACACCAATACACTTCATAGTCTGGCCTCCAGGGGGAGCAAAGGGCACTATGCATTAGGCCACTCCTCACAATCTGTTAAAACTGGGGGTTAGATAGAAAGTTAGACAGAAAGCTGACTGGGTTGGAACCAGGCAACATCCTGTGGCAGAGGGTGTTGCAGGGGAAGATTCAGGGGGGTCCCTTTCAGGGGTGGGATCCTGACAGAGGCCTAGCGAACAGAAAGAACGTTACGGGACCGCGCCTGCACTTCATCGCGGCGGTACCCCAAGAAAGGACAAGAAGCGAGGTTTATTGTGAAGAGTGAGAAACGAGATCAAAGCAACAAGGAGAAAGCACCAGTAGGAGTCGTGCTGTAAGATCGAGGCAACATCCTACTGAGGCGCGTAGCCGGTGGCCGGAAACGCCGAGGAAGTACTGGCTCCAAGCCTTACTTCAAACCAACGGCAGGACAGTCAGTTATAGGCGAGCTGTCTCACCTAAATCACCTAAGCAGACATAGGGGGCAACAGTGGGAGAGGGGCGACTCTAGGGTCCCGGAAGAACTCCAGGCCTACCCGTCATACGGGTGCGTCCTAGCCATATCATCTGGGGGACGGAGAAGAACATCAGAATCAGTTGTGAGGGAACATCAGAAACAGACACAACAGTTGTGAGGACTATCCCGTGGTGCTCAGCAGGGAAGGACTACAACACACAAGCGCTAGAAGGAAGGCACAGATTTCCACCTGCAAAGGGAACTCTGGAGGTGCCATCGGACCGGCCGGTCTCAGACAGCCCTGTTAACCGTACTCTGGATTGAGGATCCTGAAGCCTTCAGTAAAGAGGTAAAGAGACTGCAACCCTGTGTCCTCGTTATTCATCGCACCCTGCACCACACATCATTAGGGCTGTCCCACACGTCCAGATAATTCCGGTACCGGAATAAATCGGTACCGGAGTTATCCGTGTCCGTGTGCCTGGGAACTCACGGAGGCCATACCTGCGGCACACGTGTGCCGCCCGTATGGCGAGTGGGTACCACACGGAGCGTGTGGTACCCACTCTGCATCATGCTGAAGCCGCGATTCATATCCTCTCTGCAGTAGCGTTTGCTGCAGAGAAAATATGAATTATAGTGTTTAAAATAAAGATCTATGTGTCCGCAGCCCCCCCACCCCCTGTGCGCCCCCCCGCTGGTCAGAAAATACTTACCCGGGTCCCCCGTCGGCTGTCGCTCCTTCCTGGTCTGGCTGCGGCTTCTAGTGTATGCGGTCACGTGGGGCCGATCATTTACAGTCATGAATATGTGGCTCCACCTCCCATAGGGGCGGAGCCGACTATTCATGATTGTAAATGATCGGCCCCACGTGACCGCATACAGTAGGAGGCGCGGCCAGACCAGGAAGGAGCGAGTAAGTATTTTCTGACTAGCGGGGGGGCGCACAGGGGGTGGGAGGGCGGCGGACACCTAAATCTTTATTTTTAACACTATTCTTCATATTTTCTCTATAGCAAACGCTGCTACAGGGAAGATATGAATACCGGCTTCAGCACCATGTGGGGGGGACAGCCCTTAATGTAGCGCTGTCTCCTGCACGCACACGGACCCCAGACGGAGAATGTCCGTGTGAGGTCCGTGTTTTACGCGGACCCATTGACTCTATTGGGTCCGTGTAAAATGTGCGCTCCCACGAACACTGACATGTCTCCGTGTTTGGCACACGGAGACACGGTCCGCAAAAAATCAATGACATCTGCACAGATGCATTGATTTTTATGGGTCTACGTGTGTCAGTGTCTCCGGTACGTGAGGAAACTGTCACCTCACGTACCGGAGCCACTGACGTGTGAAACCGGCCTTACTCTCAACTTTTACTGGACGCCCCTTAGCAGGGTCACGGACCGGGTCTAGCCACCGTGACAATGCCAGAACCGAGACAGAGAGGCCCGGTACCGGGTACCCCTCGGCCCTGCGACAGTGGGGGCGCTCCACATTTTCTTACTATTTTTTTTTATGCAGGAAAACATGAGCTCTTGGCAGGAAAGAAGCTACAGAAAAAAAGCATGTTTTCCTTGGTTTTTATTGTTTTTTTTGTTTTTTTTTTAATGGCGTTTGTTTTGCGGTTTTTTTTGCAGCAGTTTTGTCATGCTAGATTTGTCGCTTGTGAATGCTGATAATGTGTGTAGTGTTGAGAAAAAGGCCAATTCCATAGAATCAGGTTTTGGCACAAGATAACACAGCAAAACATGATACCTGCATTTTTGGTGCATTTTTTCTCCACCCATTCAAGTCAATGGGTGAAAAATGCTGAAAAAAAACGCTGAATGAAGTGACATGCTCTATGACCAAAAAACATGCAAAGCACAAAATACTGATGACAAAAAAAACAAACAATATGTGAGCATGAGATTGCTGAAATTTTATAGGCGTTGCTGGTACTGTAAAATGCAGCTGAACAGTTGCATTAAAAAAATAAAAAAACACCCAGTGTGAACTTAGCTTTACTGTGAAAGACACACACAGCTCACCTCAAGCCTATATTGCAGCGAGAGACACAGCTCATCACTGTGAGAGAGGAACATAGAGCTTACACCAAACCTATATTTCTGAGAGAGGCACTCCCAACATGAGAAATATCTTGGTTCAGGCACCAAACTGTATAACAGGGGTCTGAAAATGAATTAGAAAAATGACTGCATAGTAAAACTAGGTGTATTTCTAATAACTAAATGTGACCATTTACATATGCCAAAACTAGTTAACCACTTCCAGCAGCGTATGGACCATATAGTGGTCTCCACTCTGCCCTATGTCATGTAATGGTCTCCACTCAGTTCTATGTCTCCTCTCTTCTTTTTTTCTTTCGAATCTCCCAGTGATTTGTCAGAATTAGCAGGTAACAGCATTCTCCAGCTTCAAAACAGCGCTTACAAGCTCAAGAGAAAAGAACTTGTAAGCATGGCACATGTTATGCTGTCTAGCAGCGGTGATAGCAATGAGCTGTAAACAAAAGAAAAGTGTTACGATCTCAAGAATAACTGAAAATTTCAAGAAGCGGTAAATTACAAAATGGTTTGTATTCACGAGCACTATCCACCAATGGGCCTCAGGGTATGTGCACACAAGAGGTTTTGGAGCCGAAACTGAGCAGAAACTCCAAATCCTTCTCAAAACTCTTAAAAAAAAAGCTTGGGAGTTTCTGCTTAGGCTACTTTCACACTAGCGTTTTTGCAATCCGTCGCAATGCGTCGTTTGGCCGAAAAAACGCATCCTGCAAAAGTGCTTGCAGGATGCGTTTTTTCCCCATAGACTAACATTAAGCGACATATTGCAACGGATTGACACACGTCGCAACCGTCGTGCAACGGTTGCGCCGTGTTGTGGCGGACCGTTGGCACAAAAAAACGCTATATGTAACGTTTTTTGCCGCCGACGGTCCGCTTTTTCCGACCGCGCATGCGCGGCCGGAACTCCGGCCCCACCTCCCCGCACCGCACAATGGGGCAGCGGATGCGCTGGAAAAATGCATCCGCTGCCCCCGTTGTGCGGCGTATACAACGCTAGCGTCGGTAACCTCGGCCCGACGCACTGCGACGGGCCGAGCCCGACGCTAGTGTGAAAGTAGCCTTAGTTTCCTCTCCAAAAACTCAGCAAAAAGACTAAGGTGTTAACAGACTCTTAGAATACGACCAGGTATAAAGAGTTTATTTTTCCAAAAAGTGTATCGGACTGGGACCGCTCTGAAAAAAACGACTGAAAAATCAATCGAAAAATAAAAAACGTTTGAAAGATTCCTACTAGTCATTTCTATTGTAAAACAACTTTTGCTGTTCATATGTTCAGTCTTTGGCTGCAGTCACACTAGCGAGTTTTACGGACGTAAGAGCGCAGAAAATACGTCCGTAAAACTCGCCAAACAAACGGCACAATTATTCTCAATGGGTCTGGTCCTATCAGCCGTATATTACGGATCCGTATTATACGGCTTTCTACGGCCGTACAAAATCGCAGCATGCTGCGTTTGTCAGCGTATTGCGCAAAAAATACGCCAATGAAAGTCTATGGGGGCGAGAAAAATACGGAATCCACACGGACCAGCAGTGTGACTTGCAAGAAATACGCAGCGGTGTTAGTGAAAAGCCAGTAATTCAATTGTCGGCTTTTCATTTCTCCTTCCCAAACCCGACATGATATGAGACATGGTTTACATACAGTAAACCATCTCATATCCCCCTTTTTTTTGCATATTCCACACTACTAATGTTAGTAGTGTGTATGTGCAAAATTTGGTTGCTGTAGCTGCTAAAATAAAGGGTTAAATGGCGGAAAAAATTGGCGTGGGCTCCCGCGCAATTTTCTCCGCCAGAATGGTAAAGCCAGTGACTGAGGGCAGATATTAATAGCCAGGAGAGGGTCCATGGTTATTGGCCCCCCCCTGGCTACAAACATCTGCCCCCAGCCACCCCAGAAAAGGCACATCTGGAAGATGCGCCTATTCTGGCACTTGGCCACTCTCTTCCCACTCCCGTGTAGCAGTGGGATATGGGGTAATAAAGGGTTAATGCCACCTTGCTATTGTAAGGTGACATTAAGCCAGGTTAATAATGGAGAGGCGTCAATTATGACACCTATCCATTATTAATCCAATTGTATGAAAGGGTTAAAAAACACACACACACACACATTATTAAAAATTATTTTAATGAAATAAACACACAGGTTGTTTTAGTATTTTATTGCTCTCTCAATCCACCTGAAGACCCTCGCTTGGCAAAATAATAAACCCACAATATACATACCATCCGAGGATCTGTCAGGTCCCACGATGTAAATCCTTCTGAAGGGGTTAAATCAATTTACAGGAAGGAGCTGCGCTAAAGCACTCGCTCGTGCCTGTAATCCCCCGGTGCTGAAAGGAAAGCTGGGTGATCAGTACTTACATTGAGTCGCGGTGATGCGCCCTCTGGTGGATGAACTCATATGAACTCGAGCGTGGGAACTTTTCCAAGGCTCCAGTTCATGAGGACATCCAGCAGAGGGCGCCTCACCGCGACTCAATGTAAGTACAGATCACCCAGCTTTCCTTTCAGCACCCGGGGATTACAGGCACTAGCGAGTGCTTTATAGCGCAGCTCCTGCCTGTAAATTGATTTAACCCCTTCAGAAGGATTTACATCGTGGGACCTGACAGATCCTCGGATGGTATGTATATTGTGGGTTTATTATTTTGCCAAGCGAGGGTCTTCAGGTGGATTGAGAGAGCAATAAAATACTAAAACAACCTGTGTTTATTTCATTAAAATAATTTTTTTTAATAATATGTGTGTGTGTGTGTGTGTGTGTGTGTGTGTGTGTGTGTGTGTGTGTTTTAACCCTTTCATACAATTGGATTAATAATGGATAGGTGTCATAATTGACGCCTCTCCATTATTAACCTGGCTTAATGTCACCTTACAATAGCAAGGTGGCATTAACCCTTCATTACCCCATATCCCACCGCTACACGGGAGTGGGAAAAGAGTGGCCAAGTGCCAGAATAGGCGCATCTTACAGATGTGCCTTTTCTGGGGTGGCTGGGGGCAGATGTTTGTAGCCAGGGGGGGCCAATAACCAAGGACCCTCTGTAGGCTATTAATATCTGCCCTCAGTCACTGGCTTTACCATTCTGGCGGAGAAAATTGCGCGGGAGCCCACGCCAATTTTTTCCGCCATTTAACCCTTTATTTTAGCAGCTACAGCAACCAAATTTTGCACATACACACTAACATTAGTAGTGTGGAATATGCAAAAAAAAGGGGGATATGAGAGGGTTTACTGTATGTAAACCATGTCTCATATCCTGTCGGGTTTGGGAAGGAGAAATGAGAAGCCGGCAATTGAATTACCGGCTTTTCACATATATCACGCTGAATTAAATATAAATACAGAATATATATATGTGTCTCAATGACATATATATATATATATATATATATATATATATATATATATATATATATATATATATATATATATATATACTGTATATATGTTTTAACAGACATTTGAGCACATAAATCCATTAGATGTCGGTTTTGCAAGCCTGCGAGAGAATATCGCAGTACGGATGCCATACGGATTACATATGGAGGATGCCATGTGCAAAATACGCTGACACACCCTGCCTACGGAGGACATACGGATCACTATTTTGGGAACATTTCTCCGTATTACGGCCGTAAAAAACGGACCGTATTGTCTTACGCTGAGTGTGACTCCAGCCTTTTTCTGTTGAAAATGCTCCAAACTATGCATTGTCCAATTGAAATGCTGCAAAAACAAAAAAAAACAAAACAAGACTTGAGAAAAAAAAAAACCCTCTTCAACCCTCTAGATGGACTTACAGTCTTCCTTCAACCTTAATAACTATGTAACTATGTAACTATGTAAAATCGCTTGAAAAACTCTTCAAAAGATCTCCAGAAAATGAAAAATTATTTTTAAAAAATCCTCAAAGAACGAGCGTTTCTTGAAATGATTTCCATTCAGAAACTCAACTTTTTTTCTCTGCCTCAACAAAAAAAAAAAAAAATCTGCGCACATAGCATTTAGTTGTTTTTTTTTTAAATGAGTTTTGAGTGGAGAAATTCTCCAGTTTTTGGAGAGATGTTACTACAAAAACTCTGAGAGTACATACCCATAGGCTCTGTTTACACCAAGTTTTTTAATATTGGAAGCGAATGCTTTAGAAAATCCTTCTCAAAAACCGCTTTAAAAATGTTTGGAAAACTCTTTTAAATCATTTCTATGGGAAACCCATTTTGTTGTTCATATGAGGTGTTTTTTTTTCCCTGAAGAGGTTTGTTTTTTTTTAAGAAAGAAGCATGATGAGGAAAAAAACAAAGTGAATGTCCCTCGTTTGAAGTGGATCCTAATGGAATCTGCTCCGTACGAGGCTCTGCCCAATAAAGGCAGCAAAAGAAAAAGACCTCGGGGGAAAAAACTCTTCTAAAACCTCATCAGAAAAAGAATAGCTCTTCAAAGAAGTTGCTTTTCCTGAAGCAGATTCTGCTTGAAAATTAGTTGACTGAATAAAAAAACTTCTGTGTGAACATCGCCTACATGCTGGCTCTGTAGGAGCTGAAATGCTGAAATAACACAGCGCTGAGTGAGCGTCAGGACAACTGGCCGAGTGGACATTATTGGCTTATCCTAGTTTCCCATTTGTTCTCCCATAAGGCGATGTATGTTGCCTTGTATATGAGTTTGTGTCACCAATTTCACATTTTCCTATGGCTGCATGCTATCAACTCCCATTTTTAACTTCAAAATTGCAACAAAACAACTGAAATGTAATCAAAATCAATGATTTTTTCATCCACATCCCTGAGAAAATCTATGAAATATGACAAAGCTATGAAAATAATAAACTCTTCTTGATCCTCCATGTGGCTGAACACAAACTAAAAAAGCGTCACCGCATCTGCCCCTATCCAAGATGGCTGCCACCAGCTGCAGTGACGTCACCAGGAACCATTTTAGTGGCCGGAGCCCATTTTAGGATGATGCATTTTTTTGGTTGCCGTTAGTTACCCTCACACGTGTGTAAATAATGAGTTTAATCATTCCATTAAGCTCCTCAGTTCTGGGTGGACCAGAACAAGAGCAGTTATCATAGTACCGTGGTTACGGGGACTGCAGCAGTCCGGTTCCACCTCGTTACTCTGTTGCTATAGTAACAGGGGTGATGACTAGCGGGCGCCATCTTAACTCTGGGTATAATGCTTCCCATTAGCAGGAAGAGCAGCAGTGAGAGGAGGACAAAGGAGCGGCTCAGCATGGCGCTGCCGATGTCCTCCATGTCCCCGGCTGTCAGCTACAGAGACAATGTGACAGCAAAGATCTGCTGTACCTGATAACTAGTGACGGCTCTGCCCTCACACTGTGTCATGGCGCCTCTCACAGCTATGTGTTATGTATATATCGTAGGTATCCATATACTCCATCAGTAGGTGGATGTGTAATTATACAGCACATATCCGCTGTAGCTATACACTGCATCCACCGGCACCCTCATATATCCATCTATATCTCCTATCGACACTGATATTTATCTGTCATTGTTATATCTGTATAGCAATGTCTGCCCATCATATGTAGCTCTCTCATCTAAATCTATTATCTATATACCGTATTATCTATGTATCTATTATCTATCACATATCTATTATCTATATCTCTATATCTATCCATCCCATATCTATTATCTGTCTGTTATCTATCACATACCTATTATCTGTCTGTTATCTATCTATATCCATATCTATTATCTATTATCTGTCTATTATCTATATATTATCTATCTAATTCTATCTATTATATCTCTATCTCATATCTATTATCTATCGATCTATATCTCTATATATCTATTATCTATTATATCTATTATCCATATATTTTCTATCTGTTATATCTCTATCTCATATCTATCTATGTATCTATTATTTATCTATTATCTATCACATACTGTATCTGTTATCTGTCTATCTGTTATCTATCTATATCTCTCTATCCATCCATTCATCTATTATCTGTCTAACTGTTATCTATATATTATCTATTTAATTCTATCTATTATATCTCCATCTCATATCTATTATCTATCGATCTATATACATATATATCTATTATCTATCATCTATTATATCTATTATCTATTATATCTATCTAATATCTATATATTATCTATCTAATTCTATTATATCTCTATCACATATCTTTCTGTTATCTATCTATTATCTATCGATCCATATCTATCTACTAGAAACAAAAAATGGAAGCAGCCCTCCAAAAATAGCGCAAATTATAACATTTTGGTTCATAGTATGAACCTTTCTCAAGCTTGAGAAAAATTCACACTATGAATCAAAATGTCGCCAGATGGACCATTAAAGTCCTCTAATTTGCACTATTTTTGGAGGGCTGCTTCCAGTTTTTGCTTCTGATTCAGGTTAGGCCTATGGCTGGGAAGCGTTGCACCCCCATTTGTTCATATATACATGTAACTGGTGCTGCCTTTCTTCCATTTCCTTCCTTATTTCCCCTTCCTTCCTTCCTTCCTTCCTTCCTTCCTTCCTTCCTTCCTTCCATGATTTCCTTTCCCTCCTTCCCAAAACAGAATAAAAAGTACATCACACGGTATCCAGTATCTATATCACTGCTATCTAATATTTCCATCTCTCATATCTGTCTCATCTATCCATCTATATATCTTTTTTATCAGTCTATGTTCAATCCATATTATACCGATCTTTCTCATATCCATGTATGGTCCAGCTAGTCTATCCCTCATATCTGTGTACTATCTACTTAATATCTACCTCTCTAAATCACATCTATATCTCCATCTACAAAATGCCTATTTATTATATATATATATATTTCCTATCTAACATCGATCTAATATCTACCCTCTATCGTTTCTATATCTAATATATCCTTCTCATATCTATTAAGCTAACATCTCTCTAGTCTTTCTGTGTATCCCATCTAGAATCTATTTGATCTCTCTAATCTCTATATTTATCTCGTATCCATCCAGAGATACATACACATAGAAGAGACAACTACATGCACCGCACAGCGGCCACCATACACTGGCTTGTGTTCTGTGTGCTTTACTACACCTTGTTCCGATGGTATATAACATGCAGCCATATAACAGCGCAGTGAGGACGCACACGACACGTCCCGACTACACACAGGGGCCACATAGCCCTGTAATAAGACTTATGGGCAGAGGCCAATTGTCTTCTAAGGCTGCCCTCAATAAAGATGGAGACTGCTGACGTCACGCGTCATCACAGCCTCGCTTTCTATTGGCCGCCCTTATGACAGCTGTTCCGTGCAGCGCGCTCTCCCCAGCCGCCGCTGCTGTCAGGCTCTTAGCGATAAAGTGCACTCCCCCCTCCGCGCTGCCGCGATTCACCAGCATCCTGCAGACATGGACGTGGTCAACCAGGTGAGAGCTGGGTTTGGGGGGGATGTAATGGGGGGCGCAGCTGCCACATAAGCGGAGAGATGCTGCTAGATGCATGGATGGTGTGCATGGAGAAAGGACGGGGATGTCATTGAGATCACGGAGGAAAGGGAGGGTGTAGGGAGAAGGAAAATGGTAGGGAGGAGGGAGGTGAGGAGCCTTATCGCATATAGGTGTGAATGCGCCTATAGATGTGGGTGG
Source organism: Ranitomeya variabilis (assembly GCF_051348905.1). Taxonomy (NCBI): domain Eukaryota; kingdom Metazoa; phylum Chordata; class Amphibia; order Anura; family Dendrobatidae; genus Ranitomeya; species Ranitomeya variabilis. The sequence goes on from NC_135233.1 coordinate 227,596,356, forward strand.
ACTCGCCTGTGCTCCCATGGGTGCACATATACTGCATGCACATACGTGTGCACAGAGGTATACACCGTATCCAGTGCTGAGAATGGCAGTGGGATAATACGGGGGATGGGATAATACGGGGGATGGGCTAAGAGTCAGGGACCGTGGTTTCCAGTACGTGTTTACTGGTGATGCAGGAGGCGAGGGTGACAGGACGTGTGTGGGTCACCATGGCGGACACCGGAGATTACACTGCGGGTCACCATGGCAGACACCGGAGATTACACTGCGGGTCACCATGGCGGACACCGGAGATTGCACTGCAGGTCACCATGGCAGACACCGGAGATTACACTGCGGGTCACCATGGCGGACACCGGAGATTGCACTGCGGGTCACCATGGCGGACACCGGAGATTACACTGCGGGTCACCATGGCAGACACCGGAGATTACACTGCGGGTTACCATGGCGGACACCGGAGATTACACTGCGGGTTACCATGGCGGACACCGGAGATTACACTGCGGGTCACCATGGCAGACACCGGAGATTACACTGCGGGTCACCATGGCAGACACCGGAGATTACACTGCGGGTCACCATGGCGGACACCGGAGATTGCACTGCGGGTCACCATGGCGGACACCGGAGATTGCACTGCGGGTCACCATGGCGGACACCGGAGATTGCACTGCGGGTCACCATGGCGGACACCGGAGATTACACTGCGGGTCACCATGGCGGACACCGGAGATTGCACTGCGGGTCACCATGGCGGACACCGGAGATTACACGCCACTTTCTCCTATTAGACCCCAAGGACGAAATATTGAAGGTTAACGACTATATGGGGAAAAAAGGGGGAATTTAAGTCCGGCTAATATTTCGGGGTGCAAGGGATGAGTCGGGTCTAAGAACCCAAAAAACAAAAACCAAGAAATAACAAAAAATGAAATAATGCAAATAAAAAGGTAATCAAATAGGAAGATTTATATAATTATCAAATGTTCAAGTTTAGGTAACAATGACCCCCCTGAACGTGGAGTGGTGGTCTCCGTCCTCCCAGGGGCGTGACTTCTCTGGTGATCAATAGATTTCGGGTTTATTCATGCTAATTGTCTCCTGGCGTACAGCTCCAGGGCGTTATAAGGTCGTGTCTGGGCTGTTTGTAGGGTGTGTGCCTGATCGGATCCCCCAGGGTCTTCAGAGAGGTCACATGGATGACTTACATAGGGGCGTTCTGCTCCGGTTGGGGTTCTCCTGCGTGTGGATCAGTCAGGGGGCTCCTTCCGTAGGGCCGAGTGTTCAGGATACAGAGGGAGGGTGGGTGATGTTTGCTGGAGCAGATGCAGAATGTCTAAATGATGTGGTGGTCTTGGAATCTGTCGCCACCCAGATTGGAAATGCTAAAGGTCAGGAGTCTCCAAATATTGTAGATTCTATAGATCAGTTGTATCTAAGCGGTGGCTCTCCAGCTGTTGTAGATCTAAAACTCCCAGCATGCCCAGACACCATAAAATGCTATATATCAGTTGTAGCTAAGTGCTGTCTCTCCAGTTAGTGCAGAACTACCACTCCCAGCAGGCCCCTACAGTGGAAAATGCTATAGATCAGTTATATCTAAGCCATGGCTCTCTAGCTAGTTCAGAACTACTACTCCCATTATGCCCCAATAGCGGAAGATTCTATAGATCAGTTGTATCTTCGCCATGGCTCTCTAGCTAGTTCAGAACTACAACTCCCAGCAGGCCCCAATAGCGGAAGATTCTGTAGATCAGTTATATCTAAGCCATGCCTCTCTAGCTAGTGCAGAACTACTACTCCCCGCATGCCACAACAGTGAAACCATGCAATAGAGCGGTTGTATCTAAGCCATACCTCTCTAGCTAGTGCAGAACTACCACTCCCCGCATGCCCCTACAGCAGAAGATTCTATAGATCAGTTGTATCTAAGCCATGGATCTCTAGCTAGTTCAGAACTACAACTCCCAGCATGCCCAATAGCGGAAGATTCTATAGATCAGTTATGTCTAAGCCATGCCTCTCTAGCTAGTGCAGAACTACTACTCCCAGCAGGCCCCAACAGCAGAAGATTCTATAGATCAGTTGTATCTAAGCCATGGATCTCTAGCTAGTTCAGAACTACAACTCCCAGCATGCCCAATAGCGGAAGATTCTATAGATCAGTTGTATCTAAGCCATGCCTCTAGCTAGTGCAGAACTACCACTCCCAGCATGCCACAACAGTGAAACCATGCAACAGAGCGGTTGTATCTAAGCCAAAACCTCTCTAGCTAGTGCAAAACTACAACTCCCAGCATGCCCCCGACAGCAGAAAATGTTATCGATCAGTTGTATCTAAGCCATGGCGTTCTAGCTACTGCAGAACTACAACTCCCAGCATGCCCCTACAGTAGAAGATGCTATAGATCAGTTAACTCCAAGCTGTGGCACTTTCACAAACTACAACTCCCAGCATGCCCTGACATAAGAAACTGCTTTAGATAACAAGTTGTCTCCAAGTGATGGCTCTCCAGCTGTTCCAAAATTGCAGCTGCCATGGCATTCTGGGAGTTGTAGTTTTACAGAAGCTGGAGAGCTGGAAACAACTGTTCTATAGCAGCTTCCTGTATCAGGGCATGCTGGGTGTTGTAGTTTAGCGACAGCTGGAGAGCCGCGGCTGTAAGATCTTCAGTGGCGTCTCCCACCCTTTCTGTAGGGATGCCACCTCCACATTGGGTCAGAACGTCTCCAGATCGTCGGGTCTTGTAAGGGTGGGGGTGTTATTGGGGTGCAGTGATTTAGTGTTTACCAAAAAGTGAATAGAAAATGTTCAGTTTCTTTGCCGTATTTACAGATTATTTTGTTTCCCGACACTACAACTTTGAGGTGGTCCTAAATCAACTGATAGGATCTCCAAAAAGAGCGATAAAAGAGCGAGAGACTCTGAGAACCAGCTCACTGACGGACCCTCAGTTGACTCATTCTGCATCCAGCCATAGTAGTGCAGCACAAAGGCAACATTATTATTGGCACCCAAGTGCAAAAACGATTTGTTTAGCTCACAGTACATCCCTTTTAAGTGAAGAAAGTAAAAATTGAAATGTCCGCAATTGCTGGACAACCCCACAAAATTAGCTGCGGCTGAGTGTATTTGGTGTCCAGTGAGAGTTGTAGTCCTTTTGGTTTCCGTATAGAAGTCCGGTAAAGGTTCCTGCGCTATAGCTAATATTACATTATTTGGTGCCGTAGAACTTGTCCTAATTTATTACGTTCTTTGCAACCTGTGAAAAAAAAAATGGCAGCAGGAAGGAGCCGCGATGATGATGATGATCTGTCATGTAAATGAGTGGCGGTATACATTCTCACATGTGCTTCGTGTGTGTGAGGGAGTGCAGCTGGGAAGCGGCCCTTCAGCACCCTGGATAGCGGCACACTAATGTACCTGTTATGTACCCACAGCTGGTGGCAGGGGGGCAGTTTCGAGTAGTGAAGGAGCCTCTGGGATTCATTAAAGTTCTGGAATGGGTGAGTAATTCTCTATATTCTTTGTCTGTTTTGTGTGTTTATGACCTTGTATCTAGTCCTTGCATTACAAGTTTTTTTTATACCGCAATCATCTGCCATACTGCTATATGAGGTACGCTGTGTGCAGGATGCCCATGTAGATGCTTTTGCGTGACAGGCGGTGAGAAAACCTTGTTCATCTGGGTCATAAATAAATGATGAGAAAGACCGAGCACATAATGGCGGAACTTATTCCCCGTACCAGTTTATAAATATTCAGGAGTGGAATGTGCCCCTCTTGGGGAATATGTCCCAATAGGCCGGCTGGCTAACTGCGAGACCGGACCACCCCTCTCCTGTGCATAAATGCTCATTGAGGCTGGTTTCACACGTCAGTGGCTCCGGTACGTGTAGTGACAGTTTTCTCACGTACCGGAGACACTGACACACGTAGACCCATTCAAATTAATGGGTCTATGCACATGCCTGCGTGTTTTCACGGACCGTGTGTCCGTGTGCAAAACACGGAGACATGTCCGCTTTTCTCCGGCAACACGGTCCGCAAAGCGTCCCGCACACATGCACACGGAGAACAATGTACACTCTCCTCCGTGTGCATGTACCGCCACAGGAGAAACAGCGCTACAGTTAAGCGCTGTCCCTTGTGTGTGGTGCTGAAGGCGGCATTCATCTCTTGTCCCCTGCAGCGCTTGCAAGAGAGAAGAGATGAAAAATCAATTTTTTTTTTTTTTTGTTAAAAATAAAGTTTGGGGGTCACCTCCCGCCTCCCACCCCCCGTGCGCCTGCCCGCTTGCAGAGAAATACTCACCCAGGAGGCATCGCGGGAGCTGGGTGAGTATTTCTCTGCAAGCGGGTGGGCGCACGGGGGGTGGGAGGCGGGTTCTGACCCCCAAACTTTATTTTTAGCAAAAAAAATAATAATAATTTGATTTTTCATCTCTTCTCTCTTGCAAGCGCTGCAGAGGACAAGAGATGAATGCCGCCTTCAGCACCACACGCTGGGGACAGCGCTTACTGTAGCGCTGTCTCTCCTGCACGGTCCGTGTGGTCCTCAGGCGGCGCACGTGTGCCACACTGATGTGCCACATGAGCACACGGACAACTCCGGTACCGGAATTATCTGGACGTGTGAGACTGCCCTGAGTCTGGAAATGTCCTTTAATCTGGCAAACTGGTAATCCAGAGATTGTTTACACCTGGCAGAAAGGCGGTATAATTTCCATCGCAGGATAGGTGATAAATGTATGATCCCTGGGATGGAGCATGCGTCATCACCGTCCTGTTCACTTCAATGGGGCTAGTGAGCATGATCACTTACAAAGGGGACCCACAATCTCAAGATCAGTTCCCAACAGTCGGAGCCCCAGTGATCATACATTTCTCACTTTTTGGAGGTGATAAATGTATTTAATGAGACAATCCTCTTCTTAATTTTTTGTCCAGTAATCCAGAATATTTGTGGAATCAAAGAAATTTACTGCACTTTTTTAGTTCTTGAAAAAAAGACCCCACTGACGGGCATTTGGTGCAGTTGCCCCTTTTATTTCGCACCACATGGGCTGCGTGGCACAGCGAAGCTGGCAGTGGTGCAGATGCTGCTTCACCTTGCTCCTGTACCTGCACTGTTCTGCATTCTCTGTTAGGGTCTTGCCCCTCCCCCTGTCCATGTCTTGCCGCCTCCCCACTGTCTTGCCCTTGCCCTCCTGTCCATGTCTTGCCGCCTCCCCACTGTCTTGCCCTTGCCCTCCTGTCCATGTCTTGGCCCCCCTGTCCATGTCTTGGGTCTTTCCCCCCTCCCCATGTCTTCCACCCCTCCTGTCCATGTCTTGGGCCCTCTTTCCATGTCTTGGGCCCTCCCTGTCCATGTCTTGAGCCCTCCCGTCCGTGTCTTGGGCCCTCCCCCCTCCTCCCGTCCGTATCTTGGGCCCTCCCGTCTGTGTTTTGGGCCCTCCCGTCTGTGTCTTGGGCTCTCCCCCCCTCCCATCTGTGTCTTGGGCTCCCCCCCTCCTGTCCGTGTCTTGGACCCTCCCCCTCCTTCCGTCTGTGTCTTGGGCTCTCCCCCCTCCCGTCCGTGTTTTGGGCTCTCGCCCCCCCTCCCGTCCGTGTCTTGGGCCCACCCGTCCATGTCTTGGGCTCCCCCCCCCGTGTCTTGGGCTCTCCCCCCTCCCATCTGTGTCTTGGGCTCTCCCCCCCCCTCCCGTCCGTGTCTTGGGCTCCCCCCTCCCGTCCGTGTCTTGGGCCCACCCCCCCTCCTTGTCTTGGGCCCTCATGTCCTTGTCTTGGCCTCCCATCCATGTCATGCCCCCCTCGCCCATGTCTTGGGCCCTCCCGTCTGTGTCTTGGACCCTCCCGTCCGTGTCTTGGGCCCTCCCGTCCGTGTCTTGGGCCCTCCCGTCCGTGTCTTGGTCCCTCCCGTCCGTGTCTTGGGCCCTCCCGTCCGTGTCTTGGGCCCTCCCGTCCGTGTATTGGGCTCTCCCGTCCGTGTCTTGGGCCCTCCCGTCCGTGTCTTGGGCCCTCCCGTCCGTGTCTTGGGCCCTCCCGTCCGTGTCTTGGGCCCTCCCGTCCGTGTCTTGGGCCCTCCTGTCCGTGTCGTGGGCCCTCCCGTCCGTGTCGTGGGCCCTCCCGTCTGTGTCGTGGGCCCTCCCGTCTGTGTCTTGGGCCCTCCCGTCCGTGTCTTGGGCCCTCCGGTCCGTGTCTTGGGCCCTCCGGTCCGTGTCTTGGGCCCTCCGGTCCGTGTCTTGGGCCCTCCGGTCCGTGTCTTGGGCCCTCCGGTCCGTGTCTTGGGCCCTCCGGTCCGTGTCTTGGGCCCTCCGGTCCGTGTCTTGGGCCCTCCGGTCCGTGTCTTGGGCCCTCCGGCCCTCCCGTCCGTGTCTTGGGCCCTCTTGTCCGTGTCTTGGGCCCTCCCGTCCGTGTCTTGGGCCCTCCGGCCCTCCCGTCCGTGTCTTGGGCCCTCTTGTCCGTGTCTTGGGCCCTCTTGTCCGTGTCTTGGGCCCTCATGTCCTTGTCTTGGCCTCCAGTCGATGTCATGCCCCCTCCCGTGTCGTGCCTCGGCTCGGGCCGGCAGCGTTGGCACTTGTGCATTCTCACACCCCAGGTTACACTGTAATCCTCTTTTCTTTTTGCTATGGCCGATGCTCTATAAATACTCATCAGTCTCTGCGGAGATGCGGGAGGTCACAATCCTTCTGAGGATTATCGGCAGCATAAATCCAGCCCCGTCTGCCCGCTGTGCACCGCCACCTGCCCCCTCCTGCGTGCTCCTCTGCGCTAGGGGGTGAAGGGCCACACGGCACAAGTGCATTATCTGAGTTTTAACCCCACATATGCCGATCACACAGTTTTGGGTACTGGGATATTTCTTGGCTACAGATTGCGGCAGAGAAACCGGCACAAGATGGGATTGTTGGCATCACCTGCCAACTGTGAGAGCTCCTCAAGAAATCGTATGTGCCACCCACTTCCTATCATCTCAATGTTTGGCAGGAGAAGAACAAGGCATATTTTCTTCCCGATAACAAATCTACATACGTCGCCTCGTATGTTTCTCTATTAGTTATAATTTCTGAATTTTATTATCCAGCATTCATGTAGTGCCCACTGCCATGCCATGCTGTCCACCATACTATGCCACCCACTGATACACCATGCTGCCCACCAAATTATGCCACCCACTCATACACCATGCTGCCCACCAAATTATGCCACCCACTCATACACTATGCTGCCCACCAAATTATGCCACCCACTGATGCACCATGCTGCCCACCAAACTGTCACCCACTCATACACCATGCTGCCCACCAAACTATGCCACCCACTCATACACCATGCTGCCCACCAAACCATGTGATCCACTGAGACATGAGGCTACCCATTAAACTGTGTCACCCACTGGCACTATGCTGCCTACCAAATTATGCCACCCACTAAGACACCATGCTGCACACCAAGTAATACCATGCACTGAGATACCATGCTGTCCATCGAATTGCTATTCACTGAGACTACATGCTGCCCACCAAACCTTGCTGCTCACCAAACTATGCCATCCACCGATTCACCATACTGCCCACCAAACTATGCCATTCATTGAGACGCCATGCTGCCCACCAAGCTGTGCCATCCACTGAGATACCATGCTGCACACCAAACTATGCCACCCGCTGAGACAGTATATTGCCCACCAAACAATGCATCACTGAGATACTATGCTGCCCATCGAACTGCTACCCATTGAGACACCATGCTTCACACCAAGCTATGCTACCCACTGAGGCACCTTGCTGCCCACCAAACCTTGCTGCCCAAACTATGCCACCCACTGAGATATGAAGCTACCCACTAAACTGTGCCACTCACTGACACTATGCTGCCTACCAAATTGTGCCACCCAGAGTAACCATGCTGCACACCAAACTGTGCCACGCACTCACACCATGCTGCCCACTAATTTATGCCACCCACTGAAACACTATACTGTTCACCAAACCTTGCTGTCCATCAAACTATGCCACCCACTGAGACACTATATTGCCCACCAAACAATGCATCACTGAGACACCATGCTGCCCATCGAACTGCTACCCATTGAGACACCATGCTTCACAACAAACTATGCCACCCACTGAGACTTTGCTGTCCACCAAACTATGCCACCCACGGACACACCATGCTGCCCACCAAACTATGCCACCCACGGACACACCATGCTGTCCATCAAACTGCTTCCCACTGAGACACCTTGCTGCCCACCAAACTATGCCACCCACTGAGACATCATGCTGTCCACCAATATGTGCCAGCCACTGATACACCATGCTAGCCACCAAACTAGGCCACCCCCTGAGACACCATGCTATCCATCAAACTGTGCCACCCACTGAGACATGAGGCTGCCCACTAAACTGCCACCCATTGACACACCATGCCGCCCACCAAGACACCATGCTGCCCAACAAACTATGCCACCCACTGACACACCATGCTGCCCTTCAAACTGCTACACACTGAGGCATAATGCTGCCCACTAAACTATGGCATCCACTGAGATACCATGCTGCCTACGAAACTGTGACACTTACACACCATGCTGCCCACCAAACTATGCCACCTACCAAGACATGTTGCTGCCTACCAATCTGAGACCCACTGATATGCCATGCTGCCCACCAAACTATGCTGCCCACTGAGACACCATGCTTCCATCAAATTATGCCACCAACTGGCACACCATGGCGCTCACCAAACTATGCCACCTAGATGCAACATGCTGCCCACCAAACTGTGCCACCCACTGTGACATTATACTGCCCACCAAACCAAGCCACCCATTGAAACATCATGCTGCCCACCAAACCATGCCACCCACTGAGGAACCATGATGTTCACACACCTGTGCCATCCACTGTGACCTCATCCTGCCCATCAAACTATCCCACCCACTGAGACACTATTTTGCTCCCCAAACTGTGCCACCGGCTGAGACACCATGCTGCCCACCAAATTGTGCTGCCCAGATACACCATGCTGCCCACCATACTGTGCCACCCATCATGCCCCCATGCTGTAGGTTTTGCCATAGCTCTTTACCTATCCATTTCCTAATGATCTTGATTGAGGTCCGGTGAATTTCCGTCTTGCTTTGTGTTTGCCGCTTTTTACCCCTCCGCACGTTATTAGCGGTTTCTATCCGGCCCCATCTAGGTGCAGAGGGCGAGCAGAGGGCACAGGAGTTTAGGTGTTTTCGGCTCCGCTCCTCATTCAGATCCCTCTGCTGCGGAGCCGTATGGAATATTCTATTGGAGAACGGCATAAATAGCGATTTCATGATGGCGTCTTGTGCCACTATGACCGTGGTCTGATATCCCCTGCGGGGATTGTGCGGCCCGGATGGATATGTTCCCGATACAGCGGCCCACCCATGTGGAGCGACTCCCTCTACCCCCAGATAGTTGGCCTTCTGGTCGGACCCCTCAATAACCCGCATTTATTTGGCCTTCATATTTGGATCTAGTCGATCGGTGTTAGACCACTGATGAATAATATTTAGGGACCGGCTAAAATTGAGGACGCAGCAAATTGGCCCATTCTGAGTTCTGAGTAAAGCCCCTCTTTCTACTGTCTTAGCTGAAGAATAGTCACTTTTGAGGTTTGTCCAAAATTTTGAAAAAAAAATAAAAAAATGCTTTCTTCCTGAAACAGCGCCACACCCGTCTGTAGGTTGGGTGCGGTACTGCAACTATTAGCTTCAGTGGATCTCCGATGTAATTCCACACACGACCTTTGAACAGAAGGGGCACTGTTTTAAGAAGCAGACTTTTTTTTAGATTTTGTATAACACCTTTACTTCTTCTTTATCCTCATTGCACGATTGTCCTTGTTGCTGCGTCCTCCAGTCCTCACCGTCTCCGTTTTTTCGTTACAGCTATTTTCGATCTTTGCCTTTGCGACGTGTGGAAGTTACTCCGGACAATTCACCCTGAGCATCGACTGCGTCAACAAGACCGAGAGCAAGCGGAATATAAAAGTGGACTTTGAATATCCCTTTAAGTGAGTGTGATGTAGTTCACTCGCAGCAAATATTACAGGCAACTGTGGAAATAGCCGTTTCTTTATATAGTACTTGCAGTACTTTTTGCGACAAGGGTAAGATTTCAAAAACAGCGCCACACATGTGCACAGGTGATATCTGGTATTGCAGCTTGGTCTCTATTCACTGCAATACCAGACACAACCCAAGTGCAGGTGTGGCGCTGTGCACTGATGGCTCTGCAAGGCAATGCCTATACTATTAAATCTCAGCCCCCTAGGTCATATATCTCACGCATTTTCAGGCGGAAACCTCTTCAGGTAACGCTCCTTTTTTTTTTGGAGGATTTTTTTTATTTTCTTAAAAAAATTGTAAAAAAAAAAAATTCCGAAAAGTGTCTTACAGCCATTTGACTGGACAGAGCCCAGTTTTGACCATTTTCCATCGGGATCTGCTTCAAAGAAATGGCATGTAATATTGTTTAAACTTTTAGACTTTAAGTCTTGATTTCTATGAGGGCTTGTTCACACTTAGTAGTTTGTGCATTTTTTTTTTTTTAATGCAGAAATAATTTCTAGAGTTTATATTTTTTTTACAAGCTCAGCATGTTAATTCTTTCGGGCTGTGATCACTGTGTTTTTTTTTCCTGTTGCTTTTTATCCGCATGTTTTCTGCAGTTGTCCCCACCATAATATGCAATAACAATCTTATCTGATTATTGTGTTTTTTTGCATTTTTTATACTTTTTTTTTCTATTTATCTGATACATTTTTTGAGCAGCGGTTTTTAATGTTTTTAATTTTTTTTTAAGTACAGAAAAGCTTTAATTCTTCGCTTAAAAACTCACCTACGTGTTTTTTTCCCGCTCCCCATAAAAGCTTACAGAGAAAAATATGCAACAGTTGCACCAGATATGTTTTTGCACAAAAACCCACTGCATTTATGGAGCTTAAAATTTTTCAAAAATTCCGTTAATGAGCTTGATATTATTATGTGAATATACTGTCTATTAAAAGTACCCTTTTATTGGGCCTTTATGTGCCCCCGATCTGCTCCACATCACCTGCTCTCTCTCTTGTAGGCTGCACCAGGAATACTTTGAAGCTCCAACATGCCAGGGCGGTGCTACAACCAAGGTGTTCCTGGTCGGGGATTATTCCTCCTCTGCTGAGTTTTTTGTCACCATCGCAGTGTTCGCTTTCCTTTACTCTCTTGGCGCTCTGGTCACTTACATATTCCTCCAGAACAAATACCGTGAGAACAACAAGGGCCCCATGATCGTAAGTCACCAACGTGCACCTGGAAAGAGAACCGTGCAAACACTTGTGGAACAGATGGGCAACTTCTTACATCTAGTAGTAGTCTGGCCATATCTTGCATTGTAGGACCTGTCACCGGCTCAAAACGTCCAGTTTTTGCTCTTATTCTATTCCTGTGGCTCCCCTGAATATTTTTTTTTTTTTTTTTAAGTCCACCATACAGATCCAGAAATATGGACATTTTTAGTTAGTGCGTTCCTCTAAGGCGTGGCTCAGTGACTCCTCTGGGGCGTGTCTTTATGATGCTCTAGGTTTAACCAATCAGCCACGCCCTCTTAGTAAAGATCAAAAAATGATCACTAAATAAAAATGCTCATATCTCGAGAACCATTAGGTGGATTTTAACAAAACAAAAAACGTAATACTCAGGGGAGCAGTGGGAATTAATTTATAGCACAAACAGGCCATTTTTGACCTAGTGACTGGTCTTTTTTTAATACTGCATTTGTCCGTATGGCACAATATTTCCATGTGTATGGTCCCATTTTCTCCTACTGAGTAAAAGTAATTTGTCAAATCGTTTGTGTCTGGTCTGAAAGGTTCAGCTGATCTGTATCTATTCCGATATGACATGGCTGGCCTCCATGCAGAACCACTATGGCACTGCCATGGGGGATACCCAGCCTTAGTGCAGTGTCCACACCTTTTTTAGCAGGGCAGTGGTTTACTCTTGCACTTTTGGGTTTTACACCCCATTTCACTTTCTGCCCTTTCTTTCCAGGACTGTATAGTGACGGCCGTCTTTGCCTTTCTGTGGCTGGTAAGTTCAAGTGCATGGGCCAAGGGCTTGTCTGATATAAAGCTGGCGACTGACCCAGAGTTGATCAAAGATCAGATCCCCGCATGCGAGAATCCAGAAAACAGATGTCAAGAAGTGAGGGATCCTGTTATGTCCGGGCTCAATACCTCTGTGGTGAGTATATGCTATATCCAGACTAACGCCTTACCCGTCACTGTAATGGGGGCGCCCTCTAGTGGCCGTTCTGTTAATTACATAGCTATAGCCTCTATAGGGCACATTCACATTTTTCTCCATGACTGATTGGGACTAAATGCGTTCCCTGCCTCATAAGCATGCCGCGGTGATCTCTAAGGTTTTCCATGGGGGGCTCAGGGTCTTCTTAGAGCAGATGGTTTGGTGGCGATTGCCTCCAGCATTTCTGTACCCTGCATATAACAATGCAAATATTGCTATTCCTTTGGGCAAATACACATTTGGTGATCTTCTTTTTACCAGGAGGTAATCCTATTAGAAAGGATTATGGGCTCATTGAAAAATACATAAACATATAACCCCCCTCTAATATAATGCCGACAGATTGGGGGAGGGGATTCCTGAAAGATTTAACACCAGGTATTTTTGTGGCAGAAGTTTGGCGTAAACAATTTAGTGACTTTTTGTGGTTTTATCCTTGTTTGCTGATGTGTAAATTTTCCATAATTTACACCAGAAATTGGCAGAAAATTAAATCTACATCGGCCCATCATGTGAATTTCGGGCCGTGTCACATGGAGAACCCAAAGATGTGCCTGACTTATTAAGAGGCGTCCATTACTTAGTGTTTGTATTGATGAGCTCCCTCGGCGTGTAGTGGCCGCTCCCGGGTGCTGAAGCTCCGTTCATGGTAAAGTGAATGGGAAATGAGCTGCGGTAGCAGAACTTTGGGGGTGTCAGGTATCAGACCGCCACCAATCTGATTTTGAATATTTCTAAGATAAGTCATCAATATGTAAGTTGTGCACAACCCCTTTAAAGGGAATCCGTCAGTAGGTTTTTGCTATGTAATCTGAGAGGAGCATGATGCAGGGGCAGAAACCCTGATTCCAGGGATGTGTCACTTACTGTGCTTCAATAAAATCAATGTTTTATCAGCAGGAGATTATCAGTACAGGACTAGGTGTCTCGTGCCTCCTGGTCCAACCACATCCCCACCACTGACTGGCAGCTTTCTGACAATATGCAATGTACACAGCTCCGCATTCCGAGCACTGCTAGATCTTCAGCAGAGAAAACTGTGATTGTATCACAACTGCTGCACCCAGTGAGTGACAAGTCGCTGGAATCAAGGTCTCTGCTCCTACACCATTCTACTGTCAGATTACATAGGAAAAACTTGCTATCAGATTGTTTTTATTTTACACCAGTGGGCTTTGGATCAAGACTGGCCTAGAAAATGACGATCTTGATAACTTTGCCATTATTGTTTTATTTTGCGGAGCTGATGATCCCAGATTCTCCAAATTGCTGCTAGAACTTTATGTATTCTCAAATGTCAAAATAAATGAATATTGTATTTATAACAAAACAAAGAAAAGTATTAAAAGGATTTCCCTGTTCCCTGGCTGCAGTTTGCTTAAGAAAAAGAAAAAAAAAGTAGGGCTTTACTCCCCCTCCTTGGGTCCAGTGCGGAGTCTCCACTGCTGCCCTCAATGTCTGTAAGGGTACGTGTCCACGGTCAGTAAACGCTGCTTGTTTGACGCTGCACAGAGCTGCAGCGTCAAACACGCAGCGTCCAGATGTTCCAGCATAGTGGAGGGGATTTTATGAAACCCTGTGTCCACTATGCGTGGAAACACGCATCCGACTTCCCTGCGACTCCGGACATGCTGCACGTCTTTTCAGGTCGCAGCATGTCCGTGCTACCTGCGGCGCCGCTGCGTCGCCGCAAGTAATATCACAGGGCGCTATGCGAGGGTGCGATGATCCCGGATGTGTACAGTGAACACATCCGGCATCATCGCGTCCCAGAAAGGGGGCGGGGCTTAGCACCGAGCGGCGATACCGCCGGCCATCCTGACCGTGGACACACACCCTTATTGTCTGTAGCGCTGACATCATGACGTCTGACAACAATAGACACTGAGAGTAGCAGCGGAGACTCAGTGCTGGACCTGGGTAGAATGAGTGAAGCAACAAAATGTTTCCAGTTTTTTTTTTTTTTTTTTTCAAACCAACGCCTTAAATAACAGATGAATATTATAGAATATATGAGTTTGTTTTCTGATGGCACCCAGGTATTTTTTTTTATTTCATTGCCTCTTTTCCAGGCCTTTGGATTCCTGAACTGCCTAATCTGGCTTGGAAACCTCTGGTTCGTATTCAAAGAGACGGGATGGACAGCTCCATTCATGAAGCAACCACCGCCCGCCCAGGAGAAGCAGCCGGCGCCAGACACCTACGCGCAGGGTCAGGGCTACGCTCAGCAGGACTCTTACGGACAACAAGGAGGATATCAACCCGACTATTACGGCCAACAGCCCGAATATAACCAACAGGGGTACAGCCAAGGGGGCTATAGCCAGCAAGGTGTGCCGACCTCCTTCTCCAACCAGATGTGAGCTGGTGAGTGTCTCGGTGGTAAGAACAACTGCATCCATCGCCCATCCTAGGGAAATAATGGGAAACCTCTGCCAAAGACAACACATCCAATGTGTAAGGGTATGTGTCCACGTTCAGGATTGCATCAGGATTTGGTCAGGATTTTCCATCAGTATTTGTAAGCCAAAACCAGGAGTGGAACAATTAGAGGAAAAGTATAATAGAAACATATGCACCGCTTTTGCATTTATCACCCACTCCTGGTTTTGGCTTACAAATACTGATGAAAAATCCTGACCAAATCCTGATGCAATCCTGAACGTGGACACATACCCTAAAACCCCCCACATAAATGTATAGTAAAACCACTGTATAGATGTAATAATAACGAACAGTATATATTTATAGGAGAGAGATAAAAGGCCGCAAATGTTCTAAACATAACATATAAGTATATTCTTGTCTACAAAACACGTCAACTGCTGCAGAACCTCTTTATAGGGGCTCTCCTCTCTGCATCGGACCCCCCCACTCTATAACGTCCAAGTGCCTAGTGACCATATGGATGAGACTTTCCAGTTTTGCTGTTAATAAATCGTCTGCAGAATGTTTCCCATAATCCAATGGCCGACTAAGGGGGATCATGGTGCAAACAGATATTAAATTAAAAGCCGCGCTAAGGGTCCGATTGCACAGGAAAATTTCTGCAGCACAAACTCGCCTGGCGGCTATTCTGCTCGCTCCCATACACGTGCGCGCTCGGTTCAGCGATGGGGGAACAGGCTGCTGACAATCACCTCTGGCCGTGAGAACAAAAGAATTGGGCATATTGAAATCCAGCATGTCCATTATTTTATTCTTGCCCCACACTTTCTCCTAGTCCATTACTTCCATCATCTCTTAAGGGGACCCTGCACCTGTCCTCCTGCAGGCCTGATCCCCTCCCCATTTTGCAGGGCATGAATCTCTTATCTCTGCCTCCTCCTGTCATCCCCCCATCAGTGTTCTTTGACTCATCTCCTGGTCTCGCTCCATGAATCATCCCCTTGTGTTTCTGCTGCATGTACACACCTTCTGGTGGCTTTGTCTCCCCTCCACCCAATATCTCTGTAGCCCACCTTTTCTCTTCTCATGCCCCCTCCTCCTTTTCTCCTTCTGCATTACTCTCCTTCTCTCCCACTCAAATGTCACATTGCTATTCTCAAGTCCCATCCCCCTCCATGTATCCTCTTCTCTCCTCCACAGTCTTCCATCCGCTCTCCCGAAATTGCCACGTCATTACTTATTACTATGGAAAAGGGATTTCTCTCCCCCCTATTATATTACATCCCACTCCCATCCTGCTTCCACGTATCCGCATTGTAGCGGTAACTAGGCCTGTGCTGTGTGTATATATACACTCACCGGCCACTTTATTAGGTACACCATGCTAGTAACGGGTTGGACCCCCTTTTGCCTTCAGAACTGCCTCAATTCTTCGTGGCATAGATTCAACAAGGTGCTGGAAGCATTCCTCAGAGATTTTGGTCCATATTGACATGATGGCATCACACAGTTGCCGCAGATTTGTCGGCTGCACATCCCAAAGATGCTCCATACAAGGCAGGATGGATCCATGCTTTCATGTTGTTTACGCCAAATTCTGACCCTACCATCCGAATGTCGCAGCAGAAATCGAGACTCATCAGACCAAGCAACGTTTTTCCAATCTTCTACTGTCCAATTTCGATGAGCTTGTACAAATTGTAGCCTCAGTTTCCTGTTCTTAGCTGAAAGGAGTGGTACCCGGTGTGGTCTTCTGCTGCTGTAGCCCATCTGCCTCAAAGTTCGACGCACTGTGCGTTCAGAGATGCTCTTAGGCCTACCTTGGTTGTAACGGGTAGCGATTTGAGTCACTGTTGCCTTTCTATCAGCTCGAACCAGTCTGCCCATTCTCCTCTGACCTCTGGCATCAACAAGGCATTTCCGCCCACAGAACTGCCGCTCACTGGATTTTTTTTCTTTTTCGGACCATTCTCTGTAAACCCTAGAGATGGTTGTGCGTGAAAATCCCAGTAGATCAGCAGTTTCTGAAATACTCAGACCAGCCCTTCTGGCACCAACAACCATGCCACGTTCAAAGGCACTCAAATCACCTTTCTTCCCCATACTGATGCTCGGTTTGAACTGCAGGAGATTGTCTTGACCATGTCTACATGCCTAAATGCACTGAGTTGCCGCCATGTGATTGGCTGATTAGAAATTAAGTGTTAACAAGAAGTTGGACAGGTGTACCTAATAAAGTGGCCAGTGAGTGTGTATATATATATATATATATATATATATATATATATATATATATATATATATATATATAATCTGTGTTTATATAATGTGCAAAGTGAATGAACAAAGGAGAAATGTAAATCACATCAATATTTTGGTGACCACCCTTTGCCTTCATCACTTCTTCTAGGTACACTTGCACAAAGTTATAATGATCATCATTTTCATATATAGGATGAAACACTGAAACAGAAACAGATGTGTAGGAGGCTTATAGCAGTTTGGCTGTTTCTCACCCAGTTTTAAAGGTGAGGTTTTGGAAGACAGGTTCATGTCAGGTTACAGCCCATGACAAGACTGAGCACTGCAATAAGAAACAAGGTAGTTACGCTGCACCAGCCATTGTGATTAATAACTTTCCCCAGCATAAATAAGAACGAGGAGTCCTGGAAGTGATGATCCGGCCCCCACAGATCCCTGATCTCACATCATCCAGTCTGGGATCACATGAAGAGACAGAAGGATTTGCACAAGCCTCATACACAGAAGATATGGGGTCAGTTCTCCAAGATGTTTGGAACAACCTCCTGCTGAAATCCCTCAGGAACTGAGTGCAAGTACAAGTACCTAGAAGAAGTGATGAAGGCAAGGGGCGGTCACCAAATCTTGATGGGATTTGGATTTCTTGTTCTCATTCACTTCGCATTTTGTTAAATCAGTAAATTAGAAAAACTAACATACATATATGTATATTATACATGTAATATATATATATTACATGTATAATATAGTGGCATGTAAAAGTTTGGGCATCCCTGGTAAAAATTACTGATAGTGTGAACAGTTAAGCAAGTTGAGGACATAATGATCTCTAAAAGTCCTAAAGTTAACAGATGACACATTGCCATTGAATTTTAGGCAAAAAAAAATTACAAAAATTAAATTGGCCAGTGTAAACGTTTTGACACCCTGCATGGTTAGTACCTAGTAGCACCCCTTTTGCAAGTATAACAGCTCGTAAACGATTTTTGAAGCCAGCCGAGTCTCACACTTCTTGTTTGAGGGATTTTCCTCCATTTTTCCAGTTCTGTGAGATTCCTGGGTCGTCTTGCATCCTCTGCTATTTTGAATTCGAGCCACAGATTTTCAATGATGTTCAGATCAGCGGACTGTGAGGGCCATTGTAAAGCCTCCAGCTTGCGCCTTTAGGGGTTGTCTATTGTGGATTTGACGTGTGTTTAGGATCATTATCCATTTGTAGAAGCCATCCTCTTTTCTACTTCAGATGGTGTTATATTTGCATCAAGAATTTGTTTAAATTTCATTGAATCCTTTCTTCCTTCTACCAATGAAATGTTCCCTGTGCCATTGGCTGCAACACAACTCAAAGCATGATTGATCCACCCTCATGCTTAATGGTTTCCTGAAATTCTGTGCCCTTTTTTCTCCACACATACCTTTCATCAATGCGGCCAAAGAGTTCTATTTTAACCTCATTGGTCCACAGTACTTGTTTCCTAAATGCACCAGGCTTGTTTAGCTGTTCTTTTGCATACTTCTGACTCTGCATTTTATGGTGAGGACGCAGGAGAGGTTTTCTTCCAATGGCTCCTCCATGAATCTATATTTGTGCAGGTGTCTCTGAACAGTAGAACAATGTACCACAACTCCAGAGTCTGCTAAATTTTTTTGAAGGTCTTTTGCAGTCAAGCGGTGGATCTGATTTGCCTCTCTAGCAATCTGAGGAGCAGCTCACTGAAATCTTGCTTGGTCTTCCAGACCTTATCTTGACCTCCACTGTACCTGATAACATCCATTTCTTAATTACATTTCGAACTGAGGAAAGGGCAACTTGAAAACGCTTTGCTATCTTATAGCCTTCTCCTGCTTTGTGGGCATCCATCATTTTCATTGTCAGAGTGCTAGGTAGCTGCTTAGAATAACCCATGACTGCTGTTTTTTTGCAGAAGGTTAAAGGAGGCTGGGTTTTTATAAACCTGAGAAATTTGCATCACCTGGTTTTTCCTAACGATAATGAACAAGCTATAACCCTAACAGGCTAATTAAAGTGCAAAGCCTTAGTCAAAGTTATCTGAGCACACAAATTTCCAAGGGTGCCCAAACTTTTGCATGGTCCCATTTTTCTCTCTTTTTTATTTTTTAAAATTTAAAAGACGAAAATATGTTTATTTTTTGCCTAAAATACAAATTAAATGTGTCATCTTCAACTTTAGGCCTTTTAGAGATAATTTCATCTTCAACTCTCTCAACTGTTCAAGATAACAGAAATAATGACCAGGGGTGCCTAAACTTTTACGTGTGTGTGTGTGTATGTATGTATGTATGTATGTATGTATGTATGTATGTGTATATATATATATATATATATATATATATATATATATATATATATATATATATATATATATATATATATATATATATATATATATATATATGTGTATATATATATATATATATATATATATATATATATATATATATATATACACATACATACACATACATACATACATACACACACACACACACACACACACACACACACACACACACACACACACACACACACACACACACATATACACACAGTACAGACCAAAAGTTTGGACACTCCTCATTTAAAGATTTTTCTGTATTTTCATGACTATGAAAATTGTACATTCACACTGAAGGCATCAGAACTATGAATGAACACATGTGGAATTATATACTTAACAAAGAAGTGTGAAACAATTGAAATGATGTCTTATATTCTAGGTTCTTCAAAGTAGCCACCTTTTGCTTTGATGACTGCTTTGCACACTCTTGGCATTCTCTTGATGAGCTTCAAGTGGTAGTCACCGGGAATGGTCTTCCAACAATCCAACAATCTTGAAGGAGTTCCCAGAGATGCTTAGCATGTGTTGGCCCTTTTGCCTTCACTCTGCGGTCCAGCTCACCCCAAACCATCTCGATTGGGTTCAGGTCTGGTGACTGTGGAGGCCAGGTCATCTGGCGTAGCACCCCATCACTCTCCTTCTTGGTCAAATAGCCCTTACACAGCCTGGAGGTGTGTTTGGGGTCATTGTCCTGTTGAAAAATAAATGATGGTCCAACTAAACGCAAACGGGTGGAATAGCATGGAGCTGCAAGATGCTGTGGTAGCCATGCTGGTTCAGTATGCCTTCAATTTTGAATAAATCCCCAACAGTTTCACCAGCAAAGCACCCCCACACCATCACACCTCCTCCTCCATGCTTCACGGTGGGAACCAGGCATGTAGAGTCCATCCGTTCACCTTTTCTGCGTTGCACAAAGACACGGTGGTTGGAACCAAAGATCTCAAATTTGGACTCATCAGACCAAAGCGCAGATTTCCACTGGTCTAATGTCCATTCCTTGTGTTCTTTAGCCCAAACAAGTCTTTTCTGCTTGTTGCCTGTCCTTAGCAGTGGTTTCCTAGCAGCTATTTTACCATGAAGGCCTGCTGCACAAAGTCTCCTCTTAACAGTTGTTGTAGAGATGTGTCTGCTGCTGGAACTCTGTGTGGCATTGACCAAAGATCTCAAAGATCTCAAATTTAGACTCCTCAGACCAAAGCACAGATTTCCACTGGTCTAATGTCCATTCCTTGTGTTCTTTAGCCCAAACAAGTCTTTTCTGCTTGTTGCCTGTCCTTAGCAGTGGTTTCCTAGCAGCTATTTTACCATGAAGGCCTGCTGCACAAAGTCTCCTCTTAACAGTTGTTGTAGAGATGTGTCTGCTGCTGGAACTCTGTGTGGCATTGACCTGGTCTCTAATCTGAACTGCTGTTAACCTGCGATTTGAGACTGGTGACTTGGATAAACTTATCCTCAGAAGCACAGGTGACTCTTGGTCTTCCTTTCCTGGGACGGTCCTCATGGAAGCCAGTTTCTTTGTAGCGCTTGATGGTTTTTGCAACTGCACTTGGTGGGGGACAATTTCAAAGTGTTCCCAATTTTTCAGACTGACTGACCTTCATTTCTTAAAGTAATGATGGCCACTCGTTTTTCTTTACTTAGCTGCTTTTTTCTTCCCATAATACAAATTCTAACAGTCTATTCAGTAGGACTATCAGCCGTGTATCCATCAGACTTCTGCTCAACACAACTGATGGTCCCAACCCCATTTATAAGGCAAGAAGTCCCACTTATTAAACCTGACAGGGCACAGCTGTGAAGTGAAAACCATTTCCAGTGACTACCTCTTGAAGCTCATCAAGAAAATGCCAAGAGTGTGCAAAGCAGTCATCAAAGCAAAAGGTGGCTACTTTGAGGAATCTAGAACATAAGACATAATTTCAGATATATATATATATATATATACAGACACACACACACACACACACACACACACACACACACACACACACACACACACAAAACACACACACACACACACACACACACACAATAAACAGTGACTGACAGGTGTTGACTAACCGAGAGCATGCTGGGAGATGTAGTTTCACAATAGCTGGCATTCAGGTTCCCAATCCCGTCTGTACTACATTAACAGCTTTGTAGTCAGCTGAGCATTACTCCGTCAGGACAACGTAAAAATAAAGGGGTTAAGCGAGATTAAAAAAATAAATAAAAGGGTCTGCACCCCCATCCTACCTTTTCCTGTTCTTGGTCTGGGCATAGTATTGCATTTTTGCCTAATTCAAGTAATTGGGGCTACGTTGCAATACCAGTCGCCTCCTATAAACAAGAGTGGTGCTATTTCTGAACAAGAACATACTGTATTTTTCTATTACATACAACTCCTTTTGTAGAATCGGATGATTTTTTAGATTGATGTTTATGATCATATCGGATTAATGTTGGATTATTCCTGATTGGGTGGGGGGGATCTTTACAGCTCTGAATGCCTTTAATGATTCTCTTCTCTTCTTTTATTTATCCTTTTATTGTCGCTTTCCCCTATTACTTTCTGCCTCTTTTTATTTTTTCCTCCCGCCCGGTTTTCCTTCTCCTTCTTTCCATCCCGCAGGCTTCTCCGTAGCCGATCAGTGAGCTCAAGCTTCAGGTTGTGATATTCTGATGTGCAGTGATGCAGCCCGGCTGCCCGAGTGAATATTAATGGGAGAATGTCGTGTCCGTGATGTTTATAAAATATATAATATATAAATATATTTAATGATCTATATCTGTACCAAAACACAGGAAAAATCCCATCTCATTCTACCAGAGACTGTCTTCCTGCAGAGCATTGCTGTGTAACCCTTTCCCCCCTCTTTACCAGAATTGTGCAGAGCATTGCTGTTACCCTTCCCCTGCCAATCTCTCTCCATGCCAGGCGGGCAGGGCTGCACCGCATCATGTTGTTAACTGTTCCCCCTGCAGTATTGTAATTGAAATTTTGATCTACCCATTGACCCTCCTGGCAGGGAATGAGATTTCCAGGGGCCTCTCGGCTATATGCACCCGTTTTTCTGCTTCCGGGTTAGTTCTAGATTTCCTTTTAGCAATCTGTGATGTTTGCACATTGCAACAGCGTCGTAGGCCCTACTTGCACAATAATGGGATTGATGCAGAATTTAACATTTTAGAGGCCAATTTGCTCTTTATAGTATAGGTAGGTCGGGACGGTGATGGCGGCCATGTCTACTGACATCAGCTCCGGTGTGGATTAATATAGCGAAACAACCAGGATGGTCCGAGGATAATCCCTGCTGCGTGCACTCCGGGTACTGAACATCCCCCTCTTTTTCTCCTGCCCATTATTACCGCCCCGCTTTATGTGCACATCTGCTCCACCCCAAAATCGCCTATGCCTGGTACCCCTTTGTGCTGTATATTGTGTTTGTGACACTAAAGTTGCGTGTTGTAATCCTGACCGGAAATAAAGACAGGCTGGAACAACGTGTATGTCTGTATGTTTTATAGTATGGAGCAAAGAGCTGTTCCATTCCGAGCCGATCCCCGATGTACAAAAGCTGCAAAAGCTACTGCTGACTAAGATAGAAAGGTGTCAAATCATGCAGAGCATCGCAGCTATGATAGAAAGGTGTCTGCATCGCAGCTATGATAGAAAGGTGTCAGCATCGCAGCTATGATAGAAATGTGTCTGCATCGCAGCTATGATAGAAAGGTGTCTGCGTCGTAGCTATAATAGAAGGGTGTCTGCATGGTAGCTAAGATAGAAAGGTGTCAGCATCGCAGCTATGATAGAAAGGTGTCAGCATCGCAGCTATGATAGAAAGGTGTCTGCATCGTAGCTATGATAGAAAGGTGTCAGCATCGCAGCTATGATAGAAAGGTGTCAGCATCGCAGCTATGATAGAAAGGTGTCTGCATCGCAGCTTTGATAGAAAGGTGTCTGCATCGTAGCTATGATAGAAAGGTGTCAGCATCGCAGCTATGATAGAAAGGTGTCTGCATCGCAGCTTTGATAGAAAGGTGTCTGCATCGTAGCTATGATAGAAAGGTGTCAGCATCGCAGCTATGATAGAAAGGTGTCTGCATGGTAGCTAAGATAGAAAGGTGTCAGCATCGCAGCTATGATAGAAAGGTGTCAGCATCGCAGCTATGATAGAAAGGTGTCTGCATCGCAGCTATGATAGAAAGGTGTCTGCATCGTAGCTATGATAGAAAGGTGTTAAATCATGCAGAGCATCGCAGCTATGATAGAAATGTGTCTGCGTCGTAGCTATGATAGAAAGGTGTCTGCGTCGTAGCTATGATAGAAAGGTGTCTGCGTCGTAGTTATGATAAAAAGGTGTCAGCATCGCAGCTATGATAGAAAGGTGTCTGCATCGTAGCTAAGATAGAAAGGTGTCTGCATCGCAGCTATGATAGAAAGGTGTCTGCATCGTAGCTATGATAGAAAGGTGTCAAATCATACAGAGCATCGCAGCTAAGATAGAAAGGTGTCTGCATCGTAGCTATGATAGAAAGGTGTCAAATCATGCAGAGCATCGCAGCTATGATAGAAAGGTGTCTGCATCGTAGCTATGATAGAAAGGTGTCTGCATCGTAGCTATGATAGAAAGGTGTCAAATCATGCAGAGCATCGCAGCTATGATAGAAAGGTGTCTGCATCGTAGCTATGATAGAAAGGTGTCTGCATCGTAGCTATGATAGAAAGGTGTCAAATCATGCAGAGCATCGCAGCTATGATAGAAAGGTGTCTGCGTCGTAGCTATGATAGAAAGGTGTCAGCGTCGCAGCTATGATAGAAATGTGTCAAATCATGCAGAGCATCGCAGCTATGATAGAAAGGTGTCTGCGTCGTAGCTATGATAGAAAGGTGTCAAATCATGCAGAGCATCGCAGCTATGATAGAAAGGTATCAGCATCGCAGCTATGATAGAAAGGTGTCAAATCATGCAGAGCATCGCAGCTATGATAGAAAAGTATCAGCATCGCAGCTATGATAGAAAGGTGTCAGCGTCGCAGCTATGATAGAAAGGTGTCAAATCATGCAGAGCATCGCAGCTATGATAGAAAGGTGTCTGCATCGTAGCTATGATAGAAAGGTGTCAGCATCGCAGCTATGATAGAAAGGTGTGAAATCATGCAGAGCATCGCAGCTATGATAGAAAGGTGTCTGCATCGTAGCTATGATAGAAAGGTGTCAAATCATGCAGAGCATCGCAGCTATGATAGAAAGGTGTCTGCATCGTAGCTATGATAGAAAGGTGTCTGCATCGTAGCTATGATAGAAAGGTGTCAAATCATGCAGAGCATCGCAGCTATGATAGAAAGGTGTCTGCATCGTAGCTATGATAGAAAGGTGTCTGCATCGTAGCTATGATAGAAAGGTGTCTGCATCGTAGCTATGATAGAAAGGTGTCAGCATCGCAGCTGTGATAGAAATGTGTGAAATCATGCAGAGCATCGCAGCTATGATAGAAAGGTGTCTGCATCGCAGCTATGATAGAAAGGTGTCAAATCATGCAGAGCATCGCAGCTATGATAGAAAGGTGTCTGCATCGTAGCTATGATAGAAAGGTGTCTGCATCGTAGCTATGATAGAAAGGTGTCAAATCATGCAGAGCATCGCAGCTATGATAGAAAGGTGTCTGCGTCGTAGCTATGATAGAAAGGTGTCTGCATCGTAGCTATGATAGAAAGGTGTCTGCGTCGTAGTTATGATAGAAAGGTGTCAGCATCGCAGCTATGATAGAAAGGTGTCTGCATCGTAGCTAAGATAGAAAGGTGTCTGCATCGCAGCTATGATAGAAAGGTGTCTGCATCGTAGCTATGATAGAAAGGTGTCTGCATCGTAGCTATGATAGAAAGGTGTCTGCATCGTAGCTATGATAGAAAGGTGTTAAATCATGCAGAGCATCGCAGCTATGATAGAAATGTGTCTGCGTCGTAGCTATGATAGAAAGGTGTCTGCGTCGTAGCTATGATAGAAAGGTGTCTGCGTTGTAGCTATTATAGAAAGGTGTCTGCGTCGTAGCTATGATAGAAAGGTGTCTGCGTCGTAGCTATGATAGAAAGGTGTTAAATCATGCAGAGCATCGCAGCTATGATAGAAAGGTGTCTGCGTCGTAGCTATGATAGAAAGGTGTCAAATCATGCAGAGCATCGCAGCTATGATAGAAAGGTGTCTGCATCGTAGCTATGATAGAAAGGTGTCTGCATCGTAGCTATGATAGAAAGGTGTCAAATCATGCAGAGCATCGCAGCTATGATAGAAAGGTGTCTGCATCGTAGCTATGATAGAAAGGTGTCTGCATCGTAGCTATGATAGAAAGGTGTCAAATCATGCAGAGCATCGCAGCTATGATAGAAAGGTGTCTGTGTCGTAGCTATGATAGAAAGGTGTCTGCATCGTAGCTATGATAGAAAGGTGTCTGCATCGTAGCTATGATAGAAAGGTGTCAGCGTCGCAGCTATGATAGAAATGTGTCATCATGCAGAGCATCGCAGCTATGATAGAAAGGTGTCTGCGTCGTAGCTATGATAGAAAGGTGTCAAATCATGCAGAGCATCGCAGCTATGATAGAAAGGTATCAGCATCGCAGCTATGATAGAAAGGTGTCAAATCATGCAGAGCATCGCAGCTATGATAGAAAAGTATCAGCATCGCAGCTATGATAGAAAGGTGTCAGCGTCGCAGCTATGATAGAAAGGTGTCAAATCATGCAGAGCATCGCAGCTATGATAGAAAGGTGTCTGCATCGTAGCTATGATAGAAAGGTGTCAGCATCGCAGCTATGATAGAAAGGTGTGAAATCATGCAGAGCATCGCAGCTATGATAGAAAGGTGTCTGCATCGTAGCTATGATAGAAAGGTGTCAAATCATGCAGAGCATCGCAGCTATGATAGAAAGGTGTCTGCATCGTAGCTATGATAGAAAGGTGTCTGCATCGTAGCTATGATAGAAAGGTGTCAGCATCGCAGCTATGATAGAAAGGTGTGAAATCATGCAGAGCATCGCAGCTATGATAGAAAGGTGTCTGCATCGCAGCTATGATAGAAAGGTGTCAAATCATGCAGAGCATCGCAGCTATGATAGAAAGGTGTCTGCATCGTAGCTATGATAGAAAGGTGTCAAATCATGCAGAGCATCGCAGCTATGATAGAAAGGTGTCTGCATCGTAGCTATGATAGAAAGGTGTCTGCATCGTAGCTATGATAGAAAGGTGTCAAATCATGCAGAGCATCGCAGCTATGATAGAAAGGTGTCTGCGTCGTAGCTATGATAGAAAGGTGTCTGCATCGTAGCTATGATAGAAAGGTGTCTGCATCGTAGCTATGATAGAAAGGTGTCAGCGTCGCAGCTATGATAGAAATGTGTCAAATCATGCAGAGCATCGCAGCTATGATAGAAAGGTATCAGCATCGCAGCTATGATAGAAAGGTGTCAAATCATGCAGAGCATCGCAGCTATGATAGAAAAGTATCAGCATCGCAGCTATGATAGAAAGGTGTCAGCGTCGCAGCTATGATAGAAAGGTGTCAAATCATGCAGAGCATCGCAGCTATGATAGAAAGGTGTCTGCATCGTAGCTATGATAGAAAGGTGTCAAATCATGCAGAGCATCGCAGCTAAGATAGAAAGGTGTCTGCGTCGTATCTATGATAGAAAGGTGATAGAAGTCACAGAGCATTGCAGCTATGATAGAAAGATGTCAGGATACACAGAGTATTGCAGCTATGATAGAAAGATGTCAGGATACGCAGAGCATTGCAGCTATGATAAAAAGGTGTCGGACCACTCAGAGCATCGCACCTTGCTGTGTAGACAGCTCAAAGTGCCAGTGTTCTCCCTTGTCTACACTAGGAAGCACATGCTATGAGTGTCAGACCTGGACTGTGGAGCAATAGAGAAAGACGGCTTTGGACTGATCAATCAGATTTTCTTTTTCTTCATGTGAATTGCTGGGTGCGTATGTGTCACTTAGGGCTCCTTCTCACTTGCGTGAAATACGGCCGAGTCTCGCATATTAAAACCCGGCTCCGCCGCCGGCACTTCAGAGCGGAGCGTGCGGCCGCATAACAATACATGGACCTGCACGCTCTGCTCCCAAGTGCCGGAGGCAGAGCCGGGTGTTACCATGCGAGTATTTAGTATTTAACGCAAGTGATTATGAGCCCTTACCTGGAGAGTACATGGTATCAGAAAGAAGAAAAGCTTGCCATCCAACTTTGGTCTAATTGCGAAGCATCATTTTTCAATCTGTAATGACCAAGGAGATGAGGCAGCAAAGTTAGTTTGGGACTGCACGTTTCCCCACTTATTTGTGTAGTAAGGTAAATGACCAGGACTGATGGCAATCATAACCACAACCCTCAATGCACAGATGTACATAGGGAGAGACCTGCTAATCCGCTGCAGCAGGGTGGGTAGAAGCCGGCCGGGGGCAGTGCAGGACTAGTCCTGTCTCTTCTTATAGTCCCTGTCCCGCTTTTCAATCTATGTTTTCCCATAGTTTGTCCAGCGTTATTATAGTGGTAGTATCCCTTTAATAAAAAAAAGAACAGCTGTCATTACAGTATTCCGCTTTTCTTCATGGCATCTATCCATAAGGTAAACTCTGTGGGGAAAAATAAAAACAAAAACCCCAGAATTGCCATTTTTCAGACACTGCACCTACCACCAAAATGTAATACAAAGTTATCAATATGTTGCACGTACCCCAAAATAGTACCAATAAGGCCAGCGTCACACTTAACGTATTAAAAATCAGTCCAATTCTCTCAGCCGAGAGTCGCACGAGTGTTCTCCATATGGTCATCCATATGCAATGCGATTTTTAACATGAGCTTTTTCATACAGCAGTTCTGTCATTTACACGTAGTTTTAAAATGAAATATTCAATATATATATATATATATATATATATATATATATATATATATATATACTAGCTGAAGAGCCCGGCGTTGCCTGGGCATAGTACATATCTGTGGTTAGTTATAGCACCTCACTTCTCTTATTTTCCCATCACGCCTCTCATTTTCCCCATCACATCTTTCATTTTCCCCCTCACATCTCTCATTTTCTCCCTCACACCTCTCATTTTCCCCCTCACTCCTCTTATTTTCCCCCTCACTCCTCTCATTCCCCCCTAACACTTGTCATTTCGACTTCACATCTGTCATTTTCCGATCACTCCACTATTTTCCCTCACTCCTCTCATTTTGCACTCACACCTTTTCATTTTCACCTCACACCTCTCATTTTCACCTCAGTATATACATGTTTGTCATCTCCCTTATATATAGTATACACCTGTATGTCATCTCCTGTATATAGTATATACCTGTATGTCATCTCCCCTGTATATAGTATATACCTGCTGTGTGTCATCTCCCCTGTATATAGTATATACCTGTATGTCATCTCCTCCTATATATAGTATATACCTGTATGTAATCTCCTCCTGTATATAGTATATACCTGTGTGTCATCTCACCTATATATAGTATATATCTGTGTCATCTCCTCCTGTATATAGTATATACCTGTATGTCATCTCCTCCTATACATAGCATATACCTGTATGTCATCTCCTCCTGTATATACTATATACCTGTAGGTAATCTGTTCCTGTATATAGTATATACCTGTGTGTCATCTCCTCCTGTATATACCTGTATGTCATCTCCTCCTGTATGTAGTATGTACCTGTATGTCATCTCCTCCTCTATATAGTATATACCTGTGTGTCATCTCTCCTGTATATAGTATATATCTGTGTGTCATCTCCTCCTGTATATAGTATATACCTGTGTGTCATCTCCCCTGTAAATAGTATATACCTGTGTGTCATCTCCTCCTGTATATAGTATATATCTGTATGTCATCTCCTCCTGTATTAGACCTCGTTCACACGTTATTTGGTCAGTATTTTTACCTCAGTATTTGTAAGCTAAATTGGCAGCCTGATAAATCCCCAGCCAACAGTAAGCCCACCCCCTGGCAGTATATATTAGCTCACACATACACATAATAGACTGGTCATGTGACTGACAGCTGCCGGATTCCTATATGGTACATTTGTTGCTCTTGTAGTTTGTCTGCTTATTAATCAGATTTTTATTTTTGAAGGATAATACCAGACTTGTGTGTGTTTTAGGGCGAGTTTCGTGTGTCAAGTTGTGTGTGTTGAGTTGCGTGTGGCGACATGCATGTAGCGACTTTTGTGAGATGAGTTTTGTGTGGCGACATGCGTGTAGCAACTTTCTGTGTCGAGTTGCATGTGACAGGTTAGTGTAGCAAGTTGTGTGCAGCAAGTTTTGCGCATGGCGAGTTTTGCGCGTGGCGAGTTTTGTGTGGTGCCTTTTGAGTATGTGCAAGTTTTGTGTGAGGCAACTTTTGCATGTGTTGCAACTTTTGTGCATGTGGCAATTTTTCCGCGAGTGCAAGTTTTGCGTGTGGCGAGTTTTCCATGAGGTGAGTTTTGCACGTGTGGCGAGTTTTGCATGTGGAGAGTTTTGCGCGTGGCGAGTTTTGAGCGGCAACTTTTGTGTTTCGACTTATGTGGCGAGGTTGGTGTATGTGTGGTGAAATGTGCGCTGAGGGTGGTATATGTGTTCGAGCACGTGGTAGTGTGTGGCGCATTTTGTGTGTGTGTTCATATCCCCGTGGTGGTGTGGTGATTATCCCATGTCGGGGCCCCACCTTAGCAACTGTACAGTATATACTCTTTGGCGCCATCGCTCTCATTCTTTAAGTCCCCCTTGTTCACATCTGGCAGCTGTTAATTTGCCTCCAACACTTTTCCTTTCATTTTTTTCCCCATTATGTAGATAGGGGCAAAACTGTTTGGTGAATTGGAAAGCGCGGGGTTAAAATTTCACCTCACAACAAAGCTTTGACGCTCTCGGGGTCCAGAAGTGTGACTGTGCAAAATTTTGTGGCTGTAGCTGCGACGGTTCAGATGCCAATCCCGGACATACACACATTCAGCTTTATATATTAGAGATGTGTATATATATATATATATATATATATATATATATATATAATATAATATATATATATATATATATATATATATATATATATATATATATATATATATATATATATATATATATATATATATATATATATATAATATATATACACACACACACACACACTAGATGGTGGCCCGATTCTAACGCATCGGGTATTCTAGAATATGCGTGTCCACGTAGTATATTGCCCAGTGACAAAGTATATTGCCCAGTTACGTAGTATACAGCACAGAGCCACGTAGTATATTGCCCAGATACGTAGTATACAGTACAGAGCCACGTAGTATATTGCCCAGCCACGTATGTCACAGGTTAAAAAATAAACATATACTCACCTTCCGAGGGGCCCCTTGTAGTTCTGTCGCCTGTGTTCAGTTCAGGCGGCAGCTTCCGGTCCGAGGGTGTGATGACGTCGCGGTCACATGACCGTGACGTCACGGCAAGTCCTTCTCGCGCAGGGCCTGTGATGACGTCGCGGTCACATGACCGTGACGTCATGGCAGGTCCTTGTCGCACACCAACCTTAGCACCGGAACCTGCCGCTTGCATGGACCGGTCACCGGAGCGTCGGCGGAAGGTGAGTATATAATGATTTTTTTTACTATTATTTTTAACATTAGATGTTTTTACTATTGAGGCTGCATAGGCAGCCTCAATAGTAAAAACTTGGTCACCCAGGGTTAATAGCGGCGGTAATGGAGTGAGTTACCCGCGGCATAACGCGGTCCGTTACCGCTGGCATTAACCCTGTGTGAGCTGTGACTGCGCTGAGTATGGAGCGGGCGCCGAGCACTGACTGCAGGGGAGTAGGGAGGGACTAATCGGACTGTGCCCGTCGCTGATTGGTTGCAGCAGCCATGACAGGCAGCTGTGGAGACCAATCAGCGAATGAATATCCATGACGGAAGTTGCCGACAGAAAGACGGAAGTACCCCTTAGACAATTATATATATATATATACACTCACCGGCCACTTTATTAGGTACACCTGTCCAACTTCTTGTTAACACTTAATTTCTAATCAGCCAATCACATGGCGGCAACTCAGTGCATTTAGGCATGTAGACATGGTCAAGACAATCTCCTGCAGTTCAAACCAAGCATCAGTATGGGGAAGAAAGGTGATTTGAGTGCCTTTGAACGTGGCATGGTTGTTGGTGCCAGAAGGGCTGGTCTGAGTATTTCAGAAACTGCTGATCTACTGGGATTTTCACGCACAACCATCTCTAGGGTTTACAGAGAATGGTCCGAAAAAGAAAAAAAATCCAGTGAGCGGCAGTTCTGTGGGCGGAAATGCCTTGTTGATGCCAGAGGTCAGAGGAGAATGGGCAGACTGGTTTGAGCTGATAGAAAGGCAACAGTGACTCAAATCGCCACCCGTTACAACCAAGGTAGGCCTAAGAGCATCTCTGAACGCACAGTGCGTCGAACTTTGAGACAGATGGGCTACAGCAGCAGAAGACCACACCGGGTACCACTCCTTTCAGCTAAGAACAGGAAACTGAGGCTACAATTTGTACAAGCTCATCGAAATTGGACAGTAGAAGATTGGAAAAACGTTGCTTGCTCTGATGAGTCTCGATTTCTGCTGCGACATTCGGATGGTAGGGTCAGAATTTGGCGTAAACAACATGAAAGCATGGATCCATCCTGCCTTGTATGGAGCATCTTTGGGATGTGCAGCCGACAAATCTGCGGCAACTGTGTGATGCCATCATGTCAATATGGACCAAAATCTCTGAGGAATGCTTCCAGCACCTTGTTGAATCTATGCCACGAAGAATTGAGGCAGTTCTGAAGGCAAAAGGGGGTCCAACCCGTTACTAGCATGGTGTACCTAATAAAGTGGCCGGTGAGTGTATATATATACACAGATTAAAAGCTGGCAAATGATCTGCAGCGTACAGTATACTCAGAGTGACAGGTTAGAGTAGAATAGAAATTTACACATAGAATACATACATACAGCTCTGGCAAAAATTGAGACCACTGCAAAATCTTCAGCTTGTCTGCTTTTTCTCTTTATAGGTATATTTTTGAGTAAAATGTAAAATTTTTCTTTTATTCTATAAACTTCTGACAAGTTGTCTCCGAATTTCCAAGCAATAATTTTTGTTTTTTTTTCCTGACAAAGAAAAATGGTAAAAATGAAAAAAAACAAAAAACAACAAAACAAACAAAACAACAGTTCTTTCAGACCTCAAATAATGCAAAGAAAACAAGTTCATAATCATTTAGAAACAACAAAACTAATGTTTTAACTCAGGAAGAGTTCAGAAATCAATATTTTGTGGAATAATCATGATTTTTAATCACAGCTCTCATGCGTCTTGGCATGCTTTCTACCAGTCTTTCACACTGCTCCTAGGGCAAAAATTTAAGCAGTTCTTCTTTGTTTGATGGCTTGTGACTGTCCATCATTCTCTTGATTACATTCCAGAGGTTTTCAATGGGGTTCAGGTCTGGAGAATCGGCTGCCCATGACAGGGTTTTGATGTGGTGGTCTCTTAATTTTTGCCAGAGCTGTATGTATATACATGTCAGTAACACATATATATATATATATATATATATATATATATATATATATATATATATATATATATATATATATATATATATATATATATACATATCTATATATATATATATCACAGAAGGATAAAGAAAAGCCGGTAATTCATCTGCCGGCTTCGGTAAAATCACTGCGGGAGCCGACAGGATAGAAGACATGGTTTACATACAGTAAATAGATGCTGAATAGGTAGATATAGATGTCATTGACTAATCCAATTAGTAGTGTGTTTGTGCAAATTATGGGACATGTATGTAATTCATAAAATATTCTTTTTGGGGAAAAAAAATGGCGTGGGCTGCTGCACAATTTTCGGAACCAGCAGAGGGAAAGCCAGTGCCTGGGGGATTATATTAATTGCCTAGGAAGGGACCATGGCTATTGCCCCCCCCCGGCTAAAAACATCAGCTCCCAGCCACCCCAGAGAAGGCGCATCTCTAAGATGCACCAATTCTGGCACTTAGCCTTGCTCATCCCACTTGCCCTTGCTCATCCCACTTGCCCTGTAGCGGTGGTAAGTGGGGCAATAGTTGTGGGGTTGATGTCACCTTTGTATTGTAAGGTGACATCAAGCCCACAGCTTAGTATTGGAGAGGTGTCAATAAGACGCCTCTCTATTACTAACCTTGGGGCTTGTTGTCAGAAAGGTGACATCAACCCCCACAACTATTACCCCACTTGCCACTGCTACAGGGCAAGTGGGAAGAGCGAGGCTAAGTGCCAGAATTGGCACATCTTAGAGCTCATTAACCCCTTCACCCCGAAGCCTGTTTTCACCTAACTGACACGGCCAATTTTTACAATTCTGACCACTGTCACTTTATGAGGTCATAACTCTGAAATGCTTCAACGGATCCTGGTGATTCTGAGATTGTTTTCTCGTGACATATTGTACTTTATGATAGTGGTAAAACTTCTTCGATATGACTTGCATTTATTTGTGAAAAAAACAAATTTGTCGAAAATTATGAAAATTTCGCAATTTTCAAATTTTTCGTTTTTATGCCCTTAAATTAGAGAGTTATATCACATAATATAGTTAATAAACAACATTTCCCACATGTCTGCTTTACATCAGCACAATTTTGGAAACATAATTTTTTTTTGTTAGGGAGTTATAAGGGTTAAAAGTTGATCAGCGATTTCTCATTTTTGCAACAAAATTTGCAAAACCATTTTTTTTACGGACCACCTCACACTTGAAGTGACTTTGAGGGGTCTATATGACAGAAAATGCCCAAAAGTGACACCATTCTAAAAACTGCACCCCTCAAGGTACTGAAAACCACATTCAAAAAGTTTATTAACCCTTCAGGTGCTTCACAGGAATTTTTGGAATGTTTAAAAAAAATTGAACATTTAACTTTTTTTTCACAAAATTTTTACTTCAGATCCAATTTGTTTTATTTTACCAAGGGTAACAGGAGAAATTGGACCAAAAAAGTCGTTGTACAATTTGTCCTGAGTACGCCGATACCCCACATGTTGGGGTAAACCATTGATTGGGCACATGGCAGAGCCCGGAAGGGAAGGAGCGCCATTTGACTTTTCAATGCAAAATTGGCTGGAATTGAGATCGGAACCCATGTCGTGTTTGGAGAGCCCCTGACGTGCCTAAACAGTAGAAACCCCCACAAGTGACACCATTTTGGAAAGTAGACCCTCTAAGGAACTTATCTAGATGTGTGGTGAGCACTTTTAACCCCCAATTGTTTCACTAAAGTTTAGAATGTAGCGCTATGAAAATTAAAAAATCATTTTTTCTTTCCACTAAATGATGTTTTAGCCCGCAATTTTTTTTCCCCAAGGGTAACAGGAGAAATTGGACCACAAAAGTTATTGTCCAATTTGTCCTGAGTACGCTGATACCCCATACATTGGGGGGAACCACTGTTTGGGCGCACGGCAGAGCTCGGAAGGGAAGGAGCGCCATATGAAATGCAGACTTAGATGGATTGGTCTGCAGGTGTCATGTTGCATTTGCAGAGCCCCAGATGTACCTAAACAGTAGAAACCCCCCACAAGTGACCCCATATTGGAAACTAGACCCCCCACGGAACTTATCTAGATGTGTTGTGAGAACTTTGAACCCCCAAGTGTTTCACTACAGTTTATAACGCAGAGCCGCGAAAATAAAAAATATATTTTTTCCACGAAAATTATATTTTAGCCCCCACGTTTTTATTTTCCCAAGGGTAAGGCTGGTTTCACACTTGCGTTTTTATCTGCATGCGTTTAAAAAAAAAATGCTTGTGTGAAAAAACGCATGTAAACACGGTAAAACGCATGCGTTTTTATAGAAAAACACAAGAAAACGAGAAAAAAACAAAAAACCCTAACCCTACCCCTAACCCGAAATACGTGGCACTGAAATACGTTTATATACGTATATAAGTGCCACGATATTTCAGTGGCCACGTATATAAGTGCCACGTATATAAGTGCCACGTATTTCAAGTAAATGCCACAATATTTCAGTGCCACGTATTTCACTGAAATATCGTGGCACTTAAATACGTGGCACTGAAATATCGTGGCACTGAAATATCGTGGCACTGAAATATCGTGGCACTGAAATATCGTGGCACTGAAATACGTGGCACTATGACTGTCAGAAAATGTTCATTAAACGGTTAGGGGTGAGTTTAGGGGTAGGGTTAGGGTTAGGGTTTGGATCCCTTTATCACCTTGATGGTGGTGGGTGACTTTTCAGTGTGTGTTCTGTTTTTTTTTCTATAAAAACGCATGCGTTTTTAATGCAAACAAACGCATTGAGATCGGACGCCATGTCGCGTTTGGAGAGCCCCTGATGTGCCTAAACAGTGAAAACTCCCCAATTCTAACTGAAACCCCAACCCTAACCCCAGCCCTAACCCTAGCCCTAACCCCAACCCTAACCCTAGCCCTAACCCCAACCCTAACCCTAGTCCTAACCCTAGCGCTACTTTCACACTAGCGTTTTTTTGCATACGTCGCAATGCGTCGTTTTGGCGAAAAAACTCATTCTGCAAAGTCATCTGCAGGATGCGTTTTTTCCCCATAGACTAACATTAGCGACATACTGACACACGTCGCAAGCGTCGTGCGACGGTTGCGTCGTGTTGTGGCGGACCGCCGGCAGCAAAAAACGTTACATGTAACTTTTTTGTGCCGACGGTCCACCATTTCCGACCGCGCATGCGCGGCTGGAACTCCGCCCCCACCTCCCCGCACCTCACAATGGGGCAGCGGATGCGTGGAAAAACAGCATCCGCTGCCCCCGTTGTGCGGCGCTTGCACAGTATGCGTCGGTATGTCGGGCCGACGCAGCGCGACGGCCCCGTACCGACGCTAGTGTGAAAGTAGCCTAACGGGAAAATGGAAATAAATATATTTTTTTAAATTGTATTATTTTTCCCTAACTAAGGGGGTGATGAAGGGGGATTTGATTTACTTTTATAGCGTTTTTTGGGCGGATTTTTATGGTTGGCAGCCATCACACACTAAAAGACGCTTTTTATTGCAAAAAATAGTTTTTGCATCACCACATTTTGAGAGCTATAATTTTTCCATATTTTGGTCCACAGAGTCATGTGAGATCTTGTTTTTTGCGGGACGATTTGACGTTTTTATTGGTACCATTTTCGGGTACATGACATTTTTTGATCGCTTTTTATTCCGATTTTTGGGAGGCTGAATGAACAAAAATCACAATTCCTGAAATTCTTTTAGGGGGGGCGTTTATACCGTTCCGCGTTTGGTAAAAAGGATATAGCAGTTTTATTCTTCAGGTCAGTACGATTACAGCGATACCTCATTTATGTAATTTTTTTATGTTTTGGCGCTTTTACACAAAAACTATTTTATATAAAAAAATAATTGTTTTTGCATCGCTTTATTCTGAGAGCTATAACTTTTTTATTTTTCTGCTGATGATGCTGTATGGTGGCTTTTTTTTTGCGGGACAAGATGACGTTTTCAGCGGTACCATGCTTATTTATATCCGTCTTTTTGATCGCGTGTTATTCCACTTTTTGTTTGGCGGTATGAGAATAAAGCGTTGTTTTTGCCTCGTTTTTTTTTTTTTTTTTTTTTTTTTTACGGTGTTCACTGAAGGGGTTAACTAGTGATATAGTTTTATAGGTGGGGTCGTTACGGACGCGGCAATACTAAATATGTGTACTTTTATTGTGTGATTTTTTTTTTTATTTAGATAAAGAAATGTATTTATGGGAATTTTTTTTTTTTTTTTTTTTATTTAGGAATTTTTTTTTTTTTTTTTTATTACACATGTGGAAATTTTTTTTTTTTAACTTTTTTACTTTGTCCCAGGAGGGGACATCACAGATCGGTGATCTGACAGTGTGCACAGCACTCTGTCAGATCATCGATCTGACAGGCACATTGCAGAGGCTTGCCGGCGCCTGCTATGAGGAATTCTCAGCAGACGCCGGCAAGCAGGGTCATCTCATGACCCGGAAGGAGTCCCGCGGCCATCTTGGATCCGGGGACTCCTTCCAGGTCACCGGAGCAGCGCGATCTCATCGCGTTGCTCCGGTGGGAGAGCGCAGGGAGCCCCCGTCCCTGCGCGATCCCCCTCTATGCCGCTGTCACTATTGACAGCGGCATCAGAGGGGTTAAATGCCCGCGATCGGCGATAGCGCCGATCGTGGGCATTGCTGCGGGGTGTCAGCTGTCATATACAGCTGACACCCGCACCCGATCACCGCGGCGCTCAGCGCGAGACCGCGGTGATCGGGGCGCCGTACTAGTACTGCGGCTGTCAGTAATGCAGTGCCGGCAGCGCAGTACTAGTACGGCGCATGTCAGGAAGGGGTTAATATCAGCCCGCAGCTGTCTGCATATCCTTTGCTGATTATTAATTCTAGGGAGACCCCATGTCATTTTTTTGGGGAGGGCTCCCCTATTTTAATAGCCAGTAAAGGCTAAGTATACAGCTGTGATCTGATATTAATAGCCTGGTAAGCGTCATGGATATTATCCCCTTACCAGGCTATAAACATCTGCCCCCAGTCGCTGGCTTTCCCTCTGCTGGTTTTGAAAATTGGGCGGGAGCCCACGCCTTTTTTTTCTGTAAAATTATCCTTTTATTAATTAAATACATGTCCAGTAATTTGCACACGCACTGTACTAATTGTATTTGTCACTGAAATCTATATATCTACCTATTCTATATGTATTTACTGTATGTAAACCATGTCTTCTATTCTGTTAGCTCCTGCAGTGATTTTACAGAAGCCGAACAGATAAATCACCGGCTTTTCTTCTGTGCAATATAAATACATATATGTATTCTATGTATATAAGTCTATTCTATTGTAACCTGTCAGTGTGATTTAACTGTACACCGCACATGAATTACCAGCTTTTCAAAGGACACAAGTGCATGCTGCGAGTGCTGTGCATTTTTTTTCTCGCACCCATAGACTTGCATTGGCGAGACTTGGCTGATATATGCGTAAAATCGCAGCATGCTGCGATTTCACTTGCACATAGAATATGTCCGAGAAAAAAAAACGGTGATGTGAGCTTTCCCATAGATTAACATTGGTCCGAGTGCTATGCAATGTTTTCTCGCATAGCACTCATCCGTGTTATATGCTAGGGTGACTCTGGCCTTAAGGTTATGTATGGTCTGTGACCAGGTCCAGGATAAAGCCAGTGCCCCACCCCAAAGCAAAGGAATGGGTCAGAGACTAAGGGAACAGGACACCTCCACCTCCTATGAGTTAAGGTACCTTCACACAAAACGACATCGCTAGCGATCCGTGACGTTGCAGCGTCCTGGATAGCGATATCGTTTCGTTTGACACGCAGCAGCGATCAGGATCCTGCTGTGATGTCGCTGGTCGCTGAATAAAGTCCAGAACTTTATTTGGTCGTCCGATCGCCGTGTATCGTTGCGTTTGAAAGCAAAAGCAACGATACCAGCGATATTTTACACTGGTAACCAGGGTAAACATCGGGTTGCTAAGCGCAGGGCCGCGCTTAGTAACCCGATGTTTACCCTGGTTACCAGCGTAAAAGTAAAAAAAACAAACAGCACATACTCACCTGCGCGTCCCCCAGCGTCTGCTTCCTGACACTTATTGAGCGCCGGCCCTAAAGTGAAAGTGAAAGCACAGCGGTGACGTCACCGCTGTGCTGTTAGGGCCGGAGCTCAGTCAGTGTCAGGAAGCGGACGCCGGGGAACGCGCAGGTGAGCATGTACTGTTTGTTTTTTTTACTTTTACGCTGGTAACCAGGGTAAACATCGGGTTACTAAGCGCGGCCCTGCGCTTAGCAACCCGATGTTTACCCTGGTTACCCGGGGACCTCGGCATCGTTGGTCGCTGGAGAGCTGTCTGTGTGACAGCTCCCCAGCGATCAAACAGCGACGCTGCAGCGATCGGCATCGTTGTCGCTATCGCTGCAGCGTCGCTTCGTGTGAAGGTACCTTTAGGTTACATGCTCTGATGACCAGATCACTACAATTATTACCTTTTTCACAAATGTCAGCAAAAGTAAAACAAAGTTATGTACTTTATGGATATGAATTAATAGAGACTACAATTTCAAAGTGAGATACAGAATCAATCATTGTTTGCGGACCATTTACACAACACGGGGAAAAAAGTGATATTCATCCCTGATGTCCTATATTTTAAATGTAGAATGTAAGGATAGTTATGAAAACTAATATAGCATAACTATAATGGGGGGCCATTTGGTTTCAATTAAGGTGTCCAGCATTGGAAAATAAACAGACCCCCATTCATTACAAATAAAGGGATACGTCTTGCGTCAAATACAGCTTGCCCAATACTCATGGAGGTTCTGGTGATGTATTCATGTACAGATGGTGGCTCTGGTGACGTATTACGGTTTTGGTGACCTATTCATGTAGTGATGGTTGTTCTGCTGCTTTACTAATGTAGTGATTCTGATGATATATTCATCACGAGAACCATCATCAGTACATGAATACGAAGCCAAAATCATCAGCAGTACATACGGTATTTAGAACACCAGAGCCATAAATAGATGAATATGGTTCAAGACACATCATTAGGACATGACTACATCACCACAAACACCATTAGTATATGAATTAATCACTAGATCCACCATCAGTACATAAATTCATCAACAGACCCACCATTAGTACATGAATACTTCACCAGGACCAACATCAGTACATGAATACATCACCAAAACCATTATAAGTACATGAATACGTCATAAGAAGTACCTTAATATATGACCAGAACCAAAAGTACTTGAATACAAGAACCAAACTTAGTACAACCATCAATTGTAATATTAAGTCAGCCTTATAAACAATACAATAGTATTACATGAACTTACAATCTTACAACTCCCAGTATGTCCTTAACAGTGGTAACGGGATACTGGGGGTTAACAGTCATCATCAGATTGCGGACCACACAGGAACCACAGTACTGATGAGAATTAGTCAGTATCACAAACAAACATTTACATCCTCCATGTACCTTATAAATTGCATTTTCTCCGGAGTCGTTTTTCTTTTTATCTCCATCTTGTCTAGATGCCATGATGACTTTTCACATCCACAGCTAGTTTCTGCAGACCTCCCTATTCTGAACTTCTCATTTATGAACCATGAGCCTATAGCATGGCACTTCATTCAATTCCTCCCCTCCACAAGCCACTCTTTTTATGCTCCCCCCTCACAGCCCCTCATTTTTTGCCCACCCTGCAGAGACCCTCATTTTATACCTCCCTCACAGCCAATGATTTTATGCACCCCCTGCATAGCCCTTTATTTTATGCCCCCACACAGCCCCTCATTCTATGCCCCCTCTGCATAACCCTTCATTTTATGCCCCTCATTTGATGACTCCCCTAACAGCCCCTCATTTTATGTCCTCCCGTACAGCCTCTCATTTTATGCCCTCTCTTTACAGCCACTCATTTTTATGCCCCCCGTATAACTCCTCATTTTATACCCCTTCTCACAGACCTTCCATTTTATGCTCTCCCCCCACAGCCTCTCAATGTATGCTCTCCCCTCACAGCCCCTCATTTTATGCCCCCCATTTTATGCCACCTTGACAGCCACTCATTCTATGCCCCTTCTCACAGCCATCATTTTTATACTCTCCCCTGCACAGCCCCTCAGTGTATGCCCCCCCACACAGCGTTAGGGCTAGCGGAACGCACCGAGTATAGGTAGGAAGCAACATGGGGCGTTCGCAGCC
The DNA here is from genome assembly GCF_051348905.1 of Ranitomeya variabilis. Classification (NCBI taxonomy): domain Eukaryota; kingdom Metazoa; phylum Chordata; class Amphibia; order Anura; family Dendrobatidae; genus Ranitomeya; species Ranitomeya variabilis. The sequence goes on from NC_135233.1 coordinate 227,637,550, forward strand.
CGGGGTCCACCGTGCAGAGATCATACCTCCCAACCATCCCGGATCCAGCGGGACTGTCCCGATTTTGACAGTTAGCCCCGCGATCCCGAGCGGGACATTAGTTGTCCCGCAGTGGTTGGGAGGTGTGCGTGCAATATCAGCCGGTCAGCCTCATCGCTGCACCCGCAGAGCTGCCTGAGCACAGCACACAACAACATATTGGCTGCTCCCTGCTCACAGGAGAGGAGGACCTGTGATGAGGTCACAGGGGGGAGGAGTCTGGGGGTCACATGATCGGGACCTCCGTGGATTGCAGGACGGCTGTGCTGGTTGCCAACTTGCGATGGTGCTGCTGGATGAGGTAAGCTGCCTTGTGTGGGGTCAGGAGGTGTACAGTGGATGTAGCTGAGCCGTGTGTACGAGGTGTATGTAGCGAAGCCGTGTGTGTACGAGGTGTATGGAGCGGAGCCGTGTGTGTACGAGGTGTAAGGAGCGGAGCCGTGTGTGTACGAGGTGTATGGAGCGGAGCCGTGTGTGTACGAGGTGTACGGAGCGGAGCCGTGTGTGTACGAGGTGTAAGGAGCGGAGCCGTGTGTGTACGAAGCGGAGCCGTGTGTGTACGAGGTGTACGGAGCAGAGCCGTGTGTGTACGAAGCGGAGCCGTGTGTGTACGAGGTGTACGGAGCGGAGCCGTGTGTGTATGAGGTGTATGGAGCGGAGCCGTGTGTGTACGAGGTGTACGGAGCGGAGCCGTGTGTGTACGAGGTGTATGGAGCGGAGCCGTGTGTGTACGAGGTGTAAGGAGCGGAGCCGTGTGTGTACGAAGCGGAGCCGTGTGTGTACGAGGTGTACGGAGCAGAGCCGTGTGTGTACGAAGCGGAGCCGTGTGTGTACGAGGTGTACGGAGCGGAGCCGTGTGTGTATGAGGTGTATGGAGCGGAGCCGTGTGTGTACGAGGTGTAAGGAGCGGAGCCGTGTGTGTACGAAGCGGAGCCGTGTGTGTACGAGGTGTACGGAGCAGAGCCGTGTGTGTACGAAGCGGAGCCGTGTGTGTACGGAGCGGAGCTGAATGTGTATGAGGTGTATGGAGCGGAGACGTTTGTGTACGAGGTGTACGGAGCGGAGCCGTGTGAACGAGGTGTACGGAGCGGAGCCGCGTGTGTACGAGGTGTATGGAGCGGAGCGCGTGTGTACGGAGCGGAACCGTGTGTGCAAAGTGTACGGAGAACAGCCGCGTGTGTAGGAGTAGCTATGTGTGGCCATTATGCGGTACGAAGTATCATGTGCGGCCAATATACAGTATGGAGCATCATGTGTGGTCATTATACAGTATGGAGCATCATGTGGGGCCATTATACAGTATGGAGCATCATGTGGGGTCATTATACAGTATGGAGCATCATGTGCAGTCATTATACAGTATGGAGCATCATGTGCAGTCATTATACAGTATGGAGCATCATGTGCAGCCAATATACAGTATGGAGCATCATGTACAGTCATTATACAGTATGGAGCATCATGTGCAGTCATTATACAGTATGGAGCATCATGTGCAGTCATTATACAGTATGGAGCATCATGTGCGGTCATTATACAGTATGAGGCATCACGTGTGGTCATTATACAGTATGGAGCATCACGTGTGGCCATTATACAGTATGGAGCATCACGTGTGGCCATTATACAGTATGGAGCATCACGTGCGGCCATTATACAGTATGGAGCATCACGTGGGGCCATTATACAGTATGGAGCATCGTGTGGTCATTATACCGTATGGAGCATCGTGGGGCCATTATACAGTATGGAGCATCATGTGCGGTCATTATACAGTATGGAGCATCATGTGTGGCCATTATACAGTATGGAGCATCATGTGCGGTCATTATACAGTATGGAGCACTGTGTGGCCATATTCTTTTGTTTATAATTATTGTATACTAGATGGCAGCCCGATTCTAAAGAATCGGGAGTCTAGAATCCATATATACTTTATTTATTCAAATGTAAGAATAATACAATTAATAAATAATAGTAAGAAAGAACAAAAAATTGATCTATAATATACTTTAATATACGTTACTTTAATCTTTAATATACTTAAGAACAGGGCCCCAGACATCACACAGGGGGTCTGAAACACCGCACAGTGGTCCAAAATATCGCTGTGCTCTGCCTGGGGCCCCATATGCTGCCTGGGGCCCCTGTGCTCTGCCTGGGGCCCCATATGCTGCCTGGGGCCCCTGTGCTCTGCCTGGGGCCCCTGTGCTCTGCCTGGGGCCCCTGTGCTCTGCCTGGGGCCACTGTGCTCTGCCTGGGGCCCCATATGCTGCCTGGGGCCCCTGTGCTCTGCCTGGGGCCCCATATGCTGCCTGGGGCCCCTGTGCTCTGCCTGTGGCCCCATAGGCTGCCTGGGGCCCCTGTGCTCTACCTGGGACCACTGTGCTCTGCCTGGGGCCCCATATGCTGCCTGGGGCCCCTGTGCTCTGCCTGGGGCCCCTGTGCTCTGCCTGGGGCCCCATGTTCTGCCTGGGGCCACTGTGCTCTGCCTGGGGCCCCTGTGCTCTGCCTGGGACCACTGTGCTCTGCCTGGGGCCCCATATGCTGCCTGGGGCCCCTGTGCTCTGCCTGGGGCCACTGTGCTCTGCCTGGGGCCCCATATGCTGCCTGGGGCCCCTGTGCTCTGCCTGGGGCCCCATATGCTGCCTGGGGCCCCTGTGCTCTGCCTGGGGCCCCTGTGCTCTGCCTGGGGCCCCATGTTCTGCCTGGGGCCCCTGTGCTCTGCCTGGGGCCACTGTGCTCTGCCTGGGGCCCTATGTTCTGCCTGGGGCCCCTGTGCTCTGCCTGGGACCACTGTGCTCTGCCTGGGGCCCCTGTGCTCTGCCTGGGGCCCCATGTTCTGCCTGGGGCCCCTGTGCTCTGCCTGGGGCCACTGTGCTCTGCCTGGGAGAATAATACAATTAATAAATAATAGTAAGAAAGAACAAAAAATTGATCTATAATATACTTTAATATACGTTACTTTAATCTTTAATATACTTAAGAACAGGGCCCCAGACATCACACAGGGGGTCTGAAACACCGCACAGTGGTCCAAAATATCGCTGTGCTCTGCCTGGGGCCCCATATGCTGCCTGGGGCCCCTGTGCTCTGCCTGGGGCCCCATATGCTGCCTGGGGCCCCTGTGCTCTGCCTGGGGCCCTATGTTCTGCCTGGGGCCCCTGTGCTCTGCCTGGGACCACTGTGCTCTGCCTGGGGCCCCTGTGCTCTGCCTGGGGCCCCATGTTCTGCCTGGGGCCCCTGTGCTCTGCCTGGGGCCACTGTGCTCTGCCTGGGGCCCCATGTTCTGCCTGGGGCCCCTGTGCTCTGCCTGGGGCCCCTGTGCTCTGCCTGGGGCCCCATAAGCTGCCTGGGGCCCCTGTGCTCTGCCTGGGACCACTGTGCTCTGCCTGGGGCCCCATATGCTGCCTGGGGCCCCTGTGCTCTGCCTGGGGCCACTGTGCTCTGCCTGGGGCCCCATATGCTGCCTGGGGCCCCTGTGCTCTGCCTGGGGCCCCATATGCTGCCTGGGGCCCCTGTGCTCTGCCTGGGGCCCCTGTGCTCTGCCTGGGGCCCCATGTTCTGCCTGGGGCCCCTATGCTCTGCCTGGGGCCCCATAGGCTGCCTGGGGCCCCTGTGCTCTGCCTGGGACCACTGTGCTCTGCCTGGGGCCCCATATGCTGCCTGGGGCCCCTGTGCTCTGCCTGGGGCCCCTGTGCTCTGCCTGGGGCCCCATGTTCTGCCTGGGGCCCCTGTGCTCTGCCTGGGGCCACTGTGCTCTGCCTGGGGCCCCATGTTCTGCCTGGGGCCCCATGTTCTCTGCCTGGGACCACTGTGCTCTGCCTGGGGCCCCTGTGCTCTGCCTGGGGCCCCATGTTCTGCCTGGGGCCCCTGTGCTCTGCCTGGGGCCACTGTGCTCTGCCTGGGGCCCCATGTTCTGCCTGGGGCTCCTGTGCTCTGCCTGGGACCACTGTGCTCTGCCTGGGGCCCCATAAGCTGCCTGGGGCCCCTGTGCTCTGCCTGGGACCACTGTGCTCTGCCTGGGGCCCCATATGCTGCCTGGGGCCCCTGTGCTCTGCCTGGGGCCACTGTGCTCTGCCTGGGGCCCCATATGCTGCCTGGGGCCCCTGTGCTCTGCCTGGGGCCCCATATGCTGCCTGGGGCCCCTGTGCTCTGCCTGGGGCCCCTGTGCTCTGCCTGGGGCCCCATGTTCTGCCTGGGGCCCCTGTGCTCTGCCTGGGGCCCCATAGGCTGCCTGGGGCCCCTGTGCTCTGCCTGGGACCACTGTGCTCTGCCTGGGGCCCCATATGCTGCCTGGGGCCCCTGTGCTCTGCCTGGGGCCACTGTGCTCTGCCTGGGGCCCCATATGCTGCCTGGGGCCCCTGTGCTCTGCCTGGGGCCCCATATGCTGCCTGGGGCCCCTGTGCTCTGCCTGGGACCACTGCTCTGCCTGGGGCCCCATATGCTGCCTGGGGCCCCTGTGCTCTGCCTGGGGCCACTGTGCTCTGCCTGGGGCCCCATATGCTGCCTGGGGCCCCTGTGCTCTGCCTGGGGCCCCATATGTTGCCTGGGGCCCCTGTGCTCTGCCTGGGGCCCCATATGCTGCCTGGGGCCCCTGTGCTCTGCCTGGGGCCCCTGTGCTCTGCCTGGGGCCCCATGTTCTGCCTGGGGCCCCTGTGCTCTGCCTGGGGCCACTGTGCTCTGCCTGGGGCCCCATATGCTGCCTGGGGCCCCTGTGCTCTGCCTGGGGCCCCATATGCTGCCTGGGGCCCCTGTGCTCTGCCTGGGGCCCCTGTGCTCTGCCTGGGGCCCCATGTTCTGCCTGGGGCCACTGTGCTCTGCCTGGGGCCCCATAGGCTGCCTGGGGCCGCTGTGCTCTGCCTGGGACCACTGTGCTCTGCCTGGGGCCCCATATGCTGCCTGGGGCCCCTGTGCTCTGCCTGGGGCCCCATATGCTGCCTGGGGCCCCTGTGCTCTGCCTGGGGCCCCATATGCTGCCTGGGGCCCCTGTGCTCTACCTGGGGCCACTGTGCTCTGCCTGGGGCCCCTGTGCTCTGCCTGGGGCCCCATATGCTGCCTGTGGCCCCTGTGCTCTGCCTGGGGCCCCTGTGCTCTGCCTGGGGCCCCATGTTCTGCCTGGGGCCCCATGTTCTGCCTGGGGCCCCTGTGCTCTGCCTGGGGCCACTGTGCTCTGCCTGGGGCCCCATATGCTGCCTGGGGCCCCTGTGCTCTGCCTGGGGCCCCATATGCTGCCTGGGGCCCCTGTGCTCTGCCTGGGGCCCCATAGGCTGCCTGGGGCCCCATAGGCTGCCTGGCGCCCCTGTGCTCTGCCTGGGACCACTGTGCTCTGCCTGGGGCCCCATATGCTGCCTGGGGCCACTGTGCTCTGCCTGGGGCCCCATATGCTGCCTGGGGCCCCTGTGCTCTGCCTGGGTGTAGGACACTGGTGAAGTCACTTATCTCCGGACATTAGCTCCGGACATTAGCTCCGGACATTAGCTCCGGACATTAGCTCCGAACATTATCTCCGAACATTAGCTCCGGACAAAGCCACGGAAGTTGGCACAAATTGCAGGAAGTAGTATTCTAGGCAATTATATATTAGATGGGCATTTCCTGAAGGAAATACATGGTGCTTGAACAGCGCTACCAGCTTTACAGCAGCACTTTTCACACACGGGACTGGGGGGCGCGCTTACTTTTGCACCCGGGGGCGCACTTACTTTTGCACCCGGAGGCGCACTTACTTTTGCACCCGGGGGCGCACTTACTTTTGCACCCGGGGGCACACTTACTTTTGCACCCGGGGGCGCACTTACTTTTGCACCCGGGGGCGCACTTACTTTTGGGGCCGCACTTACTTTTGGTGGGCGGGGCTCCTCGGCCTCCGATTTGGTTGGTGGGGTCCCTCGTCCTCCGATTTGGTGGGTGGGGACCCTCGGCCTCCGATTTGGTGGGCGGGGACCGGCCTCCGATTTGGTGGGCGGGGACCCTCGACCTCCGATTTGGTAGGGGGGGGCCCCCCGGCCTCCGATTTGGTGGTCGGGGCCCCTCGGCCTCCGATTTGGTGGGCGGGGCCCCTCGGCCTCCGATTTGGTGGGCGGGGACCCTCGGCCTCCGATTTGGTAGGCGGGGCCTCTCGGCCTCCGATTTGGTGGGTGGGGACCCTCGGCCTCCGATTTGGTTACAATTAATAAATAATAGTAAGAAAGAACAAAAAATTGATCTATAATATACTTTAATATACGTTACTTTAATCTTTAATATACTTAAGAACAGGGCCCCAGACATCACACAGGGGGTCTGAAACACCGCACAGTGGTCCAAAATATCGCTGTGCTCTGCCTGGGGCCCCATATGCTGCCTGGGGCCCCTGTGCTCTGCCTGGGGCCCCATATGCTGCCTGGGGCCCCTGTGCTCTGCCTGGGGCCCCTGTGCTCTGCCTGGGGCCCCATGTTCTGCCTGGGGCCCCTGTGCTCTGCCTGGGGCCACTGTGCTCTGCCTGGGGCCCCATATGCTGCCTGGGGCCCCTGTGCTCTGCCTGGGGCCCCATATGCTGCCTGGGGCCCCTGTGCTCTGCCTGTGGCCCCATAGGCTGCCTGGGGCCCCTGTGCTCTACCTGGGACCACTGTGCTCTGCCTGGGGCCCCATATGCTGCCTGGGGCCCCTGTGCTCTGCCTGGGGCCCCATGTTCTGCCTGGGGCCACTGTGCTCTGCCTGGGGCCCCATAGGCTGCCTGGGGCCCCTGTGCTCTGCCTGGGACCACTGTGCTCTGCCTGGGGCCCCATATGCTGCCTGGGGCCCCTGTGCTCTGCCTGGGGCCACTGTGCTCTGCCTGGGGCCCCATATGCTGCCTGGGGCCCCTGTGCTCTGCCTGGGGCCCCATATGCTGCCTGGGGCCCCTGTGCCTTGCCTGGGGCCCCATGTTCTGCCTGGGGCCCCTGTGCTCTGCCTGGGGCCACTGTGCTCTGCCTGGGGCCCTATGTTCTGCCTGGGGCCCCTGTGCTCTGCCTGGGACCACTGTGCTCTGCCTGGGGCCCCTGTGCTCTGCCTGGGGCCCCATGTTCTGCCTGGGGCCCCTGTGCTCTGCCTGGGGCCACTGTGCTCTGCCAGGGGCCCCATGTTCTGCCTGGGGCCCCTGTGCTCTGCCTGGGACCACTGTGCTCTGCCTGGGGCCCCATAAGCTGCCTGGGGCCCCTGTGCTCTGCCTGGGACCACTGTGCTCTGCCTGGGGCCCCATATGCTGCCTGGGGCCCCTGTGCTCTGCCTGGGGCCACTGTGCTCTGCCTGGGGCCCCATATGCTGCCTGGGGCCCCTGTGCTCTGCCTGGGGCCCCATATGCTGCCTGGGGCCCCTGTGCTCTGCCTGGGGCCCCTGTGCTCTGCCTGGGGCCCCATGTTCTGCCTGGGGCCCCTATGCTCTGCCTGGGGCCCCATAGGCTGCCTGGGGCCCCTGTGCTCTGCCTGGGACCACTGTGCTCTGCCTGGGTGTAGGACACTGGTGAAGTCACTTATCTCCGGACATTAGCTCCGGACATTAGCTCCGGACAAAGCCACGGAAGTTGGCACAAATTGCAGGAAGTAGTATTCTAGGCAATTAATCTCCGGACATTAGCTCCGGACATTAGCTCCGGACATTAGCTCCGAACATTAGCTCCGAACATTAGCTCCGGACAAAGCAACGGAAGTTGGCACAAATTGCAGGAAGTAGTATTCTAGGCAATTATATATTAGATGGGCATTTCCTGAAGGAAATACATGGTGCTTGAACAGCGCTACCAGCTTTACAACAGCACTTTTCACACACGGGACTGGGGGGCACGCTTACTTTTGCACCCGGGGGCGCACTTACTTTTGCACCCGGAGGCGCACTTACCTTTGCACCCGGGGGCGCACTTACTTTTGCACCCGGGGGCGCACTTACTTTTGCACCCGGGGGCGCACTTACTTTTGCACCCGGGGGCGCACTTACTTTTGCACCCGGGGGCGCACTTACTTTTGCACCCGGGGGCGCACTTACTTTTGCACCCGGGGGCGCACTTACTTTTGGGGCCGCACTTACTTTTGGTGGGCGGGGCTCCTCGGCCTCCGATTTGGTTGGTGGGGTCCCTCGTCCTCCGATTTGGTGGGTGGGGACCGGCCTCCGATTTGGTGGGCGGGGACCCTCGACCTCCGATTTGGTGGGGGGGGACCCTCGGCCTCCAATGTGGTGGTCGGGGCCCCCCGGCCTCCGATTTGGTGGTCGGGGCCCCTCGGCCTCCGATTTGGTGGGCGGGGCCCCTCGGCCTCCGATTTGGTGGGCGGGGACCCTCGGCCTCCGATTTGGTGGGCGGGGACCCTCGGCCTCCGATTTGGTAGGCGGGGCCTCTCGGCCTCCGATTTGGTGGGTGGGGACCCTCGGCCTCCGATTTGGTGGGCGGGGACCCTCGGCCTCCGATTTGGTGGGCGGGGACCCTCGGCCTCCGATTTGGTGGGCGGGGACCCTCGGCCTCCGATGTGGTGGGCGGGGCCCCTCGGCCTCCGCTTTGGTGGGCGGGGCCAGGCCCCTCGGCCTCCGCTTTGGTGGGCGGGGCCGCTCGGCCTTCAATTTGGTGGGCGGGGCTCCTCGGCCTCCGATATGGTTGGCGAAGCCCCTCGGCCTCCGATTTGGTTGGCGGGGCCCCTCGGCCTCCGATTTGGTTGGCGGGGCCCCTCGGCCTCCGATTTGGTGGGCGGGGACTCTCGGCCTCCGATTTGGTGGGCGGGGACCCTCGGCCTCCGATTTGGTGGTCGGGGACCCTCGGCCTCCGCTTTGGTGGGCGGGGTCCCTCTGCCTCCGATTTGGTGGGCGGGGCTGGGCCCCTCTGCCTCCGCTTTGGTGGGCGGGGCCGCTCGGCCTCCGATTTGGTTGGCGGGGCTCCTCGGCCTCCGATTTGGTTGGCGGGGCCCCTCGGCCTCCGATTTGGTTGGCGGGGCCCCTTATCCTCCGATTTGGTGGGCGGGGACTCTCGGCCTCCGATTTGGTGGGCGGGGACCCTCGGCCTCCGATTTGGTGGGCGGGGACCCTCGGCCTCCGATTTGGTGGGCGGGGACCCTCGGCCTCCGATTTGGTGGGCGGGGACCCTCGGCCTCCGATTTGGTGGGCGGGGACCCTCGGCCTCCGATTTGGTGGGCGGGGCCCCTCGGCCTCCGATTTGGTTGGTGGGGCCCCTCGGCCTCCGATTTGGTTGGTGGGGCCCCTCGGCCTCCGATTTGGTGGGCGGGGACCCTCGGCCTCCGATTTGGTGGGCGGGGACCCTCGGCCTCCGATTTGGTGGGCGGGGACCCTCGGCCTCCGATTTGGTGGGCGGGGACCCCCGGCCTCCGATTTGGTGGGCGGGGACCCTCGGCCTCCGATTTGTTGGGCGGGGACCCTCGGCCTCCGCTTTGGTGGGCGGGGCCCCTCGGCCTCCGATATGGTGGGCGGGGCCCCTCGGCCTCCGCTTTGGTGGGCGGGGCCAGGCCCCTCGGCCTCCGCTTTGGTGGGCGAGGCCGCTCGGCCTTCGATTTGGTGGGCGGGGCTCCTCGGCCTCCGATTTGGTTGGCGAAGCCCCTCGGCCTCCGATTTGGTTGGCGGGGCCCCTCGGCCTCCGATTTGGTGGGCGGGGACTCTCGGCCTCCGATTTGGTGGGCGGGGACCCTCGGCCTCCGATTTGGTGGGCGGGGACCCTCGGCCTCCGCTTTGGTGGGCGGGGCCCCTCGGCCTCCGATTTGGTGGGCGGGGTCCCTCGGCCTCCGATTTGGTGTGCGGGGACCCTCAGCCTCTGCTTTCGTGGGCAGGGCCCCTCGACCTTCGATTTGGTGGGCGGGGCTCCTCGGCCTCCGATTTGGTTGGTGGGGCCCCTCTGCCTCCAATTTGGTTGGTGGGGCCCCTCGGCCTCCAATTTGGTGGGCGGGGCCCCTCGGCCTCCGATTTGGTGGGCGGGGACCCTCGGCCTCCGATTTGGTGGGCGGGGACCCTCGGCCTCCGCTTTGGTGGGTGGGGCCCGTCGGCCTCCGATTTGGTGGGCGGGGCCCCTCGGCCTCCGATTTGGATGGTGTGGACCCTCGGCCTCCGATTTGGTGGGCGGGGACCCTCGGCCTCCGATTTGGTGGGCGGGGACCCTCGGCCTCCGATTTGGTGGGCGGGGACTCTCGGCCTCCGATTTGGTGGGCGGGGCCCCTCGGCCTCCGATTTGGTGGGTGGGGCCCCTCGGCCTCCGATTTGGAGGGCGGGGACCCCCGGCCTCCGATTTGGTGGGCGGGGCCCCTCAGCCTCCGATTTGGTGGGCGGGGACCCTCGGCTTCCGATTTGGTGGGCGGGGACCCTCGGCCTCCGATTTGGTTGGTGGGGCCCCTCGGCCTCCGATTTGGTGGGCGGGGCCCCTCGGCCTCCGATTTGGTGGGCGGGGACCCTCGGCCTCCGATTTGGTGGGCGGGGACCCTCGGCCTCCGATTTGGTGGGCGGGGACCCCCGGCCTCCGATTTGGTGGGCGGGGACCCTCGGCCTCCGATTTGGTGGGCGGGGACCCTCGGCCTCCGCTTTGGTGGGCGGGGCCCCTCGGCCTCCGATATGGTGGGCGGGGCCCCTCGGCCTCCGCTTTGGTGGGCGGGGCCAGGCCCCTCGGCCTCCGCTTTGGTGGGCGGGGCCGCTCGGCCTTCGATTTGGTGGGCGGGGCTCCTCGGCCTCCGATTTGGTTGGCGAAGCCCCTCGGCCTCCGATTTGGTTGGCGGGGCCCCTCGGCCTCCGATTTGGTGGGCGGGGACTCTCGGCCTCCGATTTGGTGGGCGGGGACCCTCGGCCTCCGATTTGGTGGGCGGGGACCCTCGGCCTCCGCTTTGGTGGGCGGGGCCCCTCGGCCTCCGATTTGGTGGGCGGGGTCCCTCGGCCTCCGATTTGGTGTGCGGGGACCCTCGGCCTCTGCTTTCGTGGGCGGGGCCCCTCGACCTTCGATTTGGTGGGCGGGGCTCCTCGGCCTCCGATTTGGTTGGTGGGGCCCCTCTGCCTCCAATTTGGTTGGTGGGGCCCCTCGGCCTCCAATTTGGTGGGCGGGGCCCCTCGGCCTCCGATTTGGTGGGCGGGGACCCTCGGCCTCCGATTTGGTGGGCGGGGACCCTCGGCCTCCGCTTTGGTGGGTGGGGCCCGTCGGCCTCCGATTTGGTGGGCGGGGCCCCTCGGCCTCCGATTTGGATGGTGTGGACCCTCGGCCTCCGATTTGGTGGGCGGGGACCCTCGGCCTCCGATTTGGTGGGCGGGGACCCTCGGCCTCCGATTTGGTGGGCGGGGACTCTCGGCCTCCGATTTGGTGGGCGGGGCCCCTCGGCCTCCGATTTGGTGGGCGGGGCCCCTCGGCCTCCGATTTGGAGGGCGGGGACCCCCGGCCTCCGATTTGGTGGGCGGGGCCCCTCGGCCTCCGATTTGGAGGGCGGGGACCCCCGGCCTCCGATTTGGTGGGCGGGGCCCCTCGGCCTCCGACTTGGTGGGCGGGGCCCCTCGGCCTCCGATTTGGTGGGCGGGGACCCTCGGCTTCCGATTTGGTGGGCGGGGACCCTCGGCCTCCGATTTGGTAGGCGGGGCCCCTCGGCCTCCGATTTGGTGGGCGGGGACCCTCGGCCTCCGATTTGGTGGGCGGGGACCCTCGGCCTCCGATTTGGTGGGCGGGGACCCTCGGCCTCCGATGTGGTGGTCGGGGCCCCTCGGCCTCCGCTTTGGTGGGCGGGGCCGGGCCCCTCGGCCTCCGCTTTGGTGGGCGGGGCCGCTCGGCCTTCGATTTGGTGGGCGGGGCTCCTCGGCCTCCGATTTGGTTGGCGGGGCCCCTCGGCCTCCGATTTGGTTGGCGGGGCCCCTCGGCCTCCGATTTGGTGTGTGCTCTGCCTGGGGCCACTGTGCTCTGCCTGGGGCCCCATATGCTGCCTGGGGCCCCTGTGCTCTGCCTGGGGCCCCTGTGCTCTGCCTGGGGCCCCATGTTCTGCCTGGGGCCCCTGTGCTCTGCCTGGGGCCACTGTGCTCTGCCTGGGCCCCATGTTCTGCCTGGGGCCACTGTGCTCTGCCTGGGCCCCATGTTCTGCCTGGGGCCCCTGTGCTCTGCCTGGGGCCACTGTTCTCTGCCTGGGCCCCATAAGCTGCCTGGGGCCCCTGTGCTCTGCCTGGGACCACTGTGCTCTGCCTGGGGCCCCATATGCTGCCTGGGGCCCCTGTGCTCTGCCTGGGGCCACTGTGCTCTGCCTGGGGCCCCATATGCTGCCTGGGGCCACTGTGCTCTGCCTGGGGCCCCATATGCTGCCTGGGGCCCCTGTGCTCTGCCTGGGGCCCCATATGCTGCCTGGGGCCACTGTGCTCTGCCTGGGGCCCCATATGCTGCCTGGGGCCCCATGTTCTGCCTGGGGCCCCTGTGCTCTGCCTGGGGCCACTGTGCTCTGCCTGGGGCCCCATATGCTGCCTGGGGCCCCTGTGCTCTGCCTGGGGCCCCATATGCTGCCTGGGGCCCCTGTGCTCTGCCTGGGGCCACTGTGCTCTGCCTGGGGCCCCATAGGCTGCCTGGGGCCCCTGTGCTCTGCCTGGGACCCCATATGCTGCCTGGGGCCCCTGTGCTCTGCCTGGGGCCACTGTGCTCTGCCTGGGGCCCCATATGCTGCCTGGGGCCCCTGTGCTCTGCCTGGGTGTAGGACACTGGTGACGTCACTTATCTCCGGACATTAGCTCCGGACATTAGCTCCGGACATTAGCTCCGGACATTATCTCCGGACATTAGCTCCGGACAAAGCCACGGAAGTTGGCACAAATTGCAGGAAGTAGTATTCTAGGCAATTATATATTAGATGAAACAGTGTGATCAGCAGTGCTAAATGGGTGTGGTTGGGGCGTGGATATGGGTGTGACTAATTATGAATGGGTGTGGTCAGAGGCGTGGCCTAAAATTTGCCGCTGCGCGCGTTGCTAACTTTGTCCCTCTTTCCCATCTTCAAAAGTTGGGAAGTATGCAGAGATATCTCCTGCAAAGTAATGGCGGATAAACTCTGAGCTCACACGTGGGTAAAGCTTCACCCCGTGTGAACTGAAAGCGATCTCTGTTGCTGCACAGAGTCGCGCTGTACACAAAAACTATAGCCCTAAGAGTGGTATAGTATCCACTGGCCAAAGCCATACACATTTCTAACTAGCACATGACCGTGCGGCCATGCGAACATTTTATAGTTGCAGCTCTTCAGGACCTTCCTGGAGAACCAATAGGAACTGCTACAGGGCCTGAGCGTGTGACCCCCGACCTCCAATGAGAGGTCCTCCCGTGGGCATGCTCAGTGTGTGCAAAGCAGGACTTAGTCCCAGAAAAGCCTGCTCCCCGCTGACCAGTGCTGGCTACAAAAGCAGAGCCTGGAAAGGCAGCAGTAACCCTTTGCACAGTATAAGGCCGCCGTCACACATGCGAGTTTTACGGACGTAAGAGCGCAGAAACTACGTGCGTAAAACTCGCATAACATACGGCACAATAATTCTCAATGGGTCTAGTCCTATCAGCCGTATATTACGGATCCGTAATATACGGCGTTCTACGGCCGTACAAAATCGCAGCATGCTGCGTTTGTCAGCGTATTGCACAAAAAAAAAATCGCCAATGAAAGTCTATGGGGGCGAGAAAAATACGGATTCCACACGGACCAGCAGTGTGACTTGCGAGAAATACGCAGCGGTGTTAGTGAAAAGTCGGTAATTCAATTGCCGGCTTTTCATTTCTCCTGCCTAAACCCGACAGGATATGAGACATGGTTTACATACAGTAAACCATCTCATATCCCCTTTTTTTTGCATATTCCACACTACTAATGTTAGTAGTGTGTATGTGCAAAATTTCAGCGCTGTAGCTGCTAAAATAAAGGGTTAAATGGCGGAAAAAATTGGCGTGGGCTCCCACGCAATTTTCTCCGCCAGAGTGGTAAAGCCAGTGACTGACGGCAGATATTAATAGCCAGGAGAGGGTCCATGGTTATTGGCCCCCCGTGGCTAAAAACATCTGCCCCCAGCCACCCCAGAAAAGGCACATCTGGAAGATGCGCCTATTCTGGCACTTGGCCACTCTCTTCCCATTCCCGTGTAGCGGTGGGATATGGGGTAATGAAGGGTTAATGCCACCTTGCTATTGTAAGGTGACATTAAGCCAGATTAATAATGGAGAGGCGTCAATTATGACACCTATCCATTATTAATCCAATTGTTTGAAAGGGTTAAAAAATACACACACACATGATTTAAAAGTATTTTAATGAAATAAACACAGCGGTTGTTTTAATATTTTATTGCTCTCTCAATCCATTTGCAGACCCTCGCTTGGCAAAACAATAAACCCACAATATACATACCTTCTGCTGACCCGTCACGTCCCACGAGGTAATCCATCTGAAGGGGTTAAAATAATTTACAAGCAGGAGCCCTGCAAATGCAGCTGTGCTCGTGCTTGTATCCCCGGCGAATGAAGGAAATGTAGGTCATTGACCTACATTTCCTTCAGTTGCGGTGATGCGCCCCTGCTGGATGTTCTCATGAACTGCAGCCTGGGAACTTTTTCCCACGCTCCAGGTCATATGAGGACATCCACCAGGGGGCGCATCACCGCAACTGAAGGAAATGTAGGTCAATGACCTACATTTCCTTCATTCGCCGAATTACAAGCACGAGCACAGCTGCATTTGCAGGGCTCCTGCTTGTAAATTATTTTAACCCCTTCAGATGGATTACCTCGTGGGACGTGACGGGTCAGCAGAAGGTATGTATATTGTGGGTTTATTGTTTTGCCAAGCGAGGGTCTGCAAATGGATTGAGAGAGCAATAAAATATTAAAACAACCGCTGTGTTTATTTCATTAAAATACTTTTAAATCATGTGTGTGTGTGTTTTTTAACCCTTTCAAACAATTGGATTAATAATGGATAGGTGTCATAATTGACGCCTCTCCATTATTAATCTAACTTAATGTCACCTTACAATAGCAAGGTGACATTAACCCTTCATTACCCCATATCCCACCGCTACACGGGAATGGGAAGAGAGTGGCCAAGTGCCAGAACAGGCGCATCTTCCAGATGTGCCTTTTCTGGGGTGGCTGGGGGCAGATGTTTGTAGCCAGGGGGGGCCAATAACCATGGACCCTCTCCTGGCTATTAATATCTGCCGTCAGTCACTGGCTTTACCACTCTGGCGGAGAAAATTGCACGGGAGCACACGCCAATTTTTTCCGCCATTTAACCCTTTATTTTAGCAGCTACAGCGCCTAAATTTTGCATACACACACTACTAACATTAGTAGTGTGGAATATGCAAAAAAAAATGGGGATATGAGATGGTTTACTGTATGTAAACCATGTCTCATATCCTGTCGGGTTTGGGAAGGAGAAATGAAAAGCTGGCAATTGAATTACCGGCTTTTCACAGATATCACGCTGTAGTAAATATAAATACAGACTATATATATATGTGTCTCAATGACAGTATATATATATATATATACTGTATATATGTTTTCCCGAACATTTGAGCACATAAATCCATTAGATGTCGGTTTTGCAAGCCTGCGAGAAAATATCGCAGTACGGATGCCATACGGATTACATACGGAGGATGCCATGCGCAAAATACGCTGACACACCCTGCCTACGGATCACTATCTTGGGAACATTTCTCCGTATTACGGCCGTATTACGGCCGTAAAATACGGACCGTATTGTCTTACTCCGAGTGTGACGCCGGCCTAAGGCTGAGCGAGACACTGGGACTGACATTTCCACTGAGCAGGCTCCACTGCAGCTGATGTAGAATGGGAGACCGCAGCAGACATGGTTTGAGATTCCCCCTGTGCAGCGGCGGGAACTCGACACTTAACATTGCCCCCCCCTTCTTGGGCCTTGCTACACTCAAAGGCTGCAATGAGCAGCGGAGCCCAAATGTGCTCCACAGGTTCCCAGGTTCTGTCATCTGGGCCGTGACCCTTCCAGTCCACCAGATAGTATTTTTTGCCACGTACCACCGTGCACCCCAAGATAGAGTTCACCTCATACTCATCTGTGGACGAACCCGATGTCCCGGCAGATGACTAGGAATACTGGGACATATAGACGGGCTTTAAGAGGGATACATGGAAAGTGTCGGTGATACCTAGGCGTGGAGGAATAGCCAAACGATAGACCACAGGGTTAACCTGTTCCAGAACCTTGAAAGGGCCTATGTAGCGAGGCGCAAACTTAGTGGACTCAACTCGGAGCCTGATGTTACAGGCGGAGAGCCACACTAAGGCTACTTTCACACTAGCGTCGGGCTCGGCCCGTCGCTGTGCGTCGGGCCGAAGTTACCGACGCTAGCGTTCTCTGCGCCGCACAACGGGGGCAGCGGATGCATTTTTCCAGCGCATCCGCTGCCCCATTGTGAGGTGCGGGGAGGTGGGGGTGGAGTTCCGGCCGCGCATGCGCGGTCGGAAAAAGCGGACCGTCGGCGGCAAAAAACGTTACATGTAGCTTTTTTTGTGCCGACGGTCCGCCACAACACGGCGCAACCGTCGCACGATGGTTGCGACGTGTGTCAATCCGTCGCAATACGTCGCATAATGTTAGTCTATGGTGAAAAAACGCATCCTGCAAGCACTTTTGCAGGATGCGTTTTTTCTGCAAAACGACGCATTGTGACGGATTGCAGTTAACGCTAGTGTGAAAGTAGCCTAAGTCGCTAGGAGCAAAGGTCGGAGCGGGGCGCCGGTGTGCATCGGCAGAAACCCTCATTCTCTCCTTGGAGGCCCGGATGGCATCCTGTGTGCGGTCCCAAACGTCACGTGCCTCCACCGCCCAGTCTGCCACCCTAGAATCGGTGGATGACACGGGCATGGGCACAGGGACACGCGCATGCCGTAATTAAGGAGAAATGGAGTCTGCCCGGTGGAGTCAGCTACGGCGTTGTCCAAAGCAAATTCTGCCCAAGGTAGCAGAGATGCCCAGTCATCCTGCCTAGCAGAGACAAAATGTCGCAAATATGTCACAAGAGTCTGGTTGGCCCTCTCTACCAACCCATTCGTCTCGGGTTGATATGCAAAAGAGAGATTCAGTTCTATGCTGAGTAAACGAAAGAGCTCTCTCCAAAACCGAGACGTGAACTGGGGACTCTGGTCACTGAAAATTTTGTCAGGCATGCCATGTAAACGGAAATTATGTTTTATGAACAATGCAGTGGTAACCGTGGAATCGGCACCAAGTGCACCATTTTAGAGAAATGATCGGAGACTACCCAGATAACAGTGCAGCTATGAGACTTGGGTAAGCCCACCACGAAGTCCATCCCGACCATCACCCAAGGCCTGTCTGCCACCGGCAGGGGGAAAAGTAGCTCAGCAGGCCTTTGCCGAGGAGAACGAATATAGTCCCGGACGTCACGGGCCATATGCGGCCGCCAGTACGACCTCGCCAAAAGGTCAGATGTCCTCTTGGTCCCAAAATGTCCACCCACCCTGGACGAGTGAGCCCAAGAGAGAACCTCCGGTCGCAGATTAGATGGAACGAAAGTCTTGCCTGGGGGCACAGACTCTAGCGAAACCGGAGCCACAGTTCTCAGGCTCTCCGAAGGGACAATAAGCCGAGGCTCCTCCTCCTCAGATGACACTACGGAGCGGGAGAGAGCGTCGGCACGAATGTTCTTCTCCCCGGAGAGAAAATGGAGGGCGAAATGGAACCGGGAGAAGAACAGGGACCATCTGGCCTGGCGAGAATTTAGCCGCTGGGCTGTCTGTAAGTAGACCAAATTTTTGTGGTCAGTAAAAACTTGGATGGGAAAACGAGCCCCCTTCAGGAGGTCTTGGAAAAGAAGAAGCAAGGATGCTTCCGACCTTGAGCATCCTTTTGGAAGAGGACTGCTCCAGCACCAACGGATGAGGCATCCACCTCCATTATAAACGGCTTATCTACATCGGGGCGATGTAAAATGGGAGCGCTAGCGAAGTGTGACTTAATACAGAGAAAGGCCTTGGAGACCTCCTCCGACCACAATTTGGGATTTGCTCCTTTCTTTGTGAGGGCAACCAAGGGAGCTACCAAAGTTGAGAAGTGGGGAATGAACTGGCGATAGGAATTAATGAACCCCATAAAGCGTTGCACCGCTTTAAGAGAATGGGGTTCTTGCCAGTCCATCACAGCCTGTAGCTTGGCAGGATCCATAGCCAATCCCTGGGCAGAAATGACATAGCCAAGGAAAGGCAAGGACTCCTGCTCAAACACACACTTCTCTAACTTGGCGTAGAGGGAGTTTGCCCATAAGAGGTCGAAGACTTTGCAAACATCTCTCCGGTGGGAGTCAATATCTGGAGAGTAGATGAGAATATCATCCAGATAGACTACGACCGAGGTGGTGAGCATATACCGGAAGATGTCGTTCACAAAGACTTGGAAAACGGCTGGGGCATTACAGAGCCCGAAGGGCATCACCAGATATTCATAGTGCCCATCCCTTGTGTTAAAAGCCGTCTTCCATTCGTCCCCCTCACGGATGCGAATCAGGTTGTAAGCACCCCGCAGATCTAATTTAATAAATACTCTTGTCCCCGTAGCCTATCAAAGAGCTCAGATATCAGGGGTAGTGGGTACTTATTCTTAACGGTGATGGCGTTAAGACCGCTGTAGTCTATGCATGGACGTAATTCCCCACTCTTCTTCTGCACGAAGAACCCAGCCCCTGCAGGTGACACTGACTTCCTAATGAATCCTCTTGACAGATTCTCTCGGATGTACTGGGACATTGCCTCCGTCTCCGGAAGAGATAACGGATAGACTCGACCCCGGGGAGGCTCAGTACCAGGCAAGAGATCAATAGGACAGTCATAGGGGCGGTGAGGCAGAAGGGTCTCCGCAGCCCTTTTGGAGAACACGTCCGCATAAGGCCAATAGTGCTTGGGGAGAGAGGAGAGATCTGCGGGTACCTCAGTTGTAGCAACCTGAACGCACTCCCTCTGACATCTACCCTCAGGATTTACTCCATCCCAGAATTCTCCCAGAGTACCACTCTATATGAGTAGAGTGGTAGCGTAGCCATGGTATCCCCAACAGGACCTCATCAATTCCTTCAGGAATGACTAATAGGGCTTGTTTCCACTTATGAGAAACACGTCCATTCGCTCTGGCGCCGGCACTCCAGAGCGGAGCGTGCGGCCGCATAGGAACGCATGGAGCTGCATGCTCTGCTCCCAAGTGCCGGCGCCAGAGCTTGGTTTCCACATGCGAGACACGGACGTGTTTCTCGCAAGTGGAAACAAGCCCATAGGGAAATAATCTCCCGATGAGATGGAGACATGGAAAGAGTAAATGGAAGGTTTGGTGAGTAATCTGTGAGGGTAGTGTCGACCCATTTACCACTCGAATGGTCACTGGTTTGGCGAGCATCACCAGGGGTATTGCGTGTTGTTGGGCAAAAGCAGATGACATAAAATTACCTTCCGCCCCGGAGTCCACGCAAAGCTCTACCATAAGAGTGGATGGGCCTATGGTAATTGTCTCCTTGAAGAACAATTTGGAGGAAAACGTCGCCGTGTCTAGTGTACCTCCTCCAACTACCTCTAGACGCTGACGTTTTCCCAACCGCTGAGAACACCTGGAGGCAAGGTGTCCTGACTGTCGGCAAACATGACAGACCTTAAGTGCACAAGCGGTCCGGGACTTAGACCCCGCTCCTGACATCTCCATGGCCTCATGTGACTCGGACGCCTGGACCGGAGATTCCTGAGGTTTGGCGAAGGTGGGAGCCAGCCGAAACCTCTGCCTACACTGGGCTCGCTCCAACCTTCGCTCGTTAAAACGAAGATCGATGCAAGTTGATACAGCTATGAGCTCCTCCAGTGTGGCGGGAATCTCCCTAGTGGCCAAAGCATCCTTCACGTGGTCAGCCAGCCCCCTCCAAAATACCGGGATGAGGGCTTTATCCGGCCACTCCAGCTCAGATACCAAAGTCCGGAAGTGGACAGCAAAAAGGCTGACCATGGACGTACCCTGAGTCAATGTCAGCAGTTGGAGCGCCGTATCATGGGTGACTTGAGGTCCTAAAAAGACCTGTTTCAGAGTACTCAAAAACCGAGGAGCACTCTGCACCACACGATCGTCACGCTCCCACAGCGGCGTAGCCCACTCCAACGCCCTGTCCAACAGAAGAGAAATAATGAATCCCACCTTTGCCCACTCTGTGGGAAAATGTGCAGCCAGGAGCTCGAAGTGAATACCGCACTGGCTCACGAAACCCCTACATGACTTACTGTCACCAGAGTATTTCTCTGGCAGAGGAGGTGGGATAAGGTCGGAACAGGGGTGGCAGTGGTAAAAGTTGCTGCAGCCACGCTAGCAGCCTGAACAGCTATTGTGGTAACATCCACCGCTGAGGTTGCACGCTTGACAGCCGCCAACCTGCCCTCCAGCAGCTGGATGTACCCCTGCAATCGCTGTTCGTCCGCCATTACTTAGGCAGACCCTGGCGCTAGTATATTGTTAGGGCTAGCGGAACGCACCGAGTATAGGTAGGAAGCAACAAGGTGCGTTCGCAGCCCGGGATCCACTGTGCAGAGATATCTGCTGCAAAGTAATGGCGGTTAAACTCTGAGCTCACACGTGGGTAAAGCTTCACCCCGTGTGAACTGAAAGCGATCTCTGTTGCCGCACAGAGTCACGCTGTACACAAAAACTATAGCTCTAACTAGGGTTATGCTTGCAAGCAAGCCAACGGCTAATTGCCCCCACTGACGCTAACTGCCTGCCTGAGTGTACAGTCCCAGCGCTGCAGTCTCACACCACATGTATAAAGAGTGGTATAGTATCCACTTGCCAAAGCCATACACATTTGATTCTAGCACATGGCCATGCAAACATTTTATAGTTGCAGCTCTTCAGGACCTTCCTGGAGAACCAATAGGAACTGCTACAGGGCCTGAGCGTGTGACCCCCGACCTCCAATGAGAGGTCCTCCCGTGGGCATGCTCAGTGTGTGTAAAGCAGGACTTAGTCCCAGAAAAGCCTGCTGGCTGCTGACCAGTGCTGGCTACAAAAGCAGATCCTGGAAAGGCAGCAGTAACCCTTTGCACAGTATCAGGCTGAGCAAGACACTGGGACCGACGTCTCCGCTGAGCAGGCTCCACTGTGGCCGATCTAGAATGGGAGACCGCAGCAGGCATGGTTCGAGATTCCCCCTGTGCAGCGGCGGAAACTCGACACCTAACACACAGCCCCTCATTTTATACCACTCCTTGTATAGCACTCATTTTATGCCACCCCTTGCACAGCCCCTTATTTTATGCCCCCCTCTGCATACCCCCTCATTTTATGCCCCCCCGCACAGCCCCTAATTTTATGACTCCACCGCACAGCTCCTCATCGTATGCCCTTCCAGTCACAGCCACTCGTTTTGTGCCACCTGCACAGCTCCTCACTTTAAGCCACCCTTTACACAGACCCACATTTTATACCACCCCTTGCATAGCCCCTCATTTTATGCCATCCCTTGCACAGCCCCTCATTTTAAGCCACCCGCACAGCTCCTCATTTTACGCCTCCCCACACAGCCTCTCATTTTATGCCCCTCATTGTACGCCCCTGCACAGCCCCTCTTTTTATGCACCTACAACACAGCTCCTCATTCTATGGCTAGCCCCTCATTTTATGCCCCCTCTGCACAGCCCCTCATTTTATGACCCCCTCACAACTCCCCATTTTATGCCCCCCGCACGGCTACTAATTTTATTCTCCCCAATGCCACTTATTTTGTGTTAGCCGCTCATTTTATGCTCTCCCCCACACAGCTCCTCATTTTACTACCTGCCCTACAGGCCCTCATTGTATGCTACCAAAACAGCCCCATACTGTATGCCACATGTAGAGCTCCTCATTTTATGCCCCCTCACAGCTCATTTTATGACCCCCCTTCACAGCCACTAATTTTGACAACCTGAACAGCTTCTCATTTTATGCACCTCCGCACAGCCCCATTCTATGCACTCCCTGGACAGCCCCTCATTTTATGCCCCCTCTGCACAGCCCCTCATTTTATGCCCCCTCTGCACAGCCCCTCATTTTATGCCCCCTCTGCACAGCCCCTCATTTTATGCCCCCTCTACACAGCCCATCATTTATGCCCCCTCTGCACAGCCCATCATTTTATGCTACTCTTTGCACAGACCCACAATTTATGCCACCCCTTGCATAGTCCCTCATTTTATGCCACCCCTTGCACAGCCCCTCATTTTAAGCCACCCATACAGCTCATTTTACGCCTCCCCGCACAGCCTCTCATTTTATGCCCCTCATTGTACACCCCAGCACAGCCCCTCGTTTTATGCCCCTGCCACACAGCTCCTCATTCTATAGCTAGCCCCTTATTTTATGTCCCCTCTGCACAGCCCCTCATTTTATGACCCCCTCACAACTCCCCACTTTATGCCCCCCGCACAGCTACTCATTTTATGATCCCCCAATGCCACTTATTTTATGTTAGCCGCTCATTTTATGCTCTCTCCCCCACACAGCTGCTCATTTTACTACCCGCTCCACAGGCCCTCATTGTATGCTACCCAAACAGCCCCGTACTGTATGCCACATGTAGAGCCCCTCATTTTATGCCACCTCACAGCTCCTCATTTTATGACCCCCCCTTCACAGCCACGTATTTTATGACAACCTGAACAGCTTCTCATTTTATGCACCTCCGCACAGCCCCATTTTATGCCTTCTCTGCACCGCCCCTCATTTTATGCCCCCTCTGCACAGCCCCTCATTTTATGCCCCCTCTTCACAGCCCTTCATTTTATGCCCCCTCTGCAAAGCCCCTCATTTTATGCCCTTTCTGCACATCCCCTCATTTTATGCCCCTTTTGCAAAGCCCCTCATTTTATGCTTCCTCTGCACAGGCTTTCATTCTATGCCCTCCCACACACTCAGCCCCTCATTTTATGCCTTTCAGACAGTCCCTCATTTTATGCCCCCTTCTGCACAGCCAGTGACACCTCCACACAGCTCCTCATTCTATGCCCCTGCACAGCCGCTAATTTTATCCTCCCCCCAAACGCCACACAATTTATTTTCCCCGCTCACTTTATACCCCCCTCCCAGCCCCCTTATTTTATGCCCTCCCACACAGACCCTCATTTTATGCCCAGTAATATAAGAATTAAAAAGAAAAAAAAAAGTACACTCCCCTAACCCAGGCTTCTGTCCACCATCTCCTCTTCTATAAAGTGCAGCACTGGACAGTGCAATGACGTCACTACATCGCGCCAACAGCCCCTGCGTGCGCCTTTTCCAACAACGTGCAGGCTGAAAGTGGCCTGCATCTTGTTGGAGTTCTCGGCGCAGCAGGGAGCTGATGACAGCTCCCCTGCTCCTGTCCCAGGTGGTGCTGACATCAACTGTATTCATGTCTGGTGGCCAGAGTGCAGGCAGAGAGAGGGGTGAGCGGTGCCAGTGACTGACAATACTCCCCTGCGTACCCGCACCCGGCCGTCACTGTGATGAATGCTTGCAGCCGGAGGAAGGTACTTGGCGCCGCAAGCATTCAGCAATCACTTTTTCAAAGTGTGCTCCCCTTGGGTAGGCAAGAGGTAGCGCCCTAAGCAGGTGCCTACCCTAACTACCCCTTTTCCAGGCCCTGTCTCTGAGGATGAAAAAATGTCCCCTCATCCAGAGTCTGCACACTTTGGAACTGAGCCACCACCATAACTGGTACATGTCACCAGTGCATCTGAGGCACTGGGATGCGTAGTTGGGAACAGCTTTAACAACAGATCTTGGTCTGTTAAGGTGGTGCAGATGTCTGATTCCCAGCCAGAGGTGTTAGTTAGGCTGCATGTTGGTGTGACATGGTAAGAGTGAGCGTACAGAAGTAAGATAATACGTGGGCCTTGAGGGTTTTGGCAACATCTTGACTCAAATGGAGTAAACTAGAAAGAGCTCCTCAATAGTGAAGTGATAAAATGTTAAAACTGTAGATATAGGAATACCTGAGGGGGCGTTATACTGTGTGGGGGGAATGTACTGAGGGGGCATCGTACTGTGTGGGGTGAATGTACTTAGGGGGCGTCATACTGTGTGGGGGTAATGCACTAAGTGGGCATCATACTATGTGTGGGGAATGTACTGTGGGGGCATCATACTGTGTGGGGGGAATGCACTGTGGGGGCGTCATACTGTGTGGGTGGAATGTACTAAGGGGGCGTCATCCTGTGTGGGGGGAATGTATTGTGGGGAATATACTGAGGGGGCATTATACTGTGTGGATGGAATGTACTGTGGGGGCATTATACTGTGTGTGAGGAATGTACTGTGGGGGCATCATACTGTGTGGGGGAATGTACTGAGGGGGCATTATACTGTGTGGGGAAATATACAGAGGGGGCATTATACTGTGTTGGGGAATATACTAAGGGGACATCATACTGTGTGTGGGGAATATACTGAGGGGGCATCATACTGTGTGTGGGGAATGTACTGAGGGGGCATCATACTGTGTGGGGGATTATACTGAGGGGGCATTATACTGTGTTGGGGAATATACTAAGGGGACATCATACTGTGTGTGGGAAATATACTGAGGGGGCATCATACTTTGTGGGGGAATATACTAAGGGGCACGGCCGCGTCCGCACCGGGCGCACCCGGGCAAGTGCCGGGGCCCTAGTGAGACGGGGGGGGTGGGGCCCATTTTGACAAGTGTCACCAACTTTTTACTAATGATGCTGCCTATGCAGCATCAATAGTTTAACAACCCTGCTGGCATCACTGCATGGCCTCCCATCCCCCACCTGCTTTTCACACAAACTCATTTCTCCGGTCCATGCTCTGAGTTCTCTGCACTCTGTGTCTTGCTTTGCTCTGCTCTCGGCTCTGCTCTGTGACTTTGCTCTGCGGCTCTGCTCCTTGCGGTTCTACCTTGCTCCGTTTCTATGTCTCCTGCGTTTCTGTACTTGGCTCGCCTCCTGCTCTTGGCTCCTCTTCTTGTGTTTCTGCTTTGCTCCGCTCCTTGCGGTCTTTCTCTACCGGTTCTCATATACCCTCCTGTCTGAACAGGTTCCTACCTGTTCTCACATATCTGCCTGTATACCGGTCCCTACCGTTCCTGCCAGTGTACCAGTTCAGTCCTCTTGTCCTGCCAGATCATCAGCTGTGCCCGCCTGCCTGCCAGTGTCCCAGCCGTGCCCACCTGTCTGCCAGAGTGCCAGCCGTGCCCCCTTGCCTGTCTATGTTCCGTTTCCCCTGGTGGGATCAGCAGTCACAGCCAGACACCACCCTGGAGTGGTACCTGGTAGCTTCCTGCCGCACAAGCCTGACCTCACCATCAGAGTCTCCAGCGAATACCAAGGAAGCTACTTAGTTATGCCCCTTCCAGGGTAGTCTGGTCTGTGGCGCAGTGGGGCCACATCCCCGCACGCCCGCGCCAATCAGTCTGGGCGCGAGCTTGACAAATAGTAAAAAGATATAATGTTAAAAAAAATAAAAAATCGTGCTATTCTCACCTTCCGGCATCCCGCGCAGCGTTCCCGATCCTCGCGATGCTCCCGGCAGCTCCCGTTCCCAGTGATGCCTTGCGAAATGACCCCAGATGACGTAGGATCACGCGAGACCGCTACATCATCACAGGTCATTGTCTCGCAAGGCATTACTGGGAACGGGGGTTGCCGGGAGCATCGCTAAGGCCTGGGCTGGATCTGGGGACCGCCAGAAGGTGAATATATAACTATTTTTTATTTTAATTCTTTTTTAAACAGGAATATGGTGCCCACACTGCTATATGCTACGTGGGCTGTGCTATATGCTACTTGGGCCGTGCTATATGCTATGTGGGCCGTGCTGTATGCTACGTGGGCCGTGCTATATACTATATGGCTGTGTTATATACTACGTGGCTGTGCTATATGCTACGTGAGCTGTGCTATATACTACGTGGCTGTGTTATATACTATGTGGGCTGTGCTATACACTACGTGGTTGTGTTATAAACTACGTGGGCTGTGTTATATACTACATGGGCTCTGCTATATACTACGTGGCTGTATTATATACTACATGGGCTGTGTCATATACTACGTGGGCTGTGCTATATACTACGTGGCTGTGCTATGTACTACATGGCTGTACTATATGCTACACATTTTGCACTTTTACAAATGTTCTACGTTAATACTTTCTAATGTTTACTTTAAAAAGTTTTCCATTAAAAAATTGTCATATTCAATGTATGCAGTTTTTTCTTTGCAGCAAGTTTAGCTAACACTAAAATGCCTACTGGTAACTGAGGAAGAGTGAGTAGGTCACAAAAATTTGCATATAAGGGGTTGACTTATATAAAGCCCCTCTACTGTATGGTACTGTGGAATTTACAATAGCTATCACTCATGTAATAAGTGAAATCTGGCATTGTACTATACCTATATTTCTCTGCTGTTTCTGTGCATCATGAATCGTGGTATGTGTTGTGGGGGGGGGCACTGAGACTCTTTCGCTCCGGGCCCTCAAAAACCTGGAGCTGGCCTGGTGGGGAATATACTGAGGTGGCATTATACTGTGTGGGGGAATGAGCTAAGAGGGCATCATACTGTGTGTTTGGAATTTACTGAGGCGGCACTAAACTCTGTATGGGGAATGTATTGAGGGGGCGTCATCCTGTGTGTGTGTGTGTGTGTGTGTGGGGGGGGGGGGGCGTGTACTAAGGGGGAGTCATACTGTGTGTGGGGAATGTACTGAGGGGGCATTATGCTGTGTGTGGGGAATGTACTGAGGGGGCATTATACTGTCTGTGGGGAATATACTGAGGGGGCGTCATCCTGTGCGGGGGGATGTACTAAGGGGGCATCATACTGTGTGTGGGGAATGTACTGAGGGGGCATTATACGGTGTGTGGGGAATGTACTGAGGGGGCGTCATCCTGTGGGGGGGGTGTACTAAGGGGGCGTCATACTGTGTGTGGGGAATATACTGAGGGGGTATTATGCTGTGTGTGGGGAATGTACTGAGGGGGCATTATACTGTGTGGGGAATATACTGAGGGGGCATTATGTTGTGTGTGGGGAATGTACTTAGGGGGCATTATGCTGTGTGGGGAATATACTGAGGGGGCATTATGTTGTGTGTGGGGAATGTACCGAGGGGGCATTATACTGTGTGTGGGGAATGTACTGAGGGGTATTATACTGTGTGTGGGGAATGTACTGAGGGGGCATTATACTGTGTGTGGGGAATGTACTGAGGGGGCATTATACTGTGTTGGGAATATACTGAGGGGGCATCATGCTGTGTGGGGGGAATGAACTGAGGGGGCATTATGCTATGTGGGGGGAATGTACTGAGAGGGCATCATACTGTGTGTGGGGGGGGGATATCCTGAGGGGGCATCATACTGTGTTGGGGGGTGTACTAAGGGGGCGTCATACTCTGTAGGGGAATGTTAGCCCCCCCGCGTAAACCTGAAAGAAATATAGCGGGGGTCTCATGGCCTCATGGACCCTGTCATTTAATATGACTTTCTGTCAGAAGAAAGGTCAAATGTAGGTCAGGTCAGTCATCTCTGAAAGTGTGACACTGGTTTTATCCAGTTTTTTCTGGTATTTTTGGCAGCTATTGTAACGGTTTTCTATTGGCTGTTAGCAGCTTTGGCGCTCTTTTTTTGAATATATAAACACCTGTTTTGTGGTATCTGGTCATTCTGTCAGAGGAAGAAGATAAAGAAGACACATACCCCAGGATGGAGAATCTCCTGCAACAGCTCCTGACTAGAGCCGACGGCGAGGATGGAGCGGACTGGCTGAGGCAGTGCCTGGCTATGAAACCTATCTTAGCGCCTGCCGATGCTGTCCCTCATCCTCCAGAAGATACCCTTCGGTCGCCGTGTCAAGCCTCTCCGGTCCTGCCGACACCCACCGCTTCAGGGAGGCGCAGGAGGCAAAGGACCCCATACTCTCCGAAGTCGCTGTCGCCGCCTGCTTCCAGCCGCAGTGTCCAAGAAGGAAGAAGGACGTCACGGCGCCGCCCTCCTCAGAAGTCTCGCAGCCCAGCGCGAGACTTCCACCGCCAGCGTCATGACAGAGCGCCGACCGCCTCATCTGAAGTGGCCGGGATGTCTTCAACACACCGCAGCCGTAAAAGCGCTGCGGTGTCATTGGATTCTACAACAGCGGTGGCTTCTGCAGCTGTGGTCCAGACCACCGGTTCGGGAGGACCCCCTGTCGTCACACTCAGAAGAGGATGAAGAAACGCCGCTTACAGCAGCTTCCCATATGAGCTTGCCCAACATGGAGGGCTCGAGCTCCAGCTGCTGTATGGAGCAGAGAAACGACCAGCATTCATCGAGGGGTGAGACTTTCAATGTTCCTTTGTCTGTTCCACACTCACATTTAAAAGACATCATAAAGAAAAGTGTTAGCTGAAACTTTAAGAGAAGCTATTCCCCCCCCCCCCTTGCTGTCACATCAGCTGTCACATCAGCTGTCACATCAGCTGTACACAGTGCTGCAATTTCTGACATTTCATCAGCTAACACCGCCCCTGTTAACTCTTTTAAAGAAGCTCTGACATGCGAACTGTCTCCCTTAGGATTCCATTTAAGCCCTTCTGTTAAAGAGCTTATTTGGAATAATCATTTAGTCGATATTTTTTCTTTACTGCCTAGAAAGGACCAGCTTTCAAAATCCGAAAAGAATGATGAGAAAGCTGATTCAGATGAATTTAAACGCACCAACTTTAAATCTTTCAACAACTGGGTGCAAGCTTTTTCTATTTTTGCTGCAGTTTTGGGTGAAAAATCTCCCCATCTCTGCAACAAGTTATTTCAGCCCCCTTCTAGTTCAAGTAAACGCGGTGTTTGTTTCTCTTTCAACGATTCCTTTTGTAAGTGGAACAACAACTGTAGATTCCGCCATAAATGCTCGTTCTGTGGTAACTCACACCCTATGTCTAAATGTTTTAAGTAACAAGCAGGTCAACAGTCCTCAGGTAAGGAGCCTAATTCAAAAAGCACAGACGCCAGTGATTCTGGCAAACATGTCAGTATGCCTAAGCAAATATCCCGACCAGGGGACCAGTGAGCTGCTTTTTAATGGTTTTTCAGAATGATTTTTTATCCCACAATTTAAAGGGGCGGGCTGTTCTGTTGTTCCTAATTTACCCTCTTTAAAGGCTCACCCTGAGGCAGCTAGGGATAAAATTATTAATGAAATTCAGCTAGGCAGAGTTTCAGGCCCTTTTTTAACCCCGCAGTTTGTTAATTTCCATATATCACCATTGGGTATTGTACCAAAAAAAAAAAAAAAAAAAAGATGAGGGCTCTTTCCGGCTAATTCACCACTTATCATATCCGCTGGGTTCATCCATGAACGATGAAGTGGACAAGGCTTTAGGCTCCGTGTCCTATTTATCTTTTGATTCTGCATTAGAAATCCTCAAGAAATTTGGTTTTAATGCTTTAATGTCCAAGTCAGATATTAAGTCTGCTTTTAGACTCCTTCCTGTTCACCCGTGCGGTTTTAATTCTTTAGGTTTTTATTTTGATGACTGTTTTTTTTTATCCAAATGTGTGAGCACTTCGGTGTTCCTATTGCTCACAGAAAAACAGTTGGTCCATCTAGATCTATCGAATTTCTGTGAATCACTCTTGATTATCAAAAAATGGAATCTGACTTCCTGATGAGAAAATTTTTAAACTGCGCATTGCGTTATCAAATTTTTTAGCCAAGAACAAGGTCACTCTTAAGGAAATTCATTCATTGTTAGGTCTATTGCATTTTGCGGTTTGCGTCATTCCTATAGGTTGGGCTTTTTGCAGAAGTTTATAGGATGCCACTTAAGGTGTATCTTCACCTCATTCGCATGTTAGTATCCGTTCTGACCTAAAGGAAGACGCTAGAATTTGGCTCTCCTTTTTGTCAGAGCATAACGGCAGATCTTTGTGGCAGTCATTTTTTGTCTCTGGCGATTCTTTTCCCTTTCTTTTCACAGCGGATAGCCAGCGTGGCTTCAGTATTTTATTTGACTCCCATTGGATGTGCATCCTGTGGCCAATAAGTTGGGTGTCTAAGAAAGTAACTTCAAACGTAATGGTGTTGGAACTTTTTTCTATTTTTGCAGGAATATTAATTTGGAGATCACTAATGCAGAATTCCAGGATTTTACTCCTTTCCACTAACCAGGCAGTAGTTGTTTTTATTTATTTATTTATTTATTTTTTTCTATCAACACGTTATCTTCTAAAAATACTTTTGCTGCCAGAATTTTGAGACAATTGGTTTTACAATGCCTGAAAGCAAAGTTGGGAAAGAACAAATTTCTTTTCATAACTGACTCTTTACAAAATCGTCAGTGGTCGAATTTTTTCCTGCAGGTTCCCAACGTGGATTCGGAAGGACCCTCTTACCCCTTTCAATTTGGGACATGATTGCACTCTGATACAGTATTTTATAAAAAAAAAAAAAAAAAATCGTTATCTGACAGATCATGGGCTGACTATTCGGCTGCATGGCTGAATTGGAACAATTTTTGCAACCTACATTATTTTGACCCAACAGTTTCTAATCCGGTAGCAGCACTAAAGTTTGCTGAAACTATAGTACAAAACGGTTTGTCTTACTATGCAATAGCGAAATGCATAGCAGGAGTTTCATTTTTCCTTAAACTTTCTGGCAGTATTGCTTTAACTAATCTTTTTCCAGTAAAGCAGTTTTTAAAAGGCTTTAGGAAAACCAATTTTATACCTGACTCGAGACGACCTATTTCCCTGTCTTTATTGAAAGAATTGTGCTCCTGTCTCATCCACGTTTGTGTAAATTTTAAGGAAGCCTTATTATTTAGCTCTATTTTTTTATCTGTCCTTTTTTGGAGCACTTCGCGTTGGTGAGGTGGTTTCTGTTAAGAAATCGGAGCCTTCGGGACTCATGATTTCGGATGTCCAGATTCATGAGTAGTTTTTTTTTTTTTTTTTTTTTTTTTAATTTTATTTATAAGAAAATTAAAGACAGATTAATTAGGCAGGGGATCTAGGTTGAAAATTAACGCGATCCATGTCTCTATCATTTGCCCTGTTGATAACACGGCAAATTGGATTAAGGTCAGACCTATGGGACAGGGCCCATTATTCATTCATAGAGATTTTTCTCCTGTTACTGTCTTTCAATTTAATTTTGTCCTAAAGAAATGTTTACGCTTTTTGGGTAAAAAACACCTTAAAATCACATCTCATTAGTTTAGAATCGGAGCAGCTACGGAGGCCTCTAGGGCCGGGCTTTCCGATTCAGGGATAAAGGAATTGGGAAGATGGAACTCCAAAAGGTTCAAATTATATGTACGACATGATCTGTATGACTATTAATTATTGGTTTTCTTTCAGGTCCGCTAGTCATTTGGATAGTCGGACATTCTTTTATCTTCTGGGCCAGGAAGAGGGCCAGCCAACGATCTTATGCTGAAAATTTATCCTTTAATCCTTCTGATATTCAGGTTTGGTGGCATGGAGTTCGCGGCTTGAAATGGCATTGCCTGGTTGCTGAAGTGAAGAAATGGCTAATTAAATTTCCTTCCCCTGATTTAATTATATTTCATGTAGCTGGGAATGATCTCGGAAAAATCAGGACTCTTGACTTATTATCGGCCATTCGATCCGATATTATTTATCTTAAGCAAATTCTGCCTGATTCAAACTTCGTTTTTTCAAGATTATTCCCAGACTTTTGTGGCACGACAATCAATTTTCTTTTTTAGATAAAATCCGGAGATGGGTCAATAAATCCATGGAAAAATTTTTTCTTTTAATTTCAGGGTTTTCATTCCGGCATTTGGATTTGGAGGGTTTTTTACCGGGCCTTTATAGGCCTGATTTGGTTCATTTATCTGATATTGGCCTTGATATTTTTAATTTGGACCTACAAACTATCATTGAAAAATGGCTGTGTGGTTTGGGGGGGCCATGTCTCGCTGAGTCATGGCCTTGTGGGAAAATCACCCATGTCTGGGTGGATTGGTTTATTGGAAAAGTTTGGTACTTTGGTTTTATAATTTATGGAGTTTATTTATTGGTGATTAATTAATTTATGTAACCCTAAATAAACTACACGGCCATTATTATCCACAATTAAAGCGTTTTGTGTTTTTATTGTATGAATGGGTTCTATGAGGCCATGTTAGCCCCCCCGCGTAAACCTGAAAGAAATATAGCGGGGGTCTCATGGCCTCATGGACCCTGTCATTTAATATGACTTTCTGTCAGAAGAAAGGTCAAATGTAGGTCAGGTCAGTCATCTCTGAAAGTGTGACACTGGTTTTATCCAGTTTTTTCTGGTATGTTTGGCAGCTATTGTAACGGTTTTCTATTGGCTGTTAGCAGCTTTGGCGCTCTTTTTTTGAATATATAAACACCTGTTTTGTGGTATCTGGTCATTCTGTCAGAGGAAGAAGATAAAGAAGACCCCACCCTCCCTCCCCTGAATTCTTGTAATTTTACTGTCGTGTAGTTTAATTGTGGGAAAATCACCCATGTCTGGGTGGATTGGTTTATTGGAAAAGTTTGGTACTTTGGTTTTATAATTTATGGAGTTTATTTATTGGTGATTAATTAATTTATGTAACCCTAAATAAACTACACGGCCATTATTATCCACAATTAAAGCGTTTTGTGTTTTTATTGTATGAATGGGTTCTATGAGGCCATGTTCTAAGGGGGCATTATGCTGTGTGAGGGGAATATACTGAGGGGGCATTATACTTTGTGTGGGGAATGTACTGAGGGGGCATTATACTTTGTGTGGGGAATGTACTGAGGGGGCATTATACTGTGTGTGTGGGGAATATACTGAGGGGGCATTATGCTGTGTGTGGGGAATATACTGAGGGGGCATCATGCTGTGTGTGCGGAATGTACTGAGGGGGCATCATGCTGTGTGTGGGGAATGTACTAAGGGGGCATTATACTGTGTGTGGGGAATATACTGAGGGGGCATTATGCTGTGTGTGTGGGAATGTACTGAGGGGCATTATATTGTGTGGGGAATATACAGAGGGGGCATTATGTTGTGTGTGGGGAATGTACTGAGGGGGCATTATGCTGTGTGGGGAATGTACTGAGGGGGCATTATGCTGTGTGTGGGGATTGTACTGAGGGGGCATTATACTGTGTGGGGAATATACTGAGGGGGCATTATGTTGTGTGTGGGGAATGTACTGAGGGGGCATTATGCTGTGTGTGGGGAATGTACTGAGGGGGCATTATACTGTGTGTGGGGAATGTACTGAGGGGGCGTCATCCTGTGTGTGGGGGGGGTGTACTAAGGGGGCATCATACTCTGTGGGGGAATGTACTAAGGGGGCATCATACTGTGTGTGGGGAATATACTGAGGGGGCATTATGTTGTGTGTGGGGAATGTACTGAGAGGGCATCATACTGTGTGTGGGGGGGATATCCTGAGGGGGCATCATACTGTGTTGGGGGGGTGTACTAAGGGGGCGTCATACTCTGTCGGGGAATGTACTAAGGGGGCATTATGCTGTGTGAGGGGAATATACTGAGGGGGCATTATACTTTGTGTGGGGAATGTACTGAGGGGGCATTATACTGTGTGTGGGGAATATACTGAGGGAGCATTCTGCTGTGTGTGGGGAATATACTGAGGGGGCATCATGCTGTGTGTGGGGAATGTACTGAGGGGGCATCATGCTGTGTGTGGGGAATGTACTAAGGGGGCATTATACTGTGTGTGGGGAATATACTGAGGGGGCATTATGCTGTGTGTGTGGGAATGTACTGAGGGGGCATTATACTGTGTGGGGAATATACTGAGGGGGCATTATGTTGTGTGTGGGGAATGTACTGAGGGGGCATTATGTTGTGTGTGGGGAATGTACTGAGGGGGCATTATACTGTGGGTGGGGAATGTACTGAGGGGGCATTATAATGTGTGTGGGGAATATACTGAGGGGGCATTATGCTGTGTGTGGGGAATGTACTGAGGGGGCATTATACTGTCTGTGGGGAATATACTGAGGGGGCATTATGTTGTGTGGGGGGAATATACTGAGGGGGCATCATGCTGTGTGTGGGGAATGTACTGAGGAGGCATCATGCTGTGTGTGGGGAATGTTCTAAGGGGGCATTATACTGTGTGGGGGGAATATACTGAGGGGGCATTATACTGTGTGTGGGGAATGTACTCAGGGGGCATTATATTGTCTGTGGGGAATATACTGAGGAGGCATTATGTTGTGTGGGGGGAATATACTGAGGGGGCATCATGCTGTGTGTGGGGAATGTACTGAGGGGGGCATCATGCTGTGTGTGGGGAATGTACTAAGGGGGCATTATACTGTGTGGGGGGAATATACTGAGGGGGCATTATGCTGTGTGTGGGGAATGTACTGAGGGGGCATTATACTGTGTCGGGGGAATGTACTCAGGGCATCATACTGTGTGTGTGGGGGGTGTACTAAGGGGGCCTCATACTCTGTGGGGGGAATGTACTAAGGGGGCATTATGCTGTGTGTGGGGAATATACTGAGGGGGCATTATACTTTGTGTGGGGAATGTACTGAGGGGGCATAATACTTTGTGTGGGGAATATACTTAGGGGGCATTATGCTGTGTGTGGGGAATGTACTGAGGGGGCATTATACTGTGTGTGGGGAATATACTGAGGGGGCATTATACTGTGTGTGGGGAATATACTGAGGGGGCATCATGCTATGTGTGGGGAATATACTTAGGGGGCATAATACTGTGTGGGGGAATATACTAAGGGGCATCATACTGTGTGTGGGGAATATACTGAGGGGGCATCATACTGTGTGTGGGGAATGTACTGAGGGGGCATCATACTGTGTGGGGGAATATACTGAGGGGGCATCATGCTATGTGTGGGGAATATACTTAGGGGGCATTATACTGTGTGGGGGAATATACTAAGGGGCATCATACTGTGTGTGGGGAATATACTGAGGGGGCATCATACTGTGTGTGGGGAATGTACTGAGGGGGCATCATACTGTGTGGGGGAATATACTGAGGGGACATTATACTGTGTTGTGAAATATACTAAGGGGACATCATACTGTGTTTGAGAAATATACTGAAGGGGCCCTAGTGAGACGGGGGGGGGGGGGGGGCATTTTGACAAGTGTCACCAACTTTTTACTAATGATGCTGCCTATGCAGCATCAATAGTTTAACAACCCTGCTGGCATCACTGCATGGCCTCCCATCCCCCACCTGCTTTTCACACAAACTCATTTCTCCGGTCCATGCTCTGAGTTCTCTGCACTCTGTGTCTTGCTTTGCTCTGCTCTCGGCTCTGCTCTGTGACTTTGCTCTGCGGCTCTGCTCCTTGCGGTTCTACCTTGCTCCGTTTCTATGTCTCCTGCGTTTCTGTACTTGGCTCGCCTCCTGCTCTTGGCTCCTCTTCTTGTGTTTCTGCTTTGCTCCGCTCCTTGCGGTCTTTCTCTACCGGTTCTCATATACCCTCCTGTCTGAACAGGTTCCTACCTGTTCTCACATATCTGCCTGTATACCGGTCCCTACCGTTCCTGCCAGTGTACCAGTTCAGTCCTCTTGTCCTGCCAGATCATCAGCTGTGCCCGCCTGCCTGCCAGTGTCCCAGCCGTGCCCACCTGTCTGCCAGAGTGCCAGCCGTGCCCCCTTGCCTGTCTATGTTCCGTTTCCCCTGGTGGGATCAGCAGTCACAGCCAGACACCACCCTGGAGTGGTACCTGGTAGCTTCCTGCTGCACAAGCCTCACCTCACCATCAGAGTCTCCAGCGAAGACCAAGGAAGCTCCTTTTTTTTTTTTTTATCAGATAGATTTTTATTGTCGGCAAAGAATAAACAATCAGAATATTTCTCATGACCATGTTACATTAAACATTTATAGATAACTTTTTACCCCCAACCCAGAGCCCCCCCATCCCGCCCAACCCCCAGAGACCTCAGCCAGAGCCACCCCAATTCCCATCATAATACAAGCATTTGAATAAACATCCATTATATTTCCATTGAATACTAGGCTCCCTATAGTCTCATTTATCATCCTAATTCAAGTCAATCCACGGTTGCCACAGCTTGTGGAAGATGTCCAGCTTATTCCTTTTGGTGTAGATACTTTTCTCCAATGTAAGTATATGCTCCGTTTGCTGAAGAAAGTCTCTCCTTGTTGGAGGTTCCTCTCTAATCCAAAATTTGGCGATCAATTTCCTAGCAATGAATAACAATCGTGCAATAACTATTTTAAACATGTTGTCCGTAACAATTTCCTCCACATATCCCAATATGCAAGTCAGTGGATTCCTAGGGACAGAACATCCATACACCAGTTCAATACGATTTAAGACAACTATCCAGAAGGAGGACAGTCTAGGGCACTGCCACATCATATGCAATATCCCCGCTTGGGATTGTGAGCACCGAGGGCATTCCGAGT
Organism: Ranitomeya variabilis; assembly: GCF_051348905.1. NCBI lineage: Eukaryota > Metazoa > Chordata > Amphibia > Anura > Dendrobatidae > Ranitomeya > Ranitomeya variabilis. Next base: position 227,673,996 of record NC_135233.1, read on the forward strand.
TTTGCCTAAGCCCAGCCTTGAACAACCTGTTAGGGGTTCTATAGGCCCTATGGATTACGAATAAGGGTATGGCTCCACGGTACGGAGGGGCGGCGGTATCGCCGCAGCGGCGAAGCCGCTCGGCGCTAAGCCCCGCCCCCTTCCTGGGACGCGATCATGCCGGATGTGTTAACTCTTCACATCCGGGATGATCGCTTGCTCCCATAGGGCCCTGTGATATGCCTTGCGGGGACGCTGCGTCCCCGCAAGGTGTACGGACATGCTGCGATCTGAAAAGACGCGCAGCATGTCCGGAGTCGCAGGTTCGCCGCGTGCGGGTTTCCACGCAGAGTGGAGACGGGATTTCATAAAATCCCCTCCACTATGCTGGAACATCTGGACGCTGCTTTTTTGACGCTGCAGCTCTGCGCAGCGTCAAAAAAGCAGCGTTTCCTGACCGTGGAAACATACCCAAACTGTGATAGCCTGCCAGGTTTACTCATTGATATCTTGGGCACATATTCTAGGATCGATTCCCATCTATCATTATCAATCATTCCCAATTCAGCTTCCCATTTCCCTTTAGCTCGGATGGGATGTTTTTCCAGGAAAGAAAAAAGCAGAAACCCATATGTTTCCGAAATCGCTCCCTTCGTGCAGCTATTCTTAAGGATGTAGTCGAGCATGAGATCAATCTGTACCACTATGGCTCCCCTTTTATTCTGTGCCTGATAAGCATGAGAGATACGATTATACTGGAACAATTCAGACCGTGGCAACTGAAATTCTTCCTGCAACTCTTCAAATGTTTTAAGTCTGCTCTGACTTATCAGCTGCCCCAACCGTTTAATACCTGCTGCAGACCAAGAGTGAAAACCCTCGCTCTGCCTGAATTCTGGTAAATATATGTTGTCCCAAATAGGCGAGAATCTGGTGAACCCACTCACCCCCCTAATGAGTTTAACTTTTTCCCATACACTGTGAATTAATCTAATAGTGCACCCCTGTGAACCCATTTTTTTGAATTGTCCTCCCTCCAAACTGTCACTCAAAACGTCCGCCTGTAGTAAGAACCTCAAGCTATTAGGTATTTGCACACTCCCTGCCTCCTCCCCCCATCCTTTAAGATGTTGACACTGTGCTGCTAAGAAGTATAGCCATGGATTAGGAAGTGCAAGACCCCCCTCTGTTTTGGCCCTCTGAAGTATCTCCTGTTTAAACCTAGGACTCCTTCCTCCCCATATTAATTCCCCAAACAAAGACCTAATTTTACGGAATCTGCATTGTGTAATCCAAATGGGAGAATTATGTAGCACGTACAACAACTGTGGCATTACAATCATCTTTAAGAGGTTCACCCTACCAACCACCGATAAATGTAATTTGTTCCACGCCGTAATCTTGGTACGAATTTTCTGCATTAGCGGACTTAAATTCAGTTCCTCAAAGGTAGTCAGAGGAAGAGCAATCTGAATACCCAAATATTTGAATTTTTGAACAGACTTTAATTTTGTGGTTATCACCCTCTCTCCACTGCCCATACTGTCCTCCTCAATCAACAACATACAAGACTTATCCCAGTTTATTGTGAGTCCCGAAAACCGACCAAACTCCTCAATCAAAGCAACCGCATTGCACAAGGACCTCTCGGAATCCTCCAGGAACAACAAAATATCGTCAGCATATAATGCAATTTTGTCTTCCCTCTTACCATAGATGTAACCTCTAACCTCCTGAGCACCTGCCAAGGAAGCTACTTAGTTACGCCCCTTCCAGGGTAGTCTGGTCTGTGGCGCAGTGGGGCCACACCCCCGCAAGCCCACGCCAACCAGTCTTGGCGCGAGTGTGACAAATAGTAAAAAGATATAATGTTAAAAATAATTAAAAAAAAAAAAATCGTGCTATTCTCACCTTCTGGCAATCCCGCGCAGCCTTCCCGATCCTCTCGATGCTCCCGGCAGCTCCCGTTCCCAGTGATGCCTTGCGAAATGACCCCAGATGACGTAGGATCACGCGAGACCGCTACATCATCACAGGTCATTGTCTCGCAAGGCATTACTGGGAACGGGGGGTGCCGGGAGCATCGCTAAGGCCTGGGCTGGATCTGGGGACCGCCAGAAGGTGAGTATATAACTATTTTTTATTTTTATTCTTTTTTTGAATAGGGATATGGTGCCCACACTGCTATATACTACGTGGGCCGTGCTATATGCTACGTGGGCTGTGTTATATACTAGGTGGCTGTGTTATATGCTACGTGGGCCGTGCTGTATGCTACATGGGCTGTGTTATATACTACATGGGCTGTGCTATATACTACGTGGCTGTGCTATGTACTACATGGCTGTGCTATATGCTACACATTTTGCACTTTTACAAATGTTCTACGTTAATACTTCAATGTATGCAGTTTTTTCTTTGCAGCAAGTTTAGCTAACACTAAAATGCCTTCTGGTAACTGAGGAAGAGTGAGTAGGTCACAAAAATTTGCATATAAGGGGTTGATTTATATAAAGCCCCTCCGCTGTATGGTATTGTAGAATTTAGAATAGCTATCACTCATGTAAGAAGTGAAATCTGGCATTGTACTATACCTATATTTCTCTGCTGTATCTGTGCATCATGAATCGTGGTATGTGTTGGGGGGGGGGGGGGGCACTGAGACTCTTTCGCTCAGGGCCCTCAAAAACCTGGAGCTGGCCTGGTGGGGAATATACTGAGGGGGCATTATACTGTGTGGGGGAATGTGCTAAGAGGGCATCATACTGTGTGTTTGGAATATACTGAGGGGGCATTAAACTTTGTGTGGGGAATGTACTGAGGGGGCGTCATCCTGTGTGTGTGTGGGGGGTGTACTAAGGGGGCGTCATACTGTGTGTGGGGAATGTACTGAGGGGGCATTATACAGTGTGGGGAATATACTGAGGGGGCGTCATCCTGTGTGGAGGGATGTACAAAGGGGGCATCATACTCTGTGGGGGAATGTACTAAGTGGGCATCATGCTGTGTGGGGGGGAATGTACTGAGGGGGCATCATACTGTGTGTGGGGGGGATATCCTGAGGGGGCATCATACTGTGTGTGGGGGGGGTGTACTAAGGGGGCGTCATACTCTGTGGGGGAATGTACTAAGGGGGCATTATACTGTGTGTGGGGAATGTACTGAGGGGGCATCATGCTGTGTGTGGGAGAATGTACTGAGGGGGAATCATACTGTGTGTGGGGGGATATCCTGAGGGGGCATCATACTGTGTGTGGGGGTGTACTAAGGGGGCATAATACTCTGTGGGGGAATGTACTAAGGGGGCATTATACTGTGTGTGGGGAATGTACTGAGGGGGCATCATGCTGTGTGTGGGGGAATGTACTGAGGGGGCATTATGCTGTGTGGTGGGAATATACTGAGGGGGCATCATGCTGTGTGTGGGGAATATACTGAGGGGGCATTATACTGTGTGGGGGAATATACTAAGGGGACATCATACTGTGTGTGGGGAATATACTGAGGGGGCATCATACTGTGTGTGGGGAATGTACTGAGGGGGCATTATACTGTGTGTGGGGAATGTACTGAGGGGGCATTATACTGTGTGGGGGAATATACTGAGGGGGCATTATACTGTGTGGGGGAATATACTGAGGGGGCATTATACTGTGTGGGGCAATATAATGAGGGGGCATCATGCTGTGTGGGGAATATACTGAGGGGGCGTCATGCTGTGTGTGGGGAATGTACTGAGGGGGCATTATACTGTGTGGGGGAATATACTGAGGGGGCATTATACTGTGGGGGAATATACTGAGGGGGCATTATACTGTGTGGGGGAATATACTGAGGGGGCATTATACTGTGTGGGGGAATATACTGAGGGGGCATTATACTGTGTGGGGGAATATACTGAGGGGGCATTATACTGTGTGGGGGGAATATACTGAGGGGGCATTATACTGTGTGTGGGGGGGGATATACTGAGGGGGCATTATACTGTGTGGGGGAATATACTGAGGGGGCATTATACTGTGTGGGGGAATATACTGAGGGGGCATTATACTGTGTGGGGGGAATATACTGAGGGGGCATTATACTGTGTGTGGGGGGGGATATACTGAGGGGGCATTATACTGTGTGGGGGAATATACTGAGGGGGCATTATACTGTGTGGGGGAATATACTGTGTGGGGGAATATACTGAGGGGGCATTATACTGTGTGTGGGGGGGGATATACTGAGGGGGCGTCATCCTGTGTTGGGGGGGAATGTACTGTGTATGGGGCACTGTGTGGGCCTGGAAAGCTGTACCATGCAGTGTGTGAAAGCTAATGGGCTTCACTAAACGCCACATTTCTGTGTGGGCCTACATAAAGGACTGGAGGAGGTTAGCACAAATAGAATTCCCGCGGTGCATTACATGCATGCATGTGTCCCTTTTTCCTGTGTTTCAAAGATGGGAGATATGATGTCACAACTACAACTCCCATCATGCCCTTGCAATATTCACTCCAGGCTGTGCGTTCTGGAAATGTCAGCGTTAAACATTTCTGATAGGCGGAGCTGTTGTTGGTGATAGTAATCCTGTATGTGTTAACTATTTCCTTTCCAGTGCGCCCCGATTATAGATGACATTGCCCGTCTGTCATCTGCTCGCTCGCAGCATCGTAGGGTTAAGTATGAAGTGTTGCAGATGGGGCGGAGCTACAAGCCGTTGTATTAATTTTTTCCTTTCCAGAGCAATCATTGTCCGTGGTGCTGGTGATGACTCACCTAGTCATGTGACTGATCACATGACAGTGACATCATCGCAGGTCCTGCAGCGCTCTGGAATCCAGCAGTTGCCCTTCTCCACAATGGCGGGTAAGCAGTATATGGATGTGTACGGGAATGCGATCACGCTGCAGCAGCAGACGTACGGGGACAGCTGCCAGGACTTCACCGTCACCAGCGCCAAGCTGTCCGTCCGCTCCCTCGCCAGCTGGACGTGCACGGTGTGGATCGCCGCTTACGCCATATTCTTCTACACGCAGCACAGCGCGGTGCTGACGGCGGCCATCTTGGTGTCCATCGTGGGGCTGCTGCTCTACCTGCACCTGGTGAAGGTGGATCACGAGTCCCTGCTGATCCTGGGCTCCCTGGGGATCCAGACCACGACCACGTACGCCTCCGGCCGGGAACGTACCGTCTTCGTGGAGATGTGCAGGGTTCAAGACGTCGTCATCAACGAGGGCCTCTCCATGCACCGGGTGAGCTACTACCTGTGCCTGCTCCTCGGGGAGCCCAGCGACCCGCAGGCCGGGCTGGCCCAGGTGGTCCCCGTGTTCCAGAGCTCCCGGCCCCGTGTGGACTGCCTGGCGGAGATCTACCGGAGCTGTCAGGAGATCCTGGCCTCCCGGCGGGGACATGGCGGAGCGGCTCCGCAGGCCGCAGGGAAAACGCCGTAAAACGCTCCAAGCTTTCATTTCTCTGTTGAGGATTTTTTTTTATGCTCTGAAGAAGTTTTGAAAAATTCCTTGAGGGGGAAAAAATCTGCGGGAACCCCTCCGAACTAGGAACCGTCCAATTAGAAGGCTGCAAGAGAAAAATATTCTTCAGGGGAAAAAACAACAAAAAAAACTTTCAGGAAAAGCTTCCGAGAAAATAAAAACTGAAAAAAAGTTTCTGCTTGAAAACTAACAGTTTTTGAGGCCACATTCACACTATCAGTATTGGGTCAGCATTTTACATCGGTATTTGTAGCCAAAACAGGAGGAAAAGTATAACAGAAACATATTCACCACTTCTGCATTTATCACCCACTTGGTTATGGCTACAAATACTGACAAGATACTGAACGTGCGCATTTGGCCTAAAAAAAAAAAAAAAAAGCCTTAGGACATGTTCACACACGGCCTCTTTCTAAGTTTTGTTTAGAGAGAAAACTCAAAACAGTTTTCAAACAAGTTTTTGAGGAAGATATTGGACAGTGTGAACATGTAGTGATCAGGAAAAGCTAGGGGGCCATCTTGGTGTTTGATAGTTCAAAGCACACACACACGGTGTTGATCTTCCAAGGATAACCTTTGTAATGGCAGAAACTTTATTGTACTTTTTTTTTTTATAAGATGGATGACTCTAAAGGGGTTATTGAATTGCCATCAGATTTTCTCTAAATTTTAAAATAGTAAAATGAGTAGTATGCTAATGTCCTGAAAATCTACAACTGCATAAAATTGATATTTTCTTGATTTCAATTGATTTTTAATAGATCGGACACAGTGATTGTTACCACAGCTCAGAATTGGTCACATGGTACTTTATACATTGCATCTATGGGTGGCACACATGAAAAAAAAAATGTAACTAACATATTAAAAAGTTGTTTTTTTTTTTATTAAAGGGAACCTGTCACCCCCAGAATGGAAGGTGAGCTAAGGCCACCAGCATCAGGGGCTTATCTACAGCATTCTGTGATGCTGTAGATAAGCCCCCGATGTAACCTAAAAGATGAGAAAAAGAGGTTAGATTATACTCACCTTGGGGGGGGCGGTCCCGGTCCGGTGCCCCCCATCGTCATACAATCCTGTCCTCTTCTTCCTGCCACGGCTCCGGCGCAGGAGTAATTCTCTTCCCTGTTGAGGGCAGAGCAAAGTACTGCAGTGCGCAGGCCCCGGGAAAGGTCAGAGAGGCCCAGCACCTGCGCACTGCAGTACTTTGCTCTGCCCTCAAGAGGGAAGAGAATTACTCCTGCGCCGGAGCCGTGGCAGGAAGAAGAGGACAGGATTGTATGACGATGGGGGGCACCGGACCGGGACCACCCCCCCCCCCCCCAGAATGCTGTAGATAAGCCCCTGATGGCATTGGCTGAAGCTTATAGGCGAAAAATGGGGTGACAGATTTCCTTTAACAATGTATGCACTTAGTTATTTTGCAAAATAAATAGTTGCCAAAAAAATCTTGATATATCGATGGCTTTGTTGTGATGTCCACCAACATTTTCCAGATATAAACTACAGGTATACAGAGTAGATCCAATGTTTGGATGTAATTACAATTTAACTTAAAGGGAATGTGTCATCATACAATTACCTATTGTGAAATCCCCCTTATACTCTGCAATATTTGTACCCCCAACACAGCTCAAATTAAATTTATTAGCAGAATCCTGCTTAATATCTCACGTCTCTCGCCCTCTGCTATAATTCTCGGACTTTAAAGGGAACCTGTCACCTAAAATTGTCCGGATATTTAAATGAGTTTTTACCAGTCCGATGGGCGGCGTTTCCTCTTCATTTCTCCACCCCGTCCGTCCCTGTTTGTTGCATTATGTTAGTGAATTAGAGTATAGTAAATAGATCAACTGACCGAACAATATATATATATATATATATATATATATATATATATATATATAAATAGTTTGTAGCCAAAAAAAGTCAAATATACAATAGATCAATGGCCAAACTTATCTGTGCTAAAAAACAAGGAAATGTGAAATATGTGAAATATGAGTAGCATACTGGTTTATGAACTTTATGAACAAACACATGAGATTTGCAAACGTTGTGAGCCCATTCACCAAAACGTCAAGGTAATCTCAGATCGAATGAGTAACTACACTGACTGTCTGGTGTGAACACTTACCTATGGTATCTGAGCTGACTGCCTAATGTGAACACTTGCTTATGGCTAATGACAGGATAAAGCCTACTTATATAGGAGGCTCAGAACCAGATCTAGTGAATTAGAGTATGTGAGCGCCATAGTTGGCGCATGCGCAATGCAATCTTCGGTGGCGCAGTATGCTTTGCCCAACTGCGGGCAAAGCCGAAAAGCATTACTGCGCCCGCGCACTATGTCCCGGAAGTATTTCACTGTGTTGCGGGACATAGTGCGCGGGCGCATGCGCAGTAATGCTTTTCGGCATTGCCCACAGTTGGGCAAAGCATACTGCGCGTGCGCCACCAAAGATTGCCTTGCGCATGCGCCAACTATGGCGCACACATACTCTAATTCACTAACATATTGCAGAAAATAGGGACGGACGGGGTGGAGAAATGAAGAGGAAACGCCGGCCATCGGATCGGTAAAAACTCATTTAAATATCCCGCCAATTTGAGGTGACAGGTTCCCTTTAATATGCTGTTATTTGGACACAGAGAAACTTTGGCTAAATGATCAGCTTCCATCCTCCTCACAAACTTATATTTCCCGAGAATTCCGGAATTCTCATCCGTAGATACTCCCTTTATGATCTATGGAGAAGTAACCATCCTGAAGACAGATCCTTCTCTTTTTTTTTCTCGCCACTTCATGGCACCCATCCTCTCATAACTACTTCTTCAGAAATCCTCCCCTCTTACGTATGTTAACAGGAGCAGAGATGGATCCATGACATGGTCCGATCACGCCCCAATAGAGACCTCAAGTAAAGATTCCTCAATTTTTACCTTTACTTGTCATTGGAGGCTTAATTAACCATCTGTTAAAGAAGAATTATCCCCTCAACTATAAAACTACTTTGAGCCTAATAAAGGATCAGTCTCTTCTGAAGCGATACTGTGGGAAGCTCACAAGGCGGTCATTCGTGGTCAATGTATCTCAATAGGAACCAGACTTAAATAAGATTATAAAATTATACAAAACCCTAACTGTGGAGCGAAAACTCCTAGCGACAAGAATACTCTTCAGACCCTCTAAACAAATCCTTTAAAAAAATGTGTATATGTTAAGGTACCTTCACACTGACCAACTTTCCAACGATGGCGATCCGTGACGTTGCAGCATCCTGGATAGCGATATAGTTGTGTTTGACACGCAGCAGCGATCAGGATCCTGCTGTGATATCGTTGGTCGGAGCTAGAAGTCCAGAACTTTATTTGGTCGTCAGATCGGCGTGTATCGTTGTGTTTGACAGCAAAAGCAACGATGCCAGCAATGTTTTACAATGGTAACCAGGGTAAATATCAGGTTACTAAGCGCAGGGCCGCGCTTAGTAACCCGATATTTACCCTGGTTACCATTGTAAAAGTTAAAAAAAAAAAAAACAGTACATACTCACCTTCTGATGTCTGTCACGTCCCCCGGCGTCCGCGCTGCTTCTCAGAGCTTTCTGCACTGAATGTGTCAGTGCCGGCCGTAAAGCAAAGCACAGCGGTGACGTCACCGCTCTGCTTTAGGGCCGGCGCTCACACAGTGCAGGGAAGCGGACGCCGGGGGACGCGACAGGCACCGAAATGTAAGTATGTAGTGTTTGGGTTTTTTTACATTTACACTGGTAACCAGGGTAAACATCGGGTTACTAAGCGCGGCCCTGCGCTTAGTAACCCGATGTTTACCCTGGTTACCTGGGGACTTCGGCATCGTTGGTCGCTGGAGAGCTGTCTGTGTGACAGCTCTCCAGCGACCACACAACGACGCTGTAGCGATCGGCATCGTTGTCTATATCGCTGCAGCGTCGCTTAATGTGACGGTACCTTTAGAGGCCAGCTAAAAAATGGCACTAAAACGAGTGAATAAACGACTTCTTTATACAGGCAAACAATGTTACGAAAAAGCTAATAAACCCCACACATTATTAGCTAAACAACCGAGAGATCATACAGAACGGTCTTCTCATTACACTTTACAAAACAAAAAAAATCAAATAATGGATGATCCTTAAGAGATAGAAGTATTCCAGGAGTATTTCCCACAACTTTACTCCCCAACCTTTCCTCATCTAACCTTCCTATAAAGAATAATCTCATTAGTTCTTCTCCAATATCATGTCACCTTCACATATAACAGAGGAAGAGGGCAAAGATATAATACGACATCTGCCTAACATGAAAACACCGGGGCCGGACGGTTTACCCCACTTATACTATCAAACCTTCCAAAATTAACTTCTACCCACCCCGACTCCTCTATTTAATTCCTCTCTCAATGGATCTCCTGTTCCTGAATCTGCTACGTTCTTAGGGCTGTCCCACACGTCCAGATAATTCCGGTACCGGAGTTATCCGTGTCCGTGTGCCTGGGAACTCACGTAGGCCATACGTGCGGCACACGTGTGCCGCCCGTATGGCGAGTGGGTACCACACGGAGCGTGTGGTACCCTGCATCGTGCTGAAGCCGCGATTCATATGTTCCCTGCAGCAGCGTTTGCTGCAGAGAAAATATGAATAATAGTGTTTAAAATAAAGATCTATGTGTCCTCCGCCCTCCCACCCCCTGTGCGCCCCCCCGCTGTTCAGAAAATACTTACCCGCCTCCCTCGCTGCTTCCTGGTCTGGCCGCGGCTTCTAGTGTATGCGGTCACGTGGGTCCGATCATTTACAGTCATGAATATGTGGCTCCACCTCCCATAGGGGCGGAGCCGACTATTCATGATTGTAAATGAGCGGCCCCACGTGACCGCATACAGTAGGAGGCGCGGGGCAGAGAGGAAGGAGTGACAGCCAACGTGGGAGCGGGTGAGTATTTTCTGAACAGCGGGGGGCGCACAGGGGGTGGGGGGGCGGCGGACACATAGATCTTTATTTTAAACACTTATTCATATTTTCTCTGCAGCAAACGCTGCTGCAGGGAACATATGAATCGCGGCTTCAGCACCATGTGGGGGGGACAGCGCTTACTGTAGCGCTGTCTCCTGCACGCACACGGACCCCAGACGGAGAACGTCCGTGTGAGGTCCGTGTTTTACACTTTAATGGGTTGACTTTAATGGGTCCGTGTAATACGTGCGCTCCCACGAACACTGACATGTCTCCGTGTTTGGCACACGGAGACACGGTCCGCAAAAAATCAATGACATCTCAACAGATGCATTGATTTTTATGGGTCTACGTGTGTCAGTGTCTCCGGTACGTGAGGAAACTGTCACCTCACGTACCGGAGCCACTGACGTGTGAAACCGGCCTTATAGAACTTTAATCCTCAAGTCAGGTAAGGACAGAATGGATCATAAGAACTATAGACCTAACTCCGACATTAAAATATTTACTAAACTACTTGTGGTCCAGTTACATTTCTACCTGCCTTCTCCAATTCATAAGGATCAGGTAGGTTTTATCCCATTTAGACAAGGAGGTGACAATACCAGATGACTAGTGATGAGCGTTACTGGTTACTCGAGATTTCTCGAACACGCTCGGGGGTCCTCCCGAGTATTTTTTAGTGCTCGGAGGTTTAGTTTTCATCGCGGCAGCTGAATGATTTACATCTGTTAGCCAGCTTGATTACATGTGGGGATTCCCTAGCAACCAGGCAACCCCCACATGTACTTATGCTGGCAAACAGATGTAAATCATTCAGCTGCCGCGATGAAAACTAAACCTCCCAGCACTAAAAAATACTCGGAGGACCCCCGAGCGTGCTCGAGAAATCTCCAGTAACAAGTTTATTCGCTCATCACTACAGATGAGCAATTCCCCTTCTAGATATAGTCCAAAAATTTAAAGACCCTACTCTCCTCTTAAGTTTAGACCCAGAGAAGTCGGCCATTCATGCTCATAAGCCTTGAAGTATACGGAATAAATGGTCCCTTTCTAAAGTCTATATTCTAAACCTGCTGCAACAATTAGGCTTCTCCATAGTCGGATATATCCGTCATTGGTCGTTAAGGGGTTAACCTCACATCATTTACCTCTTTATAAAACCACTTTTTAAAGAAATCCGTTCCCTTTGGACAAGATGGATGTCTCTATCTCTGGTCGTATTTCAGCACCTACACTTTGTACAGTATTATTGGGATACTCCTCCCCACAGAATCCCAGCATGGGCATCTATGACCGCCTGTGCAAAATGGATGGAAATTGAAAAACTCTGGCTTGCACAAGCGCACCCTAAGGGTATGTCTCCACGTTCAGGATTGCATCAGGATTTGGTCAGGATTTTCCATCAGTATTTGTAAGCCAAAACCAGGAGTGGGTGATAAATGCAGAAGTGGTGCATATGCTTCTATTATACTTTTCCTCTGATTGTTCCACTCCTGGTTTTGGCTTACAAATACTGATGGAAAATCCTGACCAAATCCTGATGCAATCCTGAACATGGAGACATACCCTAACTGTCTGATATGGAGCATTTCGTATAACCCCTCTTTCAAGAAACTTCTAGGCCCAATGAGCGTTACCAGGAACATTTCGAGGAATTGCACTTAAAAATTAAAATCAGTATGAGTGTTCACCAAACAGCTAAAGGCACATGCAGTCATATCGGAGGAGAGGGAGGTGTAGCTGAATGTCGGCAAATTCATTCACTTCCACACTGAGAAGCGAGCGGTGCAGTTAAGTAACACCCATCTTTCCCATTAATTAGAATAGGACAGGTGCAGAACATCTCCTGCACCCCACTTCTCAATTCATGGATTTGTGGCTAAAAAAATTATGTTTTTAAACAGTTTTGCGAGCAATAGTGCAAAACAAAAGCTATAGAAGGCAAACGGTGCAACATTTTTAATGAACCAAATGACAAATTATTTTTAGACCCAATTGCATTTAAAAATAAATTGAATCAGATAGAAATGTGACGACCCGTATCACAGCTTTAGGGCCTGTAATATTATAAATTCTAATTGACAAGGCAAGAGTCAGTGATGTCTGCTTACTTTTTCTTTTTCTTAAGCCTTATAAATATTGTATTAATTACAGAAAAGTTCCTTTAATTCATCATCAAAAGGCACAATAATATCAAATATTCTGGATTGTGACAGGTAAATTACAATTTCATAATTAGTAAAGATTCTTAAAGGGATTGTCCTATAATTAGGATATTTCATCAAATCTCAGAGGGTGGGAGTCCAATACCCAGCATCACCAAGATCCGGACATAATGTTGCCCACCACCTACACTGATACTGGGGCAGAGGGGTCTTTGGACCCCCTTAGCCATCACTGCTACCTTTGTTCCCTCTATACCATAACTGAGGAATAACAAAAGAAAAAGGAATATAGTCAGCTTACCGGTCTGGGACGGTATCCCCAGACCTGCCAACGCCCAGCACGGTTCAGGGTGAGCGCCCACAGCAAATGAAGACAAAAAGAGAAATGATCCAGCTGGAGGTGGAGGCAGTTCAAACTTTGTGAGACTTTATTAGACAACTAAACCGATAAATAGTTCTTCAAAATGAAAAATCTTTACATAGCAAACAATCCATGGATCATGAGTAAGACTTCATAGTTGAAACGCGTTGATCCTCCTCACTGGTGTGCCAGGTGTTTGCTATGTAAAGATTTTTCATTTTGAAGAACTATTTATCGGTTTAGTTGTCTAATAAAGTCTCACAAAGTTTGAACTGCCTCTACCTCCAGCTGGATCATTTCTCTTTTTGTCTTCATAACTGAGGAATGGCAGACTATCCCAGCTAAGTATTCTGTTTCCTGCCTTGAGAAACTGTAGATTATGAGATGTTTTTGCAGTCCATTAGCGGATTATTGGAATTTCTGAACTAAAGGAGTTTTTAAATTGTGTTAAACCGTAGCATAGATATTTCTGAGCTGCAGTCCATTATTGTATTGAGGATCACGCTCTTACAACCCAGTGAGGTGAGCTTGGATGTGTACGTACCCACAAAGGAGAGGCGGCCATTGAGTAGACGACTAACGCAGGTAACGGTGACTTTGTTGATTGAGTCACTATAATAGCGACGTGGGGCAAAAGACAGTCTTACCGACTTTCTATTGAGTGCGTATTCTATGAGGGAGGTTTCAGCAGCTGGAACCGACACTGCCCAAAACTTTCAAGATTTCAAAAGTTTTATGAAAGTGCAGTTATTTTCTAAAAATCAGGCTGAGCTGCAATACCAGACTTGGCCTGTGGACAAGAGTGGCGCTGTTACTGAAAATAAAGCCAATGCTTGGTCTCAAAAATCCACTATTAAGAGATGTGAATCTGCATTTAAAGGGAACCTGTCACCACGTTTTTGGAAGATGGGATAAAAATAGCGTTAAATAGGGGCAGAGGTGGGCGTTACATTAGTGTGTGTGTTATGCGTTTATTACCCACCTAAGTTGCCGAAATAACTTTGCAAAGTCTCCGTTTTCGCCTGTCAATCAGGCTGGTCAGGTCGCATGGGCGTTGTCTTCCCCCAGATTTGGCGTAGTTTTCCGTTGGTGGCGTAGTGGTGTGCGCATGCCCAAAGTCCGGAATCCTCTTCCAGGGGATTTAAAATAGCGCGGTGTTCGTTATTGCATTGGTGATCGGTGGGCGCGGCCATCTTCCTTTGGCCGCGCGTGCGCAGAAGCGGCGCTCTGCTGGCCGCGGCTTCAGGAAAATGGCCGCCGCGATCTCCATCTGCGCACGCGCGGCATCCCGCGGCCATTTTCCTGAAGCCGCGGCCAGCAGAGCGCCGCTTCTGCGCACGCGCGGCCAAAGGAAGATGGCCGCGCCCACCGATCACCAATGCAATAACGAACACCGCGCTATTTTAAATCCCCTGGAAGAGGATTCCGGACTTTGGGCATGCGCACACCACTACGCCACCAACGGAAAACTACGCCAAATCTGGGTGAAGACACCACGCCCATGTGACCTGACCAGCCTGATTGACAGGCGAAAACGGAGACTTTGCAAAGTTATTTCGGCAACTTAGGTGGGTAATAAACGCATAACACACACACTAATGTAACGCCCACCTCTGCCCCTATTTAACGCTATTTTTATCCCATCTTCCAAAAACGTGGTGACAGGTTCCCTTTAAGGAAGGGGAAGTCTCCCCATATAAGAGAGTAAGTAATCCCATTGGAAGCTCGCCCTCTAGTGGTGGCTTTTCAGAACCACACCCTAAAGTAGTTTTTGGCATAAGCTCATGCATATTCCATTATCAGATCCGTGAGAGATTTACCTAAAAGCTTTACATAAAATGAAGCGTCATCTCCCAAGGCCAAGGATATATAGAAATAGTTTCACAGTAATTGACTTTGGCGCTAACATCCAGCTACACGGTATGAGTCTGCACCCAGTGACACAGCCGCTGTGAGTAGCGAGAGGGGCTGACGGTGGAGAACTCCTGCCCGTGGTAACGCATGCTCTTCCACAAATGTTCCAGTCTTTTCTTCAGGCCATAGACGGTGAATATGTCAATGATTCCAATGAAGTATCTCAGTTCCGGCCCGTCCATCACGTGCAGAGGGTTCTTGTAATTGGGAAGTAGGCGGCGATTTTGGGCCATAACCTCAGAGATATCGGACACGGTGCTCACTTGCTGCCCAATTTTCTTCATGTGTGCGCGTCTAGTAGAAGTCACATCTGGGGCGTCGCTAAGCTCGGTCCCATCGTCTTCTTTATCTGTGGATTCACTTTCTTCCTCTACAGTTCCGGGCACAGAAGCGCACTGAGATGTAGTGGGACTACCAGTCCCATTCACAGACCTGGAGGGTGCGGAGAATTAGAAAAGGTTTAGGAAAAGGATCTTATTTCCCACCCGAAACAACACCCCTCTTCTCTATGTGGCTACGTCTGGTATTGCAGCTCCATTCTATTTTACTGTATGACTGTGAGCTGCAATACCGGACCCAACCCATAGAAAAGAGTGGCGCTGTTTCAAGATAGTATTTGATGTATGCTTACAATGTAATTGCTCAGTGAAGTATTGAAACGGGAGACACCTCACCTTTTAGTGCGGACTATTAGGTTGGCCAAAGACCAGCTCTGGTTTTTCTCATCTTGATGTAAAGGCTGAAATCCAACCAGAAGACTGTAATCCAGGACATTGAGCTCCTTTAAGAAAAGCGTGTCCAGCTCCGTCTGACGAAGAAGCCAGGAACGTTGTTGATCTGGAGGAGAAGCGGGAAGTAAAACTGGATGGGATTAGCTGCTGATGGCAACCAATCAGAGGGTAGATTTTATTTTCCTAAAGGCCTTTGAAACATGAGCAGTGGAATCTCATTGGTTGCTAGGGGCACCTCCCCCCACACTCACTTTACGCTAGGTGTTGATTAACTCCTCCCACAGGACTTGTGCTTACTAACATGTCCCTCAGCGTTTCCCCTCTTGTGACTCCATGGTCGCCTTCCTTACACTTCCTGTTGCCCGGGTGGAGACCCCTAGATCCTCTCTTAGTTCCAAAGTATTTGTTTTATCATACAGAACTTCTTGTGGACACGTCCTCTAAATGTGTCAATCAGACACTCCCCACAGTACTTGGGTCCCAGGACCATTCCCTTTCTGACTCTATGACGGCTGACGCCACGCACTGGACTGCCTGATATGGTGATGTTCTTTTTTCACATTTAGCCTTTTGGCCCACTTTCCTGATATTGGTCTGCCCTTTTTCCTTCCATTTTGATGGCATATGTCGGCAGGTGAACCCTAAACGCTCCCTACACTACTCCAACAGGCTTATCTCTCTGCCGCAGTGGTAGCTTTGCCTTTCCATAGGAGCTATTTCTTGTAAAAAAACTCAATTATTTTTTTTTTTTTTTGGGGGGGGGGGGATTTATGCTTATTTCCTTTGCTGCAATTTAGTAGGCTTATCGGGGCCCCCTAGCTAGCATTAGCCCCTTTACTTATATAGGGGCACTCCCGCACTATATGGTACTCTGGGGACGCCCAGAGTTTACCTGCTGCCTTGCTCTGTGTACATAAGCTATTGTGTACACAAGCCATTGTTCCTGCATATGTGTGGTGCTATTTGTGATACATCATTGTACCCTAGGTTGTCCTTCTATATATTTCATGATAGTACCAATAGTGTGTTGGTGGCGTGATTTACGATATACTATTGTACCTTAAGCTGTCTCTATATATTGACTTATTATAGGACTAGTGGTGTGTTGGTTGTATTTTAATATGTTTTTACTTGTGTTTTCTGTCTTCCCTAATAAAAATTTTGTATTTTTGGTATTTAATTGTATTTTGGGAGTGCGCCCTATATGCATAGTCTCTTTTCTTGTTTGTCTGATATATGCTGCTGCTATGCATTGAGTTGCACCCCTCACTATACTTACCCTATAGGTTGTGATTGGCTCCTTGCCCATTGGTAGTGCTCCCTAGCTTTCCCCCTTTTTTGCTCTAAATGTGTCAATACACATTAATGGAAAGTTGTTAGATCTGCTGATTTTGGCAGTACAGGTCAACCATCCTATCTATATTCGGGCATCCCAACACGAAGGATAGGGGATACTGATTTCTACCAGAGACCAACAAGCATTAAAAGGTACATGGTCACTTTAATAGTGATCACACGGACAGTAACTGTGAGAAAACCTGGAAGTGTTTAATTTCCCTGCAGCGCTCCCGTAGCGAAAATGAAGTATTACACCGCTCCAATTGAAATCTATGTGCTGCCAGTATAAGGTTCTTATTATTTTCCAGCAAATGTCTATAAACAAGTTATTTTTATGAAATACTTATAGATGTTTCTTTTTTTTTTTTTTTAATTTAGGACCTTTGCTTATTAGATTGACAATAGAGTCTATGTTTGTGGAGGACCCAACATGTCAGCCCATAAATTTTAAAAGGGACTGTGTGATGCTTCATTTTCCATGCGGGGGCGCAGCAGGGAAGTGATGCACTGGTTTCCAGATTCTTACTAGTTATTGGGGACTAGGCAGTGAGAGACACTGATCAGGTCACTATACTGGATTTGACAACATACCCAAACAGATAACATTTCCTTCAAAGTTTTGATCCTTGAAGACCTGCAGGACTCTACTGCCCTCCGGTTCTGGCTCAGTCCAGCGGCTCACGTGACAGCCTTTAATATCATAGCTGAAACCAGAGAAAAACTATTACCTACAAACCGGAAAGTCGATAAAGGGGGACAAAGGGGAAGTTACAACCCCCATCCTCACCGGCCAGTGATCCGCTCATCCGGGAAAAAGACGCTCTGCATAATGATGAAGTATTTCTGTAACGGAAGATAATAAACACGGATTAGTGATACAAAGCGCCATAGAAGCTGGCAGCATGTGAGCTGCGGGCTGCCATATTGCTGCACAAATACAGTACAGACCAAAAGTTTGGACACACCTTCTCATTTAAAGATTTTTCTGTATTTTCATGACTATGAAAATTGTACATTCACACTGAAGGCATCAAAACTATGAATTAACACATGTGGAATTATATACTTAACAAAAAAGTGTGAAACAACTGAAAATATGTCTTATATTCTAGGTTCTTCAAAATAGCCACCTTTTGCTTTGATGACTGCTTTGCACACTCTTGGCATTCTCTTGATGAGCTTCAAGAGGTAGTCACCGAGAATGGTTTTTACTTCACAGGTGTGCCCTGTCGGGTTTAATAAGTGGGATTTCTTGCCTTAAAAATGGGGTTGGGACCATCAGTTGTGTTGTGCAGAAGTCTGGTGGATACACAGCTGATAGTCCTACTGAATAGACAGTTAGAATTTGTATCATGGCAAGAAAAAAGCAGATAAGTAAAGAAAAACAAGTAGCCATCATTACTTTAAGAAATGAAGGTCAGTCAGTCTGAAAAATTGGGAATACATTGAAAGTGTCCCCAAGTACAGTGGCAAAGACCATCAAGTGCTACAAAGAAACTGGCTCACATGAGGAACACCCGAGGAAAGGAAGACCAAGAGTCGCCTCTGTTTCTGAGGATAAGTTTATCCGAGTCACCAGCCTCAGAAATCGCAGGTTAACAGCAGCTCAGATTAGAGACCAGGTCAATGCCACACAGAGTTCTAGCAGCAGACACATCTCTACAACAACTGTTAAGAGGAGACTTTGTGTAGCAGACCTTCATGGTAAAATAGCTGCTGGGAAACCACTGCTAAGGACAGGAAACAAGCAGAAGAGACTTGTTTGGGCTAAAGAACACAAGGAATGGACATTAGACCAGTGGAAATCTGTGCTTTGGTCTGATGAGTCCAAATTTGAGATCTTCGGTTCCAACCACCGTGTCTTTGTGCGACGCAGAAAAGGTGAACGGATGGACTCTACATGCCTGATTGCCACCGTGAAGCATGGAGGAAGAGGTGTGATGGTGTGGGGGTGCTTTGCTGGTGACACCGTTGGGGATTTATTCAAAATTTTAGGCATACAGAACCAGCATGGCTACCACAGCATCGTGCAGCGGCATGCTATTCCATCCAGTTTGCGTTTAGTTGGACCATCATTTATTTTTCAACAGGACAATGACCCCAAACACACCTCCAGGCTGTGTAAGGGCTATTTGACCAAGAAGGAGAGTGATGTGGTGCTACGCCAGATGACCTGGCCTCCACAGTCACCAGACCTGAACCCAATCGAGATGATTTGGGGTGAGCTGGACCGCAGAGTGAAGGCAAAAGGGCCAACAAGTGCTAAGCATCTCTGGGAACTTCTTCAAGATTGTTGGAAGGCCATTTCCGGTGACTACCTCTTGAAGCTCATCAAGAGAATGCCAAGAGTGTGCAAATCAGTCATCAAAGCAAAAGGTGGCTACTTTGAAGAACCTAGAATATAAGACATAATTTCAGTTGTTTCACACTTTTTTGTTAAGTATATACCGTAATTCCACGTGTTAATTCATAGTTTTGATGCCTTCAGTGTGAATGTACAATTTTCATAGTCATGAAAATACAGAAAAATCTTTAAATGAGAAGGTGTGTCCAAACGTTTGGTCTGTACTGTATACCACTTCCCATGGCGTATGTGCCCAATGTGCAGCCCTGACGTATGCCATTGTATATTATACAGTCAGGTCTATAGAAGACATATGCTGTACATGATGTCCGAACGTAGTGTGAACACAGCCCAGGGGCACACTGTTAGTGGTGTCATCCTGCCTATCCAGACTTCAGCAGCACAGACATTATACTGATACAACTATCCACATCTGAGAACTAGACATTGTGGCCTCTAGATTTAACTCTACTGAAAGGAATCAGAGATTTTAAAAATGATAATTAAAACTTGACATACAATGAAGACAGAACACGTGGCTTCTTACCTTTTTCTCCTGAGCTCTGGTGATACTGTGCACACCTAGAGAAAAAGACAAGAAAAGTGACATGATTCAGGTGTCAATGGTTGCTGACATATAGGCATATATATTGTAGCAAAGCTGGGTAGGACGGGGTTAAATCCCAACTCTGCAGGGTTTGATTAGAGGCACCTGCATAGCCTATTACTAGAAGCAGGAAGTAGCCTCACTTGATGTGCAGTGTGCTGGGGAACTGAGCAGGGTGTAGATTCTGCTGGGAGCTGCAGAGTACAGTTTGTGGCAGACTAAACTGAGCCAGGTGAAGTGATAAGATTGCCGCAGGGGCGAGAGACTGTGGTCTGTGTCTGGGAGGAGACGTGAGAAGACCTCTAGGTGCTGGTCTCTCTGACAAAGCTTGAGAGATGGGTGGACATTTATCTGAACAGGTGACCCGCATGTGCCTGTGTACGGACTGTTTATTCTGTTCCTTTAAGCCGGAGATAGGCTGTTTGTTTTCCGTTCTGCTGGAAGTTTATGCACTTCAATAAACCTCCCTGTCTGACCCAGAAACTATGTGCCTGTGTAAATGCTGCCAGCTGCCTAAAAGTGAGTAAATCCTTACAATTGGTGTTTTGGCTGTGGGCAAAAATCCCAAGAAGCACAGATTGTGGGATAAAGTCTGTATGTCCTGGGTAAAGGCAGCGTCAGCATTGCACAACACGGTCAGATAGTACGGAGGAGCTTGTGAAGCAATTAGTCTAGGTGCAGCAACAGCAAATGGCTGTCTTAGCGGAAACTATCCAGGGCAGGGAGACTGCACTTTCCACCAGCTAAAAGAATGGTATCAATGTGAGAACAGTATGGGAGACCTTGCAGAAAATGACTGGAGGATGAAGTTGGGGCATTCCTGGCTGTATTTGAGAGGGTGGCAGACAGGGAAAAACTGCCCCTGGAGCAATGGGCGGAGGTCCTGGCACCGTATCTTACTGGGGAACCACAGAATGCGTATTATGAACGTGTTCTGCAGATGCCAAGGAGTACGGCATAGTGAAGGCTGAGATTATGGCACCTTTGGGTGTAAACCTGGAGGTTCAGGCACAACGGGTGCACCTCTGGTGTGACCAAAAAGACAAATCTCACCGGTCTCAGACGGTTGAGCGGATGCAAAAATGGCTACAGCCCAGGCCTGCTCTCCAGCAAAGATGGTGGAAAGTGTGTTAGTGGACAGAGTTATCCATTCACTACCGAAATCTGTGCCATAATGCAGATGACCTAGTGAGTTTGGTGGAAAGATACTTTGCTGCAGAGAACTCCCTGAGCAGTCAAGGAAGCCCGAGTTCACCTGTCAGGGAAACCCACCAAAGTAGGGGTCCAAGGCCACATGCGAAGTGTGCACAAAGACCCTAGAGGGGTCAGAGCTGGGTTCAGGGGGTACACCTTGTCACATATATCAGCCTATTGTCCCTTGACCTCAGAGTCGATAGACTGCAGCAATAGCCGGCACTACTCCTACTTCGCCTACCCTGTCTACAGTGCTGTTCCTCATCCTGATAAGGGGCCTCCGGTGTGCCAAGTAACTGGACTTTTGGACTCCGGGAGTTTAGTGACCCTGGTAGGGGCCACACTTTGACATGTGCCAGTTCCTGGGAAGGTGGTAGGCATCAGGTGTCTTTCTGGAGAACAATCTCAGATATAGTGTACCGAAATCTTCATATTCTGAGAACTGACAATATAATGGATACGATCCTAAAAGATGGTATCAGAATAGTATCTCTTCGTGTACCTACAATCGGTAATTGTCTGTCACAAAGTTTATACTGCCTAAATCAAAATCCTCTCCCCGCCATTGGCTATGTATGATACGATATTTTAAATGTGGACAGTTCTCATGCAAAACAAGCAAACATTAAAGGGAACCTGTCACCACGTTTTTGGAAGATGGGATAAAAATAGCGTTAAATAGGGGCAGAGGTGGGCGTTACATTAGTGTGTTTGTTATGCGTTTATTACCCACCTAAGTTGCCGAAATACCTTTGCAAAGTCTCCGTTTTCGCCTGTCAATCAGGCTGGTCTGGTCAAAAGGGCGTCTTGTCTTCCCCCAGATTTTGCGTAGTTTTCCGTTGGTGGCCGCGGGATGCCGCGCGTGCGCAGATGGATATCGCGGCGGCCATTTTCCTGAAGCCGCGGCCAGCAGAGCGCCGCTTCTGCGCACGCGCGGCCAAAGGAAGATGGCCGCGCCCACCGATCACCAATGAAATAACGAACAGCGCGCTCTTTTAAATCCCCTGGCAGAGGATTCGGGACCTTGGGCATGCGCACACCACTACGCCACCAACGGAAAACTACGCAAAATCTGGGGGAAGACAAGACGCCCTTTTGACCAGACCAGCCTGATTGACAGGCGAAAACGGAGACTTTGCAAAGGTATTTCGGCAACTTAGGTGGGTAATAAACGCATAACAAACACACTAATGTAACGCCCACCTCTGCCCCTATTTAACGCTATTTTTATCCCATCTTCCAAAAACGTGGTGACAGGTTCCCTTTAAAAAAGAAAAAATATATATTTCTTGTTCAGATGGTAGGAAATCATTAAAAACGAAACATTTTCTAAACTGCAACTCAGATTTTGTAGTGTAAATTCTAGAATGTCAGATTTATAATTTGAAGTACCAGTATATAATTGTGTATAAGCATAGTTTTTCACCCCATTTTTCATGCTGAAAAAGCCCCTCTTGGCTTATACTCGAGTGAGGGTACCACTTACTGGAGCAGAGGGTCACAGGAGACCGGAGCCGGCAGCTGTGGCTAACACCTGGGCCCGCTGCTAAAGAGAAATTAATATTCACTGCTCTCCACGATGGGTTCAAGCTCCATGCATACCAGGATGGGGATGAGGGAGCCATGCATACAAAGATGGGGATGAGGGGGCCATGCATACAAAGATGGGGATGAGGCGGCCATGCATACAAAGATGGGGATGAAGGGGCCATGCATACAAAGATGGGGATGAGGAAGCCATGCATACAAAGATGGGGATGAGGGGGCCATGCATACAAAGATGGGGTTGATGCGGCCATGCGTACAAAGATGGGGATGAGGCGGCCATGCGTACAAAGATGGGGATGAGGCTGCCATGCATACAAAGATGGGGATGAGGGGACCATGCATACAAAGATGGGGATGAGGGGGCCATGCGTACAAAGATGGGGATGAGGCGGCCATGCGTACAAAGATGGGGATGAGGCGGCCATGCGTACAAAGATGGAGATGAGGCTGCCATGCATACAAAGATGGGGATGAGGGGGCCATGCATACAAAGATGGGGATGAGGGGGCCATGCATACAAAGATGGGGATGAGGGGGCCATGCATACAAAGATGGGGATGAGGCGGCCATGCATACAAAGATGGGGATGAGGGGGCCATGCATACAAAGATGGGGATGAGGGGGCCATGCATACAAAGATGGGGATGAGGGGGCCATGCATACAAAGATGGGGGACCATGCATACAAAGATGGGCATGAGGGGGCCATGCATACAAAGATGGGGATGGGGGACCATGCATACAAAGATCGGCGTGAGGGAGCCATGCATACCAGGATGGGGGTGAGGGGGCCATGCATACAAGGATGGGGATGAGGGGGCCATGCATACAAGGATGGGGATGAGGGGGCCATGCATACAAGGATGGGGATGAGGGGGCCATGCATACAAGGATGGGGATGAGGGGGCCATGCATACAAGGATGGGGATGAGGGGGCCATGCATACAAAGATGGGGATGAGGGGGCCATGCGTACCAGGATGGGGATGAGGGGGCCATTCGTACCAGGATGGGGATCAGAGGACCATGCGCACCAGGATGGGGATGAGAGGGCCTCGCATACCAGGATGGGGAAGAGGGGGCCATGCATACTAGGATAGGGATGACGGGGGCCATTCATACCAGGATGGGGATGAGGGGACCATGCATACCAGGATGGGGATGAGGGGGCCATGCATACCAGGATGGGGATGAGGGGGCCATGCATACCAGGATGGGGATGAGGGGACCATGCATACCAGGATGGGGATGAGGGGGCCTCGCATACCAGGATGAGGATGATTGGGCCATGCGTACCAGGATGGGGATGAGGGGGCCATGCGTACCAGGATGGGGATGAGGGGGCCATGCGTTCCAGGATGGGGATCAGAGGACAATGCGTACCAGGATGGGAATGAGAGGGCATCGCATACAGGATAGGGATGAGGGGGCCATGCATACCAGGATGGGGATGAGGGGGCCATGCATACCAGGATGGGGATGACAGGGCCTTGCGTACCACGATGGGGATGAGAGGACCATGCGTACCAGGATGGGGATGAGACGACCATGCGTACCAGGATGGGGATTAGAGGGCCTCGCATACAAGGATGGGGAAGAGGGGGTCTCGCATACCAGGATGGGGATGAGGGGGCCTCGCATACCAGGATAGAGATGAGGGGGCCATGCATACCAGGATGAGGGGACAATGAATACAAGGATGAAGATGAGGGGACAATGCATAACAGGATGAGGGGACAATGCATAACAGGATGAGGGGACAATGCATACTAGGATGAGGTTGAGGGGGCCATGCATACCAGGATGAGGATGAGGGAACAATGCATACCAGTATGAGGGGGCCATGTATACCAGGATGAGGATGAGGGAACAATGCATACCAGTATGAGGGGGCCATGTATACCAGGATGAGGAGACAATGCATACGAGGATGAGGGGACAATGCAAACCAGTATGAGGGGACAATACATACCAGGATGAGGATGAGGGGACAATGCAAACCAGTATGAGGGGACAATGCATACTAGGCTTATACTCAAGTCAATACGTTTTCCCAGTTTTTTTTTTTGTGGTAAAATTAGGTGCCTCGGCTTATATTCGGGTAGGCTTATACTAGAGTATATATGGCACATCGGTTCCACAACTAGAAAACTTAAAAATAGAATAAGGGAACACCTGTACGATATAGTTCAACCCACCGCTCAAAATGTTTCCAATGCCTCATACCATTTCATAAAATCACATAACAGAGACACCACAAATTGTGTAACATATGCGATCGAACATATTCCCAAACACATACGTGGAGGGGACAGAGACGCACCGTAACAGTGAAGCTTTCTGGATATAGACACACAAGTTCCTTATGGACTAAACTTGAAGCAAGAAATCATGCTGCACTACTAACTTCTGGCATATTTATTATTCTTTATTTATTGCTGTGTAGTCCTAAATTATCGCAACTGCATTTGTTATGTATATTAACATGTTGCTTTTAACCTCTCTATTACACCACAGCTGTGATTTCATTTGATCATTATGTTAATTATCGCGGTAATTCAGAAACCCTCTCCCTTTTCTTATCTCACCAAACCGAGTCTAAGAACACACAGTGTTCGACAAGCATTCGGTGTTTCATATTTCTTGCACTTTCCAAACCTCCAACTATGCCTATATGGTGTGTCATGACAATGCCATTTTTTAAATGCCTTGGATTTTTTTTTTTCCAGAGCTGGATTTTTGCTTCCACATATTCATGAACATGCCAAAAAATGTCCGTGACCAGGGTCGACATTGAACTTGTCAGATCTTATAATTGTCGGTCGTGATTTGCCTCTGTTTTGGGATTTGTGGGGGTAAGCGATACCGACTGGTAGCTCGGCTGACAACCGAACTACAGTGATAAAAACCTCATCACATACCACAGCTGGCAAGTTGTCCTTGTCTGTATGGGTTTCCAATAAGGATATGGAAGCATCCCCTAAAGTAAATATCCCTGAGCTGGATGTGTCGAGGAAAAGTTTTGGAACTGCCCAACTCAGGAACTTACAGTACAGACCAAAAGTTTGGACACACCTTCTCATTTAAAGATTTTTCTGTATTTTCATGACTATGAAAATTGTACATTCACACTGAAAGCATCAAAACTATGAATTATCACATGTGGAATTATATACTTAACAAAAAAGTGTGAAACAACTGAAAATATGTCTTATATTCTAGGTTCTTCAAAGTAGCCACCTTTTGCTTTGATGACTGCTTTGCACACTCTTGGCATTCTCTTGATGAGCTTCAAGAGGTAGTCACCGGGAATGGTCTTCCAACAATCTTGAAGGAGTTCCCAGAGATGCTTAGCACTTGTTGGCCCTTTTGCCATCACTCTGCGGACCAGCTCACCCCAAACCATCTTGATCGGGTTCAGGTCTGGTGACTGTGAAGGCCAGCTCATCTGGCGTAGCACCCCATCACTCTCCTTCTTGGTCAAATAGCCCTTACACAGCCTGGAGGTGTGTTTGGGGTCATTGTCCTGTTGAAAAATAAATGATGGTCCAACTAAACGCAAACCGGATGGAATAGCATGCCGCCACAAGATGCTGTGGTAGCCATGCTGGTTCAGTATGCCTTCAATTTTGAATAAATCCCCAACAGTGTCACCAGCAAAGCACCCCCACACCATCACACCTCCTCCTCCATGCTTCACGGTGGGAACCAGGCATGTAGAGTCCATCCGTTCACCTTTTCTGCGTCGCACAAAGACACAGTGGTTGGAACCAAAGATCTCAAATTTTGACTCATCAGACCAAAGCACAGATTTCCACTGGTCTAATGTCCATTCCTTGTGTTCTTTAGCCCAAACAAGTCTCTTCTGCTTGTTGCCTGTCCTTAGCAGTGGTTTCCTAGCAGCTATTTTACCATGAAGGCCTGCTGCACAAAGTCTCCTCTTAACAGTTGTTGTAGAGATGTGTCTGCTGCTAGAACTCTGTGTGGCATTGATCTGGTCTCTAATCTGAGCTGCTGTTAACCTGCAACTTCTGAGGCTGGTGACTCGGATAAACTTATCCTCAGAAGCAGAGGTGACTCTTGGTCTTCCTTTCCTGGGGCGGTCCTCATGTGAGCCAGTTTCTTTGTAGCGCTTGATGGTTTTTGCCACTGCACTTGGGGGACACTTTCAAAGTTTTCCCAATTTTTCAGACTGACTGACCTTCATTTCTTAACCCCTTCATGACCTTGGGATTTTTCGTTTTTCCGTGTTCGTTTTTCACTCCCCTCCTTCCCAGAGCCATAACTTTTTTATTTTTCCGTCAATTTGGCCATGTGAGGGCTTATTTTTTGCGGGAAGAGTTGTACTTTTGAACGACATCATTGGTTTTAGCATGTCGTGTACTAGAAAACAGGAAAAAAATTCCAAGTGCAGTGAAATTGCAAAAAAAGTGCAGTCCCACACTTGTTTTTTTTCCTTTTTTGCCAGGTTCACTAAATGCTAAGACCTGTCATTATGATTCTCCAGGTCACTACGAGTTCATAGACACCTAACATGACTAGGTTATTTTTTACCTAAGTGGTGAAAAAAATTTCCAAACTTTGCTAAAAAAAAAAAAATAAAAAAATAAAATTTGCGCCATTTTCCGATACTCGTAGCGTCTCCATTTTTCATGATCTGGGGTCAGTTGAGGGCTTATTTTTTGTGTGCAGAGCTGGCGTTTTTAATGATAGCATTTTGGTGCAGATACGTTCTTTTGATCGCCCGTTATTGCATTTTAATGCAATGTCGCGGCGACCAAAAAAACGTAATTCTGGCGTTTTGAATTTTTTTCTCGCTACGCTGTTTAGCGATCAGGTTAATGCTTTTTTTTATTGATAGATCGGGCGATTCTGAACGCGGCGATACCAAATATGTGTAGGTTTGATTTTTTTTTTAATTTATTTTGATTGGGGCGAAAGGGGGGCGATTTAAACTTTTTTTTTTTTTTACTTTTGCCATGCTTCAATAGCCTCCATGGGAGGCTAGAAGCAGGCACAGCACGATCGGCTCTGCTACATAGCAGCGATCTGCTGTTCGCTGCTATGTAGCAGAAAATCAGGTGTGCTGTGAGCGCCGACCACAGGGTGGCGCTCACAGCTGCCGGGGATCTGTAACCATAGAGGTCTCAAGGACCTCTATGGTTACAATACTGAAGCATCGCCGACCTCCGATCATGTGACGGGGGTCGGTGATGCCGTCATTTCCGGCCGCCCGGCCGGATGCGGTAGTTAAATGCCGCTGTCTGCGTTTGACAGCGGCATTTAACTAGTTAATAGGAGCGGGCAGATCACGATTCAAAACAGCTGACATGTCCCGGCTTTGATGTGGGCTCACCGCCGGAGCCCGCATCAAAGAGGGGCTTCTGACCTCGGACGTACTATCCCGTCCGAGGTCAGAAGGGGGTTAAAGTAATAATGGCCACTCGTTTTTCTTTACTTAGAATTTGTACTATGGAAAGAAAAAAGCAGCTAACAGTCTATTCAGTAGGACTATCAGCTGTGTATCCACCAGACTTCTGCACAACACAACAGATGGTCCCAACTCCATTTATAAGGCAAGAAATCCCACTTATTAAACCTGACAGGGCAACCTGTGAAGTGAAAACCATTCCCGGTGACTACCTCTTGAAGCTCATCAAGAGAATGCCAAGAGTGTGCAAAGCAGTCATCAAAGCAAAAGGTGGCTACTTTGAAGAACCTAGAATATAAGACATATTTTCAGTTGTTTCACACTTTTTTGTTAAGTATATAATTCCACATGTGTTAATTCATAGTTTTGATGCCTTCAGTGTGAATGTACAATTTTCATAGTCATGAAAATACAGAAAAATCTTCAAATGAAAAGGTGTGTCCAAACTTTTGGTCTGTACTGTAACTCTGGAACTTAACTCTGGAAAATGTAAGAGTGGTAAATGTTGTTCTTCAGGATCCAGGAACCGGTGTTCAGTTTTCACATTTGGCCAGGCAAGGGGCCAGGTAAAAGAGCGCCTCAAGGCATGATCGAGGGAGTATAGTCCGGTGACTCCCGTGAAACCCCCGTGTGCGTCTTGGTGTCCACTGTGGAAAATACATTTCTTGCCAAGTGGCAAGTGTACTATGAAGTGATAGAAAAATTTAGTGAGGGCCACTATAAAGTTTACCAACTAGTGGAAAGGAAGCCCCAGCAGGTATGTCATACCAGCTTGTTCAAGCCTTGGCAGGACGGGGTTCATTGTGGGTTGACAGATGGTGCCCAGCCCTCGGCTTTGGGCAGAGAGGGAGGATATGTTGCAAAGCCGGGTAGGACAGGGTTAAATCCCTAATCTGCAGAGTTTGATTAGAAGCACCTGCATAGCTTTTTACTAGAAGCAGGAAGTAGGCTCACTTGGAGTGCAGTGTGCTGGAGAACTGAGCAGGGTGTAGATTCTGCTGGGAGCTGCAGAGTACAGTCTGTGGCAGACTAAACTGAGCCAGGTGAAGTGGTAGGATTGCCGCAGGGGTGAGAGACTGTGGTCTGTGTGTGGGAGGAGAAGTGTGAAGACCTCTAGGTGCTGGTGACAAAACTTGAAAGACGGGTGGACATTTTATCTGAACGTGTGAGCCCGCATGTGCCTGTATACGGACTGTTTATTTTGTTCCTTTATGCTGGAGATAGGCTGTTTCTTTTCTGTTCTGTTGGATGTATAAGCACTTCAATAAATCTTCCTGTTTAACACACACACACGTTACAGCTATGTATAATCTATATATCTATATAGACTCTTCAATATTGAAATTACAAGACCAAGAACTAAAAGTCATTGAATGACGGAAATCACAGAATGGATAGACAGGATAATAATTTGCAAATGATGACAAAATAGAAATAAAATTTTCAAACCATCTTGATTTATTCAGTCTGGAGTATGGGCCATGTGCAGAAAACCCGGCACTTACAGCATCGGCTGCTGTATCAGTGACGATATGAATGGTCGTCTGGGGAAGGTTGTGTCGCACTGAACGCACTTGGGTAAATTATCAAGATCCGCCGCTGGCTGCGTCTTGTGCAAGGACGTCATAGATCTGCCTGGCAGCGTGTTGCTTGTGCTACTGTGAGCAGCCTGTATGGCCTAAATGTGCTGCCATACCCTACAGCATCTCGGGATTCGTCTCCCATTGAGCACATCGGGGACGTAAAGGGTAGGTGATTACACATGAGCTGCCAGCAGCGGATCTTGATGATTTGCCCAAGTGCATTCAGAGTGGCAGAAACTTCCTCAAACAAACATTAATATCCTCAGTGATAGTGGCCAAGGTTGTAAGTGACGGGAATTTTCAAGTGGCACTCATACTCCAGGCTGAAAAAAAAACAAGATGTTTTGAGAATTTTATTTCCATGTTTCCATCATTTGCAGATCTGTAACCTGTCTATCCATCCTGTGATTTCCAGAATCCCCCCACTTTTCCTTCTTGGTACTGTAATTCCGATGTTAAGGGTATATGACCCTATCAAGTATTACTCACCCAGTATCTTCACCAGCAGGGAGTGCGGATAGGATTGGAAGTGCTGGATGTACTTGGGTAGTATCTGCAGGAGGAAGTGAACCTCTCTCTTACTCTGTGTCTTCAGAAAAAGCCGCTTGTCATTTCTGCAAAGAGAGACCCTTTTACTCCCAAATGTGAGATTCATCGTCGGAGCAGACAATTGTGAGATATTCCAGACATTCCACATGGCTCGAAATTCTGAAATCACATCTAACCATGCCTCTCTCCAGCGGTTGCAAGATTACAGCTCCCAGCATGCGCCTGACAGCATTTGACTTTCACAGTATTCTGGAAGTTGTAATTATACAACAGCTTGAGAGACTTGTGGTTAAAAGCCATTGATGTCTGACCCAACGCAAAAGTAGCAGAAGTCATGTATGATTTGGGTCATGATCGAGGGAGGAAAGTCGACCTTGGAGGAGTCAAGCGGTGATGACTTTACACCACTCCATCTGACACTTTTACACCACTCCATCTGACACTCTGCATTGTGCTTGGTGATGTAAGGCCGCATCCAGCTGCTCGGCCACGAAGCTCCTGGCAGGGGGCGCTGTGTTTGTGCTGATGTTAATACCAGAGAAGGTCTGGATTTTGCAATTATGGAGTCAGCAGAGCATTGGTGACTTTTTTGTACTTAACCCTTTATACTCACGTCAGGAAGAAGTCCGCTTTGCTCTTTGAGTTACTAATGAATTGAAGGTACAGTCCACAGGAAGACAGAGATCTCTGGTAACTTTCCTCTGATACACCCAGAGACTGACGAAAATGCTTGAACACCGGCCCCGCGTACGTCCTCATGTTATATCCCTGTAGGAAAAAGAACACCATGAAAATAGTTGTCAGCTTATTAGATTAACCTTTTAGATAATGTTGTATTTCTTAAGAAGGTCCCCATCTATTAATCTGATCACAGGGTGTCTTGCTGCTGCAACCCCCAGCAATCAGCTGTAAGAACCTGACCAGAAGTGTTCTATTTCCCTGCAGTGCCTCTGCAGGCGAAATGAAGCATAACACTCTTACCCATTGATATTTGAAAATGGGATTTAAGAATCAGAACCCCCTATAAAGAAGGATGGAGTAAAGGATAAAAATTAAACCCAAGACCTACCTCGTGACCCTGCGTGAGCTTAGCGCTGAAATCCTCATCTGTAAGAATCGGCTGCTACAAAAGAAAATTATTTTGAAGTTAACATGTACAAAACCACAAGTCGCCTCCAGTCACAAAGAAGCCAAAAAGCAGAGACAAAATCATTATAATACTGTTCTGTGATAGAAACAAGAGCTGGATTAGGACTTTCTGGATTAACAAATTAAAGGAATTTTACCAGATAACAGACATTTAGTGTCAAAGGAGAGCGATTCCCCCCCCCCCCCAACAGTCAAACAGGAGTCACCTCAAATCAATGTCTTTTCTGAGATAAAGACTCTGTTACATCAGGACCCTTCCTGCACTACCAGGATGATCAGAGGAGCTTCCCACATTTAAAAAAAATAAGACGAACCCTTTAATGCCTTTCCTTCCCAGGACGTTCTAGTATGTCATGGGGAGGGCGAGGGGGTTGACCCCACTACGCACCCCAAAAAATGCCCCTGTCAAACTTTGCCACATGCAGGGCTTTATAGAGGACCATAACTTTTTTTTTTTTTTTTTACTATATACTTCAATACTGCAGAATTATTATATAGTACCAGTGATAAACAATATTATATTTAGTCCCTTATTGGGGTAAAAAAAAATGAAGTGAAATGTAAAAAGAAAGTTTTATTTAGTGCTACTGAGTCGATTTATCAAAATATAACATTATCTAACCCATTAGATAAACATTTTTTGCTCACCCCAACCTCCCCCAAAACATGCATGCCACAGAAACAACCTCCTTTTTGACATTTCACCAAACTTGTATACTCACTGCGCAGCGCTGTACTCACTGCGCAGCGCTGTACTCGGCCTTCTCCTGCAATCACAGAGCCAATATATGGATGGGCAGCCACTGCTTCATTCCAAAAATTTGTGTAGGAACCCGATTCTTAGGGCCGGCGGGACCCCCAGCGATCGATAACTTTACACCTATACTGTGGTCAGGTAATAACGTGCCCAGTTGGGAATACCCCTTAAAGGGTCAGACAGATGCCCACAGCCCACATTCCACTCGGCTCACCGCGGCCTCGCTCTGGATGGCGTCCTGCACAGCATCTTTCAGTCCTTCTTTCAGATCGCAGGTCAGTGGGTAAAACTCGTGATCCTTATCGATTTCAAAAAGACCAAGTAGTTTCCATCTTTGTCGGAGTTTCCAGAAAAGTCCGCGTCTCCTCGAGCTTCCCCGTGACTCCCCCTAAGGAAAAATAAGGGGGAACATTATTTTTAGATGAACTGTACGGAGAGGATCAAACATATAAATCAATACAGCACCATGAACGGATATGGGAATGATGACGACGGCGAGATGTGAGCGGTGATAGACTGGACAGAGGTAGAGGGACGATCAGTGAGGCAGAAAATGACAGCACTGGCACAGTACCACTGAGCGCTCCATGGACGGGAGGCAGAGAATGAGGATGACACAATGGTTCCAGGCTCAGTCCTGCACTGTCAGAGCATTTGCAAGAGGGTGTGATCCGACCATGTGAGCCATGTGTCATCATCAGCCTTCACAGATGCTCATCTGATGTTACAGTTATGCAGAATATAAACTGTAGCACATATATATTATACACTGCTCAAAAAAATCAATGTCACACTAAATCCCACATCCTAGATATCACTGTATGAAATATTCCAGTTGCAAATCTTTATTCATTACATAGTGGAATGTATTGAGAATAATAAATCATAAAAATGATCATTGTAAATCAAAATTAATATCCCATGGAGGTCTGGAGTTGGAATGATGCTTAAAATCAAAGTGGAAAATCAAATTACAGGCTGATCCAACTTCAGTGGAAATGCCTCAAGACAAGGAAATGATGCTCAGTAGTGTGTGTGGACTCCACGTGCCTGTATGGCCTCCCTACAATGCCTGGGCATTCTCCTGATGAGGCGGCGGATGGTCTCCTGAGGGATCTCCTCCCAGACCTGGATTAAAGCATCAGTCAATTCCTGGACAGTCTGCGGTGCAACGTGATGTTGGTGGATGGAACGAGACATGATGTCCAAGATGTGCTCTATTGGATTCAGGTCTGGGGAATGGGCAGGCCAGTCCATAGCTTCAATGTCTTCATCTTGCAGGAACTGCTGACACACATCAGCCACAGGAGGCCTAGCATTGTCATGCATCAGAAGGAACCCAGGGCCAACTGCACCAGCATATGGTCTTACATTGGATCTGAGGATCTTATCCCAGTACATAATGGCAGTCAGGCTACCTCTGGCGAGCACATGGAGGGCTGTGCGGCCCTCCAAATAAATGCCTCCTCACACCATTACTGACCCATTGCCAAACCGGTCAAGCTGAAGGATGTTGCAGGCCGCAGAACGTTCTCCACGGCGTCTCCAGACTCTGTCATGCCTGTCACATGTGCTCAGTGTGAACCTACTCTCATCCGTGAAGAGCACAGGGCGCCAATGTCAAATATGCCAATCCTGGTGTTCTCTGGCAAATGACAATCGCCCTGCACGGTGTTGGGCTGTGAGCACAACACCCATTTGTGGATATCTGGCCCTATTACTAACCTCATGGAGTCTGTTTCTGACAGTTTGAGCAGACACATGGATGTTAGTGGCCTGCTGGAGGTCATTTTGCAGGGCTTTGGCAGTGCTCCTCCTTGCACAAAGGAGGAGGTAACGGTCCTGCTCCTGGGTTGTTGCCCCCCTACAGCCCCCTCCACGTCTCCTGGTACCTATTCCATGCTCTGGACTCTTTTGTTATCAACTCTTTTGTTATCAACGATCAATGGAAACCAAAATCATCAACTAATAGAGGGCTTGGATTCCAAATCACCTCGAAAATAAATGCAAAAACTTTGCAATCAAAACCATGATGGCATCTTATAATGTGACCCAGTAATGTGTAAGGCCTTGACATGCCTTTGTGCACTCCTGCACATGATCCTGATGGGATGGTGGAAAGTGTCCTATGGGATCTCATCCACCAGACCTGGATCAGTGAGCGAGTGGACAGTCTGTGCGCTGCGTGTCGGCATTGTATGTTCCAATATAAAATGTGTCAGAGGGTCTCAGTTGGATTCAGGTCTAGGGAACGTGCGGATCAGTCATCGGCGTCACTGTCTTCGTCACGGATACGAGGTTGGGCATTGCCCTGCACCAGGAGGAACCCAGGACCAGCTGCACCAGAGTAAGGTCTGACAATGGATTTAATATCGGTACCAAACAGCAGCAGTAAGGGAACCATTGGCCATCATTTGGAGAATTACACGACCTACCAACCACCAAACTGGTCATGATGGATGATGTTGCATCAGGATAACATTCACCCTGGCATCTCCAGACTCTTTCAGGTCGGACATGTGAATAAAGTGAAGAATGGAGTTCCAATGGCAGACAGCGCCACTGCTGTCCACAGGTCATGGCTGGTATTGCAGCTAAGACATAGTCACTTAAATAATGGGGAAAAATAATTTCTATATAATATATATATATATATATATATATATATATATATATATATATATATATATATATATATATATATATATATATATATATATATATATACACACACACACATATACATACACACATCCAAAATTTTCTGGGAAAAAAAAAACAGACCCTGAAACAAGCAGAGCTGGTGACTAATATAGTGTAAGATTGATGAAGATTTTCCAAAGATTAAAAAAAAGAGTAAACGAACAAAAAAGAATGCATGCCCAGTGATGCAACAGGTGGTGAAAACAGATATCTATGGAGTTTGAGACAGATGATACAAGTTTATGTCACTACTTTAGAAAAGAATTACATGAAAATTATTGCAAACTGACAAGTATTTTTTATTTTTTTTACATTCTTTTCTGGGTTCTCTCTTTAAACATCTTCAAAGCAAATGTTCCTAACACAGAGCTCCAAATCCTCTGCAGACTTAGATTTCAAATCTAAAACCCTGACATTCTGTCTGCCTGCAGGCGCTACCAGGGGGAGCTGAGGAGCTTACAAAATATTAGTCTGGCTCCCTGTAGTGGCTGCTGCAGGATAATGCAGAATCCAGATATTAGTCTGTGCTGAATTATGACCACAAAAATGCGATGATAAAAAGTGAAGAATTACTTTACAACATTGATGTTAGGCAAGTTTGAAACTGATCCAAGTTATGCTAGTCCATGACTGGTCAGGGTCCGTGATGCAGAACGGGCACATGATGGGCAGGGTACAGAGAATTGCTGCTCACCTTAATCATGGCACTGTGGACTGAGTCACGTCTTCCTTCCCCCTCCATTCTTCCATGTGTCACCGTTGTCAGCCCCCACGTGTCATCAGGTCATAATAACTCACAGTGAGTCCGTCTCCGCTCCTTCTTCCTGATGATTGCGGTATAATATTTCCTTTTACATATCTTCTCCCCTGTCCTATTACGCACCCCCCGATCACCCTCAATGACCCTCCCTGGACAGCACGGAAGAGAGTGCCCGATACTGTAGATCTGCACCCACCAGCTATGGAGAATCCCCCCCTATAAAGGCAGCTCGGATGGCAGGGTGCATATAGGATCACCTGCTCCTCTGCCGCGGACGCCTCCTCGCCGCACCCCATATAATAGCCTGAACCATTAAAATCACTGCAGTACAGGGAGGACAGCACACAAGCAATCCCACAGACAATTTGTAGACTGCAAATAGCTCGCTGGAAAAGTCAGCACACATCGATTATACGGCATCAGCTGACGGGAGAGAAACAGGCAAGCCTGATCTTCTAGGCAGAATAAATGCTGCAAAATGTGCACTAGAGAAGGGGCCAAAAAAATATTCGGGTGGTCATTACATTCTACCGGCACCATGGAGGTATTGGGACGGGCTCTTATATCATGGCCCACATACCGATCACAATTCCCAGACTGACTGCGGGTGCCGGACTCCATATACGAGGCAAGTTTGGACCAGGACACTCGCGGTCAGTCCGGGCATTGCGGTCCATGTACGGACCATGACATAAGGCCGTCCGTGCCCAATACCTCCATAGTGCTAAAACTTAGTGACCACCCGTCTGATCCAGGCCTAAGTATGGGAGACCTTACCGAGTATAAAGTACAAGATGACTCCTTTAACTCCTTAACAACCAGATTTTAACTTTGCGCTTTTGTTTTTTTCCCCACCCTTTCTTAACCCCGTCATGACCTTGTGATTTTCCGCTTTTGCGTTTTTGTTTTCTGATCCCCTTCTTCCCAGAGCCATAACTATTTTTTTTATTTTTCCATCAATATGGCCTTGTGAGGGCTTGTTTTTTGCAAGACGAGTTGAGCTTTTGAACGACACCATTGATTTTACCATATTGTGTACTGGAAAACGGGGAAAAAATTCCAAGTGCTGTGAAAATGCAAAAAAAGTGCAATTCTACAATTGTTTTTTTTTTTTTTACAATGTTCACTGAATACTAAAACTGACCTGCTATTAGCATTATCCATTACTAGTTCACAGACACCAAACATGTATAGTTTTTTTTGTTGTTGTTTAAGAGGTGAAAAAAAAATAAATCCAAAGTTTGTAAAAAAATAAATAAGAAAATGGTGCCATTTTCCCAGATACGTAGCGTCTTAATTTTTCGGGTATATACAATGTTTTGATCGCCCCTTATTGCAATGTTGCGGTGACCAAAAAAACTTAATTCTGGGGATTCGATTTTTTTGCTCGTTATACAGTTTACAAATAGGATTAATTATTTGTATATTTTAATTGGGTTTTTCTGAAAGCGGCGATACCAAATATGTGTATTTTTTATATTTTATTAAAACTTTTATATTTATTTAAAAAAAAAATTTAAACTTTTTTTCTACTTTTTACTTGCTAGAATAGTCAGGTTAGGAGACTTGAAGCTACGATCGTCTGATTGCTTGTGCCATACATAGCAGGGCTTCAGGATGTGCAGCAAGAATCATCTGCTATGAACGCCGGCCACGGGTCAGCGCTCACAACAGATCTGCAATGACAAGCATGCGGGTCTCCTGCAGACCCCCGATTGTCATGCCAACTCATCGGCGCCCCGCAATCGTGATAGGGGCGCCGATAAGCGTGGCTTGTGAAGCTCTTCTGGCGCACTAATGTTATATGCTGCTGTCAGAGATTGACAGCTGCATTTAATATGTTAAGAGCCGCAGATGGAACACGGTTCCACCTGCTGCTGTTAAGGGCACATGATCAAATCAGCTGTCATCTGCCTCAAAATAGGCAGGCGCAGTGCCGGAGCCTACATCAAACGGGGAGACACAACCTATGATGTACCTTTTGAAGTCATAGGTCGTGAAGGGGTTTGAAAAGCTATAACTTAAACCTATGAGTACTTTTTTTGCGAGAGTTGTAGTTGGGAATGCCACCATCAGGGGCATATATAGAAATCATATGGTATTATGGGCACCACATGGTCCTCCATACAGTAATATGGGCCCCTTATAGTCGTGCATACAGTATTATGGGCACCACATAGTCCTCCATACAGTGTTATGGGCACCACATAGTCCTCCATACAGTATTATGGGAATCACATAGTCCTCCATACAGTACTATAGGTACCACATAGTCCTCCATACAGTACTACAGGTACCACATAGTCCTCCATACAGTGTTATGGGTACCACATAGTCCTCCATTCAGTATTACGGGTACCACATAGTCCTCCATACAGTATTATGGGCAGCAAATAGTCCTCCATACAGTATTATAGATACCACATAGTCCTCCATACAGTATTATAGGTACTACATAGTCCTCCATGCAGAATTATGGGCAGCAAATAGTCCTCCATACAGTATTATGGGCAGCAAATAGTCCTCAATACAGTATAATGTTCAGCAAATAGTCCTCCATACAGTATTAAGCATAGAAATTTTGTGGAAAAAGAGATAGTCACCAACATTATTATTCTTCTCCTAATAGGGTTAAGCTATCAGTAAATAAATGGAACCAAAATAGGACCATAATGGACCGACTGCAACAAACATAAACCAAACCAGATTTGAAAATAACAGTCAGAAGTCCAAATATATGCAAAAATACAAAGAAGCTTTATTAATAATAACAACAAGTAAGAACATGACAGGAAGAAACAGGAAGTACAGGAAGTAAATAATACAGTATTATAGATACCACATAGTCCTCCAAACAGTATTATAGGTACTACATAGTCCTCCATGCAGAATTATGGGCAGCAAATAGTCCTCCATACAGGATTATAAGTACCACATAGTCCTCCATACAGTATTCTAGATACCACATAGTCCTCCATACAGTATTATAGATACCACATAGTCCTCCATACAGTATTATAGATACCATAGTCCTCCATACAGTATTATAGGTACCACATAGTCCTCCATACAGTATTATAGATACCACATAGGCTACGTTCACATTTGCGTTGTGCGGTGCAGCGTCGGCGACGCAACGCACAACGCAAATGTAAACGCATGCACAACGCAGTGTTTTGTGACGCATGCGTCCACTTTTGCATGGTTTTTGGGGCAGAAAAAACTGCATCATGCAGCGTCCTCTGCGCCCTGACGCATGCACCACAGTGACGCATGCGTCACAAAACGCAAGTGCAACACATGTCCATGCGCCCCCCATGTTAAATATAGGGGCGCATGAGGCATGCGTCGCCGCGGCTGCGCCTGACGCAACGCTAATGTGAACGTAGCCATAGTCCTCCATACAGTTATTATAGATACCACATAGTCCTCCATACAGTATTATAGGTACCACATAGTCCTCCATACAGTATTATAGATACCACATAGTCCTCCATACAGTATTATAGATACCACATAGTCCTCCATACAGTATTATAGGTACCACATAGTCCTCCATACAGTAATGATGGGCCCCATGTATTGCTCCATACATAAAAAATAATCAAATACTCACCTCTCCCCATTACCCCACTGCTCCGGTCTCTGCAGAGCATCTTCGGACTCTCTGCACTGCTCGGCACAGATGGTCGCGCTGTAGTAACGACATCACACCCTCTGCGCTGAGACATCACAGTGCTCAGATGCAGAGGGAATGATAGGAGAGGGAGCATCAACAGACGCTCCCTCTCCCATCATTGTTTTCAACTGCATCAGCATCTGGGATGCCGATATTCTAGGCATGACTTCTCATGCATTTTCTTATAGGTTGCTTTAACCCCTTAGTGACAGAGCCAATTTGGTAC
Organism: Ranitomeya variabilis; assembly: GCF_051348905.1. NCBI lineage: Eukaryota > Metazoa > Chordata > Amphibia > Anura > Dendrobatidae > Ranitomeya > Ranitomeya variabilis. The sequence continues at coordinate 227,713,463 of NC_135233.1, forward strand.
TTAATGACCGAGCCAATTTTTACAATTCTGACCACTGTCACTTTATGAGATTATAACTCTGGAACGCTTTAACAGATCCCGCTGATTCTGAGATTGTTTTTTCGTGACATATTGTACTTCATGTTAGTGGTAACATTTCTTTGATATTACTTGCGATTATTTATGAAAAAAAAAACGGAAATATGGCGAAAATTTTTAAAATTTTGCAATTTTCAAACTTTGTATTTTTATGCCCTTAAATCAGAGAGAGATGTCACAAAAATAGTTAATAAATAACATTTCCCACATTTCCATTTCTACTTTACATCAGCCCAATTTTGGAAACAAATTTTTTTTTTGTTAGGGAGTTATAAGGGTTAAAAGTTGACCAGCAATTTCTCATTTTTACAACACCATTTTCTTTAGGGACCACATCACATTTGAAGTCATTTTGAGGGGTCTATATATATAGAAAATAACCAAGTGTGACACCATTCTAAAAACTGCACCCCTCAAGGTGCTCAAAACCACATTCAAGTAGTTTATTACGTGCTTCACAGGAACTGAAACAATGTGGAAGGAAAAAATGAACATTTAACTTTTTTTGGCAAACATTTTACTTCAGAACCAATTTTTTTTTATTTTCACAAGTGTAAAAACAGAAATTTAACCATAAATCTTGTTGTGCAATTTCTCCTGAATACGCCGATACCCCATATGTGGGGGTAAACCACTGTTTGGGCGCACCGCAGAGCTTGGAAGAGAAGGAGTGCGGTTTTACTTTTTCAATGTAGAATTGGCTGGAATTGAGATCAGACGCCATGTCGCGTTTGGAGAGCCCCTGATGTGCCTAAACAGTGGAAACCCCCCACAAGTGACACCATTATGGAAACTAGACCCCTTAAGAAACTTATCTAGATGTGTGGTGAGCACTTTAAACCTCCAGGTGCTTCACAGAAGTTTATAACGTACAGCCGTGAAAATAAAAAATCCTTTTTTTTTTCCTCAAAAATGATTTTTTTAGCCTGCAATTTTTTATTTTCTCAAGGGTAACAGGAGACATTGGACCCCAAAATCTGTTGACCAGTTTGTCCTGAGTACGCTGATACCCCATATGTGGGGGGGGGCACTGTTTGGGCACCCATCGGGGCTCGGAAGGAAAGGAGCGCCGCTTGGAATGCAGACTCTGATGGGATGGTCTGCGGGCGTCATGTTGCATTTGCAGAGCTCCTGATGTACCCAAACAGTAGAAACCCCCCACAAGTGACCTCATTTTGGAAACTAGACCCCGCAAAGAGCTTATCTAGATGTGTGGTGAGCACTATGAACCCCCAACTGCTTCACAGAAGTTCATAATGTAGAGCCATGAAAATAAAAAAATCATATTTTTTCCACAAAAATGATCTTTTCACCCCAAAATTTTTTCTTTCACAAGGGTAACAGGAGAAATTGGACCCCAAAATTTATTGTGCAATTTATGGTGAGTAGGCTGATACCCCATATGTGGGGGTAAACCACTGTTTGGGCGCATGGCAGAGCTTGGAAGGGAAGGAGCGCCGTTTTGGAATGCAGACTTTGATAGAATGGTCTGCGGGCGTTATGTTGCGTTTGCAGAGCCCCTGATGTACCTAAAGAGTAGAAACCCCCCACAAGTGACCCCATTTTGGAAACTAGACCCCCCAAGGAACTTATCTAGATGTGTGGTGAGAACTTTGAATGCCTAAGTGCTTCACAGAAGTTTATAATGCAGAGTCGTGAAAATAAACAATATTTTTTTTTTTCCACAAAAAAGATTTTTTAGCCCCCAATTTTTTATTTTTACAAAGGTAACAGGAGAAATTGGACCCCAAAAGTTGTTGTCCAATTTATCCCGAGTACGCGGATGCCCCATATGTGGGGGTAAACCACTGTTTGGGCGCCCGGCAGAGCTCAGAAGGGAGGGAGCACCATTTGACTTTTTGAGCGCAAAATTGGATGTCATGTTTGGAGACCCCCTGATGTACCTAAACAGTAGAAACCCCCCAATTCTATCTCCAACCCTAACCCTAATCCCAACCCGATCCAAAATCCTAATCACAGCCCTAACGATAATCACAACCCTAACCCCAAAACAACCCTAATCTCAACCCTAATCAAAACCCTAAATCCAACACACCCCTAATCCTAATCTCAACCCTAACCTCAAACCTAACCCTAATCCCAATATACCCCTAACCCTAATCCCAACCCTAACCTCAACCCTAATCCCAAACCTAACCCTAATCCCTAACGTAACCCTAATGCCAACCCTAATCCAAACCCTAACCCTAATCCCAACTCTCACCCTAACTTTAGCCCCAACCCTAGCCCTAACTTTAGCCGCAACCCTAGCCCTAACTTTAGCCGCAACCCTAGCCCTAACTTTAGCCGCAACCCTAGCCCTAAATTTAGCCCCAACCCTAACCCTAAATTTAGCCCCAACCCTAACCCTAAATTTAGCCTCAACTCCTCTAGCTGCCAGCCGGCAGATCATGGCGGGCGCACTGCGCATGCGCTCGCCATTTTCTTACCGGATGAAGAAGCCGGCGGGCAGGAGGGGACGCAGGGACACCGGTAAGTATAACAGGGTCCCCGAATCCCCCTATTTCTCTGTCTTCTGATGTGCGATCACATCAGAGGACAGAGAATGACACACCGCTTTTTTTTTTTTGCGGTCGCCGGTAAACAGTTAATTACCGGCGATCGCAAAACAGGGGTCGGTAAAAACCGACCCCATGTTCTTTGGGGTCTCGGCTACCCCAGGCAGCCGAGACCCCAAAGATCTTCCGGGTGCCGGCCAGCGCCGCTATTTTTTGGCCGGAACAAGATGGCGGCGCCCATCGAGAGCCACGAGGAGCACCGGGGGAGACAGGTGAGTATCGGGGGGCGATCAGGGACCCCATTTCTCTGTCCTCTGATGTGCGATCACATCGGAGGACAGAGAAATTAAATGGGAAATCGCGTTTTTTGGGGGGTTTTTGCGACCGCCGGTAAACGGTTAATTACCGGTGATCGCAACCCGGGGGTCGGTAAAAAACCCCCGAATCATGTTCTCTGGGGTCTCGGCTACCCCCGGTAACCAAGACCCCAGAGAAAATCCGACTCTGGGGGGCGCTATTTACTTTTTCCACAGCGCCGTTAATTAACGGCGCTGTGGTTTAAGTACCCTTAACTGCCGTCGTTAAAAGGCGTATCGGCGGTCGTTAAGGGGTTATAGTAAGAAAAAAAACATTAATACAATGCTTGTAAAAAAAGGAAAAATCAGGGTGCCAACAAGCCAAAAAAAAAATAAATCTGTGTTAAGGAAGCCTGAGGCAACGTTCACATGGAGACTTTTGCAGCATTAAGGTTTTGTTTTTTTTCTTTTTAAGAAGCTTTTGGAGGAGTTTTTTGCTTCCTGAAGGTTTTTTTTTTTTTAATAACCTTACGATTGGACATTGCCTAATTTGGAGGTGGCATGTACTTTTTCATTTTTTTCCCACCAGGAGTCTGTCAAAATCTGTACGTGAAAAAAAACCCACTATATTATTATTATTATTTATTGTTATAGCGCCATTTATTCCATGGCGCTTTACAAGTGAGGAGGGGTATACATAATAAAAACAAGTACAATAATCTTGAACATTACAAGTCATAATAGGTACAGTAGGAGAGAGGACCCTGCCCGCGAAGGCTCACAATCTACAAGGGATGGGTGAGTAAATCTCATATGAATAATGAATAGCAAAGTGGATTTCCTATAGAAAATGAACAGAAAAAATATCTGAATTTAAAAAACTCCATGTGATTAGGAAAAGTTAAGGCTTTTATTAAAAAAAAATTCTGGTGAGTGGTAGTGCTTATAAAAAAAATGTCCTTTATGCCTTTTTTTTTACATGAGATTTCTATGATGTTGTTTCAGTTCACACATTATTTACATACTTTTTTTTGCAGGTGCTTTTTTCTTTCGTACAAAATGGCCAAAAAACATGCTGGGTTTTGAGAAAAATGACAAGAACTGAACAAAAACAAACAAACAAAAAAAAATCACAAAAAGAATCCCAGAAATTGCAAAGCCTGTAATAAATTTTGGAATTCCTGATATTAGCAGAATATAAAATGCTGGATGACTGGAGTGTCGCTCTATATCAGGCTTACCTGAGCTTCTTCCTCTGCAGGGAGAAAATGTTTGTGGCCCGGATACATGGCTCTTCCTGGAGCACTCAGTACTATATGTGAGCGGTGGGGTCAGTTCTGCTGCTCTAGTCACTAATTACTAATACACAGAATTAACAAAGGAAACCTAGCAACAGCTTAGTTAGATTTTAGGTTTTGCATAGGAGAGAAAAAAAAAAGGAAAAAGTGAATCCATGATGGTAAAAATGGGCACATGGATTAAAATTGCATCCGTCACACTGATGAAAAACAGTCTAAATTTTAATGGCGTGTAAAAAAAACGTAAATGGACGTCTGAATAAGCGCCAAGAGTAAATGCACACCTTGTCTTAATTTGTGGATTTTGCACATGGATTTTCCAGATCATCATGGATTTCACATCTGCAATATAAAAGGGCGAAGTCTACACCCATACCGCAACAAAAACCGTGGCGCAAGCTCCATGTGAATTTATGATGATTTTGCTGAGAAAACCCGGACGGATTTGATGTAGATAAATAGGCAGGCTGCAGATTTCAAGTCTGTAAATAATTTACGAAAAAGATTTTCTCTGCTTAAGGTTTTGGGAAAACTGATCCACAATGCTGATCCTGTAATAGGCAGCGGATTTTCCACGGACCATTTTGTACCCAAAAATCTGCAGAGTATACAACCCAGGGGATTTTTTTTTTATTTTTCAGGCAGCTCACGGACCCATAAAGTTTCACCGATCCATACGTTTAAAAAAAAAACGGACGACCTGCGAGACTCAAAGCGTAACCTGTCCACAGCCGTTTTGCGCTTCAGACTCTGACATTAAAAACTATGGGGAAAAAGTATGAAATGTGGAAGACAGTCTTTGTACCTCACTTTTCCATAAGAGTTTAATAGTTTTTTCACTGATCAATTAAGAGTCGATCAAAAGTGAGAAAAGAAACAGATGGAAAGAAAAAACGGAGGCAAAATGAATGACGAGGAAAAAAACAGGGTCCATTTCTCAAGGATGTAAGAATTGACATCACTGCAGAAAAGGTGCGGACACTTCACACATTCCACCCTACCACTTGGCAAAAAGTGAAATACACACGGACATTTGCAGAATAAAAATCCGCTGCATTTACGCTACGTGTGAACTTAACTCTTTAGGTGCTGAAAGCCAAAACTCTTTCCGGTCAGTGCACACTGTACATTAGGATTGTACCTTCCCATAAACCATGGCCCCGAGAGGCTCTAATGCAGATATAATGCAGAAAGGAAGACGGGATTTCCAATTCCTGGATATCCGCCAGATACCAAACTGAGAAAAGTGACCACTGGGATCTATACTTACAGACACTCGGCTTCCGGTCTGGGATCTGGTCTTGTTAATTTTCTCCATTGTTAAAGCTGGGGGTGACCGTGATCATTCTGGAAGCTCAAGGTCTCTGCAGGTGGAAGAAATAGAAATTCATCGATGGTTAAAGATCCAAACTGGAAAAAAAAAAAAGAAGGTAGGAAAATAATAAAAATGGATTAAAAATCTCAAAATATTATATGTCGATGATGATGTGATCAGAATTCGGCCGACTCGGAGGACGAGCTTGTAAAGGTGACAGCAGAAAGGCCGAAGGTCAAATGTCAAAATCTGGAGTGCAAGTAATAAGCACCTTGTAGCAGATCCACATGAAGCCGGTGTGAGGAGGTGAGGGTGGGGTTGCAGGTACAGGGAGACCCAGGTGAAATCGGCATGGAGTTTCCTTCCCAGTTGCCAAGTGACGGTGTCGCTTTGTTGTGGTTCCCATGTGTCCGACAAGCTGTGACGGCTCCTCTGCGTTTACAACAAGTCGCCGGTAGTATCTCATACAGAAAGGTGCATCATACACCCCACTCATCTATCAACAGCATACATTGCTCCTATTATTTTCAATCAGGAAGCTCAGTGTGGCTCAGTGGTTAAGAGCGGTACCACGCATTGTGTTCAATCCAATGCAATACTTGCATAGGGGTTGCATGAGGCCTAAAGTTTATCGCTGATTTCATCCATTGACTCAAGAGTTTGTGTCTTAATTGCCGTACATGTTCAAGTCTTTAGGTGTTGCTTTGCCAAGCTATGCCAACATGAGGCAAAGATCAGCTGATTGCTGCAGGTCCACATGTCCTAGTGTTATTGACACAATCCCTTTAAACGGTTTGTCCCCTTTTCAGAAAAGGTTTACTCACCTTCCCATGGTCCTTTGATGAGTCTAGGCCACTGCACATCCACAGCATTACAGCCAATCATTGGGCTCGGCAGTCCATGCCATCTACTTGGGTACAGCCAATGAGCTCATCGATTGTGCTGTAGCCAATGGACGCAACGTCAGACGGGAAACAGCGGTGGTGCTTAACACTGGACCTGGGGAGGGTGAGTAAGGCGGGTTTACCTTTTTTTTTCCTATCAACAGAGCCTATAAGAAAAACTATTCTGAAAGGGGACAAACCATTTAAGTTTATTATTTTTCCATTACCAGCATATTCTTGTAGCTCGTTTCATGGACCTTCTCCTTAATTCTTCCACAAATAAAGATAAACATTAAACAAAGGATGTTAATATGTGGCAGCTCTGTAATAACTATTATGTAATTGGCAACATTTTATGCTACCCCCCGGGGACGGCTCATTGACGCTGAAGACCCCCGGGAGAGGCAGGATACATTGGCGCTATATAAATAAATACATAATGAGGGTAGTGTGCCCGCTGCAGTGTAAGTCACGGCTCCTACCTGCTCACAGCAAGACGCAGGCAGGTCCTATAATTGTTCTTAAGTCACAGCCCCTTCCCCCGGGACCCCATAATCCTGTCTCTATTTACAGCAATCAGCGCACAAATAGGTGCAGTGATTGTGCCCTGTAACAAGGAGACGCTCGGGGATAATGACGGGTATGTGGCATTGTACGCCGTGCAGTTAACCCATTGCTCCCTGCAGTGTGATGCAGTAGATGTCAGACTGAGCATCACTGTAGACAACGCAGATCCGGCACGCCATCGGATCTCTCAAGCCTTGGGAACAGGAGTGCTTACAAATACTGATGTAAAAAACTGACTAAATACTGAGTGTGTGAACATGGCCTAAAAGTTATCACCATTAAAAGGAGGCAGCGGAGGAGGACCCATGACCCACAGTAAGAAGCTGGGGAAGAAAGATGGAGAGCAGCAGGTGAGCTCTCAAGATGGCGCCCGCGTGTCCTCTCGGGAGAGACAGAGGGATGTCAGTGGGGATGCAGCAGCCAGGCTACAGCAATATGTTCATAGAGCGAGTACTGCAACCCCCATGGGTCAAAAACTGGGAGCAAAGCTGCAGGGGCCCCCAAAGTGTGTCCCCAACAGGATCTAGATACTCTGCCTTGGCCCAGGAGGAAGAGGATGAATCTTCTGAAATGGAGGTATACATGTGGACTTCTTGAGAGTAGGGATCCCCTATGGAAAATGAATGTCCCCCACGGGATTCCTCTTCATTGATGGATGTCCTTACTGCAGCCAATAAATGAAAGGCCACACTTACTACGCTGGCAAGCCAGGTGGGCTACATCCAGGAATCTTATCTCCATAATCCACCATGATGTCCAGAAAGAGGCTGAGCGTATCATGGCAGCTGAGGGTAGAGTCAGCGAGCTGGAGGATGCTCTCCCTCCTATCCATAGACATTCAGAACAATACTCGAGCTGTGGTGGCGCTGCTTGCTAAGGCGGACGATTTGGAGAATCGCCAGAGGCTAGTTACATAGTTATTAAGGTTGAAGGAAGACTAAGTCCATCTAGTTCAACCCATAGCCTAACCTAACATGCCCTAACATGTTGATCCAGAGGAAGGCAAAAAAAAACCATGTGGCAAAGAGTAAGCTCCACATTGGGGAAAGAAATTCCTTCCCGACTCCACATACGGCAGTCAGACTAGTTCCCTGGATCAACGCCCTATCAAGGAATCTAGTGTATATACCCTGTAACATTATACTTTTCCAGAAAGGTATCCAGTCCCCTCTTAAATTTAAGTAATGAATCACTCATTACAACATCATACGGCAGAGAGTTCCATAGTCTCACTGCTCTTACAGTAAAGAATCCGCCTCTGTTATTATGCTTAAACCTTCTTTCCTCCAGACGTAGAGGATGCCCCCTTGTCCCTGTCTCAGGTCTATGATTAAAAAGATAATCAGAAAGGTCTTTGTACTGTCCCCTCATACATTTATACATTAAAATAAGATCACCCTTTAGTCTTCGTTTTTCCAAACTAAACAGCCCCAAGTGTAATAACCTATCTTGGTATGGCAGACCCCCCAGTCCTCTAATAACCTTGGTCGCTCTTCTCTGCACCCGCTCTAGTTCAGCTATGTCTTTCTTATACACCGGAGACCAGAACTGTGCACAGTATTCTAAGTGTGGTCGAACTAGTGACTTATATAGAGGTAAAATTATGTTCTCCTCATGAGCATCTATGCCTCTTTTAATACATCCCATTATTTTATTTGCCCTTGTAGCAGCTGCCTGACACTGGCCACTGAATATGAGTTTGTCATCCACCCATACACCCAGGTCTTTTTCATTGACGGTTTTGCCCAGAGTTTTAGAATTAAGCACATAGTTATACATCTTATTACTTCTACCCAAGTGCATGACCTTACATTTATCCCCATTAAAGCTCATTTGCCAATTATCAGCCCAAGCTTCTAGTTTACATAAATCATCCTGTAATATAAAATTGTCCTCCCCTGTATTGATTACCCTGCAGAGTTTAGGGTCATCTGCAAATATTGAAATTCTACTCTGAATGCCCCCTACAAGGTCATTAATAAATATGTCAAAAAGAAGAGGGCCCAATACTGACCCCTGTGGTACCCCACTGCTAACCGCGACCCAGTCCGAGTGTGCTCCATTAATAACCACCCTTTGTTTCCTATCCCTGAGCCAGCTCACAACCCACTTGCACATATTTTCCCCTGTCCCCATTATTCTCATTTTACGTATCAACCTTTTGCGTGGCACCGTATCAAAAGCTTTTGAAAAGTCCATATACACTACATCTACTGGGTTCCCTTGGTCCAGTCCAGAACTTACTTCTTCATAGAAGCTGATCAAATTAGTCTGACATGAACGGTCCCTAGTAAACCCGTGTTGATAGTGGGTCATGAGGTTATTCCTCTTCAGATACTCCAGTATAGCATCCCTTAGAATGCCCTCCAGGATTTTACCCACAGTAGAGGTTAAGCTTACTGGCCTATAATTTCCGAGTTCAGTCTTTGTCCCCTTTTTGAATATTGGCACGACATTTGCTATACGCCAGTCCTGTGGTACAGACCCTGTTATTATGGACTCTTTAAAGATTAAAAATAATGGTCTATCAATGACTGTACTTAATTCCTGCAGTACTCGGGGGTGTATCCCATCCGGGCCCGGAGATTTGTCAATTTTAGTGATTTTTAGACGCCGCCGTACTTCCTGCTGGGTTAAGCAGGTGACACTTAATGGGGAATTTTTGTTATCACTGATCATATTGTCTGCCATGGGAATTGGAGTGCCGGAAAAGGTGTAATTGGGGAACCCAAACAGATTTTTTTTTTAAAAATGGCTACTGGATACCTTTGGCACAGAGGTCTTCAACTCTCTTGTTCATGGTGGAGAGGGCTCAAAGGGCCCCTACAAGTCTCAGGCCGGTGGGTAGGCCCCCTTGACTTATTCTGATAAAAATCCTCTACTATAAAGATTGTAATATTATACTAAGGAAGGCACCGGAGAATCAAGAAATTCATCTTGGTATGCAAAAGATCTCAATCTTTACAGATTTCTCTGTCGAAGTCCAGCGCAAACAATCTTAAGTTTCTGGACATTAAAAAGGAAAATGATGGCTCTGGGATTCTATGATTTATCCTGCTACACCGACAGTGGTGGCTCTCGGTCCATCTACATTCTTCTCGTATCTCAAGAATGCCCTTAGATGGTTAGACAATCGTCCTACATGGATTCTATCGTAGCTTACATTCCTTTACAGCTAATTACTCTTAGGAGGACCACTCAGGAGTATTTAGCAGGGATTGGTCTCCCTTCTCTGGCGGATAAAGATAATGACTTCCTAGATTTGCCGATCTCGTTGGAGGAAATCCAACAAGCGGTGGGGACAATGTCAAATGACAAAGAGACTGACAATCAGACGTCCTTCCAATAGAAATTTACAAGCTGTTAGAGGGGCAACTATAGCAACATTGCTCGGAAATGATTAATAATGCTTTTTTGTCTGGGGAACTTCCAAGATCTTTATATGAGGCGGTGATTGTGGTTTTACCCAAAGATGGTAACGACAACGAATTACAGGACTCATACAGGCCCATTTCGTTGTTGACGTCTTATGTCAAGATTTTGGCAAAAATCCTCGCAACAAGACTTAGTACAGTCATAACCGCCGCAATTCATTCTGATCATGCAGGCTTTATGCCCTCTAAATTTACAGCTGTAAGGAGGTGGGGGTGTTGTCCACGTTCCCCCTTGAAGACATAAGACACGTGTATTTCTGTAATGTGTTTAACGATTTCCATTCTTATGCGATGAGGTTGTGTTCTGCCCAGCAGAAGGGAGTTAATAGGGAAAAATAGGGTTAACAGTTGGGACTAGGCCAGAATGGGAGGGGATGGGTGAGAAGACAATGGAGATTTTCTTCAGACAGGGATGAACCTGTGTCAGTAGCAGACCAAAGCTAAAGGCCACACACCCAGCCAGGACCCCCATTTTCATGTAGTGCCGGGTCTTAGAAGACTAGTCCATCGCCCACGGCTACAGCTCCATGCCACATAACACAGCCATTAATTTACGTAGGCTGTTCATAAATATACAAGCATCTCAGGCAGATCCAAGAAATAGGGCTAATCCTTCCTTAGATGCAACTAAGGCCTTGGATAGTGCGGAGTGGGGATATATAAGGGCTGTCCTAAAGGAAATGGGCTTTGGTCCCAATTTCATTAAATGGATATTATATGAGGCCCTGACCGCTAAGATAAGGGCGCATGGCGAGATCTCTGACAGTCTAGAACTGCATAGGTGACAAGGCAGGGATGCCCTCTGTCACCACTACTAACCTCTAGCCCACATTATTACAAGGCACCCTGAGATATGCTTTAAATATGGGAGGAAAGGATGGCATTATATGAGGAGGATCTGATTGTATTCAATAATAATTCTAATTTTTCACTTCCAGTTATAATGGGGATCATATAAAGATTTGCGCTATTTTCAGAATTAACCA